>NC_081415.1:37663016-38382391 GCF_030272615.1 Cryptomeria japonica
TATAAGTTGAGGTGCTTATATGTTCTTGTATACCCTTGTAAGATTTGTTTGTATTTGTATGCCACATGTACATATTTCTATGCTATTAATTCCTATGTAGTTTTTATATGCTTATGTCTGCTTTATGCATTTTTGTATTTCTTAATGTTGAGATAAAATCATGTTATATGTACCTCGTGGATCAATTGTGATTGAGATAAGACTCTGATTTTGTATTATTTTTAGATAGTCAAGCAAGGAGTGTTGCTTCTATCTTCCTATATTTAATATGAATCTTGTGTGTTTTGGGTTCATGCTTTAGCATTAGATGTATGCATGTCATACTACACAATATTACATTACTCTTGTTAGTATCACATTGCTAGTTTGCCTCATGTTGGGTTGGGTATCTATCATGTCATGAAAGATTTCAAGAAAGTGTAACTATTTCATGGTAGGGTGGAAACACGCTCTAACAATGTTCTCTATAATGCCTCGCCAGGAAACCCCGAAGGGATCAAGCTAAAACACAAGATAAGACTGCAATAATGTTTTTTTAATGTTAAACACAACCTAATGATACAAGTAGTTATCAAAATTTTAGATAACATAGTGGAAGACTAAACAAAACCTAAGGAGTTTCCCAATGTGATTACGTAACTTAACATCTAGCTCGACTCACGACATCTGACCTAGTAAAGTGGGTTAACTTAATTCCATGTTATTACTTTAAACAAGGATATAAATCATTCAGTAAATTAACTTTATAGATAAAAGGACCTGTTCATCCATTATGGTTGAAGATGAGTCTAACATGAGGAAATCTACCCATTGAAGTTAAAACATAGATAACATATGAATTCATCCATTAAGTTAAAATATAGCTATTATGATGAAGTTCATTTATTAAGGTTAAAATGTAAATAAATAAATGAAGCTCCTCCATTAGAATTACAATTTAGGTAATATGACGTGTTCATCCAATAATTGTTATCCATTCATTACGTTCAATCCTACATTAAACACATACCATGCAACTTGTTCCAAAATGCACTAAAATTTCATCATAACTAATGAGATATTTTAATGCATACTTATTTTCATTAACAATAATGGAATGCATTCTCTTATGATCTAACTTTTTGCATTTAAGAGATGACTGCATACATGCATTTATGATCAATCTCATCTAATCCACTTATACATTCCATCAAAATACCATCCATACATACTAACACTAAACATGAAACATAAGAACAAAAACATCACATAACACGAAATTGATATTGGAGTTCACCCCTAAAAGGCTACATCTTTGTGTCTGCTCAACTGCAAGACCCCTCTGATCATTTAAATAATTTAAGAATACATAAGGTTCACATCATTTACAATCCTGCAATCAAGGCGAACATAACCAATATACAAATGACCAAATCGGTCAAATAAATACATAAATGATCCCAGAATAGGAAAGGATCCAATTGAATAGAATCATAGCAAATACAAAGGTCCACTGAAGCATCCGCAAAACTATTCATTGCAACCCAAGGTCTAGAAGGATATCAAGTTCTCATAAGGGTATAAGAAACGGGATGACTCCACAAAAGTGCTCCTATCAAGACAATACAACAACACACTAGCGAACGTAGGGGACAAGTGTTGCCACACAACCTAGTATGGTTACCATGGCAGGTCTTCATAGGCTCTGGCCCCATCCACTAGGTTATGCTAGCAAACTAATCCAAACCTCTGACCCATCCAAGTCTCATGTGGACCCACACATTCTTTGGTGAAGACAAGAAAGATGGTTTGCTATTTCAGGCCTTCTCACAACATGTCGAGTTTGTACTAGCACTCATCCCATGTGTGAGGCACAATTATCTTACTTACTGATTCTTTAACTAACTCTCTAATATACTATTAGGTTATCACTTATTATACACACTTCCAATGGGTTACCCAGCATCCACTCTAGGCGCGAACCCCAATCGGAAGTCACTTTCCCATATGAGTTCAAAATAGAGGAAATGACCATTTGCTAAAACATGACTTCATAAGAGGTGCATTGACTAATGGTACTCTAACTAGAGATCTGACTAGCTATGGTCAACCATGAAACATAATTTGACACCCGAATAAAGGATATGACCAATTACAACACCACCACAAAACAACAGTCAAACTAGATACTGAGGACAGAAACAGGTACCCCCAAATCAATGCATACGATAGGGTCTTATCAGACAAAATAAGGTCTTGCCATTACTTAAGCAACAACGAATACAGAAATTAAACTTGTCTAGGCGATAACCAGAAAAGACAATCTTCTTTCCTATTGATTTAAACATTAAAATTGATCCAATTTTTTAACTAATCTAAGTTTGATTGCAGTTTGTATGCCTTGTCTAGGTATAGGTCGTTCATGGTTTCTAACTCACTAAAGTTTATTTGCACCATAAAACTACATAAATACGTCATCATGAGTTTTCAAACCAAATTCACATGAATATAATTAAATAAACATTAATCAATTAAAATATGATATTTATTCATCAAAATAAAACATCATTCTCATACTGGATTGAAAACAATTTCTCAAAATTCATCTTTTTTAAGAACCAAGTTACTCTTTTCAGATTTAAGGAAATATACATTTAAAGAAACCAAAAATAGATAAACATCTTGCAAATTACCCAAAATATTTTTCCTGTATATATTTAAACAAATATACAAACCTAAGATATTAATTAGTATATATATCTCTAACTATATATACCTTAATTTATAAATTCAATATTTCAACCACAATTAATATATAATTAATAATACTCATTAATTATAATTCACTACAATTAATATATATAAATCATATACATTAATTTGTAATTAATAATTAATATGTTATTAATAATATACAATAATTTAAAAGTAATAATAATAAAACATTTTTTTTAATAATAAAAAGAAACTTTATTTAATAATTAAAAAAAGGAAACTTTTTTTTTTTTGAAAAGGTTAAAGGGAAACCCATGTGGTTCCCCTCTCCTTTGGGAAGGGATGTGGGGATCATGTCATGGTCTCCCCATAGCCGCAGTTGTGTGGAGATCATGCCATGGTCTCCACGTCATGGCTCTCCCTTGGTAGCCCAAGGCATAAGGTTGGGGTTGAGCCTTGGCTCCCCCACCTCATGTAAAACAATATTTTTTTATTATTATTTATTTTATTTTTTTTAATTTGTTTGCTGTTAAAAATTAATAGCAACTGCCAAAAACATAGTCTCTGCAGAGGCAAAATTAATTAATAATTAATTTTTTTTTATTTTAGCAAACATGCTTTTTTTTAAGAATAAACACAGGTTATCAAATATTCAAAAATTTGATGAACAACCAAAACTACCAAAAAAATTCTTCAACCAAAACCCATATTTGGGCAAAAAGGACCATTTTTACACAATGATTCAACGATCTTCGCAAGAACACAAGCTATTATGCATAACTTTAAAAACCCAAATCCAAAATCAATGAGGAAATCAATCTGGGAGATTTTTAAACAACAAATGCATACATTTCAAAACCCAAATAGGAAATTTTTTTTTCAACAAAGGAACAATTAAGAATCCTACCTCCATTTGTAATCCTAGATGGGATTTGTTGAAGAGCCCAATCCTCCAGCTCAAGAAATTCTTTCTCCTCCCAAAATCCCCAAATTTTTCCATACAAAAATATTTTCCAAAAAAATCAACCTCCTCTATTTTTCCAAAAATCTAGGTTAAATGGGAGAGGTTTGACCAAAATTCCATTTTTGGATTTAAAATATTTTATTTTACATAAATCCCAAAAATCATTCTTTTAAACTATATCAATACATTAAACTTGCTTTTCAATTTAAAATTGATTTTCTCAAATAACTGAAATTAACCTTTCTATTTCAAAAGCCAACAAGATTAAATTAATTCTATTTCAATTAAATTTAAATATTTCTTTTCCAACATCAAAACATAATAAATTTAACAATAAAATTAACTATTTAATTGAACTTGCTACCAACCTGAATTAAGCAATTCAATTAACGATTAATCACATAAAAAGGGAGCCTATTTAATTTAGTCCCCAAAATACTAATGCAAAAACACACGTTAAATCAAATTAAAGATTAAGGATTAATTATTCGATTAAACCACACACAAAACATGAAACCCAAGAAAGCCAAATGAATAGAGGACCTGCAAAACAAACCTAAGGAAAATACAAACAACGACTGACGATGCTTACTTGAGCATGACTATTGTCAAACGAGGAAATTACAACCATCTAATCCAAATTTGTCAGGACCAAAGAGGTACACTCAAACCTGTGAATCCAAGCAGAGATGAACATTGCACCGATGCTAGACTCTACCTGAAATCTATTGCAACCAAGAGTCATACATTCATACATATATAAACTTAATGAAAGTGTTATCCCGAGATAATAACACAAAATAGGAGAATTAATAACTTGCTTACGAATTGGTGTGAAAACCACATTAACAGGTCTGCACTAAAATTAGAACATCTAACTATAATCATTATATTATGATATACTAACCAAGGTCAAACCGATATTAGAAACTGATCAGGGCAAGGGTACTACATTCTTCCCCCTAGGTTCCTACTTACTCCTCGAAGTCGTAAAGCTAGATGGAGAACGTGTCACATGCATTAGCCCTGAAACTCATTCAACAAATATCAAATTGCACATAGGAATCTTTCCATAAATAAATGACACATTATTGCTAAATCCTTTATGAATGCCATTATCCATTGGCAAGATACATCTTAAACCATACACTTCTTAAAATATTCTAGGAATTATCAATAATCATAGTAGAGATACAAGAACTTTCTTCCTTTCATTACACCAAATTAAAACACTAAAAGAGGTAAGAAACAATTACCATACTCATCTATCAAACATGCCAAGAAAACATGCCATCATGATCAATTTATTTTACCAATTCATCTTTTTCATAAAACTTTATCACATAGAACTAGCTTCAAATATCAATTTCTACAACCAAGTTAACTTCCATGAAATAAGAGCAACACAGATAACTCAATTGCTTACACTTACCAGGCATATAAGAATCTTTCCAATGACTATGTCCTATAACATTGTTACAAGTTAACACAATTTACTCCATGATACACATAATAACCATCCACATAACAAGAATGCACAACTCAAAAGTCCACATGTGAGCATGTCTAATGCTTGGTCAAAGATAACATGCATGATTAGAATCTCTATGTTTGATCTCAGAACAATAATATGATCATAAATATTCAATATCTCACTCAAAGGCTTGATGGTTCTAGGGCACACCATAGTGGTGTTGCCTTCCATACAAGACCTTTGTGAACATCCCTTGTTGAGTAAGGTGATTAGCCTCCAAGAGATAGTCACCACACATAGGTAGGTAGTGGATCCTAGCTACATCACAGCCTTACATACCCCCGTCCTCAAGGTTCCCTATGTCTACTTCCTCATACACACTCTACCAAGACCGTCTCATACATCCTTGGAGAGGAATTTCACTTTTCACCACAAGACCAACATACAAAAACAATAAGGAGAAACCAGTTTAGCCACCAAAGTACAGATGAATAAAGATAATAAATCATCAATTCCAACAGTAAGGCAAGAAAATAATATGGAATTTGCAACACCAAATCAAGTAACCAAAAGATCACAAGATCATGGCTAAACCTTCAAAGTCAAAGTAGAATAAATTTTTGATCCACAAAGAAATAAATAAGAATATCACAACTGCACATAACATCACTTTGTGACTAGCATCTAGCCACCAATGAGGAAGGAAGGAACAATCAAAAAATTGTCGCAGAAGCTCATCATGTGGTGCGGCCTAGTCACACATTCACATGTCATGGTAGTGTGCACCTCGAAATCACCCCACAACATGTCATCACATAGCATGGTAATACTCCAAGCGAAGAAGACATGCAATGGACATATCCTGCATGTTAGTGTACCTCATAGAAACAAGCACATGCAGGTCATATCCCGCATAGCAACGTATCTATCAGGATACTCGCCATAAGCCAAAGGTATAGATGACTAAGGTCTAGCCAAATGTCCACCAGCACCTACTAACTAGTAGCTCATGTGGATAAACCTACCTTTCATGAAGATAAGGCAAAGGATCCTCCAAAATACCCCACTACTATGCTCAAATAAAGGAAAGGAATAGGCTACCACACATAAACCTACAAATAGATTCATCAAAAGGGAAATTATTGACTACACCTTTGATATAATTTTATTGTATAACTATATCATTCCTTGAAATAGATAAGCTAAAGTCACTTCGCACTGACATTACTCATACGTCGATCCATACTATTCAAGGAATGGTGAGTTCTAATACTACCCCTTAACATACTAAATTACCAACCTGAGGTTTGGTAATCAGTACGGAAACAAATAAGCAACATCACATAAACAATATGGTTTCCCATACTAATAAGCAACATATCCTCCATGGTTGATTACTTCACCAACCCATGGGCACATATAATAAGCATTGGTTTCTTACAATACACACGAATACACTAGTATTGGTTTAGTCATATTTACGGGGAGTAATTTTCAATACGCTATCATCTACTCAAGGAAGATTTAAATAATGCTTGTCACATAAATAACTGAATCAATTTTACTCTAGATACAAGTATTGAAATAATTAACAACTCACAATTACATAAGGAAATAACATCATTCCTATATCTTTCTCAAATTTTCACTAAGCATTCGAATTCACATTACTAAATATGCAAAAAAATTTCTGAAGTTTAAGACTTTCATCTTTCCATAAGAAGCCCAAAACAAAATATACAATTTCATATGCATTATAAAAATGCTTTTTAAATCAATGCATTCTTAGTAGCATTTCTAAAAATCTTATAATCTAGGCAAAAAGAAGGGAAAGAGAGTTTGGTAACCAAACTATTTCCTACATAGACACAAGATCAACAAAATCACACTACATGCTAAAATTTCTCACTATAAGCTTATCATTTCAATTGCATAGTTTTCATTTCGCTATCATTTTAGAAGGATGCCAAACAACCTAACATGACATTTCCAATTATTATGGTTGCAACATAATCTTCTAGTTTTCCAAACAACAAAGATCAAAACATGTAATCTTATCGATGATGCAAGGCCTCTTGAGAACACTCGCTACTTTAATACAATACAAACACATATCATAATTTACAACCTATCATTGATAATTAAATTATGATCAAAAGGTAAGCGAGGAGCTATGAACAAAATAATACATATTAATGCATGCACATTAAACAAGCTTTTCATTCGCACTTTCTAAACATAATAAGGTAATTAAATATACCCAAAAGAAAGTTCAATGGAGCATTGCTAAAATAAATCCTCAATCAAACTGGTTTAATGAAACACACAAAACAATCTTTCGTGGAACACATTAATACACTCTCAAATCTACTATAACATGTTCCCTTTAATACTTCTTTTACAAACAAAGTAGTTTCACATAACAACTATTCACATATTAATGCACATTACTTAAGATAGAATTTAATTATGTTACTTCTACAAAACACATGGAGAATTCTTTAATGTACACATACAATTTTCTCTCAATAACCAATATGAACTTTCAACCTGAAGCCCTTTATAATAAACACACATAAGTATCATAAGGCTCACACAAGGGCTCAAGAAGTCACACCCTTTCTCTCACAAAAAGAAAACTCAAATCAGAGATAATTGAACATATCCCAAACATTTTAATTTCTAGAGAGAGAGAGGAGGAAGGGTAATAATCATTCAATTTGCTACAAAATAAGCATTCAATATTTACCATACTAGTCCTTCAAGTGAACAACACTAAGTTAGATCATAATCTTAAACAAGCACATTTCATACTTTCATATTAAAGACAAGCATTGACCAACCCAAAGGATTAGTCTAAAGAGCACAACAATCAATAAGGAAGGTACATATGACTCTCTTTCAGAGTGACTAAATGTAGACCAAGATATCAATAAGCAAACAAAGCATAGATAATCACTCAAGAACAAAAACATCAAGAAGGTGAAATCAAGGTGTGAACACACATATTACACACAATTAAGGTTAGCTCGAAAGAATATGCAAAAGAATAGAACATGAGTCATTAAGATCTTCAAGATCCTATTCCTCAATTACACGCATACAAAAGGAGGACAAGCATACAACATAAGGTCGATACACCTCACACCAACTAAGGGCACAAGCGACATTAGAGATTCCAGTGTTTGCAACTTGGGCTCTAATACCAAATGTAATGCCCCGCTAGGAAACCCCGAAGGGATTAAGCTAAAACACAAGAATAGAATCCAATAATTCTTTTTTAAAGTTTAACACAACCTAATGATACAAGGAGTTATAAAAAATTTAGATAGCACAACAGAAGACTAAACAAAACCTAAGGAGTTTCCCAATGTGATTACGTAACTTAACATCTAACTCGACTCATGACATCTGACCCAGTAAAGTGTGTTAACTTAATTTCATGTTATTACTTTAAACAAGGATATAATTTTTTCAATAAATTAACATTATAGATAAAAGGATACGTTCATCCATTATGGTTGAAGATGAGTCTAACATGAGGAAATCTACCGATTGAAGTTGAAAGATAGATAACATATGAATTCATCCATTAAGGTTAAAATATAGCTATTATGATGAAGTTCATTTATTAAGGTTAAAATGTAAATAACTAAACGAAGTTCATCCATTAGAATTACAATTTAGGTAATATGACGAGTTCATCCAATAATTGTTATCCATTCATTACATTCAATCTTACATTAAACGCATGCCATGCATCTTGTTCCAAAACACACTAAAATTTCATCATAACTAATGAGATCTTTTAATGCATACTTATTTTTATTAACAATAATAGAATGCATTCTTTCATGATCCAATTTTCTACATTTAAGAGACGACTGCATACATGCATTTACGATAAATCTCATCTAATCCACTTATACATTCCATCAAAATGCCATACATACATACTAACACTAAACATGAAACATAAGAACAAAAACATCACATAACGCCAAATTGATATCAGAGTTCACCCCTAAAGGGCTACATCTCTGGGTCTGCTCAACTACAAGACCCCTCTGATCATTTAAATAAGTTAAGAATACATAAGGTTCACATCATTTAGAATCCTGCCATCAAGGCGAACATATCCAATATACAAATGACCACATCGGTCAAATAAATACATATATGATCCCTAAATAGGAAAGGATCCAACTGAACATAATCATATCAAATACAAAGGTCCACTCAAGCATCCACAAAACTAAGTCATCGCAACCCAAGGTCTAGCAGGATATCAGGTTCTCATAAGGGCATAAGCAACAAGATGAGTCCACAAAAGTGCTCCTATCAAGACAATACAACAACACACTAGCAAACATAGGGGACAAGTGTCATCACACAACCTAGTATGGTTACCATGGCAGGTCTTCATAGGTTCTGGCCCCATCCAGAAGGTTACCCTAGCAACCTAATCCAAACCTTTGACCCATCCAAGTCTCATGTGGACCCACACATTCTTTTGTGAAGACAAGAATGATGGTTTGTCATTTTAGGCCTTCTCACAGCATGTCGAGTCTATACTAGCACTCATCCCATGTGTGAGGCACAATTAGCTTACTTAGTGATTCATTAACTAAGTCTTTAATATACTATTATGCTATCACTTATTAGACACACTTCCAATGGGTTACCCAGCAGCCACTTTGGGCATGGCCCCCAATCAAAAGCCACTTTCCCATACAACACTAGACTATACTCAAACGAACTCAAAAACCAAGGAATACACATGGTCAAACAAATAGAGTTCAAAATGGAGGAAACAAGCATTTGGTCAAACATGACTTCATAAGAGGTGCACTCACTGATGGTACTCTAACTAAAGACCTGACTAGCTATGGTCAAACATGAAACATCATTTGACACCCACATAAAGGATATGACCAATTAGAACACCACCACAAAACAACAGCCAAACTCGATACCGAGGACAAAAATAGGTACCCCAAATCAATCCATATGACAAGGTCCTATCAAACAAAATAAGGTCTTGCCATTACTTAAGCAACAACAAATACAAAAATTAAACTTGTACAGCCAATAACCGGAAAAGACAATCTTCTTTCCTATTAATTTAAATAATAAAATCAATCCAATTTTCTAATTGATCTAAGTTTGATTGTAGTTTGTCTACCTTCTCTAGGCACAGGTCATTCATTGTTTCTAACTCACTAAAGTTCATTTGCACCATAAAACTACTTAAATACGTCATCATGAGTTTTCAAACCAAATTCACATGAATATAATTAAATAAACATTAATTAATTAAAATATGATATATATTCATCAAAATAAAACATCATTCTCATACTGGTTTGAAAACAATTTCTCAAAATTCATCTTTTTCAGAACCAAGTTACTCTTTTCAGATTTAAAGAAATATACATTTAAAGAAACCAAAAATAGATAAACATCTCCCAAATTACCCAAAATCTTTCCCTGCGTATATTTAAACAAATATACAAACCTAAGATATTAATTAGTATATATATGTCTAACTATATATACCTTAATTTATAAATTCAATATTTCAACCACAATTAATATATATTTAAAAAATTATACATTAATTAATAAAGACAATTAATATATAATTAATAATACTCATTAATTATAATTCACTACAATTAATATATATAAATAATATACATTAATTAGTAATTAATAATTAATATACTATTAATAATATAAATTAATTTAAAAGTAATAATAAAAAAAAAAAATTTTTTTTAGAAACTTGTTTTTTCTAATAATAAAAAGAAACTTTACTTAATAATAAAAAAAGAAACTTTATTTATTTTTTAAATGGTAAGGGGAAACCCACGGGGGTTTCCCCTTTCCTTTGGGAAGGGATGTGGGGACCATGTTATGGTCTCCCCATAGCCACGCCTATGTGGAGACCATGCCATGGTCTCCACGCCATGGCTCTCCCTTGGTAGCTTAAGGCGTGAGGTTGGGGTTGAGCCTTGGCTCCCCCACCTCATGTAAAACAATATTTTTATTTATTTAATTATTTTTTAATTTATTTTCTATTAAAAATTAACAGCAACAGCCAAAAACATAGTCTTAGTAGAGGCAAAATTAATTAATAATTTTATTTTATTTTTCCAGCAAACATGGTTTTTTTTTAAGAAAAACACAGGCTATCAAATATTCAAAAATTTGATGAATAACCAAAACTACCAGAAAATTTCTTCAACCAAAACCCATATTTGGGCAAAAAGGACCATTTTTACATAATGATTCAACCATCTTTGCAAGAACACAAGCTATTATGCATAACTTTAAAAACCCACATCCAAAATCAATCAACAAATCAATCTGGGAGATTTTTCAACAACAAATGCATACATTTCAAAACCCAAATAGTAAATTGTTTTTTCAACAAAGGAACAATTATGAATCCTACCTCCATTTGCAATCCTAGATGAGATTTGTTGAAGAGCCCAATCCTCTAGCTCAAGAAATTCTTTCTCCTCCCAAAATCCCCAAAATTTTCCATCCAAAAATATTTTTCCAAAAAAAACAACCTCCTCTTTTTTCCCAAAACTATAGGTTAAATGGGAGAGGTTTGACCAAAATTCCATTTTTGGATTTAAAATATTTTATTTAAAATAAATCCCAAAAATCATTCTTTTAAACTATATCAATACATTAAACGTGCTTTTCAATTTAAAATTGATTTTCTCAAATACCTAAAATTAACCTTTCTATTTCAAAAAGCCAACAAGATTAAATTAATTCTATTTCAATTAAATTTAAATCTTTCTTTTCCAACATCCAAACATAATAAATTTAACTTTAAAATTAACTATTTAATTGAACTTGCTACCAACCTGAATTGAGCAATTCCATTAAGGATTAATCACATAAAAAGGGAGCCTATTTAATTTAGTCCCCAAAATTCTAATGCGAAAACACACATTAAATTAAATTTAAGATTAAAGATTAATTACTCAATTAAACCACACACAAAACATGCAACCCAAGAAAGCCAAATGAACAGATGACCCACAAAACCAAACCAAAGGGAATACTGATGACAACTGATGATGCTCACTAGAGCATGACTATGGTCAAATGAGGATATTATGACCACCTAATCCAAATTCTAAGGACCAAAGAGGTACACTCAAACGTGCAAATCTGGGCAGAGACAAACCTCGCACACATGTGGTACTGTATGTGAAATCTCCTCCAACCAAGAGTCATACATGCATACGTATATAAATTTAATGAAAGTGTTAGTCAGAGATAATAACATGAAATAGGACAATTAATAACTTGCATACGAATTGGTGTGAAACCCACATTAATAGGTATGCACTAAAATCAAAACATCTGACTATAATCATTATATTATGATAAACTAACCAAGGTCAAATTGAGATTAGAAATTGATCAGGGCAAGGATAATACATTCTTCCCCCCTAGGTTTCGACTTACTACTGGAAGTTGTAAGGCTAGATGGAGAACATGTCACATTCATTAGCCCTAGAACTCATTCAACAAATATCAAATTGCACATAGGAATCTTTCCATAAATAAATGAAACATTATTGCTAAATCCTTTACGAATGCCATTATCCATTGGCAAGATACATCTAAAACCATACACTTCTTAAAATATTCTAGGAATTATCAATAATTATAGTAGAGATACAATAACTTTCTTCCTTTCATTACACCAAATTAAAGCATTAAAAGAGGTAAGCAACAATTACCATACTCGTCTATCAAACATGACAAGAAAACATGCCATCATGATCAATTTCTTTTACCAATCCATCTTTTTCATAAAACTTTATCACATAGATCTAGCTGCAAATATCAATTTCTACAACCAAGTTAACTTACATGAGCTAAGACCAACATAGATAACTCAATTGCTTACACTTGCCAAGCATATAATAACCTTTCCAATGACTATGTCCCATAACATAGTGACAAGTTAACACAATTTACTTCATGATACACATAATAACCATCCACATAACTGGAATTCACAACTCAAAGGGCCACATGTGAGAATGCTTAATGCTCGGTCAAAGATAACATGCACGATCAACATGTCTATGTCTAGTTTTAAAACAATAATATAATCATAAATATCCAATATTTCACTCAAAGGCTTGATGGTGCTCGGGAACACAATAGCTGTGCTACCTTCCATGCAAGACCTTCATGAACATCCCTTGTTGAGTAAGGTGGTTAGCCTCCAAGAGATAGTCACCACACATAAGTAGGTAGTGGATCCTAGCTGCATCACAGCCTCACATACCCCTGTCCTCAAGGTTTCATATGTCTACTTCCTCGTACACACTCTACCATGACCGTCTCATACGTCCTTGGAGAGGAATTTCACTTTTGAACACAAGACTAGCATATGAAAACAATAAGGATAAACCAATTTAGCCACCAAAGTACAGATAAATAAAGATAATAAATTATCAATTCCAACAGTAAGGCAAGAAAATAATCTGGAATTTGCAACACCAAATCAAGTAAACAAAAGATCACAAGATTATGGCTAAACCTTCAAAGTCAAAGTAGAATAAATTGCTAATCCACAAAGAAATAAATAAGAATATCACAACTGCACATAACAACACTATGTGACTATCATCTAGCCACCAACGAGGAAGGAAGGAACAATTGAAAAACTATTGCAGAAGCTCATCATGTGGTGCGGCCTAGTCACACATCCACATGTCATGGTAGTGTGCACCTCGACATCACCTCGCGTCGCATCATCATGTGACATGGCAATACTCCAAGCAGAGAAGACACACAATGGACGTATCCCACATGGTAGTGTACCTCATGGAAATAAGCACATGCAGGTCACATCCTGCATAGCGACGTATCTATCAGGATACTCGTCGTAAGCCAGAGGTGTATTTTGTGAATTCTGTTATTTTAAAATTATGACGGTCCTTACATTTGGTAACATAGCAACAAAATTATGTTATTTCTTGTCTCTAACCTTGTGTATTTGAACACGTGGCAATGATTTATTCTTGATTATGTTTATTTTGTGAATTTTATTAATTTAAAATTATGTCTTGTCACCAAAATTTTCTCATTTATCTATTAATTGATTCTTGAACATAACTTATTTTCTATTGATTTCTGCACTTTTGTAATTTCAAGTTGTAAACTATTTACATTTCATTTGTGATTTTGTTTCCATTCTGGTGGTGGCTAGATTTGTGGTTTATGTTTCTAGTCCTCATATGTGATCTTTATATTAATCCTGATGTGGAAGCATATTGTCTGTGTGATGGAAGAAAAGTGTGACTTTTTGTGATTGATTATTGAAGAAAATGTTTATGATATGAAATCTGCATTAGTTTCTTTGGAAAATAAATTAATACACACAAAGATTACAAGTGTATACAACAACATATAAGTGCCTCAACTTATACTTGACTTCTTATCAAGAATTTAAAAGAACACCCCTCACCAATAATCTAAATGATATCCATGTCATCAATTCAAGAGTTTTTAATGGATATTAATAGCACGAATTGGTTACAAAAGGTCAATCATAATCCAAAATAATATTGTCCAAAAAGAAATATATTACTATAGTGGAAACTTATATACTAAGATAAATTTGCTAGTCTATGTTAATGAATATATACATAAAAATTATTCATTTACCCATTTCCTCCTAAGACCAAAATATGCTTACTTAAGCCAAATCAAAAGGCTAAATGCACACTCAATTCTTCAAAGTAAATGCTAAATGAGAATATTCATATGAATCAAAATAGGATTTAGGGTCCTTGTCAACAAATTAATTACTCAGCCTACGTTATTCTCTCCTCATATCCTATGGCTTAACATAGGGATAAATAAACATGAAAAAAATAAACATACCCTTTATCTTTAAAAAAAAAAAAAAAGTAACTTTTTAATTAATCCAACCTCTATCTATAGGTCTGAAAGTTGTTATGTTGTATTGTTATCTCCCATGCACCCCTAGATCATTAAGTTATTTCAATTTGAGGTTTCAAAATTTAAAGGTGTCTAAAGGTGCTACCTAGAATTAGAATAAAGTGAGCCATATTTTTGAAGACCAAGCTATTTATGGTCCCATGCAATAGACAAGTCCATTAGAGTTCAAGAAAAAGAAAATAAGGCATGTAAAATTGAGAAAGTGCATGGTGCGAAGGATCAATAGGGTTACAGGATACCAAATGTAAAGACCGCCATAATTTTAAAATAATACATTTCTTAAAATACACATAATTAAGAATATATCATTGCCACATGTCTAGATATATAATGAAAGAAACAGGAAATTACATAAGCTGACAACAAGATAAGCATAAGGAAACATATACCTTTATACTAAGCCAGAAGGTCGAAAAAAATAAATGTGTAACCAACAAATCATGATGAACACCCTATCAGGAACTCCCAACATCTATCTCCCTCATGCACATCATGGACGAGAATATTCTCAGAGCATGTTTCCACCTTACCATGAAGTAGTTACACTTCCCCAGAATCTTTCATGACATGAAAGATACCCAGCCTAGCATGAGGAAGACTAACAATGTGATACTAAAAAGAGTAATGGAATTGTGCGACTATCTATATTCTACACTAATGTAATGATGTCATGACTCACAAGAAGCATATAATGCACATGCAAAGACAGGATCATCAATCCTTTCTTAACTATTCAAAATCATTTCCGAGATCTTAGTTCCATCTCAAACATAGAGAGTCACAAGAATGCATCTATTCTTTTCTAATTAATGATTTTATCCCACATAAATTCAATACAGTCACATCATTCTAAGATATTAATTAATTAAATGAGATGTTTAAGGAGAGAACATCATGGTTAGTGATTTCAAGAAGTAACTTAAAAATAACTTTAAATAAATCATAAGAAGCTCACAAAAGATCACACTTTGGTATATATTGCGCACATAATCATATGTTAGTTTCATCTTTCTTCAAACTAGAAACCTTCAAACATCAAGTAAGCAAAGCACTCAGAGGGATTCAGGTGCATTATGAATAACAATATCTTCAAGATATCCCCATAAAGATTTGAAATATAATTCAATCACATTGTTTAATAAAAGATATTATAGACTAAATTTAGTGAGTCAAATATCATCAGTAAGGGAAGAAAAATTTAAGATCTTATTGTAGTCACATAAATCTGTCCACTTAATTAAATGAATATTTAATATTTATTTGATTATTTAACCATCAATTAATAATTAATTAAATTAATATATTTATTTAATTCATCTTAACCCTCTTCTCCTATTAATTAAATAAATTATTCAATTTATTTGATTTAATTCACTTAACCAAATTTAGACCATTAATTAAATAAATAAATCATATTTATTTAATTAAATATTCTCTCACATTTAAATAAATTAATATTTATTTAAATCCCCCAAAATCCCACCTCTCACATTTAAATAAATTAACATTTATTTAAATCACCTTTATCCTCTACCCACTTGCATTTTCCTACAAATGCAAGTTGCACAATTATTTTAAATAAATAATTTATTTAAATCACCTTTATCCTCCACCCACTTGTATTTTCCTACAAATGCAAGTTGCACAATTATTTTAAATAAATAATTTATTTAAATCACCTTTATCCTCCATCCACTTGTATTTTCCTACAAAAGCAAGTTGCACAACTATTTTAAATAAATTATTTATTTAAAATCCTATTTATCCTCACCCACTTGAAACCTTTAATGGTTTCCCTTAAAGTCTTCAAACTTGATGGCTTTAAAGTCTTCAAACTTGATGGCTTCCTTGTATAGTCTTCTTAAGCCTTTAATGGTTTCCCTTAAAGTCTTCAAACTTGATGGCTTTAAAGTCTTCAAACTTAATGGCTTCCCTTAAAGTCTTATGACTTTAATGGTTTTCCTTAAAGTCTTCAAGCCTTTAATGGTTTCCCTCAAAGTCTTCAAGCATTTTAATGCTTTATCTTCCTTTTTCTCATTTAAATAAATTAATATTTATTTGAATATTTATCCAAATGCAAATTACACCATTTAATTGAAATAAATGATTTTATTTTAATTGAAAATACCAAAATTTCTCCCACTCGCATTTTCCTACAAAATCCACTTGCATGCCGAAACCCCTTCTAGATTCTTCTAAACCCTTCCTAATTAACCTAATCCATCCCCTAAATATTGTCACATTCCTAAGCAAATTGGAGTCACTTCTCAAAGACTCCAAAGTCTTTGAAAAGCAATTAATGCTTTGTGTGTTCAACAAATTAACCTCTAAAGTCTTCTAGACCACTTATGGCTCTTACATGACCATTAATGGTTAATTCCACTTGCACCCATGGTTAGGGACTTTGACCCCTAACTTAACCCTCATGTAACCCATGTGTCTCTTCAAAGCATTTATTTCTTTTACTAGGGTAACCATTATGTCCCCTCAAGCATTTAATGCTCCTTATCTCTCCTATCAAGCCTCCTCATGGTGACACTTGTCAACATGGGATTGGGTTGAAAGTCTCACATGGATTGAATATCTTTCAATCCTAACCCTTGTTAAGTTTACTCAATTTAACCCTTCATTTCCCCATTTCTTCTATAAATAGAACCCTTCTCCTCAAGCAAAAAGAGAGAAGCATTAGAGTATTGTTGTTATACTGGCATTAGCATAGAGCTTTCTCATAGCATCACTATCTACACTTGCATTGCATTTTCTTATCATATTCAACCATCTTGAATCTCCATATGGCATCCATGGCTAGTGCTAAAAGCTGAGAGCTACACTCATTTGGGACTTGGAGAGGAGAGGAACAAGGGAGGAGCAACTATGAGCATCTTGATTAGCTATTTTATTCTATGTTTATATATTTTCTATTTCATGCTTAATATCTCTCTTTATATGCCTGTTTAGGATAATCTTTTGTTGCTAACACTAACGTTTGTTTCTTGTGCTCTTGTGTGTGTTGCCATCAAACAGATTTTCTAATCCTTTTTGCAGATCATCATTTGGTGAACCTGACGTGAATCAAAGAGCAATCATTTTGAAGACTACTAACTTTTGAATGTTTTAATTGACACACAGGTCATTCTCTTGCATTTTTGTTCTCAATTTAGCACCTTCACAAATTGATACTTTAGTGCTATTGTCTATATTGTTGCTCTTTCATGTTAAATAGCACTTCTGTTTTCACACAGAGTAGAGCTATTGTAATAGAGAGTTGTAAGAAAATTCCTTGTAACCGAAAACCAAAAATTTTAGGCTTGTAGAAGCCCACCAAAACATGCAAATTTTTCTAACTAATTATCTTTTGTGCAGGTTTTAACTAACCCCTACAATAAGATTTTTTAGCAATTTTAGCTTAGGAAATAAATTTGTTCATATTTCTAACTTCGTCTTTCAAGTTAGGATAAAATAAATTCATTTTCCTTTTGGGTTAAAATCAACTACACATTCATTTGGAGTTTTAAAAAGAACCACATCTTTCTTTTAGATCTCTAAAAACAATCACATTTGTTCAAAGTTAAAAAGAATCACAAAAACAAACACACAAATTTTTTATTTTTTGCAAAGTTAGGAACAAATTCTTTTGGTGCTTAAAATCAACAAGGAAAATTTTATTTCTTGCATCAAGCTCAAACTCACAATCCACACTTCCATTTTTGGTGCAAATAAAATTCACAATCAACTTGTCTCATTTTTACAGCAATTTTACTTCATGCAAACGTGTTTTTCATTAAGTTAACTAGGATTTTCAAATTCTACTTTACTCAAACAATTGCCTTTGAAAATTAAAAAGAACACCATGATTGTTGGAGCAACATCTCCAAATAGATAGAAAATCATTGTGATGACAAGTTAAAAGGAATGAGTGAATTTTGTGTTTGGCACACTTGTGCAAAAGAGTTGGTCGAGTGGTCCTACTTCTAACACACACTATCCTCTCCCTTGGCTCTCGTGGTCCTAGGTGCAAGAGAAAAGTGTTAGTAACACTCAAATTTTATCTTTCTAAAAGAGGCCTGCCAAGGGATCGATACTCTTGGGAATGACCTCAAGTGGTAAATCCTTCGAGCCGCTATAGAAATCAGGTGTGAGCAAAAGTTTTAGCCTTGGGTATAGCTGTTCCTATAGTGTAACTAGCTGAAAGGACAAATGGGCCCCACCACTAGTACAAGGCTCTTAAATGAGTCACTGCAGAATGAACTTATGTCCAAAAACATCGAACATGACTAAAACCTTTAAGTAGTAGCCCACCCGTTCTATTGATTGAGGATATTTGCGATATAATTTAGTGCAAGAACATAGATGGTTTTGCTCCCAAGATACTCACCATACATATTTCCTTGAGTAGAAACATAGCTTTTTGAAAAGTCACTTGTGGCTTGATAAAAGTGGTGACTCCCCCATCATAGGGATCATCTATTTGTTATTCTCATGCAAGACTTAGTATATCACATCCTTACCTACCAAGGCGGGATTCATAAGGTATGTAGTACCAAAGTTGAAGAAATATCAAGATGTGGGCTAAATTTATCACAACTGGCCATTTGACCTTAGGGATAAAAAGTGTTTGAAGTGTGTTTGTTTTAGTCAAGACCAAGTGCAAATTGAGCCGACTTTAGGCTTTGGAAATACACCTTAAAATACATCTAAAGGAAGGGTTATATAAAAGTCCAAGGATTGGGTTGATCTAGACCCATACTCATTTGTGCCTTTGGGGCAACATTCTTGTGTTTGTGTGCTTGCTTTGTTTTTCTTGTCAAAGAAAAATCAGAAAATCACTTCCCAAAAACAAAGTATTCATCCAACCAAACATCTATCAAAACAACCAAAAACATCAAAAACAAGGTACAAACAATAAAGAGTCAAATTTTATGAGCATTCTTCACATCTTGTGAAAGAAGAAGCGTCATCAGAATATCAACTTGAAAAGAAGACCATTGAGCTCAAAGGCTTTGATCAAAAGGAGGAAATTCTTCTATATAAATAGACAAATCTTTGTCTCACATAGAGTCTTTCTGCGTCACATGCATCTCTACCTTCAAGGAAAAACAAACGAATTTGATTTTGAATCATTGAACCGCAGAGCTTTTATGCAATATAGAGCTCTGAGTTATCACAAAAACCAAGGAGGAAAGATTAATCCCAACTTCTTCCCAAATGTCTGTATCACATAAAACACAGCTCAAGAAATACCACCAACACTCAAAAGGGAAGAGATAGAGTTTGTCCCATTTGTAACACAAAGTTTTTATTGAAGTTGAAAACATTTTCATCCATCATCTCACTCATACATCATCACTTCATCATCAATCCGTCCCAACTCTCAAAACATTAAGAGGTTCTTGTCCCTAGTTCTCTTTTAGATATTTCTTGAAATCATACACATCACATCACTTTTTAGATTGTTTCTACATCTGGGATAAGCTCATCCTAAAAGACACATCTCAGGTTTTTTCTTCACCTTATCACATCAAAACTTATCAAACAAGCAAGCAATTCAAAGAAAGAATTTCGGTTACATCCACCTTAAAGGTGCTAGAGATCCACGTGCAACACAATTCACCAACCATCAATCTCTCATTTCAACAAAAACTCATCATCATTTTCACACAACTTCAACAAAAATCTTATAAACAAAATGGCCCAAACCCAATCACAGTCCAGGCAATGAGAAATAGAAAGGGAAGAAGAAGAAGAGGAAAATCTCAATGAATTTCAAGAAGCACTTGGAGGAAATGCAGATGATGAAAACCCAAGTACTCCCACTCCTGCAACAATAGAAAGGGCTTAGCATAACCCTCTCTTAACAGACTTTTTGACGAAATACTCAGGAGCAATGCGGATGCTCACTTCTTAAGACTCTCTCAAGAAGGAGCAAAACTCCCCTCTGACTTTGATCTTGCCCAATTAAGACAAGAATCAGAAAGACAAAGCCGCCATGAAGAGGAAAGAGGTAGAGATCCCATCAGACATAACATTCCTCGAGGTAACCCACCACCTCCTCCTCCAAATGAAATGGAGATGTTGCAACAACAAGTCGAGAATCTCGCCCAACAGCTTCATAGTGGTGTCAAGACTAACCAATTCTCACTTAATGACATCTGTCCCTATCCTTTTGATAGGAATCTTTACATGCCACCATTTCCACAAGGATTCAAAACACCCAAATTTGAAAAATATAGAGGAAAGGGGGATCCCCGCGATCATGTCCAAGAATTTCATTCCGCTTGTCTCGAAGTAGCATATGAAGACACATACCTAATGCACCTTTTTCCCCAAAGCTTGGGAGGAACAACCACATCATGGTTTTCCCGACTACCAGGTGGCATTAGAACATTTGAGGAACTTATCCAAAAATTCCTCACTCATTACTCTCATAACATTGAACGCGACATCACCATGGCTGATCTGTGCAACACCAAATAAAAACCAGGTGAACTATTCTCAGTATTCCTACAACGATGGTGCCAAATGTCTAGCAGATGTTCTCTTCAGTTACCTGAATGAGAACTAGTGGAAATATTCATTTCCAACTTAAACGAAGAAATGGAATTTCACCTGGATGTCAAAGACATAGACTCTT
This sequence comes from Cryptomeria japonica, assembly GCF_030272615.1. NCBI lineage: Eukaryota > Viridiplantae > Streptophyta > Pinopsida > Cupressales > Cupressaceae > Cryptomeria > Cryptomeria japonica. The sequence goes on from NC_081415.1 coordinate 37,684,794, forward strand.
TTAATGATATGATCACCAAGGGTTTAAAATGTGAACGGGCACTCATCAAGAAAGGACTCATCAAAATATATAATGAACCAAAAGATGGTCCTCGCCCATGCTTCAATAGCGATAAAACAAACTTATGGAATAAAAACAAGAATATCGTCAATGATGGGGTTGTGGATGCCTGAACTATCCAAAATGCACAACCTGTGGTTCAGTTTGTAGGACAAAATCCTCAACCTCAAAACAACACAAATGTTCCTTCTAATCAAGGTCGCATCACATCTCATGATGAACCTAGACCTCGTCAGCAAAAATAGAAATGCACATACTCTACCTAAACTATCAAACTATGAGCCTCAGGTCAAACCGGCATGGTGGAGAGATACTGAACACTATGAATTCCATCAAGGAAGAGGGCACAAGACAAGTAATTGTCAACGATTGAAAGATCTCATTCAGGATCTTATTGATCAAGGAGAAATTGAAATTGAAGGACATGACCCAAAAACAACAAATAATGATCATCTAATGTTCAAAAATCCACTTCCATCACAAGATCAAAGGGGTCCTTCCACTTCTAGGCGAGGCACTGATACCACTGATTATACACACGCTACGTATAATTACACTGTAAATCATCTGCATGATGCCAATGAACAAGTTGCAACTATAACCTTCAAAAATCCCAACTCAAATTGCAATGTTGTTACGCGTCGCGGAAAAGTTACCATAAAGGCAGGTCCACAAGGTACCACCTCCATCCCAAAGCAGTACAATCTTGTGGAACAATTAGACAAAACCCTTGCACTTATATCCATTTTATAGCTTTTGCATCTATCGCCATCTCATAAAACCATCTTGGATCAAGCACTCCAAGAGGCGTCAGTCCCTACAAACCTTAATACAAACCAATTTCAAGCAATGGTTGGAAGTCTAAAGTCATCACCTTGTCTCACTTTTTCTGAAAGTGACAACTCTTCCTTCTAGCAACCTCATAATGCTTCGCTACACATTGAAGGCTTTATCAACCAACACAAGATCAAGCGAGTCTTGATCGATAATGGAGCAGGCCTGAACATTTGTACACTACAGTTGGTCATAGCATTGGGCTATACAGTAGAATCAGTGGATCCTCGTAAGAAGATCACAATCAAAGCCTATGACGATGTAGAGCGTTCATCAAAAGGAGCTATGGTACTACCAATCCGAGTGGGCCCTGTGGTAAAGCACATCATCTGTTAGGTTCTAGACCTTCCTCTACCATACAATCTATTATTAGAGAGACCTTGGATACATGCCATGCAAGCCGTTCCATCTACCTACCATCAATGTATCAAGTTCCCACATAATGGTGTAGAGATCACAATCTTGGGTGATGCAAATCCCTTTGCATATTGCCATAATATCAGCCATCAACCAGAGATTACCGTTCCTAATAATAGAGAAGCCATTTCCTCCACATCATATATAAGTCCTGCCTCTCTTGCCAGTTCAAACACCACTATACCCAAGCAAGAAAAGCTTAAGATGGAGATAGTAGAGGAAGGTCCTGGGGAATACAACTTGAGTCAACTCTATTGTGTGGGACAAATGCCCATTTGTCCTCGAAAACATGGTAAATCCATGATGAGGACTTAGCGGACTGAATCTATAAAGATCCCATCACCACTGATATACCGAAAGTTAAACTTCCTACAAATCAGTATGGCAAAGGTCTCCTCATTATGCAAAGAATGCGGTATGATGGTCAGAGTGCTTTAGGATATTGCAAACAAGGACGACATGAACCTCTACTACCAGAATTAAAACCCAAAGGTAATACAAGCCTAGGATTTGAAAAAGAGATCTTTCCTAAACTCAAATTCAAAGGAAAACCCAGCAAACCATTATGTCAGCCTACTACAAAAAGGACACCTTTCATTATCAAAGTAGCATCAAGCACCATCACAACTGCCCCATGAAGGCTCAGAATCCCAACACAACCATTACCAATGCCATCAAGCGAACCAATAATCCCATCTCCAACAGCCATCACATCAATAGTACCATTAGCAGCAACAACTATATCAGAACCCGCAACAACATCTATGGCACCAACAATTCCATTAGAAGCCACTGAGTCAACACTACCAATACTCCCCATACTAGATCCTTTAATCCCCATCGACCTTCCTGCAACACCGATCACTACAAAGGTACATCAACCAATCACACTTGCAGTGTTTAACTCAAAAGACATCCCAATATGGTATAGCAATTGGATGCTGGAAAGTGATTTAGAGACTGACTCACATGCATGGGAATTTGATTTGGTACAACTTAATACTTCAGATGAGGAAGACACATCACCACCTCCACCACGCAAAGACATCCCTATTTACAGAGAAGCACAGATAAAGACCACTTGGGTTCCTGAACTGGAAACATCTTCCACAGACCCTACGTCTCATCCTACACCTGATTCTGATAGGGAGAGTACCATTAATGACCTTCACCATAGTGTCTTAACCCTCACTGATACATCTAACGCACTTAACCTAATCGATGAAGTAATGCCCATTATCCATCCTGAACTCATCGAATGGAACAAACCAAATCCCCCATGTCTTGACTTCTTCCAAAATGATGACGCCATCATTGACTTTTTGGAATTAAGGGATAACCTACCAAGCGGGGATCACAAAGCTGGATTCACCATTGAACTTAATAGTGCAGCATACTTTGGGGCAGATGCCAAACCTTTCAGCTACAAAAATATAACAATAAAACATGGATCTTCCAGTGAAAACCACACTGTGGCACTGTTTGATCTGACAAATGTAAAAAGAAAGAGCGTATCCAATGGTGAAAACCTCTCTGAGGCGCCTGAGGATGAAGGGTTTGACATTCTGCCTACTAATGTACAACAATAATGATCAACGATTCTCATCGAGGAAACCAAAGAATACAATGTGGGGACTCCTGAAAATCCTCATCTCATACATCTGGCATCTCTTCTCACTCTAGAGGAACAGCCTAAATTTATAGAGTTCTTCCAGAAGCGTCAGATCAACTTTGCATGGTCATATGCAGATATGCCTGGGCTTGATCCTAATTTAGTCATGCATCACCTCACCATAGCAGAAGGAGCCAAACCTGTCAAGCAGAAGCTTCGTAAGATGCATCCCCAGATTGCAGTGCTAGTCAAAATAGAACTCAAGAAACTCCTAGATGTTGGTTTCATTAGGCCAATTGATTATGCAGAATAGATCTCCAATAGTGTTCCTGTCGGCAAACCAAAAGGGGGCATCCACATTTGTACTAACTTCAGAGATCTGAATAAGGCATGTCCTAAGGATGATTTCCCCCTACCAAATATCGACATCATAGTGGATCTGACAGCAGGACATGCCATGCTTTCACTCATGGATGGTTTTTAAGGATACAATCAAATAAAGATCGTACCAGAGGACCAACATAAGATAGTCTTCACATGTCCATGGGGCACATATTGCTGGAATGTAATGCCCTTCGGTCTAAAGAATGCAGGAGCAACCTATCAAAGAGTAATGACCACCATCTTCCATGACATGATGCATACCATGATGGAAGATTATGTTGATGACTTACTAGCAAAATCACTCACCAGAGAAGGGCATCTCCACATCTTAGATAAAATATTTGATAGACTGGAACAATACCATGTTCGACTCAACCCAAAGAAATGTGTCTTTGGAGTGACCTCCGGGAAGCTTCTAGGATACATTGTCTCAAGAAAAGGTATTGAGGTCGATCTAGCAAAGGTTAAGGCAATCATGGACATGCCACCTCCAAAGAATATCAGTCAGCTAAGGACATTACAAGGATGGCTTCAATCCATCCGAAGATTCATTGCACAACTAGCTAATAAGTGTCACCCATTTACACACCTGCTACACAAGAACATCCACTTTCAGTGGGATGCCCGATGCCAGCAAGCATTTCAGACGCTTAAAGACTATCTCATGAATCCACCATTGTTGATGCCACGAGATCCAAGTAAACTGTTGTTACTCTATATCTTAGCAACAAGTATACCATTGGGTGTACTACTGGCACAACATAATGTAGAAGGAAAAGAGTGTGTTGTTTACTACATCTCTTGCACACTAGTGGGCTATGAACTCAATTACATGCCTATTGAGCGAGCTTGCCTAGTAGTATTCTTAGCAGCTACTAAACTGAGGCACTATCTATTAACACGTAAGGTACAACTCATTGCAAAGATTGATCCACTCAAGTATTTACTTAGTAAAGCAGCATTAACAGGTCACTTGGCCAAATGGGTGATGATTCTAAGTGAATTTGACATCGAGTATGTGGACCGTAAAGCTATCAAAGGTCAAGTTATTGCAGATCAGTTGGCCGATGCACCACTCATAGGCGATCATCCTCTCATTTCCAATTTTCTAGATGAAGAGATATTCATGATCATAGAAGTACAACCATGGAAACTATACTTTGATGGTTCATACACTAGGCATGGCTCGAGGGTAGGCATTCTATTTATCACACCTCAAGGTGATATCTTCCTAAAGTCTTATAGGCTCACATTCCCATGCACAAACAACATAGCAGAATATGAGGCCTTGATCACGGCACTCAGGTTAGCCATACAATGGAAATTACAAGAACTACAAGTATATGGCGACTCCCAACTGGTCATTCGACAAGCAATAGATGAATATCAGACCAAAGATGATAAACTCATGCCATATAAGCAAATGGTGGACACTCTAAAGACATCATTTACTACTATCACTTTTGAGCAGATACCAAGAGATCAGAATCAAGCTACTGACGCTATGGCTACCATCGCATCTCTCCTAGATCTTCCACAAAATTCAACACACTACGAGTTCTTGGTAGAACAGCTTTGGATCCCTGCTTATGATATCCCCGAATCCGAGATGATATGTCACCTTGTCGGTTCTGAATCCCCATGGTACGATGAGTTCTACCCCTATCTCCACGATCACACCCCTCCTCCCAGCCAATCGAATAACCAATGTAAAACCTTCATTCGCCAAACTGCTCGATATACCATTATTGCCGAAACCCTATACCAACGCAGTCTTGATGGTACTCCCCTTCAATGTCTGGAACAAGATGAGATAACAAAGGCCTTAGAAGAAGTCCATGAAGGAATTTGCGGGACTCACTCAAGTGGTCCATCACTAGCCAAGAAAATCCTATGCAATGGATACTATTGGCCATCTATGGAAAAGGATTCCTACTACTTTGTCAGAAAATGCAAGAAATGTCAAGTTCATGGTGACCTGATACATGCACCAGCCCAGGAACTGCAACCAATCATGACACCATGGCCTTTCTGTCAATGGGGCCTTGACCTTGTGGGTAAGATTCATCCATCTTCATCGAATGGCCATAAATTCATTATTACCGCCACTGAATATTTCACAAAGTGGATCGAAACTGTTCCACTTACCCAAGTCACTGGCAAGCAAATCACCTCATTCATCCTCAACTACATCATCTGCTAGTATGGTGTGCCCATGTCCATCATCACAGATAACGATCTTCCTTTCAAAAATTAGCATGTCCGTGAACTCTGTGAGAAATTTCACATTCAACACCGCTTTTCCACTCCCTATTACCCACAAGGCAATGGTCAGGCCGAAGCATCCAATAAAAACATATTGAGGATCCTAAAGAAGACAGTCAATGATGTCGGTCGTGACTGGCATGTTCAACTAAATCCGGCACTATGGGCATATCAAACTAGCATTCGAACCCCTACAGGTGCAACTCCTTATTCATTGGTCTATGGTACAGAAGCTATCTTGCCTATTGAGGTCGAGATACCATCATTACGGGTTTCCTTTCACAATCTCATCGATGATGAAGCCTACAGAGTATCCTATCTTCAGGACTTAGAGTTACTTGATGAGAAACGACAAGCTGCATACAATCACCTCAAAGCCTATCAGCAGCGCATGAGTAGAAGCTACAATCACCGAGTTAGATCTCGTACATTTGAGGTAGGTGATCTTGTTCTATGAGAGAATCCTCACAACCAACCAAACAGAGAACATCAGGGCAAGTTTGAATCAAACTAGCTGGGCCCATATGTTGTCACTATTGTGTTCGGGTCTGGGGCATATCAGTTGGCTACATCAGAAGGAGAACCGCTCGTAGATCCAATTAACAACATGCACCTCAAACGGTTTTATACCTAAGCTGTGCAGAGCATCAGGCTCCCCTACATATCAGAAAATACCAAAAACATTCAGAAAAATGTCCTAAAGAAATACAAAAACATTCAAAAAGTAAAGAAAAATCATGCATCCAAATGGTGAACAACCACTCCGGTGGCACCTTGGGTAAGTGCGATGGTGAAAACCTGGCAAATAGGTGCCACTCATAAAGACAATGGCTCCAGTATCTTTCAGGCTTGTTGCGATCATATTCATACATACACACATCCATCCATCCAAACCATGGCTTGTTATTTGATCTGTAATCAAAGATAGTACTTCATGCGTCTTGCATCCCACTTTTTCATAGTCATGTCTACACTTGGGGGCAATACCCTTAAAAAATCTAGATGATGGAAGTGGATTCTACATTACTAGTGATTCATTGACAAAAACATTCAAAAAGGTCTCACAAAATCCAAAAATATTCAAAAAACGTCTCACAAAATCCAAAAACATCAAAAAACATTAAAAAAACATCAAAAAAACATCAAAAATAAAACAAAAACATGGCAACACATTGTACATACTCATCCGCACAGATACCAAACAAACATTGTGATATACTCCACAAAATGACCACTTATCAATCGACCACACAATCAACATTAACACTCAAAACTATCTTCAACAAGGATGCATCCTTCCTTACCAAAACAAAGACAAGATGACATTTTCTTTGACAAGAAAATTCTGTTTACGCTATCAAATACTTGGTTGATTTATGGTCTAGTAGTTTATATCAGGTTCCTATGGCATTGTTTGTGTATCTTTGACACATTATTCTGATGAAGTTCTGGGGCATGTACTAATGGTGTCTATGTGGGAAGTTCACTAAGCTATGTGATCATAGGCAAAAATACAGTCATAGATCACAACGGCTTGCTGATTACAGTGTATACCTCGACCATATGAGCATGAACCATTACCAAGGATCCATATTCTTTATTCTTTATGTATATATTGTTTGTTGCAGGTACAATGCTCCTTCTTTGGTTCCTCCTCATCCAATTTGGATAAAGGTTTTTTCTCTTATTATGGTATGCACTTGTCTCAGGATATGATCAACCTAAGATCAAGGAGGATGATCCAAGTTATGCATGAATGGAGATAATCCTTGTTTGTTCTGCAAACAATACTCAGGTAAACTTGATCCATTATATCAAGTTGCTTGTATTAAGTTGCTATATCAAAATTCATGTAAGGAATACACAGGTCATCTTGAATCTTTATGTCAAGTTGCTTGTATTTTCTTACAACATTTTAAAGCTCAATGATGAAAATAGAGCACCATGGATCATCATTCCATCTCATCTGTATATATTGCATTTCATTGCATTCCACCCATCCATACATTCATAATAGCTGCATATCATGCATACATAGTCATAATAATGCATACTCTATTTTACTCATCTTCTTCCATAGGACTTGGTCCTAATCCTCCATATCTTCTATCTAACATCGAATCCCCCCTCACCCTCCTTATCTTGATCATCAACATCATCCTAATCCCTTCATTGCTTCCCATCCTCACTCATCCACAAAATTAAGCTAGTTACTCTGTCTACATAGATACATCGACTCCCACACACCTAGACTATCAATAAATACTCTGATCAAGTATCTTTGGGTCTCAACAGGTAATCGATTATGGTAATCCTAGACTACATCAGGCATTTATCACAATGACCTAGTCTCAATGGGGTTTCCATGATTCCACACAACCATCCATCACACGCACACACTATCAATTGATCAACCAATCAAACACAATCCAACGGACAATTACCTCAATTGTCTATGTCTCAACGAGTATTTTGCTTCATATACCTTGACTTCATCAGGCAATTATATCAATTGTCTATGTCACAACAGATCACTTTGATTCACTTACTCAGACTTTATCATGTCCAAGCGACCAACTGACATCAACTATCACACTTTGACTTGACTGGGGCAATTAAATCGATTGCACTAGATTGTCCAACCAATTTTGATCAATTGTATAGCATCAATCCAAACCCCACACTACATCCGCTATGTATCTCTTGCATGACCTCAGGGTACTCGCTGGCTTGTTGTTTCTTCATATTCACTCCATTTTCTCCCATTCTTTCATCATTAGTTCTAATTTGTTCTATTATACCTCCCCTCCACTTTTCATTCTTTTTCGAGAGATCGCCCGATTTTTCGAAAAAAAAAATTGGCCCATCTCTCGAGGGGGCATACCACCCATTAAATTTACATTTTATGGGGCATTTCTTCACACTTATTTTTCTTTCTTTGAAACGACGCAATAAACTGCACCATCTCAAAGAGGGGTAAATGTAGTCACATAAATCTGTCCACTTAATTAAATGAATATTTAATATTTATTTGATTATTTAACCATCAATTAATAATTAATTAAATTAATATATTTATTTAATTCATCTTAACCCTCTTCTCCTATTAATTAAATAAATTATTCAATTTATTTGATTTAATTCACTTAACCAAATTTAGACCATTAATTAAATAAATAAATCATATTTATTTAATTAAATATTCTCTCACATTTAAATAAATTAATATTTATTTAAATCCCCCAAAATCCCACCTCTCACATTTAAATAAATTAACATTTATTTAAATCACCTTTATCCTCTACCCACTTGCATTTTCCTACAAATGCAAGTTGCACAATTATTTTAAATAAATAATTTATTTAAATCACCTTTATCCTCCACCCACTTGTATTTTCCTACAAATGCAAGTTGCACAATTATTTTAAATAAATAATTTATTTAAATCACCTTTATCCTCCATCCACTTGTATTTTCCTACAAAAGCAAGTTGCACAACTATTTTAAATAAATTATTTATTTAAAATCCTATTTATCCTCACCCACTTGAAACCTTTAATGGTTTCCCTTAAAGTCTTCAAACTTGATGGCTTTAAAGTCTTCAAACTTGATGGCTTCCTTGTATAGTCTTCTTAAGCCTTTAATGGTTTCCCTTAAAGTCTTCAAACTTGATGGCTTTAAAGTCTTCAAACTTAATGGCTTCCCTTAAAGTCTTATGACTTTAATGGTTTTCCTTAAAGTCTTCAAGCCTTTAATGGTTTCCCTCAAAGTCTTCAAGCATTTTAATGCTTTATCTTCCTTTTTCTCATTTAAATAAATTAATATTTATTTGAATATTTATCCAAATGCAAATTACACCATTTAATTGAAATAAATGATTTTATTTTAATTGAAAATACCAAAATTTCTCCCACTCGCATTTTCCTACAAAATCCACTTGCATGCCGAAACCCCTTCTAGATTCTTCTAAACCCTTCCTAATTAACCTAATCCATCCCCTAAATATTGTCACATTCCTAAGCAAATTGGAGTCACTTCTCAAAGACTCCAAAGTCTTTGAAAAGCAATTAATGCTTTGTGTGTTCAACAAATTAACCTCTAAAGTCTTCTAGACCACTTATGGCTCTTACATGACCATTAATGGTTAATTCCACTTGCACCCATGGTTAGGGACTTTGACCCCTAACTTAACCCTCATGTAACCCATGTGTCTCTTCAAAGCATTTATTTCTTTTACTAGGGTAACCATTATGTCCCCTCAAGCATTTAATGCTCCTTATCTCTCCTATCAAGCCTCCTCATGGTGACACTTGTCAACATGGGATTGGGTTGAAAGTCTCACATGGATTGAATATCTTTCAATCCTAACCCTTGTTAAGTTTACTCAATCTTAACCCTTCATTTCCCCATTTCTTCTATAAATAGAACCCTTCTCCTCAAGCAGAAAGAGAGAAGCATTAGAGTATTGTTGTTAGACTGGCATTAGCATAGAGCTTTCTCATAGCATCACTATCTACACTTGCATAGCATTTGTTTATCATATTCAACCATCTTTAATCTCCATATGGCATCCATGGCTAGTGCTAAAAGCTGAGAGCTACACTCATTTGGGACTTGGAGAGGAGAGGAACAAGGGAGGAGAAACTATGAGCATCTTGATTAGCTATTTTATTCTATGTTTATATGTTTTCTATTTCATGCTTAATATCTCTCTTGATATGCCTGTTTAGGATAATCTTTTGTTGCTAACACTAACATTCATTTCTTGTGCTCTTGTGTGTGTTGCCATCAAATAGATTTTCTAATCCTTCTTCCAGAGCATCACTTATCAATGCTAAAAGATACTAGTTTAAGACTTCAATTCTTGATCTAAAGTCTCCATCTGTATTAGTCAACCGTCATAAGAAAAATACAAGTGTATAATATCAATATTTCATTTATTTATAATAGGTACTTATGGATTAATTAATATCTCCATATCTTAAAGCAATGTGGTTTTACCCACATACACTCCATAGCTAGCTAAGTGTATAACGAGATCGAATGTATTACTAGTTGACTCAAGATCTAGGAACAATCTTGAATAACACATCATAATCTTAATGAGATCAATCTTTATTATGATCCATAAAGACTTTAAAAACTCTTAATTATCTATAATTCTCCTTAATAAGATTTGAATACTATAATGTTTAATATAAGAGCAATTATAAAGTAGCCATTAACTTAATCATTTTCACTATCATTCAAATATAATGTATACTCAATGTTTATTGGTCTTTTAAAAGGTTGATTTCAGAAGTATCCTAAAATGACAGTTTAGATAAGACTGCAAGTATTTTCACATAAAATATTGAGCCCTCGCACGAAAAAATTTAGTGTAAGGAAGGGTTTACACCAAATGCAAGGGAGCTTTACAAAAAGAAAGAAGCATGTATCCATAAATAACGCCTTAAAGTAAGAGTGGATATAATTAGAAAGAGCAATTAACCCATAAACAACTGAAATAATATAAGAATCCATAGTCATAATATGAAATTAGGAGAATGTGTGATAGTTTTGAAGCAAGTAAGGGAGTCAACTCAGAACCTAAACATATTATTGAGATAGTAAGAAATCAGAAATAATATTAAAATCTTGAAAGCTAGCAATTGACAAAATATGATTTGAGGGTAATAACTCTTGTTGTCATCATCATATAGGTTTAATATATATAATATGTAAACACATATGTACACTCTATATATTATTTAATAAACACACATAGAATGCATAAATTTACTAAAATATCTTTATATACAAAAATAACAAAGGCAAGAATATCATCAGTTAGGTATACATACTGTTCACTGCTTAACATCCGATAAAAATTACCAAGAGATTTGCTCACAGTCTTTAGATTTAGCCAAATACTTTATTTCTATGTATTTCCTCCTCCCACAAAGGTTTCAGATTTTTCTTAATAATTCATTGCTCAGTAATTATCAAATATCACTGTTTGCTATTGCTAATCCTCTTCACTATTTAAAATCCGAGTGCATCACTTCATATATAACATCCCCAAATCATGCTTATTATTATTATTTTTTTTATTCCCATAATATTTTAAGCTAATCTACAATACTCTTTATACACAACACTTCATAATCTTCGGATTACTTTTCATGCATTAATTAAATCAACTCTAAATACGATACCAATATATGCTTTAACTAACTCTTAACCCCCCCCCCCAAAAAAAAACATGCATCGAATTTCTTTCTTTGCATATACATTGAGATAGTCCAACTATCTCTTTAGAATTAAAAGCATCTCTTTAAGACTCAGTCCATTATTATTTCTTTCTTAAATACAAAGTCAAACTTCTAAATCAAATTAAAATTTCAAAGCCAAAATATGCATTCTTTATTTCATTTGTTTTTTGTGCTTTAAAAGCATTAAGCCTAAATATGGCACTAATGTTTTACTTTATTTTTTTTATAATTTCTTTCTAAAAAAATGAAATCAATATTATTAAATTTTGGTTTTATTTTATTTAAAACATGCATACAATTTAATAAAGTTTTTTTTCTTTTATTAAAAGAAACATGCATTATATATTTATATTTATTTATTTTAATATTGTTTTATTTAAAATATATAATTATTAAAATAAATCTCATATATATATATATATATATATTATTTAGTTTAAAATATATATTTTAAAATAATATATAATTTTATTTTATATTATTTTTTTTCAAGGAAAATAATTAAATTACAAATAAATAAAATTTATTTTCTACACTAATTTATTTATATAATTATAAGAAAGTAATAAAAGAAAGATTTTTTTTTAAGTTTTTTCCAACATCTTATTTTTAAATATGCACGTTATAAACAAGTACTTAATATACTCATTTTTTTTCCTAACAAGTCATAGTAAATTTATTAATTTATTTTAAAGAAAAAAATCATATAACAAAATATATATACTTATATTTTCAATTTATTTAAATATAACAAAATAAGGGAAAATTAAGGGTTGTGACATACTCCCCCCCCTAAAAACATGCATCATCCCAATGCATTCATCAAAATTAATCTTCATGTAAAAAAATCAAGATCCACATCAACATCATTAGCTAAGAAAAATGATCTTTTAGTTTTGCAAACACATAAGATAATGCAAACATGCAAAAGTGCACATCTATCAAATAGTTTTTTTTTAAAGACAAATCCTAAGTGTGTGTGTATGTGTGTGTGTTTTTATCTATCGTCACATCTGTCACACTCATGGGAACAACACCAAAACATTAGTCCATGTTAATGCTATAATCATAATCAAAATCAATGTTTCTTTAAAATATTTCTCCTTTTTCAAATAAATACTTAACTCAATGCTTAAGTAGATAATTTTCCATGTTTTTTCATAATTATAAAAATCACATTAATGCGCACACATACCTGAGTAGTTTTATAAGCTGGCCAAATTGTTAGGTATTTATCACCAATATTCCTGGCATGTCCTTATACACACTTGCACTATTTTTAGCTCTTTTAAAATATCCTTACCTCATGCAAAGATCATTTTAACATTTAACATTCAAAGACAAGAGTTAATCATTTTAGAATTATAAATTCTCATTAGGTAGAGCTTTAAACTATATGACAACTTAATCTAACTTGCAATTAATAAATGAACTTAAAATTCATGCAATTCATGTCTAATGTGTGAAACTTAACATGTGGATCATGATTAACATGCATCTAAATGCAATGTAGCAAAAAATTAAGTAAATGTGCATGACGATTAAGTAACATACATAAACCTTAATTATCAGCGATTTTGATCTATGTGCACACATGCGTAGAAATAAATCGTGTACATGAGTCATTACAAATTAAATTAACATGCAAAATGCATAATTAAATCAACTAACTAAAAATTAAATATGAACATGCATGTGGAAATAAAAATTAATCTATGAAAAATAAATCATGCATGTTAGTGGGTTAGTATGTTAGTAGCCTTTTTTCTTCTTTCTTTTGTTATTTACTCTGCATGGCAACTTCCTGTCACATTATATCATTGACCTTATATGTCTTTTACATAACTTTTACATGTGAGCATTTTGGTATTTTACAATAAGATAAAATATACATCACGTGATAATTTCATAAAATTTATCTGGAATCTCTAATTTTCTATCTCTGGTGTGTCACCTCCGTTTGACCTAGATAACTTCCTCTTGCAAACGAGATGATGGACGTATGACCTAGGCATGTTATTCTCCCAAGAAAATGAAGCATAAGATTCCCAGATGCCCATAAGCTCTCATCCCTCATGACGAAGCTCCCTAGCAAGTCAGTACCAACTGGCAGTAAAGGAATCATGTGCAATCATGTAGAACTAACAACCCATCCTGGTTGAACTAACTACACATGTTATGGCAAGGGAAAAAACAAGTACTTGGTCTAGTTTTAAACCTATTGGGGAGGTGAAGAAAATCAACCTTCCCTAGTTAGCCCATAACAAGCACTCTCATTCCATAAGTATCCCTCATAGATAGAATAACAATTAACCCTCTATGGATTAATATGAGAATAATATTTATTATTATTATTATTAATATATTTTTCATATTTCAATACTAATTTAATTATTTTTCATAAATATATATACTCGCTCAGGTTTGACATATTCTCCGCTATCTACTCCCTTAAACAATCTATCAATGTTCATCTAGAACATGATAGAGAACATCAAAATCACATATGAGGACTAGCAACATAAATAAAAAATCTAGCCACCACCAGAATGTAAAAGAAATCATAAATGGAATGTAAATAGTTTACAACTTGAAATTACAAAAGTGTGAAAATCAATAAAAAATAAGGTATCTTCAAGAATCAATTAATAGATAATTGAGAAAATTTTGGTGACTAGTTCTCACAAGAAAAAAATTTACAAGAAATTTCACAGCTAGCCCTCACAATAATTCAAAACTTTTCATCAATAATAAAAAAAAAGAAGAATCAAACATGCAACGACAATTTCACATAAACACTATGTGACTAACACTAGTCAGATCAAGGGAGTAGAAGCTACACGACACGTTGCATCCAAGATGCAGTAGAGAGAATGGCCATTCCACAACAATCAAGTCATAAGACTAAAATATTATACATATATCTATCAATCATTATGAATCCAAAATTCAAATTTCATCACAAACATTTATATAGTTTTAGTGTAACCTAATGATATTTCTATGCAACAATCATCCATCATTTGATCATACATCCTAAGCCTTCATATATCTATCATTTTCATTTATTTCCTTCTACAATTTCATGCACCTTTGTAAAGTGGATCATGCAAATACCTTTACAGTTTATCATTATTATTATTTATTTTTTTCAATGAGTTTCAATCCCTTGCATTTGATATCAGAGCTCTAGGTTCCACACTAGGGCCATGAGTTCAGTATGTTTAGTTGTGATAATTGATGACATAACCATCTAGTTAAATTTCTTAGCGCATTTATATGTAAGTCATAGAGATTGAGTCAATAGTTGAATCACCATATATCAATTTGAGTAGTGAGGGAGATAGCCTCCTACATGTTGTTATACCTAATAGGAAGGGAAGGTGTTCCTGCTTGAAACCCCTTAGAATAACCACTTTCATGGGCAAAACTCTTTTTGTATATAAGTTCTAATTGAGACTTTATGCGTATATGTATAATGTGATTATTTGATTGTTAGTTGCAAAGGTTAGGTAGAACCTTGAAATGCTTGTTATACTTGTGCACTCTATTAATTATTGTGATTGTGTAATTTGGTTGCTTAAATAACACATCTCTCAATGGTGACTGAAAATATGAATTGAAATGTTTGAGAGATTCATCTATGGTAAAGATTAAAGTTTGTAATTTTGCATGATATGTAAATTAATATGTTTCCTTATGCTTATCTTGTTGTCAGCTTACGTAATTTCCTATCTCTAACCTTGTATATCTGGACATGTGGCAATGATATATTCTTAATTATGTGTATTTTGTGAATTATATTATTTTGAAATTATGGTGGTTCTAATATATGTATTTTAAACTAAATAATATATATATGATTTTATTTTTAATTTATTTAAATATAACAAAATAAGGAAAAAATAATTATGAAGGGGTGAATAAGAGTTCTACTATTTGGTGGATTTTGTAAAAATGGGATGCTACCCTTACTTCGAAAGGCTACATGGGTTTCACCATATATATTGTCCAAACAATTTGTCAAGGGTTGGAAGGAGACTTGTGTCCCAATGTATGGTAGGATAGTTAACCTCATGAAAGAGCTCATCTTTGATATTACTAGTATGTTGATGGACAAGAATAAGGTCTTTAGACATAGAAAGGACTTGGAATAAGCCGTGCAAAAATTCCTTAAAAGTAAAGAAGGGAAATGCCTTATTAGGAAGCCAAAGAGAAGCTTTCAAATGAGCTTGATCAAACTCCTTTGGGGTGTTCTTTTAAAGGTACTCATGGAGTATTTCTTTCTTGATGGTAATTTTACCAATATGTTTGGGCATTATTTTGTGCTATTAAATAATTTAATGTATAAGAAAAGGATATCTTTTCCCTTTTATCTATTATCCTCATTGAATGAGGACATAGGGGTTTTAAAAATAACACTAAAATCCTTGATCTACACAAAACCCATATTAGGCTCATCATATATTATATCAAATCTTTACCTACCCATTCTAGGAGTAAGAAGAAGCTTTCTGAGTATTTGACCCCTCGAAAGGATGAAGAGTTGAACTTTGTTGTTTTGAAGGATCAGGGGTGGGCCACTAAAGAGGACTTGTAGATTATGTTGGAAATAGAAGTGAGAAGCCAAGTACTAGTAGAGTTCTGAAGAGAGGAAAAATGATGAAGACCTCCCTCATTTTCTCTAACTTTGAGGACCATAGTGATTTTCATTCTTCTCTGTCAAGAGATTATGAGGATATTCCTATCGATATCAACATTTCCAAATCAATTGTATGTTGATTGTCCCAACCTCAATTTAGATTAGCAGAAACATGATGATATATTGGGTCTCTCTAGGGATGTGGTTGTGGACATCAAGATGCATAGATGGTACTTTCATGATATCAAATATATGTAACTTATGATAAGATCTATTCAAGCTAGGCTTGATGAGGGTTTGGTGCATGGTGACTTGTGGGTTGAAAAAGAGAATAGATATGTGGTTTCTTATCTATAGAAGGCTATGATGGATGTGGCTAGTTTGAAATTTTATTATGAAGGATGTGTTGTAGCTCTGTAAATAAAAAAGTAGGATATCAATGCCAACTTAGTAAAGCTAGTTAATTTCAACCACAATGTGATTAAACGGTTTGCAAGTAGTATGAGGATGTTGGCCAAAAATTTTAAAATATTGCAATAAGGTAATTCTCATTTCATTGATCTAAAGGAAAAAAGAAATCACATTGGTGTTGAAGAGGGAAAAGTCCCATATGCTCATAATAAGCTCGTATCTCAAGAAGGATGTTGATTAGTCTTTGAAGGACTTGCAAGATATCAAAAAGATGGCTCAAGAGGCATCTCATCATGTTGCTAAAGTGATTGAGGCCTTGAAGAATATTAAGTAACTTTTCTTCTTTATCCTTTTATAGTCTTGGCTTGGTGCCTTTTTGGCTATATAGTCTCTTTCCTCTATGTTTTGGTTGGTTGCCATTTTATTATTATTTTATTGATGTTTTGCTAAATCCATAATTAAGCCATATAGGGTTTTACATCCCTTAAAAACCTATTTTACACTTTAATAAAAAATGAATAATTAATCTAAAATGATCTAGAGTTGATACTAATCAATACCAACTTAAAACCACTCAGAAATATTTTTTCCTTTATTTTTTAAAATCTATACACTAAATTCTTATTTTATTTAGAGCCACCTATTGTTGCATTTCTCACTCTCTATTCTCTATTTCTGCTAAAGATTCCTCTACTCAAAATATTTTTCATACCAAAAAAGCAATCTTCCTGTTGTGCCCACAAAAACTCTATAGTTCCATAACTCATACCCACTTTTTGTCAGTTTTTGTCACTTGTAAAATTCTATCTCAATTTTAAATTCAAAATCACCAAATATTACTTACTCTAGTAGTAAAACAAAAACAATAAATTCTATTGCATGTTAAAGGGGAAAAAGGGATAAAGATACAAAATATATCTAATGGGCCTAACTCGTCATAGTTAGGTGCTAATGGGAGGGGTCAAGACAATAAATTTTGAAAAAGATATGTGTTAATATCTTTTGGAATAGTTCCATCCTTGAATATTGATTCTAGAAATAGCTACATTTGTAAGACTTATTTTTGCTATCCCACCAAAACCACATAAAATAACCACTACAACTATTTTTGTTTCATTCCCCCTTTTAAAAAGTTGAGTTACATGATTCACTTGATCATGTATTCAAACAACATGGTCAGGGAAATGATTAGAAAATTGCAATATCCCAGGCGAATGATCAATCAATTTGCATTTCTAATAATTATGAAAGTATGATATCATAATTATGCATATTTAGAATAATAATATTTCGTATTTGAATACAATATTTAAAATAATTAGTATTACCATGATGACAATATTTAGCTTATTTCATCAATGCATATATTTTTAAACTATTATTTTAGTAATAGGTTCTATTCCTCAAGATTCTTGTCACATGATAACTCAAAATCAAGGTTAGAAAGTACTTTATGTTTAAGATTTGTTATTTGTAATCACATGTGCATCTAGTCAATTTTAAATTAACTTGAACTTTAAGAAAATAAATTATAAAACACTTTTCATTTTAACATGAATGTAAGATAAAATTTTAAAATACTTTCAATTTTAACATGAATATTATTAATTCTTGTAAATTTAAGATATAATAGCACAACTCTAATTAAATTATGAGATATAATATCTAATATAGTGACCCTGGGGAACATCAAATAAATTCACTTGATTCCAAGAAATATCCAAATATGTATAATTTAGTTTTTACATGAGTTCCAAATGTCTCAAACAAAAATGGACCCGTCAAATTGATATACAAAACACTATTGGTAGTTTATGCCTTGTGCATAATTCACATGTTTTTCCCACCTTCTCTTGAAGGTATCATCCCAATCCACTTATTTAAGAACAAAAATGAAATCAGGAGTCATCTAGTTTCAGATTAGACCTAAGTATTCAATTTTTTTATTAAATATTAATATTGTCGTTAGTAGAAGTGAGTCTCATTTGAAGAGTTTCCCAAATTTTTTGATTACGTGAGAAGTAGGTTTTGAAAGGGCCTCAAAAC
Organism: Cryptomeria japonica; assembly: GCF_030272615.1. Taxonomy (NCBI): domain Eukaryota; kingdom Viridiplantae; phylum Streptophyta; class Pinopsida; order Cupressales; family Cupressaceae; genus Cryptomeria; species Cryptomeria japonica. Next base: position 37,703,719 of record NC_081415.1, read on the forward strand.
TCTTTACATCAAGTTAGAAAATAGATAAAACATGAAACGTCCAGCTAGATAGACCATAACAACAAGCTAAAATAGCTGACATATTCAAAAAACTAGCAAGAGAACCAAAAGTAACATAAGGACAACACAATGACACCTAAGGGACAACCAAGAGTACAAAACAAAAGAAGTAAGAAAAATTATTGAGAAGCTTCACTGCTTCTTTCTCCAATTGAACCATTGAGGAAACAACACTCTTAAGATCATCTAGTTCCTTAGCTTGCTGATCCATCTTCCTTGTACTTTCCCGAGTTCTTTTACCATGTCTAGTAGCCACACCTTGAAGGGTCAAGTCCTTATGCTCAAAAATATCTATTGTGTTCTTTTCCAGCTGGATTTGTTCTAGTTTACTAATCATCACTTTGAAGTTATCAACTAAGGTTTTCATAATTTTTTGGCTTTGTTCTCCAATTTTCTATAGGGTATTCTCATGACTATGAATCCTCTTTTCCAGCTCATTGAGCCTAGCTCCATAACCATAAATTGGGAACCAAAAGCTTCAATAATAGCCTTAGCACTATTGATGGCTTCTATTAATTCCTTCAGATAATTAGGCAAAGAACTGAGATTACCTATCCCGATAGCTTCTAGAATGTCCAATTTCTTATAAGAATCCTCTAGTTTAGTCTTCAAACTTTCAATCTCTGAGCAGACCCATTCTAAAATCTTATAGAACTCCATCACCCCATTCTTCACACTATAAAGCATGGCAATAGGAGAATTGCTACTATCATTATTAAATTCTAAAAAAATAACGTTATTCTTCAAGGTCTCCATATCAACAACTATGACTTTGGCTTTAGGAGGCAGAGTCTCATCTTCCACCACAAGTCTATCTATTAGGATCAAATAAGTAGAAGGGGCCTTTGAGGTACCATCCTCCTTCACTGGGTTGATTTCAGTGATAACTGGACTGTGCTTTTTTTAATTCTTGGGCAGTGGGCTAACATTTTCACTTTCAGTCTCCATATCATCATTATCCTCATCATCTTCTTCAAACCAGCTATCCTCCTCCTGCACCTTATTCTTACTTCCTTTAACCTCTTTTCTAAAAGTATCTATGCCCAACCTAGAAGCCAAATATTTATCCTTCCCCTTTCTACTACCTTTAGCGAAGGCATCCCTTTTAAAATCATCTTCTAGCTCTATATCAGCCCCCTCATCTTCACTGTCATCTAATTTATCAGACTCCTCTTCCAAGTTCGATAGCTCAGGATAGAGTGTTGAATAGTGTTGGCATTGACATATCTATATAAAGAAACATTAACCCTTCATGCATGGGTGGATTTCTATCTAGGTTACCCCTAAAATCCTTTATACTAGTGTTTAAGGAACTATATAGGTAGAAAGGAATAGACACCATATCTTTATGGTGAAAGTGATTCAAGAGCACAAACTAATAGCCATAAACAAGAGAGTATCTACCATCAAAAGTGACATATTGCATCCTAGAAAACAAAACCCATCTCCATACCTTTTTTATCACCTTCAATAAGTAGTAGGTATTGCTGGATTTCACCTGTTTGGCTTTCTCAGAGTCTTCCTTTGGGAATCATATAATAGCTACCTTTGTGAGGTTTGAATCCATGTAGAACTTTTGACCCTTGATTAGCATCATAGTAACTTAAGCAATCATTCCTTCATCAATTTCCACCTTTCTCCCGCCTATGGCGATTCTTCCATCCTTCCAATTCTTCTTGAATAATCTAGTAACAGTAGATTTTTTGCCTAGAATTCACTCCATATACCATGTTATTTTAGCCACTTCCAGGATAGCCCATGCTTTTGACTTCTTCTTACATTCATCATAGTTAGGCAGTTCAATCCTTTTGCTATTGCCTCCCATTGCATCAACAACAAAATTTCTCACACCCTTCACAATGCAGAATAGAGAAAAAATAAGAGCCAAAGTAATGATAATAGCAACCCTCAAAATAGAAATAGACATCAAAAAAAGCATGCAGGGTATTCTTCACATTAATCACTAACTCGTCCTTCAAGCGCACTCTTTCTGATTCATTATAGAAACTTTCATTGATAAGTATGTTGTTATCATCATTTATAACTCCCTCTTTTCCATGTAGTCTATCATAAATAAGGATGGAACAAACCTCATGACAATATTTAATGGTTTTAAATCAAGTAATGGCAATCTAGGAATATTATTTCATATATTTGTCCTACCTTTTCTTGACGAAAACATCTCAATACACTTATTTAAGCATAACATGCACTATTATTCAATCACTCGCCAAACCAGAATGGGTGCAATGAAATTGGGAGTCATACTATTTGCGAAGAAGTTTTTAATACTATTAATGTTGGTGTTGATATTTGAAGGGTGAGAATAGTTTTAGCGTAGTGGGGCAACTGTCCTTATCCCTACATTTGTTGCCTGGATTCTCCCATTTACTGTAATCCATACTAAATAAAAACTATCTTCATTACTTGTCAGTGGAGATGGATTATAATCAAGTATTTGGTAAGTAGAATGTATAACTCCTAAATAAAGAAGAGTTGTGTAATACACTCAGTCTTCATGGCTTTTGGATATTGCAGAAACTTATATATTCCTTTGTGTGCTTTTGAGGTGCATTTGTTTTGAATGATTGCGATGGATCAAGGGAATGAAATTCTACAAGTTTAAAATTTACTTCTCTCTAAAATATGTTTTATTGAATATGTTTGTGATATTAAAAAAATTATAATTTTTTTAAATATTTGAAATTTAATAAATTTTAAGAAATCAAAATTAATTATACCATAAAAAATATTTATTAATAAAATTTGATAATTAAGATAAAAAGAATCATTCTTTAATTACAAGCACTAATTAATATTTATTTCTTTTATCAACTAGATGATGCAATTAAAAAATATTTTGAAAAAATATATTCTATGATAAAATAATTGAATTTTAATTACTATAAATAGATTGAACTTTATTTATTATAAATAAGTGTGATGCAGATTGGGAAAAAAGAAGGTAAGAAGACCCAATATCACCCTTCCATGCCTTGTTTAAGGCCTATTACAACCCCTCAACTAGTATTCTACACATGCCAATGCACCCAGTCACCTATTGCACTTCCTAAGGAGGGTTTGGACTGATTAAAAACCAAGATCACTGACTCTAGCCTCCAACCAAATTTGGAAGACTTATTTTTGCACCTGGGTCAAGAAACCCCTATTTAGGCCTATTTCTTATAGCCCTACCAAACTAGTATTTCCCAAATAATTCAAAATTATCTCAAAACACCATAGGAAAAAATTACATATTAGACTACCCTTTTGGGGCTTACATACAATCCCAAGACATAGAGACTTGACTCTGTTCCAACACGCCTAAGAACCTCCTGAGTTTACAGACCTAATAGGCCTAATTAGGCTATTTTCCAAAGCAACTACTTGAAGATGGGGTTGCAAAATCAAAATCACTACTTGGAAATGTTCATTAGGGTCCTAATAGACCAAATCCACTATTAGACAGGTCAGCAAACACTCCCTAGATGACTATTTTCTCAATCCTCCTTATGGGCTAGGATAAACACATGGTTTTGTTTAACCTAGGTTTTGGTGCAAACCATACTAACCCTCACTCCCACATTCCATAGTTTTCAAATCTCAATGTACACACCCATAACCTACATTTCCCAAAGGGCCATTGAATTCCTTAATAGGATTTGCAAATTAGGGCCATGTCTTTGGTGAAACCCTATGAACCGGGTCTTTGAGTGATAGTTTTCGGTAAAATACCCACAACGCACTCCTAACTCTATCAATAATAGTCAGACCACTTGCATTAGAACCTTCACTCACACCAAAATCGAACCAATTCAGGATATTATGCCAACAAATCTTGTATTAGATCGTACAGTACAGTAAAGAAAGAAAATTGGGCAAAATCAAAGTTTTCTTGTTATTGAAACCACCAAGTCTTACATGCTTCATCCAACACCAACATGGATGATCTCAAAGGCACAAATAGGCCTTCCCCCAATGGCTACAACTATTTTCCAAAGGGTTATCACCATTGGAACTTATTTTCCAATCAGTGAGAAAATGTTGCTTAGTAACTTTTGACTTTTTTGTAACTTTGACACTTTTTGAAATGCAAAAGTCCCCAATGGACCTAATCGACCTATCCTAGGCCTAAAATAACTAAAGACTATTAGCAATACTACATTATAATAGACAAATAAAGTGTTATTACTATTTAAAAATTCAGTTTTCCTTTCCCATAAGTTGGCTATTATTTTTGAAATTTTGAATTAGACCTACTGTTAGTTGGTTCAGCTCTGTGTTGGGTCCTAGGGCTTTTAGGGTTTTAATTTCAAATTCTCCAATATTTTTGCAAAATATTGAAAGCCCCTAGTTTCTAATTCCTTGTTACTTTATCCACTTAAGTAATGGGTCTCAGGTTCATAAGAAGTGTCCCCCTTTGTCATTTGCCTAGGCGGTCTTGTGAATTAATCATTAATTTTTACGCCTTTCACTTATTTTCCTACTAGTGTTGTTGGGCCCATTAAGTCATGTGCATCTTTCAAGAAAATCTATGGCTTTCGCTATTTCACAAGGCAAAGTTGTGCGCGGTTTAAAACCTGGGAAATGGCGAAAAGAATTGTGTTCGAAATGGCTAAAAGGGTCTCACATAAAATATGTTCATCTTAGATTTCATCCAACGGTTGGCATTGTTTCGCAACCTGAACTTATGGGTAAAATACCTTTCATGAAATGGTGAAAAGGTGGTGGGGCCCAGACTGTGAGAAATTGTCTAAAGGGTTTCATTTAAAAGATGGTCATCTTCAATTTGATCTAACGGTTCACGCTATTTCTCAAGATAAAAAGGCTCGACAGTTAAACTCTACGAAATGGTGAAATGATGTGGCATTCCAAGCAGATAGTCCGGCTAGTCTAGAAGGTGAGTAAAATGATGGCACGTGCTAGAAAATGCAACAATCAGTGAGGTAGGTCCAAGAGTTTAAAAGAAGGCAGGTCCCAGAAGTGAGTCATGTCGTGGGATAAAAGGTGTTCTGACAGATACAAGTGGAAAAAATGCAGAGGAACCTAATGTTTTTCTCTCAACAAATGAAAGACTGACATGTCAGCTTGGAAAATGACTAGATGCTAGTTGTTTGGAATTGAGTCAGAGGGCCCACATTTGCCAGATTCATTTCAAAGTGTAAAGATTGATCAATTCTCTTTTGATCAGATGGCCCACGTTATTTTGCAAAGGTAAAGTGCTCGTGCTTTATGCCCTGTGAAATGGCGAAAAGCTTTTGCGTTCCCAAGGGAAAACAAAACATGAAGTTAAAGGAAGATCAAATTCATCTTGATCTAACGGCTGGCATTATTCCATGCTTGTAAGATGTTTGAAGGATATGCTTTGCGAAATGGTGAAAGTAAAGGGCATTCATCTTGGTGTCAGGATAGACGGTGACATGTATCTGAACACGTGGTTTCCAAAGAGATTAAAGGTGCCAAGGTGTAACTAACGGTTATAACATATAGATGAATTAGAATTAAACTTAAAGAGTCTCCTAGGGTGAATGGTTGAGTGCCACGTGGTATTCGGTAACCAGAGGAAGAGCAGGGTAAGCAAGCCAAGAAAAAGGTCTCACTTAAAGGATGATTATCTTCAATTTGATCTGACGGTTCGTGCTATTTCACAGCCTAAAGTCGAATGTAGATTAAGCTCTATGAAATAGTGAAGAACCGTTAGCTATCGAGTAGAAGCGTGGTTAGTGAAAAGGCTGACTGTTTATGTGAGAGTTAAAGACCGAGCAGTTTGAGTCCCATCTGACGCCTAGCGTAGTTTCGCAAAGGAAAGATGCTCATAGGATAAACCCCACGAAATGGCAAAACGAAATAAGGCCCGATGAAAAGGTAAAAGTTCAGAATGTAAAGATTGATCAAGTCTCATTTGATTGAATGGCCCACACTATTTTGCAAAGGTAAAGTGCTCACGCTTTAAGCCCTGCGAAATGGCAAAAAGGTTTTGCATTCCCAAAGGAAAATAAAATAGGAAGTTAAAGGAAGATCAACTTCATCTTGATCTAATAGCTGGTGTTATTTCGTGAAGCAAAATTTCCAAGAAGTTATGCCTTGCGAAATAGCGAAAAGAGAAAATACATAGACGTTATGACCCATTGGAGCGAAAATTTTGAATTCTTTCATGAATTCAATTCTTAAGGGACAGCCAAAGCGTGTGGAGTCAATGTCACAATTAAGAGCCTAGCTGCCATATATGATCTCGTATCAATTAAACCAAGGTATCATTCTAAAGAGTATTTGCAAAGAAGCAGTCACAGAGCAGATTTCTTCAGTTGCAGAGCTAATTCCTTCGAGTAAAAGTAGGTTTTCTATACTCTTGTTTAGCCATCATTTTTAACTGTGTGTGCTTTAAATTGAGGTTTTTATTTGTCATAGAACAATTAAGGGTGATTGTTAGATTGCTTGCTTAGTTTTAAGAGATGGCACCTAAGAGGGAATTCTCAGGGAAGGTCAATTACCAAGAGAGGGCCATTTGTGATGATTTCCTTGAACAGTTGACATTGTCAACTAATGTGGCTTCCAAAATGAAAGAATTGGTGTCGAGAGCTCCTCGCCTGAAAAGAGGAGAAGGTTTATATGATAAGGGTAATTGGTTAAGAGACCCTCAAATAGGGATGCCTGGGTTGGGATTATTCAAGGTTGGATTCAGCATGAGAAATTCTCCAACCCCTCAGAATAGTATATATGGGAGTTGGATGTTGGAAAGTTGGTGGTCCCTAGGGTTTTCTTTGATGTAGATCTTTTTACCCAGATTGCACATAATTATGACCCAATTTCAAAAAGTGTTAAGGATATCAATGGGAAGATCTTCATTGAGATTAATGATGAGGAATTTAGGAATACCTTTGGGTTAAGTGAATACACTGATTTTCTGGAGCCTATTGATTTTAAATCATTAGCTCAGGTGTTTAGTGTGCAAAGGAACCACCTTAGAAATGGGCCTCTCAAAGAATTCTTTGTGAAGATAGGCGGGTTGATAGTTGTGGGACCTAACACTAAAGAGCCTTTTTCTCTAAATTTGTTTACCCTTAGGGCTAAAGGATTATACTGGTCGCTCTGCCAAATCCTAGGGGAAGATGCTAAGGCAAGTATGCTGACTCACTACATACTGATGGTTGCTCAGAATTTTGAATCCTTCTATGGCAATAACTTTTGATTATGCTTCTTTTATAACTGATGCTATCCATAATGGATTGATAGGGATCAAGAATGGGAAATTAGATAGGCCTTTTGGGTGATATTCCCTTCTTATGCATTTGTTTTTGTTCAAGGGTGGTGATTACTTTGCAAGTGGGATGGATCTTGTGAAAGAGAAGGATGGAGAAAAGATGCCAGTGCAATTATGGAGCACCGTGCTATCATGGGACAGAGAAGATGCAAGTTTTCTAAGGTTTGACAAATGTTTTGCATCAAAAATTAGGACCCTTATCTGTTCGGAGAATCCAAGAATTCCTAAGGTGCTTTTGGAATTCATTAGGCCACAAGAATTTGCAGAGGACATAAAAATTATCCACAATTGGGGTGATATCTAGTTATACCCTGTTTCTACAGTTTTCAAAATATATGGTTTCACAGGTACCCCATTTCTGTTACCTTATTAGGTCCCCCTTAAAGTGGGAATTGTAGAGATTCTTAGGTAGATTGGTGCTATGCAGGAGGCAAATTGATAGGCAGAGGTAAGGGGACCATTTTCCCTACAATCACCGTGGCACACCAATTTGTGATAACCGAAAGAGGTTGGAAATGTTTCGAAGATTTCCTTTAGCCATATCATTTGTCAACTACAGTCTCCCGATGTGCTGACCCTAAAGACTTCTTCAATGGAATGTTTAGGAAGAGGGAAATATGCAAGGCTAAACCCCACCAATTTCAGTTTCTTGAAGACCTCATTAGAAATGAGTTTGATTTAAATGAACAAGAGTTGAGAAAGGAAAAGTGGGTGGCTTATAAAAAGGGCTTTGACTTGGTGCACCATTTTGACATAAGCTATGACCCTTTTGTTAGCTTTCACCCCTTTGTAGATTCTTAGTTTTGAGGAGGTGATGCAAACACTAAAAGAAATGAGGGAGGTTGTAATCAAGAACAACCCTAAGAAAGCAAGACTGATTTTGAGTAGTTCTGCATCTGCTAGAGCAATCCCTCTCGGTGATTATATGTTGCACAAGAAATCTAATTACAATGTGCTTATGCCTACTTTAGGGGAGCCCTCTACCTCTAAAGGAAAGAGGAAGATACATGATGTCATCGACATCCCTAATAACCCAAAGAAACAAAGAGTGGGAAAAGAGTTACAACTTGAAGAACCTTTGTACTCTCCATCTCAATCACCTATCCATATAGGAGATGAATAGGCAGCAGCTGAGCTACTATTGCAGTTAGGTAGTTTAGGATAAATTGCCTACACTTATGATGAAGTAGAGGAAGGAATGCCAGAAGAGCGCTTAGCTGCTAAAATGAATATCACCATCAATGAATTCAAAGGCCAAGAATGGGATCTTGAGATCAAACAAGCCAGTGAAGATTTCTTGGTTGATGACAAGTTCATCACATCAAAATCATTCATGCAATTTGTGTGGAAGCAGAGCATTGACAAATACAATGCAAGTTGCAAGAAAAGGAAGCATGAGTAGCCTCATAAAGACCCAACTATAGTTGAGAAAGAAATAAAGCAAGAAATGGTTGAAGAATTTAAGACCATCACTCCTCAGCAAGGAAGAGACATGGTGGCTCAGGCTGGGGTACTCATTCTCCCTGAATGGGACATAGTAGATGCTTTAGTCCTGGAAGCAGTAAGAAAGGAGACAAAACCTATGGAGGGAGTTGCTTTCAGTAAAGACAATGCTGCATTAGTCATGTGGTCTTTAAGAAGAGATGAGAATAAGAAGAAGAAGGACACCTCAGGGTCAGGTTATCTTGGAGGAATGATGGTGAAGAGAGTGCAAACTACTCAAGTAGTGGAAGCCACTAGCACTGTACTAGAAACTACAAAATTTAGTGTTGAAGTAGCGGAAAGGGAGGCTAAGGAAAAGGCAGATCTCCAGGTTAAACTGGAGATACTTTTAAAAGCCTACACTAATGCCCAAGAAGAGGTAAGGAACAAAGATAGCATCATTGCTAAATTGCAGAAGCAGCTAGTAGGATAGTATCATCAAGGTGAATCCTCAACACTGATGATCTCCTCTTCTCCTACCAGACCTCCATCTACCAGCCCTATCATTGAGTTCCCACCATCTCTAGCACCTTCTAGCTCCCAAATGATTGAGATTACTCCTCAAGAGTTAGAGAATTTAAAACAAGCTCAAGCCCTGTATGCAAAGAAGTATGAGGATAGAGTAAAGGCCAATGTCACTAGTTTTGCAGGTACCGTGAATGCCTCATTGCTATACAATAATGTAGGTAAAATTTTGGATATATGGAATGAGCTCAGGGGAGATAAGGCCATGCTGACACTTATTTTTGACAAATGGAGGCCTAGAGAATGAGATTTAGAGTTTATGTGTGCATCTTATGATGAAGCAGGGTCCAATCCTATCATTAAATCCACTTGTGACATCACTAAAGATTTAGTAAAATTAGCAGAAGGGGTGGATAATGTTGATAGGAAAGTTAACTTGTGCAAAAAGGAATATACTGATCAGGTTTTTGAGTTGCTCCCAAGAGTTTTTGTTAGCCCAGATCAACTAAAGGACAAAAAAGTGTGGCTTAAGGAGGTAGAAGCCAAACTGTCAGCAAGATGATGCTTCCTTCTTTGTTGTGACAATACAGGAGATAGAGAAAATTAAGTCACATTATGGTTTTCTGAATTTAGAAGTCAACAAGATGAGAAACCCCTGGAAAAGGTTGACCAAGGCCAAGGTTAAAGTGATTAATTTCTCATGGCCAACCAATGATGTGTATGATGAGTGGACAAAAAAATATGCCACCCATGATCTGAAACAATTAGAGAGTGCCCCTGAAAAGGTAGAAGAGGTTGCAACCGAACAGCCTGTTGAAGAAGTTGCAGAGGCCGAAAAGAACTTGTAACTATTTTTGTAAAAGGCTTTGTAACTTCTTTTTTGGAAAGAAATGATTGTAACAAACTCTCCTCGGAAAGTCCAAATCTTTTTGCATCCATATTGTTATAAATGGATACTAGGACTAGAGAGAGGGGGATTGCAAAGAATTGTAAGAAAACCTTGTAGAAATTGATCTGAGCTTTTCTAAGTTTAATGGGGAATATTCAAAAGCTTCTTGTAATACTTTTTTGAAGATAATATCAATATACAGACCATCGGTTTTGAGTAAATCTTTGTGTCCTCTTCAAATGTGTTTGCATTTATTTACTATTTCATACTGAATAATCCAGGGTTATTTTGTTTGAATAGGGGTTTCAAGGCAACTTTCAGTAGATGTGTTTGCTAGCTTTTCTCTTTAGGAGGGAAATTAAATATGTAGGGATCACTTCTACCAGTAAATTACCCATGAGACATCTTGAATCTTGATGAGCATAGTTTTATTTGATATGTATAAATTCTCATCTATGTTAGGCATATATATAGGGATTAAAAGAGGCCGAGCCAATGGGATGTGTGGAGATATTCTGTTTGGGGAGTATTGTTTGAATTTTGGTGACTCTGTGAACTTGGATAAGGCACTGGTATCGATCAAGGTTGTCTATTGCATGTTTTGTTGATCAAAGTACTGAATATGAGTATAATTTTCATTCATTTGTTTCAGTTAGTTTCAAGGTGAATAGATCCACTGGCTTTCTGGACTAGTTTGCTGTGGATTTATCTTTTGAAAGTGTGAATGCAGTTCACAAAGGTATACCTGCCTAGACTATGAATAAGTCCCAAGTGTAGAAGGTTAAATCAAACCTTGTCATATGTTGTCCTAAAAATTTCCTTCCCCTTAACATTCCTCTTATATAGAGTTTAATCATCTTATTATAAGGATGTTGAAGTGAGTCAGATTTTGAAGACAACAGAAAGATTGTTGACATTTCAATAAGGATATTGAGAAGGTTGTTGATGATTATGGACATAACTGGTTAAAGATGTTTTACTATCTTGATATTATTATTTTGTCATTGATGTCAAGAAATTGATTTTCTAATTCAAAATGATGTTGCCATATCTTGAGATGTATGATATGAAGATTATAAAGAAGTCGATAAAGACACAGGAAAGAATATGATGAATAAGGGGATAAGTTATTCAATGGGCAACTCTACTGAGTTAGACAATGATGAGATCTTGATGTTTTAGATTGTTCTAACATCATAAATAAGTTGTAAAATGTAAAGGTTAATACTATACTCTGTTATCTGGCAAAGAACCTAGTCAGTAAACCCTAAGGAACCTAGTCAGTAAACTCGAAGGTTATCGTAGTCGGTTAATGAAGACAAAATGTCTACCGAGTGAAGTTTAGTATTCATCAAGTTGTAACCGAGCTACAATAGAATGCATTAAATGTTTACATGTGATATTCAATGAATGATGCTGATGAGATGGACTGGATCAATGATTGGTAAGCCATGGAAGAAGTTTGTTAATGAATCTAAGGCAATGGAAAGTCGGCAAGAAGATCTACAGCTCAGATTGAACCGCATTATCCTAACACAAGTTCCAAGGTGGGGTAAAACATTTTCAGATCGAAACATACAATGAACCTAGACAAGATTGAAGATCTAATGGCTATGATTGATCATGGTAAATGTGATCAAGGAGATTAAGCGGTTAGAAGATTGTTTATAAATAGGAAACTATTGATAAACATTGTATACGGGCAAGTGTATGCACAGGGATGCTACATAGTCATTACCGAGCACAAAAGCTTGATGACCTGTTAGAATAATAGAGTATTGATGCCCATCAGATAGACAAGATTAGTTCTATGTCTATGTTGTATTGAACAAATAGGAATTTGGTTTAGCATTTTAGATGTGAAGTTGCAGATAGATTGTATTACTGTTATTTTGTGAAAGTGATAGGAAATCTCTTAACCGAGTGGACTTAACAGTCTTATATGTAAATCCTCTAACAAGGTGGCATTTTGATTGAGTGTTTGAAATCCTTTGACAAGGTCACTTCTAACAAAGGGAAGATCCTAACAGATCTGAGGGAAATCCCTTAACCAGGTCACATCTAGCAATGTGTTTGTAATCTTTAACAGGATTTGCTTTTAACCGAGCATACTCTAGAAGAGTATATTTCTTAGTGGGTCCGAAATCCCACAATGGTTTTTCCCTATTTGGGTTTCCACGTTAAATCTGGCGTTATGAGGTTTATATTTTTCATATGCTTTTGAGTTTGCATGTTTGACAGTTTTTGGTTATATGACTGATATATGTGTTACCGAGGTTGAATCTGATGTTTTTTATGGATGATTAAGTTTGTATGATTCACCCCCCCTCTCATCTTGTTGGCTATTGGATCTGTACTTATATTAAGTATCAGAACTATCAAAGACAACCTATCAAAATGCCCCCTACATTGCATGAACCTCAATGGCCTAACTTGGTCTCTAGGTTTATAAATGACCTTAGAGCCAATCAGCCTTACAAATGGGTTCTTTATTACAACCAAAGGATCCAAACTAATCCAACTCATCATCCTAGGGTCTAAGACCACCTATCCAACACTCAAACAATAAATGAAATCAAGAAACCAAGAGGGTTCCCTACACCATACTCCTAGGGATAGAAAAAAAACATAAGTCTCTTGAGTTGGCAAATCCGGGACCTTACATCCAATCTTCTCCAAAGCCTGCTATGTCATCCAGGTTGCATCTTCTAAGGTTTTTTTCCTTCCATAGGACTAGGTACTCATAGTAAGTATGCCTCCCTATTTTCTTACTCACCCTCTTGTCAAGTACATGGTCAACTTCAAGCTTAGGCTGCTTAGGTAGGTCTTGTAACATCTGTTCCCTTTTAGAATCATCTTGACCTCCATCACACACATCAGTAGTAGGACCTGTATATACATAGATATTTAAAACATTCAAAGTCTTAGAGAGACCGATTTCTGGTGGGAGATTAATCTTGTAGGCATTTCTACCATAGTTTTGAATGATTTTGAAAGGACCTATCTTCTTCATCATCAACTTGGTGTATTTCTCCTTACAAAGTCTCTCCTTCTTGATATGAATCATCACCATATCTCCAACCTTAAACTGCAAATCTCTCCTTTTCCTATTTGCTACATGTTTTTAATTGTTTGAAGTTTGTTCTAACATATCCTTTACTTATTGATGTATATCTCTCATCACTTCTACAAAGTCCTCTACTTGTGCACTTCTTCTGTCCAAATCCTTCACACCTCTCAACTCCAATACACCTCTAGGGTGTGACCCATGTACTGTTTCAAAGGGAATGTGACCACTGCTCCTATTCATTGATTTATTATAAGCAAATTCTTCTTGAGGAAATATTGAATCCCATGTAGTTCCTTTATCCTTAGTTAAACACCTTAATAGGTTTCCAAGTGACCTATTGATGACCTCAGTCTATCCATCAAATTGGGGATGAGAAGCAGATGTAAATGACAAATTGGTACCCAGCATTCTCCAAAGAGTTCGTCAAAAATGCCCAATAAACTTAGAATCTTTGTCTAAGATGATTGACAGTGGTAAACCATATAATCTTATAACCTCCTTGAAGAATAAACCTGCTATGTGAGATGCATCATGTGTGGTTTTACAAGGTAGAAAGTGAGCCATTTTTTAAAACCTCTCAACAACTACATAGATACTATCATAAACCTATTTGGTCTTTGGGAGTCCTAAGATAAAGTCCATACTAACCAAATCCCATGGCTTGTTTGGTATGGGCAAAGGAGTATACAAACCTGCATTTGAACTACTTCCCTTGGCCTTTTGACAAATGATACAACCTTCCACATGCTTTCTGATCTCAGACTACATCTTAGGCTAGAAATATAATCTTCTAACCTACTCAAGGGTCTTGTCAATCTTAAAATGACTTGCCAATCCCCTGCAATGCTTCTCTTTCACATTGTTTTCTCTCATAGAGCCTTTAGGGATGCAAAGTTTACTTCCTTTGAAAAGTAGACCTTCCTATAGAATGAAATCTAAGAACTCCTTGTGGTACTTATCAACCATTTCCTTACACACTTGGTATGCTTCTTTAAAATCCTCATCTCTTTGGTACATATCTTTCATGGAATTGATGTCTATGCTCTCCAACATAATCTCTTTCATTATCAAGTTCCTCCTGCTAAGTGCATCGGCTACCTTATCGGCCACTTCTTTCTTGTGCTTGATGGTGAAAGTGAATGCTTGAAGGTATTCCATCCACTTCATATGCTAGTGATTCAACTTGTCCTATCTATTCAAGAAACTTAGAGCATGGTTATTAGTATAGACTATAAATTTCTTTGCCAACAAATAATGCCTCCATTTCTTCAAAGATTGGACCATTGAATACATCTCTCAGTCATAGGTTGAGTACTTTTGTTTTGCTTCATTCAATTTTTCACTAAAGAAGGCTACTAGTCTACCTTCTTGACTCAAGAATCCTCCTATCGCCTTGTTACTTGAATCACATTCTAAGGTGAAGGCCTTATAAAAATCAGGTAGAACCAATATATGTTGCTCTGCTACCCTTCTTTTCAAATACTCAAAGGACTTATTTGCTTCACTAGTCCATACAAACCGACATTTTCTACCCCCCTTTATAGTATCAATCATAGGTGCACATACACCACTAAAATTGTTAATAAAATTCCTATAGAAGCTTGCAAGACCATGAAAACTATTTACCTCACTTGCATTTCTAGGTGTAGGCTAATTGAGGATTACTTCAACCTTGGATGGATCCATCTTGAGGCTACTCTTCGAGATTACAACACCAATAAATACTAACTCCTCCTGCAAGAAGACACATTGTTCCAAATTGATCTTCAACTACTCTTTATTCAACCTTTTCAACACGAAATCCAAATGTATTAGATGGTCATCCTTATCCTTGTTAAAAATCATAATATCATCTAGGTACACAATAACATAATGATTGATAAAAGGTTTCAAGACTTCATTCATGAGTCTCATAAGTGTACTAGGATCATTTGAAATGCAAAATGGAATAACCAACCATTGATAAAGTCCTTCATTTGTTTTTAAGGTTGTCTTCCATTCATCTCCCTCTCTTATCTTGATTTGATAGTAACCTGTCTTCAAATCCATCTTAGAATAGTACTTGGCTCCTGCTAGATAGTCCATCAGGTCCTCTATCCAGGGCATAGGGAGCCTATACTTGATGGTGATCTTGTTTAAGGCTCTTGAGTCTATAGATAATCTCCATGTACCTTCTTTCTTAGGAGCCAATACTGCAGGGACAACACAAGGGCTAATGCTCTTCCTTATGAACCCTTTCTCTAGAAACTCATGTACTTGCCTTGCAAGTTCTTCATTCTAATCAAGGGTCAATTTATATGTTTCTTTGTTGGGCAATGTAGAGCCTGGTATGAGGTCAATGCAATGACTTACATCTTTGAAAAGTGGTAGGGTCTCTAGTTTGCTTCCTGCAACTATAACCTTATATCTTTCCAACGAATCTTTCACCTCTCTAGGACTTGCAGTCCTTTCTTGCACCTTGTCTTCTTCTCTCTTTCTCACTTCTTCTCTTGGCTTCACCACTATAGAAATGCATAGGGTATCCTTCTCTTTGATTTTCTACATAAACTCCTCTTTACCCACTAACATGACACTAGTCACAACATGACTGTCCTTACAATCATCTTGTAGTGGGGTCTTAGTGTATTGCACACCATATTTAGTCAACTTCTAGACATTTTTCCTCCCATCATGCCTTGAGTCTACATCATATTGCCATGGTCTTCCAAGGAGTAAATTGCAAGCATCCATCTCTGCAACATCACACAAAATATTGTCTCTATATTAACCTATTTGAAAATCAACCCAAACTTATTCACTTACCAAGGCTTGCTGCTCTTTGTTCAACTAGGAGACTTTATAGGGGAAGGGGTGAGGATGTTTCTTCAATCCAAGCTCGATGATCATCTCAGTTGAAGCAAGATTATCAGTTGACCCTGAGTCCACAATGACTCTACATACCTTTCAACTTACCTCACAAGTAGTTGTAAATAATGCCTTCCTCTGTGGTGGCTTCTTGATGGTTGGTACCTTCAAGAGGGTCCTTTTGAATATCAAACACTCCCCTTGCTCTGGATCTACAAGTATTGAAGGTGAGTCCACACTTTGGGTGTCCTCCTCCTATGCCAAATGAACTCTTCTTTCTCCACCTTGAATTCTAGAGCCTTGCTTTTATGGGAATCTAAATGAGTGATGGCCAACTTGATTACATGTGAAACACCTTCCGGTGAACACATTGGCTCCTCTATCCCCAAATCTACCTCAGCTATTTGGTCTTCTTCCTTTGAAACTACGCCTATGACTTGGTAATCCTTCTAATTTCTTATTACTTGACTGTCCTTATGGTTTAGGAGACGTTCCTATTCCAAAATATCTGCCTCTTTGATGCAGAGATCTTCAGCACTAGGGTAGCAAACCCCACACACACACACCTTTCACTATCTCAATCACAAACCTTTGAAGGCCTCACCTCACACAAAACTCCAAATTTTCACTTTTACCCCTCACAAGGGTTGGTATACACCTTTACAATGTCCTTAGGTCCTAACAAGACTTTTTACAACTTTCATGTTTCACAAGGGTAATGACTTTGTTCTTTACCCCTATTCACATCTACTCGGCTAGTAGCCCTTATTTCTTGCTTTTTTGGTCTTTACTCTAAAAAGTGTGAAAAACGCACAAAACAAATTTTAATTCCAAATACCCTTTTTAAACCTCTTTCATACTTTAAAGAACTAGACCTCCAACTTGCTCCAGCACTCCTAGACACCTACTTGGGTCAGAGACATAGTTGATCAAATTAGGCCTAGGTTACAAAGGAAGTGTATGGGAATAGGATCACAAGGAAGAACCAATGCTTCAAAGGGCTTGTCCAATATCTAAATTCACCAATTCAATCATCTAACTTATATCCCCAATGTCATACATCTAGCAATCAATCAATCTTTGACTGTTCTAATCTAAACCCTCACAAAGTTTAGACTAGGGCTTGGTGGTAAAAATACTAAACCAACTGATAAGATCTTGCCCCTTTGGAATATAATAACACACCCTTCTATCTTGAATCCTACCAATGGCCATTGAAAACCAATGGCTAGATTGCATGTTAGGGTATCATCTATACAACACCCTAGGGAAATTAAGGGTTTTGTACCTGCAGAGGGTAAATTATCAATATCTTCCTTCAAACACCACTTCAAGGGGTCTGAATAGGTTCATTTGAAAGGTTAATCATTTTTCTACCTTACCAAGCCAAATTTTCACAAAACCATTCAATTCTTTGTACAAATAGTATGGAAATGTAACACATTTCTGGCAAATCGGATTTGTTTTATTTCACACATTCCACCAAACTTCTCCAAATCCTCAACCACTATCAACAACCTTTCACTTTGGTTCTACAAGCATATATGGGCTCATCTCAATGACTACAACTGACTTTGAAATAGTTATGACCATTAGAGAGAAGTTACATTCCAACCGGAAGCTTTTGAAAAGCTGCTTTGACAACAATGACAACAACTGTGCAACTTTTCCAATTTTTAATCCCTAAACACCTAAACCTTGTCAAACACGTCTAAGATCATCATTAGCCTTCAGAACACCTAAGACAACATTCTAGGATAATAAAAGCACAAAAATTCATAATTCAAGCCCACATGGCCTAAAATACCTCTACATTTATATGTGCACCTGAGAGGTTATTGACCACACAAAGGCATTTTATTACATCCAGGGTGATCTTTGAGATCCAACCTATTATTGTAACACAAGTAAACACAAGACAATTACTAGACACCCTTAAGTCATGAAAATACTCTAAAAAGTAGAGGTGCCCTGCACCATACTCCCAGGGCCAAAGAAACTCAAGTCCCTTGAGTTGGAATGCCTACAATTTTAGTTTGTGTCTTCTCAATGGCCTCAAAAGTCATCCATATATCATCTTCTAAATGGTGATTCCTCAATTTGACTAAGTATTCCAAATAAGTCTTTCTCCTTGTTTCTTCCTGACCCTTTGATCCATAATAAATTCAATCTCAAGTTTGATTTGTGTGGAAAGTCCTTCCATCATATCTATAGTAGATGAATGAGACTGAACTGCATCAATAGTACCCCTATATACATATACATCAGAAACATTGAATATTGGTGACAGTCCTACATCCTGGGGTAGATCTATTTTGTATGCATTGTTTCCACATCTTTTGAGGACATTGAATGGACATATCTTCTTCATGATAAGATTGGTCTATTTCTCCTTAGGGAGTCTTTCTTTGTTGAGATGAATCATCACCATATCTTCCACCTTAAACTAAATATCTCTTCTTTTTAGATCTGCTACTTGCTTGTATTTCTCAGAGGTATGGATCAGTTTGTTTCTGACTTGTTGGTGTATATCCTTCATGACTTCAACAAAGTCATCTACCTCAACACTTCTTTTATCAATATTCTTCATAGCTCTAAGTTCAAGAATACCCTTGGGATATGTGTCATACACAATTTGGAAAGGACTTAACCCTATACTTTTGTTCACAGAGTTATTATAGGAAAATTATGCCTATGGGAGAATGGTATCCCAAATAGTTCCATGATCCTTGGTCAAGCCCCTTAACAAGTTTCCAAGGGACCTATTTATTACCTCAGTATGTCCATCAGATTGAGGATGATAAGTAGAAGAGAAATAAAAGTTATTCCCTAACTTATGCCACAAAGTTCTCCAAAAACATCCTCAAAACTTAGGATCGCTATTCGAGATAATGCTCAAGGGTAACCCATGAAGTTTGACAATTTCTTTGAACAATAAACCTATAATATTAGAAGCATCATGTGTAACCTTGCATGATAAAAAGTGTGCCATCTTTGAAAACCGGTCCACCACAACATATACACTGTCACACCCTAATTTAGTCCTAGGAAGGCCTAAGACAAAATCCATATTGACCGAATCCCATGGTTTGGTAGGGATTGGTAAAGGAGTATAGAGACCTGCATTTGAACTTGTACATTTGGCTCTTTGACACACCACACACTCTTAAACAAATTTCCTCACACATTGATTGCATTCTTGGCCAAAAATAGAGCCTCCTAACCAACTCAAGTGTCTTATCAAGTCCAAAATGACTTGATAAACTCCTACAGTGCTTTTCCTTGACAATATTCTCCCTCATTGAGAAATTAGGAATAAAAAGTTGACTACCCTTGAAAAGTAAACCTTCTTGAAGAATATAATTAGAGAAATTAGTATGATACCTTTCATTCATACCTTGACAAACCTCATAAGCCTCCTTGAAATGTGCATCTTCTTGGTACATGTCCTTCATAGCAATGATCCCCATGCTTTCCAATTGAATCTCTTGGATTACCAAGTTCCTCCTACTAAGAGCATCTGTAACTTTATTTGCCACTCCTTTCTTATGCTTGATAGTTAATGTGAAAGCTTGAAGGTACTCCATCCACTTCATGTGCCTATGATTGAGTTTCTCCTAACTGTTCAAAAAGCTTAAAGCATGGTTATCAGTATATACAACAAATTCCATAGGCAATAGATAATGCCTCCACTTCCTAAGAGATTGCACCAAAGCATACATCTCTAGATTATAGGTTGAATATTTTTATTTTGCTTCATTTAACTTCTAACTGAAAAAGGCCACAGGCCTATCCTCTTGACTCAAGACTCCTCCTATATCCTTCTTAGATGCATCACATTCAATAGTTAAAACTTTATGAAAATCAGGGAGGATTAAGATGGGCTCCTCTACAATTTTGGTTTTCAAGTACTCAAAAGACTTATTAGCTTCATCATTCCAAACAAATTGACACTTTCTTCCACCCTTGATGGTATCTATCATAGGTGCACTAACCCCACTAAAATTTCTTATAAACTTTGTATAAAAGCTTGCTAAGCCATGGAAATGTTTTACCTCATTTGCACACCTAGATGTGGGCCAATTGAGGATTTCCTCCACCTTAGATGGATCCATTCTTAGATTACCTTTGGAAACAACAAATTCAAGAAACACTAGTTCTTCCTGCAAGAAAACACATTTGTCCAAGTTGACCTTTAGCTGCTCCTCATGCAACCTTTTCAACAACAAATCCATGTGCATCAGATGTTCATTTCTATCTTTACTAAAAATCAGTATATCATTGAAGTATACTACCACAAAATGATTGATAAAGGGCTTAAGAAACTTATCCATTAACCTCATAAATGTACTAGGGGAATTGGAAAGCCCAAATGGTATTACCATCCATTCAAATAAGCCTTCATTGGTTTTAAATGATGTCATCCATTGGTCCCCATCTCTGATCCTAATTTGGTGATAACCACTCTTCAAGTCTATTTTGGAGTAGTAATTGGCCCCTCCTAGACAATCCATCAAATCCTCTATTCTAGGCATTGGGAACCTATATCTTATTGTTATCCTGTTAATAGCCCTAGAATTTGTACACAACCTCCATGTTTCTTCTTAGGAGCTAGCACTGTCGGGACTACATATGGACTTATACTCTTTCTAATGAACCCTTTCTCTAGCAATTCTTGGATCTGTCTTGCAACTTCTGCATTTTGTTCTGTGGTCAATTTATAGGCTTCCTTATTAGGTAATGTAGCATCTTGTATAAGGTCAATGCAATGACTAATTTTTATTTGAGGAGGTAAGGTATCTGTGGTACTGTCTGCAACTATTCCTTTATACTTATCTAGTAGATCTTGAACCTCTCTAGGGCCTACTTTCCTCTTTGCCTCTTGGATCTTAGGCTACTTCTTAGGTTCATCTTTAGGCTTGAAAACTATGGAAATGCAAGGAGTATCCTAAATATCTCATATGGCTACAAAATCACCCAAAGGTGTCTATGTCATCATACAAAAAATGATAAAAAATCGGATCTAAGAGATATGATTAAGACCCTGCCTCAAAGCAAGAAAGCCTCAAAGAAATCAAGGCTCCCGAAGGACTAGCCCCTAGACCATCTCATTTGTCCCATCCCGTGAACCATACAAGACCATGTTTTCACCAAAGCATTTAACAGTCTTGTGTTTTCCCAAATCTCAGGCATATACATAATGTGTCTCAATCCCATCACCTTTATCGTGACATAGTCCTCGACAGTCATTGTGTCATAGAGAATCTCTCTCTAGACTCAATCTAGGGTAAGTACTCGTCCATTCAGAGAAATCAATCATGTCAATCCTAGTGGTACTCATGTTCATCAGATAGTGTTGCTTATCTTATCCTATCCTAGCCTAGGGGTACCTATGTCCATCACATGGTGATGCTCATCAAGCTCTCTCCTAGTGCTTATGTCTATCACATGGCACTGCATCCTATTTTATATGTTTGTCACATTGCACTATATCTTATTCTACTAGAGCACTTCCCAATTTTATTAATTTGATGACTTATCCTATTATCAGCTTAGAAAACCTACCTATTTTAGGGCACTTATTGAGTGAATCCTCTTAGAAGCTTATCCAATTGGCAACGTATGTTTATCACAAAATTTTTAACTCTAGCCTTCTTTCCAGTTTTCCTTTTCTAGGGCACCTATTTGAGTGAATCCTCTAAGCAACTTATTCAATTGGAAATGAATGTTTATCGCAGAATTATAAATTCTAGCCTTGTTTTCAATTTGTCTTCCCTAGGGAACCTATTTGAGTGAATCCTCTAAGCAACTTATAAAATTGATAGCGCATGTTCATCACAAAACTATCAATTTTGGCCTTGTAGGACATAAACACGATTTTGTTGATTCCTCTTGAGTCAATTTTTTTCCTACATAACTTGTCACCCTATCGTGTCATTCCTTTCTATCTTTTTTTTCTTATCGAGAGATTGTGTGCAATCTTTTCAAACATTTTCATCCAATCTATCAAGGGGGCATATCATTTCCATCATGGAGAAACTTTGTATTATCTTATCTTATCTTCTTTGTGTTAGGATAACTAGTCAACAACTCAAAGGGGGGGGGGGGGTGAATCAGTTGTTAACAGATTATAAATCTTAATCCACAATATGACCTTAAACAAATTAAGTATCAGTAAAGCACAGAAAGATGTTGATAGGAATAGATACCGGTAAACAAAGCAACTTAACAATTTAACAAAATAATCAATGCAAAGTAACCATACCACATAACACCATGATTTGTACATGGAAAACAAGAAAAGGGAAAAACTATGGTGGAAAGCCTACCCACAATCAGATGATACTTCTGCAGCAAGTATGTGTTACAATGAGGGGCCTGCACTTGCAGGAAGGCACACTGCCTAGAGCATACTACTCATTACAAAAGAGTCTCACTGACTATAGAGAGGCTACAACCTTCTCAAAATAAATGGACAACAATCCAATAGAGTGAACTTCTGGAAATAGCATCTACCATGCTTGATTACAGTCCCGATTAAGCTCAATATTGGAGGACTAAATGCTCTTCTGAATCCAATTCGATCACCAATGATAGATCAAATCCTTTGCTTGAATGATATTACAATATTTGCACATTACATTCCTTGACCATGACCTTTCCAATAACCATGATACTTTACAAAGAGTTTCTACCTCTTATTTATACAAACCCTAAGGCCTAAACCAGTTAGGTCAGCCACCTAAAGATATTAGAATAAGATCATTACATAATTCCATTTACATTGATATGCCATGTCAGCTTAAGATCAAAACAATAATAATAAATTCATAAAATATCTCGAAGCATCTTGGTAACGTGTAGAGTACATGCTAGCATAATACTGATCCATAACCTAGATAGGTACTAGACTTATTTTGGGTCCACCACGCCAAAGCAAAGTCTTCATGCATGATCAACGAACATCTTCAACATCCTGAAATCTATGAAGAAGCTGCACCAACACCAATTGTGCTTCTTGTCATAATTCCTCTTGAAGGTTCTACTAGTAAGGGTTTACCAGAGTGAATGATAACATCCAATTACCAAGCCAATACCAACTAACCAAAACATGTTGATAGAGCATATAACACATGAAATCAAATATACTTCACTGATCCAAACATGCCAGAAGTGTCCAACAAATAGTCTCTTTTACCAGTAACACTAGATCTTCTACTGGTAACCTGTCTGTCAATAACCATCCATAACAGCTAGTGTTGACATCAATGATAAAACATCAATGCCACACATAATCAATTCATCCATAATGCCAACACTTTGAGCCAATGTGACAAGTTGCATTGTCTCAAAGATGGGAAAAATGTAGACACCTAAAATTGTCTTGTCTAATTAAATAAATATTTTTATTTATTTAATTATTTTATCATAGGTGTTCTATTAAATAAATAAATATTTAATTAATTAATCAATTCATTTATCCTCTTCTAGCCCCTTTCTGATTTAAATAAATAATTTTATTTATTTAATTATCCCTTTTCTTCTATTAATTAAATAGATCTTTATTTATTTAATTAATTCATTATCCTTTTCTACCCATGACACATGTCATTTTGTTGGTGTAAATAATTACTCATCTTGGATATTATTCCACCTTACTTAAGTTTACTTAAGAAATGCATTTCATAGTAGTTTGGGTAGGAGACACTTGGGTGTTTATGCCACATTGGGATAGTGTGTGTAGGAGAATTTCCACCCTTTATGGTGTGATCTTGTTATTACTCTATCATATCCACTTATTATGGAGAGATAATTCCACCTTTGGTGGGTGATCCACCTCATGTGGAATATTTTATTGTTTCTCCTACCTACCCACACCTATTTCCTACCTACCTATGTTTCTTATTGAGTCAAATGTCATGTTTGTGTGCTCACATATCCATATAGCCTTCCCTATATAAGATGGCTCGTATTCATTGTATGTAACAACTTTTGATGATCCCATTGATTAGTATTTTCATCTTGATAGAATACAGTTTATTCCTATCATCTATTTTATCTCTCTTATTTGTGCTTTCCATTTCCTCTTGATATTGGTGAAATCTCACATGTTATCAAATCCATTAGAGTGTCATCGATTCGTCCTTGAGAGGAATTATTGTGACATCAAGAGGCAGATTTGAGGAGCAACATCTTTTGGAGGCATCCTAGAGTAGATCCGACCTCACCATTATGTCCAGGTGGTCGTTTCCATGAATTCTGGCTGTAAAGTCGGCCTATTTTGGTGAGAGAATTATTTTTTGCCAATTTTGCTATATTTGTATGGATTTCAAAAAATATATATATATATTTTTCTGCAAAAAAATTTTATTTTCCGTAAAAAAAAAAATTGAAAAAAAAAAAATTTTGGGGGGGTTCACAGACCCCCCCCCCGTGATCTCTGTACCCTACAGAAATTTCATTTGTTGCAGGTTCCTACCGTGCCAGTTGATTCAGGACCCGTACTCTGGCAGCCATCAGTCTTCAACTTTTCCAATGACTACTTGTTGTGTAACTTTCGGCCTTGCCGGCCACCCTACTACTACCGTTGACTGCTGCTATGACCCAACCCCTGACTTCCGACGCCGATCACCCCCGTGGTTTCTTGTGGCGTCGATCTTCACTCTATTGACTGTCAGCCCCGACTCTTACCACACTACAACCCCAGCCACCATCTGTGTTGACCATGCCTGCAACCATCCCGATCAAGCTTACTCTAACCATGCCAATTGTACCCCTGACCATGTCTGTCCCTACCACACGGACCTCCCTGTCATGCATCTTTTTGTGTCCATCTCTACCACGTCACCCGCCATGCGGACACACCATGTGGTCTCACCTACCACCTACACCTCATTGGCAACACATCAACAACTACCCCTATCACACACAATGCCACATCACCTAATCGTACAACCAAGTCATTTTTTTCGGTCAACCAGATTGCGACATGTCAGTAGTCCATACTTTATAGATGCCAGTCGATAGGAGAGGCAAAATTTTGTCGACAGACATATAACTGTCAAACTTAATTGTGTAATTCGCTGATGTCATCATTTTTTTGAAAATTTTTATAGGCCTCTCTCATTGAGCTTTTTGATTTTGCAGTTCAACTTCAAATGGCCATATCTTGCTCCGTTTGGCTCCTTTTTTGGTGCAATGTTTATTGGAATGGGCTAGAATTTTTTGTACTTTCTTGTGGTGGAATGATTTTATGATTTTGATGGAGATAGTTTTCAAAAATCTTGGTTTTTGGTGACTATACCTATCCAATCCCCATTTCTCCAACTTCTGGGACTCCATTTAGCCTCATACAAACTCCTTTCCAGGTGCCATTTTTTGGAAAGTGCATAATTTTTTGTCTACTCTCATAATATTCTATTAGTTTGGAAAATGTTTGGGTAGAAATTGTACTTTCAACATATGGTCTTTTTTGGCCAATTTGGGACTTGTATTGCATAGATCTATCTTGCTAGTCTTTTTCTTTTTAGTTCTCAGCTTATTGGGGAAGTTGAAAAGCAAAATCAGAAGTCGACCTTGCCATTGTTTGCAAGTAGCCTATTGTACACACACTACATATAAAGTGTCAAATTCATCATTTTTGGGGGGGTACTTTGATTGATTGAATTTGGGAGGGTGTCTCTTGTGCTTTTGTGCACTTGTGTTCCTTCCTTTTTAGCTACTATGGGTTCTTCTAAGTTTCCTCTCTTAACTCCTCATAATTATGCTACTTGGAAAGTTGATCCATGGAGTAAACTAATGGAAAAAGGACTAACTCACTATATTGATGGAACTATTGTTGCTTTCGCTGATCCTAAGGCTAATCCTATTGGTCACTTGGACTGGATCACTAAAAATATCATGGAAAATGATATCTTAAGAAAGTATATATCAAAGGATCTCATCTTTCATATTGAGAAATGTACTCTAATAAAGGATGCTTGGCAAAAGTTTCAAGGCTTGTATGGTCAAGTTGATGAGATTAGAGGATATCAGATTGATAGTAATCTCACCATGTTAGATCCTAAGAACATTGATAGTATACAAGATTATGTTAGTAAGGTAAAGGAGTTGAGGGCACAACTCAAGGATTGTGGCATTGATAAGAATGATACTCAATTGATCTTCAATTTGATGGGGAAGCTTCCACAAGAGTATGCAACATTTGTTTCTAGTTTCCAAACTCATAGGATGACAATGGGTTCAAGCCACACAATGCCTACATTTGATGCTTTCGCTAAAATATTGATGATGCAACAAACTAGTTGATAAGCATGGGCATTCTTAAGAATTCTAAGTCTCAAGCATTAGTGGCAAATCAAAGGAATGAAGGATATCAAGGAAAGGAAAACTAAAACAAGAAGAAATGGCAATCAAAGCCTAACAACAAAGCATCACCTTCTCCACAACAAGGAGATTCATCCTCTTCCAAGAGGGAAAATTCACCAAAGAGGGAGAGACCTACTTGTGCCTATTGTAAAAATATTGGTCATGAGGAGCATCGTTACCATTCTAAGAAGATTGATGAGCTTACACATATCCTCAAAAAGCATAACATTGATTTCCCTAATGTCTACAAGAAGGATGATTCATCAACTTCCACTTCCATACATTCAAAAGGGAAAGGGAAAGCATTCATGTCTTCTACAAATGGAAAGACTCACTCTTTTGGAACAAGAAAAGGAAAAGGTCATTGTGCTACTACAAGTCATGATTCAGGGAGATGGATTCTAGGTTCAGGGGCTTCTCGTCATATGGCATCTTCATAGTCTATGTTCTCTACATTTGAGCCTTTCACCATGCCACATATTCTGATGGGGATGGGCAATCATACATACATGGATGTGATTGGGAAAGGATCCATTTCCATTGGGGATAACTCCTTCAATAATGTGTTGTGTCTACCCCATTTGAGAAACAATCTTTTTTCTATCTATTAAATCACACATGCCAACAGTAAGAGAATTATGGATTTCACACTTGAGTCAGTTTTCATTAGAGACTTAGAGACTAGATCTATCATTGTGACTGGGGTGGTTGATCATGCATCTCAGTTATACTCCTTTTCATATTTTTTGATGATGATGATTTCACATATGATGATCACACTTCTTGTGGTGATTCAGATTTTGAGGAGAACTTTGGGTACTTGAAATTGGGGATTCTCACATGTGACCCTATTCTTGAGCCTTGTGTTTCATCTCCTCCTATTGATATCTCATCACCTCTTGCAGTTGATGATGCAGATAGTGTGATAGTTTTGCCTTCATGTGATTCAATGCAGTGGGATATTTCATGTCTTCCAACTTCAATTTCATGGGATGAGTACTTAATAGATATTGCAAGTTTGTTTGTGGAATCCTACATTGCAGATTTGGGAGACATCATTGATCATATTCATCTTCTCTTTGATGAAGATGATCCTTCTTTGATTGTTGCGAGCGAACACTCTGACCCTCTTGTTCATTCTCTACATGATCATTCTTTTGAGGTTCATATGATTGTGGATACTTATGTACAATAGTTAGAGGAGGTCTCTTTATGTTTAGAGGATATATGTGAGTCTTTGGGACATGTTCTACTTCCATCTCCACTAGATCTTGGAGTACCCTTTTCAGCAGTGTGGAGTAGTTTACCACCTTTGTAGGGGGTATCTTTCAGCATCGACATGGGGACACTTTAGTAGTTTTTAGAGACTTCATACATCAAGCATTTTTTTCATACATCTTCCATTCATGAGTGGGGAGACTTCATGGATACACCTTTGGTTTTGTTTCTTTTTAAGGGCAAGAATGTTGTTGGATGATCATGGAGCAGTTTCTTCATGCATCATCAAGCTTCTATCATTGGTGTAGATTCCATATTGAGGGGGGGATTCCTATCTTGTCTTCTTCTCTCATATGGGGGGGATTGTTTCCTCACATGGGGTTTTGTTCCTCACATACTTCTATGAGAGTTCTCTTGTATAGATTTCATCTCTTTTTGGGGGAGGATTTTTTCCCATTGGGTTTTTCTCTCTTTCCCCGCTTTGTGAGAGATTTCATTGCATTGGTTTGCATGCATATTCATTTGTACATATGTAACTTACATGGCCTAGTAGATGGGACCCATCTTGCATTGCTTAGTTTCATTGTAGACTTAAGTGCATTCCTCTAAGTTGCACTTAAGGTGGGGTGTTGGTGTAAATAATTATTCATCTTGGATATTATTAGACCTTACTTAAATTTACTTAGGAAATGCATTTCATAGTAGTTTTGGTATGAGACACTTGGGTGTTTATGCCACATTGGGATAGTGTGTGTAGGAGAATTTCCACCCTTTATGGTGTGATCTTGTTATTACTCTATCATATCCACTTATTATGGAGTGATAATTCCACCTTTGGGGGTTGATCCACCTCATGTGGAATATTTTATTATTTCTCCTACCTACAAATACCTATTTCCTACCTACTCTTGTTTCTTATTGAGCCACATGTCATGTTTATGTGCTCACATATCCATATTGTTGGCATTGTGGATGAATTGATTATGTGTTGCATTGATGTTTTGTCATTGATGTCAACACTAGTTGTTATAGATGGTTACTTGTAGAAGATCTAGTGCTACCAGAAAAAGAAACTATTTATTGGACACTTCTAGCATGTTTGCAATGAATACTAAGAGGGGGGGGGGGGGGGTGAATTAGTATACCAAAAATTACTGAACTCAAACACTTAAATAGTTTAGCAATAAACCAATATAAAAGTTTTACTAACAAACCGGTTGATACAAATGCAAACCAAATAGAAAATAAGGCATTCACCCATAGAAGTACAATCACCATAACACAAGAGAGTTTGACATGGAAATCCAAATGGGAAAAACCAAGGTGAGATGAAACTCACAAGTAACTATCTGCAGAATAGTAACCAAACCGGTTAAAGTCATATAATGTTCTTTACCAGAATAGATCCTGTTAGGAATCTCAATCTCTGTTAAGAGATAAGTCCGATTAAAGATACCTTGTGACAGGATTTCAGATCCAAAATTGTGATCTACCTTGTTAGAGTATTTACAAAGGCTTTGCCAGGCCTACCTGGTTAAGGGTTTCAGACTTTCTGAAGATGTGAGTAATCAACAAGTGAGTGATCTAAATACTAGCACACTATGCTTGGTTAGATCCTTGATAGCTCATTGTTAATGCATTTCAGCATTACTTTAGTCTTCAAAATCTCCATGCTTTGTTTCTTCACACAAATCTAATCTTCTTCTGTGATCGCACATGCAAAAACCTTATCGACCACACAAAACCCTAACAATTACTAGAACCCTAGACATGATGTCCTTATAAATGAATCTTATTTCATTTCGATCCAATAGGATTACATTGCAAGTTCCTAGGTTCAGTGCATCTGGACACATTTGATAACACAACACAGAATCACCGCCAAAGTGTCGGTGGATGATAACTCATCACAAAAATAATAATGGTTGGTAACTCATCATAGAGTAATACCGGTTCATACATTTACCGATTACCAGTTCACACATTTTATCAATTACCAGTTTGACAAAATGAAGACTAGAAAAAAAAATGATAACAACCGCTTTGTTTCTTTGTACTACTTTGGGATCCTCGAACCACTTGATGTCTTCATACCGCTTGGGTCTTCATACCACTTGAGATCGGTAAACACTTTCTGCAAAACACCTATAGTCTAAAGACTATAAACATGATACTAGTTTGGAACAAATACCGGTTGAGCATAACTCATACATACAAAAAGTGATCTCAAAGGAAGTGTGTGTCCATCAATGACAATCACCACATCATCATCAAAAATGACAAT
Organism: Cryptomeria japonica; assembly: GCF_030272615.1. Lineage (NCBI taxonomy): Eukaryota > Viridiplantae > Streptophyta > Pinopsida > Cupressales > Cupressaceae > Cryptomeria > Cryptomeria japonica. The sequence continues at coordinate 37,733,660 of NC_081415.1, forward strand.
AGTTTGGATAAGTGAAGTATATTGGATTTCATGAGCTATATGCTCCATGAGCATGTTTTGGTCAGTTGGTATTGGCTTGGTAATTGGATGTTATCATTCACTTTGGTAAATCCTTACTGGCAATGGTTTAAGGCTTTACTGACAGAGCTTTTTTTGAGGAATTGTGATAGGATGCAAAATTGGTGTTGGTGAAACTTCTTCATAGATTTCAGGATGCTAAATATGTTCATTGATTGTGCTTGAAGACTTTGCTTTGGTGTGGTGGACCTAGAATAGTTCTGGTACCTATCTAGGTTATGGACCAGTATTATGCTACCATGTACTCTACACATTACCACAATGCTTCGAGATGTTTTATGGATTGGTTATTGTTGTTTTTTTCTTGAGCCAACATGGCATATCATTATAAATGAAATTATGTAATGATGTTATTGTAATATCTCTAGGTGGCCGACTTAATTTGTTTAGGCCTTAGGGTTAGTATAAATAAGAGGTAGAAAATCTTTGTAAAGTAGCATGGTTATTGGAAAGGTCATGGTCGAGTAATGTAATATTCGAATATTGTAATATCACTCAGGCATAGGAGTTGGTCAAGCATTGGTGATCAAATTGGATTAAGAAGAGGATTTAGTCCTCTGGCATTAAGCTTAATCAAGACTGTAATCAGGCATGCTAGATGCTATTTCCAGTAGTTCACTTTATTTCATTGTTGTTCATTTATTTTGAGAAGGTTATAGCCTCTCTATAGTCTATGAGACTCTTTTGTAATGAGCAGTACACTCTATGCAATGTCCTTCCTTCAAGTGCAGGCCCCTAATTGTAACACATACTTTCTACAGAAGTATCATCTAACTATGGGTAGGCTTCCCACCATGCTTTTTACCTTTCGGGGTTTTCCACATACAAATAATGGTGTTATGTGGTATGGTTTCTTTGCATTTATTTTTTGGTTAAATTGTTAAGTTGCTTTGTTTACCGGTATCTGTTCCTACCGACATTTGTTTAAGGTCATATTGTGGATTAAAAGTTATAGTCTATTAACAACTAATTCACCCCCCCACTCTCAATTGTTCACCGGTTATCCTAACAAATTGTATCAAATCTTTGCTCCTCTTTTGTAGAAGCTTAACCACTTGAGGTAGATCCTATGGCTACTAACACTTCCAATCCAAAGACAACTATTTTTAGAAGAGAAATCCCTAAGCTTGATGCAATAAATTATGGGATATGGAAGATTAGGATGGAGACTCATCTTAGATGTCTTGGCAAGAAAATTTGGGAGATCACCGAGAAAGGATACACACATTATGATCTAGCATCTAGCAATCTTGCTCTTGAAAACTTGGATAAGAACATTGACAATGATTGCAGAGCTAGAGAAGCCCTCTTGTGTGCACTTATTGATTAGTGGATTATGGGGTTGACTAACAAATCATCAGTTAAGGTTATATGGGACAAATTGCAAACTCTTAATGAAGGTGATCCTACTATCAAAATTGCTAAAATTGATGGTTACCAGGGAAGATATAAAAATTTGAAGATGGAAGATAATGAAAGAATTGTTGTGTTTATAGAAAGAGTAAATGAGATTGTTATGGAAATTCAATGTTGTGGAGGATTTCTAAGTGAAGATGAAATAGTTTCCAAAGTCTTGAGATCCCTTCCACTATCTTACAAGATGAAGGCAACTACTATTAATGAGTTAAGAACAATGGAAAACACTTTAGTTAACAGAGACATTCTGATTGGGAAATTATATGCTTTTGAGCTTGAAGAATTTGGATCTTCTAGAGTTGTAAAGTCTGAACCTTCTTTTCATGCATCATCATCAACATCTACCAGCAAAAGTGATTGGAGATCCCTATATGCAAAAGAATTGGAAGACATGAGGAAAGAAGATGAAGAGCTTAAGCAACTTGAAGCCTTATTTTCTAGATGAATACCTAAAGCACCAATTGGAAGTAAGTATGAAGGAAAAACAGCTTTTAAATGTAATAAGATTGGTCATTTCGCATCTAGATGTCCTGAAAGGAATGCAAGGTTTGAGGAAAGAGTTAAGAAAACTTTTAAGCCTAACCAGAACATATATAGTTTCAATAAGTATAAACAGTACTACATAGAGGATGAGGAAGGAGTAAGTGATGACTTTGGAGATGAATTGGTAGAAGACTCTACTAGTGTATCCAGAAATGGAAAAGAATGGGTGTTCTATGCTTTGAAAAAAGATGAACTAGAACCGGCTATCAAGTATGAAGATAAGGCCTTGGCAGAAAAAGTTGAAGATAAAAATGAATGGGTAATTGATAGTGGATGCTCACACCATATGACTGGAGATAAAGGGAAATTTTTGTCCCTACAAGAATACAATGGTGGTCAAGTCAGATTTGGAGATGACAAGGCATGTATGATCAAAGGTAGAGGTCTTATTTCTTTGGATGGAATGCATGATATTGATAATGCATATTATGTATCAGGTTTGAATCATAATCTTTCAAGTGTTGGTCAATTAGTTGATGAGGGTTTTCAAAATCAGTTTAAAGATAGAAAATACAAAATCATTAACAAGACTAGTTTGGAAATTGCAATTGGTATTCAGACTGGAAGTAACATGTTTCACTTTAACACTAGTAATAAGACATGTTTGATTTCTCATATTGATGAGAGTTGGATATGGCATAAAAGGTTGTGTCATGATAATTTTGATTGCATTGTTAAGATCAATTCAACTAAGGTAGTTAGAGATATACCTATGATTATGAAGCCTCATAATCCGGTATATAAGGAGTATCAATTGGGTAAGCAAGTAAGAATTTCTTTTAAGAGAATACATGATAAATATAATGATGTACTTGATTTGATTCACACTGACTTATGTGGTCCACCAAGGACTAGAAGCTTTCAAGGTGATAGGTATTTCATGCTAATTATTGATGACTATTCTAGAATGATGTGGGTTACTTTTCTGAGGGATAACTCTGGAGCTTTTTAAAAATTTAAGATCTTTAAAGAGAAGGTTGAAACAAAAACTAGATTGAAAATCAAATGTCTAAGATCGGATCATGGCGGTGAGTTCACTTCTCATGAATTTAATAGTTATTATGTGACAAATGGAATCAAGAGACATCTATCTGCACCTGTGACTCCTTAGCAAAATGGAGTGGTTGAAAGAAAGAATGGAACCATTTTTGATGCAGGTAGATCTATGATGATGGAAGTTGAATTTCCTCATATCTACTAGAGAGAAGTAGTGAGTACAATAGTCTACACATTCAACAGAGTTCACATCAAAGGTGAAATTGGTAAGATCCCTTATGAACTATGTTTTGGACATACACCTACTATTAAGTATTTCAGAATTTTTGGAAGTAAATGCTATATGAAAAGAGATGATTCAATTGAAAAGTTTGATCCTAGATATGATGAATGGATATTTATTGGTTATTCAATTCAAAGTAAAGCTTATAGATGTTATAAAAAAAGATTGTAGAAAATTGTTGAGAATGCTAATGTGAAAGTGGATGAATAGTATAGAAATCATTCTATATCATATGATAGGGAACTGACAGTGGAAATGAATATAATAGAACTGACATTACCTCAAGTATTAGAGGAAGCTAAAACAATTATGATAGCCCTGAAAATTGATTTCCTAAAGATTCAAATTTTAGCCCAAAACATTGATTTTCAAGTTGTTACTTCTATCCTCTGAGAACATTTCAAGGCTTAGGGTTTAGGAGTTATAAAAATTTCTTATATTTTGTGAGGAAATCCCTAGAAATGATACATTTTTCTATTACTTTTTCCCATTTCAACCAAGGGCACCCTTTCCATAAATGAGGCCATTTCATTTTTTCATAAGGTAAAAGTTGGTAAACCAGCTCATGAGATAATATTTGCTAAGTCAAGTTCACAATTTCCTTATTACCAGACCTCTTTTATTTAAGCTCGCGCTTATTTTTTCCAAGTCTGGCAAGTTCTAAATACCCCGACCACCTATTAAAGAATGGATAGATCTAATGGAAAGCACTTCCCCATGATTAAAGATGTGATAATTTAATGATCGTGGTATCACAAGATGATGCTGCGTGTTATCAACAAAACTAGCAGGGTTAGCAGCATAACTAGTTCAAAGCTTTGTAATACTAGTTTACAGGCAGTAAAGGTCAGTCAACAAATAGTTTCATCAATTTGCACATGTTCAAAGTGACCGAGGATGTTTTATCCTGAGGAAAAAGGTGCACGACTTTTAAGTCCTGAAGGAGTTGGCGGGTAGTATGCACAATGGTAAAGATCAAATAGATCATATGACCCTCCTACTCCCACAATGGAATTTGTGAGGTGGTTACAAACCACTATATCATGAGATGATGTCACATTTCCCTATCAAATCAGGAGGACTTGTAGGGAGGTTGCTGAGAGAGTTTGAATGAAGGATGATATGGTGCTGCCTAGTCAAAAATTTGTGGGTCCACAGATACAGTTGGAGGGTCAAACTGCAAAGTTGGAAGAGAGTGACTATTAGATTTGCTAGGTTATATGAGATCTGCGGTTGAGTTTCAAATGAGAAGTTTGGAGGGATTTCTAAAGGCACTGGTTATAGCTCACGGGAAAGGGAAAAATGAATGGGATTCAGACTTGTCGATTCAATGTTGATTTGATAGTAAAAGATGAAAGCTCAAAGATGTGAAAGGATTTGGATAAGTTTCTAGTTCAGGTGTGATGAATCATGATGATAGGGAGTTTGCAAAAAGTGCTCAATAAGGATGTTTAAGTCTGAAGGTTCAATTTGTTTCCAAAAGACTTACTTGTGGCTATTGTATATGTTTGCAAATTATTCTTGAGGTCTTCATGCTAGCAACTCATACATCACTTCCCTAACAAACTCCCCTTTTGAGTGGGCTCATTCCCTTACTCATCCCCTATTGGTTATGCCAAACCATTTCGTTTCTTCCAAAACACTCCTCTGTCCCTTTTGGGCATGATTCTAACTATTCTCTATTCTCACAATCACCTCCAATTGGTTTAGGGGACTAGATGAAGGTTTTGTTCAAAAAGCTTGTTTTCATTTTCTTGTTTTGGCTTCTTAGTTTCACTTGCTCAAGCCAACTCCTTAGGTCTCACAAACCAAAATGCCTCACAAGGGTGTCATGGACATTTCTCAAAGTTCATTCACTATCTTGGATTGTCTTCCAAGGATCTCTCTAAACTGAATGAGTTCAAGGTGATCGGGTTCTTGAAAAATGCATTTTAATAGTAAAAAAGGCTTGTAGCCCAAGGAGGGCTAATTGTCATTTTTTTTCTCATTTTGTTCATTTTGTTCAATGTAGCCCAAGGAGGGCTAATTGTCTTGGATGATAATTTAGAGGTCTAGGCTCAAGGATTTTTCAGGTCTTAGGCTCCATCAAATAGGTTTAGTGATTGTCCACAAATTTGGGCTTAAAAGTAGGGTTTAGTGAGGGTTTGGATGCATCTACAATAGATTGTCATACCAAACTCAGTTCAAAATCCCACACTACAAGGAGACATCTACCACAACAAATTAAAGCATTCCTTGCCATTGACAAACAAGCATTATGCTAAACACTTGGTGATCAAGCTGTAGATGAGCAACAATTCACTATCCTTCACTGTTTTCTGTCAATTCATTGTTATTTTTGCAAATTGGAGGATTAAGACTACCAAATGTTTGCACCATAACATGGATAGATCTTCAAACAATCAAATTAACAATGTATTGAACAAAATAGGTAATGTCTTCAAGCATGGAAGATTACAAAGACAATTTGCTGCTAAGAACCATTTAATTCTCCAAAATAGGGAACCTGCTGCCCCTCACAAACAGTGACACATAATGATGCAAAAAGAGTAAAATTTGGAGTTCTAGTTCCTTCAAAATGCCTTTAGGATAGGTGCAGACCTCTATCCATATTTGGGTTCAACAATTGACACTTTAGAATCCAAATTATGAGCCTTGAGGAAGAATACTAGCCAAGTTAGACAACTTGCCTAATAAGTGCCCACATTCACCTTTCCAAACATAACTCTGAAAAAAATTGACATATATACACTATATACATGCATGCCAACTTGAAAAAATCCATTTGGTGGGAGCCCAATCCTAGATTAGTCAAGTTGCAACATTTTTAAACCCCAAACCCTTGACAGGGCAGTGAGCACACAGAATGAAAGAATTTTATCTAAACTACTTGCAAATGGAAAAACCAATGCAAAGACCACTTGGATAACATTGGATTAGAAATAGGAAAAATTCCCAGAAGGTATAGTATGGACCAATATGCTACAATATGGACTATTTCTCCAAGGAAGAGAAAAACAGTGAAAAAATATGAATTTCATGCTTTTCTATTAGGATTCTTTTGCTAATACAATCACCAACCCTTTCCAAGGAAAAGGGAGGCCTTTTATAGTTTTTTTAGCTGGTTATCAAGCCCTAGTATGGACATGAGGTTTCCACAACTTCATTTTGCTAGAAAAGTCAGAAAATGACAACTTTGACAACTTTTATAAGTCCAAATGACAACGTTTCTTGCTCCAAAAGACATTTGTGACAACCCAACCTCATAAAATTATCCGAACACCTTAGACATGCTTAAAAACTCTTAGAAAACATGTTGCAATTATTTGGAAAGAATTTCTAGACCTTTCAGGCAATTTTTCACATTTTTGCCCTTTTTGACCTAGAAACCCGAAATTTGTCAACTCACATCTTGAAAGACAAAACTTGACCTTTTGAGCACAAAATGAGATCAAAACCATTTGAAAAGACACAAAAAAACCTAAAACAACATCATAGACCTAAAAAAAGACATTACAAACGTGAAAGCATGTAAGACTCAAAAAGGAGAGTTTTTACTCAACTAGGTGCTCCTGCACCACACGAGTTCTCTGATGAATTTAGAGATTTGTTTGTCTACAAAAATCCTGAAGCAGGGAATTGTACACTAAAAAGGGGAGTAAGATCCGAATAAAATCATTCACATCAAGAGAAGTTTTATAGAAGAATGCAGTATATGTGATATGCATGAATTCTAGTGTCTATAGTTGGTAGAGTAAACTGAGAAAATCAGAATGATAATGTTTCAAGAACAACCACTACTTGATGAAATAAGTTTTAGCTATAAATACCACAAGGTGCTGATAAAATTGGTAGAAGAGTATGAAGGCTTTTCATTTTCTAGGTGCAATTTTTGTTTCTACAAAATAAATTATGTTTGAGCATGCTTATAGATGAAGTTGTAATATACTCTATGATACCAGATGGATCCTTTCTTGTATATGTGAGTATGTCTATTTCTATAGGGGATCTAAAAGTGGGGAGGATTGCTAAAGGGGGTGTGAAAGCCCTCTCTTGCAAATAAAGTTCATGCATGGTGCAGCCTCAGTGTCATGTTAGTCTCTAGGTGGTAGAGGGTTTTGAGATAGAGCCCCCAGAGAAACAAAAAAAGGACATGCCTGGGTAGGGAGTGGTAGCAATCCATCCATGTAGTTACATGGAAGCTAAGACCCCTCCTTAGAATTTTATGTTTCCCCCCTAACTTTACCTCCCACTACTTCTGATCTTGGGCATGAAGGTTGAGTTCCTCCTTTAGCTTGAGGATTGACTTTACCTCTTTCCAGGATCATGCTTCCCTTTCTAAGTAAGGGAAATGCTCTATGAGACAAAAAAGAAACATGTCACATGCCATCCAAAGGTATCAAGGCAATACTGGCATGACTGAAAGGGTTTTTTCTTCTACTAATATCTGGTTCAAAAACAATGACTCACAAGTGTCAGCACATAGACATGCAGATTTTTTGAAACAAAATTGTACATAGCCTTTAGGGCTAATTATCAAGAAGTGAATCTTCTGTTGACAAGTGTATAATGGCCTGAAGCTTGTCACACCCTTATTTTTTATAAAAGGGAATTCAAGGCCATTAGTTCAAGTCTGAATTTTTTTTGAGAAAGATCTCTGTAAAATAGATCTTTTCTACAGGGTTAGGTCCAAAGAGTTCTAGAGAGTCATAGGAAATAACAAGGACTGTAATGTTGTTTTGCAGAGCAAAAATTATAATAAAATGCTTACAGTTTCTCCCTTTTTAGATGGGTCACTCTGTATTTGAAATTACTGGCTATCATCAAATAAAAGATAGCTCATATTATTAATGCAAATATAGTTTCCAAATCTTCACTCTCCTCTGTGTGATTTTATCTTCTTTTAAGAAAATGGGTTCAAGGGTTTCTTATGTTTATTGCATTGTTATGATGTATGTACTCTTTTATTCAATGCTTTAATCCAAGGGTTTAATTAAAAATGCTTAAATAATATTATAGAGAAAATAAGGCTCACCATGGGATTTTCAAAGTATTTTAGATATAGGAGCAGAAGCAAAATAATACTGTAAGGCAGTATTATTTCAAAGCAAGACTAGCTATTACATAAATTTTAATCAGATTTTTAGTAGCATCTTTCATCGACTCTGTAGCCCAGATGAATAAGGCACTGGTATTAGCTAGGAAAACACATTAGATTATTAGCTTTTTGGTTTTATGTTCTTCATGCTCTCTCAAAACGAATCTTATAAATAATCAGAACAATCATTTGCTAAGATTTACATATTTTCTGAAAAATACTTCTCACCATCTCTCATACTCCAGGTTAAGGTTGAGGATCACTATAGGATTTTCCATCCTTGAGTATTATCCCTTTCTATTGAGTTTTATTAATGAGATAATCTACTTTATTTTTAGTAAGTTCCCTGAATATCCTTATGAAGAGTACAAAATTTCTTACTGAAGGGATCACCCTCCTTGGTTCTGTAGAGCCTAAAGTGTGGAGGACCCTTCGTCCTTGTTATTTTTTGTCCAATCTTGATAGATATTTATATTTGGAGGTGGATCTCCATAGACATTTGGAGGAAATCAGCTTGGTCTTTTCCCTACTAGCAGTGTAAACCCGTCATCAATTTTTGGGAACCAACAAGCTACACCAAGACAATCAAAAAATATGACTGTGAATGATGATCAAAGCAGTGAACCTGAAGTTCAGAAGACACCAAGGTATGTAAGATTAAATCATTTTGAAGATAAAATTATTGGAGGTAGAAACAAGAGAGTTATGACAAGAAGAAAACTACCAAATCAAGAGGTATGTCTTATTTCTCAAGTTGAACCAGTAACTTATTTTTAAGCTTGTAAGGATAAACATTGGTTAAAGGCTATGAAAGATGAATTATATCAAATAGAGAAGAATGAAACTTGGTCTTTAGTTTCCCGACCTAAAAATAAGAATGTTATTGAAACTAAATGGGTTTTTAGAAATAAACTTAATGAGGATGGTCAAGTTCTAAGAAACAAGGCTAGATTGGTTTGTAAAGGATATTCTCAAATGGAAGGAAATTTATTATGGTGAGACATTTGCACCTGTAGCTAGAATTGAAGTTGTTAGCCTATTTCTTGCCTATGCAGCTTATAAGAACTATAAGGTTTATCAAATGTATGTCAAATGTGCATTTTTGAATGGTGAGATTGAGGAAGAAGTTTGATTTGAGAAATGTGATGGATTTTCATTGATTGATGATAATGATATGGTTTGCAGATTGAAGAAAGCTTTATATGGTTTGAAATAGGCTCCTAGAGCTTGGTATGCAAGATTGGATAAATATCTTTTGAAGCTTGTTTTTACTAAAGGTAGTGCTAATAGTAATCTATATTATAAGATCACTGATAATGATATTTTGATTATTGAAGTTTTTTTTGATGATATCATTTTTTGAGGTGAAGACAAACTATGCATGGAATTTGCTAACAACATGAAAAATGAATTTGAAATGTCCAAGATTGGTGAGATGAAATTTTTCTTAAGTTTGTAGAATACTCAAACTGACAAAGGGATTTTTATCTATCAAACTAAGTATTTAAGGGAATTGTTGAAAAAGTTTGATATGTAGAAATCTAAACTAGTAAGTACTCCTATGATTACAAGTGAGAAATTATCTATCAAGGATACTTCTACATTGATAAATCTGACAAGGTATAAATATATGATTGGTGGTCTATTATATCTAACTCAAAAGAGACCTGATATTATGAATGCAATAAGTATTGTTTCAAGATATCAAAGTAATCCTAAAGAAAATCATGAATGTGTTGTAAAAAGAATATTTTTGTATTTGCAAAGAACAACAGAATATGGTTTATGGTATTCCAGAGATGATGATTTCACTTTATGTGCATGTACTCACTCAGATTGGGCAGGTGACACTAATGATAGGAAGAGCACTTCTAGTGGAGCTTTCTTTCTTGGAAAGAAACTAGTTTCATGGATAAGAAAAAAATAGTCATACATTTATTTATCTATTGGAGAAGCTAAGTATGTTACAGCATCAACTAATTGCACTCAACTTTTGTGGATGAAGAAAATGTTGAAGGATATCATAGTAAATTGTACTGAACTAGTAGTTATCTACTGTGATAACTCTACAGGTATTGACATATCTAAAAATCCAGTACTTCACTCTAAAGAGAAGCATATTTCAATAAAGTATAACTTTATGAATGACAAGGTAGAAGCAAACGAAGTCAAATTGGTTTAAGCAAACACTAAAGATTAGATTGTAGATATATTCACTAAACCGTTGTCTATGGAATCATTTGAATACTTGAGAGATAGGTGAGGGGTTTCTGCCCCTCCATCAGAGACTTGATTGATTAATTTTGTCATCGGTCCAACATGTATTATCAGAGACATTATTCATTCCAGCACTGATGAGTGGTGCTACTACTCAGGGGGAGTAGTCAGCTTTGAGATTTACAGGTTTATATCATTGCTTTGATATTTTTTGGTCTAATTTATGGCATTTATGTGAAAGGGGTAGTGATAGTAATGTGAAAAATCATTCAAAACCTTATAGAGATATCATTCATAAGGGGAGAGATGTTGGTTGACTGGTTGTCTTCCATAGGGGGAGACTTGTTTGGAATTTCTTAGTACTTAGATGTTTTTCACATCTAGTGTTGCCATCAATGCCAAAGGGGGAGATTGTTGGCATTATAGATGAATTCATTATGTGTTGCATTGATGTTTTTCCATTTACATCAACACTATCTATTATGGATGGTTACCGACAGACAAGTTACCAGTAGAAGATATAGTGTTACCAACAAAAGAAACTATCTATTGGACACTTCTGACATGTTTGGATAAGTGAAGTATATTGGATTTCATGTGATATATGCTCCATGAGAAAGTTTTGGTCAATTGGAATTGGATTGGTAATTGGATGTATCATTCACTTTGGTAAGCCCTTACCGGCACTGGTTTAAGCCTTTACCGATAGAGCTTTCATTGAGGAATTGCGATAGGATGCACAATTGGTGTTGGTGTAGCTTCTTCATAGATTTCAGGGTGCTGGAGATGTTTGTTGATCGTGCTTGAAGACTTTTCTTTGGCATGGTAGACCCAAAATAGGTCTAATACCTATCTAGCTTATGGATCGATATTATGGTAGCATGTACTCTACATTTTACCAGGATGCTTCGAGATGTTTTATGAATTGGTTATTGTTGTTTTGATCTCGAGTTGACATTGTTTTATGAATTGGTTATTGTTGTTTTGATCTCGAGTCGACATGGCTTATCATTGTAAATTAAATTATGTAATGATCTTATTGTAATATCTTTAGGTGCCCGACTTAATTGGTTTAGGCCTTAGGGTTTGTCAAAATAAGAGGTAGAAACTCTTTGTAAAGTATCATGGTTATTAGAAAGGTCATGATCACGGAATGTAATATACGAATATTGTAATATCACTTAGGCAGAGGTATTGGTAGATCATTGGTGATCGAATTGGATTCAGAAGAGGATTTAGTCCTCCAACATTGAGCTTAACCAGGATTGTAATCAGGCATGGTAGATGCTATTTCCAGCAGTTCACTCTATTGGATTGTTGTCCATTTATTTTGAGAAGGTTCTAGCCTCTTTGTAGTCAGTGAGACTCTTTTGTAATGAACAGTAGGCTCTAGGTAATGTACCTTCTTGCAAGTGTAGGTGTCTCATTGTAACACATAATTTCTATAGAAGTATCATCTGACTGTGGGTAGGCTTCACACTGTGGTATTTCACATTCAAGGTTTTCCACGTACAAATCATGGTGTTATGTGGTATGGTTGCTTTGCATTGATTTTTTGGTTAAATTATTAGGTTGTTTTGTTTATGGGTACTTAATTTGTTTAAGGTCATATTGTGGATTAAAAGTTATAATCTATTAATAGTTGATTCACACCCCCCTCAATTGTTCACCGGTTATCGTAACACATATAGCCTTACCTATATAAGAAGGCTAATATTCATTGTTTTGATTATCCAGTTGATCAATATTTTCATCTTGATAGAATATAGTTTTTTCCTATCATCTATTTTGTCTCTCTTATTTGTGTTTTCCATTGCCTCTTGATATTGGCAAAATCTCTTACATTCATCTCTTAATTCTTCTCTTACCTACCCCCTTTGTCGTTTCATTATTTCATTTACTTACCCTTCAATCCTAGTTGACCATTTATCATTACACCTCTTAATATTAACCATCCATTTTTTACAATGTTCTCTATATAAGAGGATTCCCTCTTCCTTTTCAACAATAATTAATGTGCCTAATCAATCCAACTACCTAATCAATGCATATAAATATTCATATGCAATCAATCCTTATGATCAAGCTATCAACCACAATACATTATTTGATGAGCTCTTGTGCACACATAAAATCTTACAGAAACTATATCAAACAAGATGAATGGAGATAGGAGACAATGGAGATTGAAACCCTACTTGACATGTGAATGGTAATATTGTTTTATTTTGTTGATTTGCATGATCTTAGGTATATCTATTGGTATTGGTGATTGTGTCATTGTAGGACCTAGATTGTTTGTGGTTGGATCTTTGCACTTTAAAAATAGTTTATCATCATCACTTTTTAGCATATACAACTCCAACTAGCCCACAAAAGACTAGGGCAGAGTAGCTGATATAGAGTGAGTTGTCTCATTGATTTGTGCTACCTTGTCTAGGTATCTCCTCCAAGATACACAAGAACCATCCAATGATTCTACACCTCAAACCCTCCAAGGGTCTAGAAGACTTAGCCTCTTTGATCTTCCCAAGGTCCTTAGGCTAGGATAAGCATTTTTTATTTTGTGAGTTCCATTTTCTTGGCTAGGAGACCTTGTTTTCCCACTCCCTTTCAAACTCAACCGGAGAGTTCAACCCCTCTACCACATGATCTTTATTCCCAATACTACAGACATAAGGATCATTAGTTTTGGAAGGATTCCCAACCCTACTCCTTTCTCAAGAGATTTTTCATTTACTAGTTTGGTGTTTTACAAACAAACTACACTTCCAGGCCTAACCGAAGACCTAATTCTAGTAGCCCCATTAGTAGGCTAATCTACATCCAATTGCTAAACTTCCGTACCAACCTATGAACACTTTTACATTCCAGACATTGTTTTATATTTTACATACAATATTTCAAAACTAGAGGTGGTTTTTGTCATTAGCATATCTAAGCCTTACCCAACTAATTAGGCCTAATTGCCCCTTCCTAGTCCTAGAAAATAGGGATTTCCTTTGTGAACTGATGTTAATTTAATCATTGTACCTCCACATGGTATTCCAATATATTCATACTTCAACTCCACCCACATGATTCCTAGCACTAGCTAACTCAACATGCCAAGCCTAGGGTATGGTGGAAAATATTTGGTTTAGCTTCCCTTGTCTCAAAACCAAAAAAATAAATAGAATAAATTACAACCTAACATTCCACAAGGTTTTAGAATGAGTATCCATCATGGAATGTTAGGTTGGAGCTATTTCAGTCTTAAAACCCTAGTTTTTAGGACCTTTGAACCCACTTGTAACAAAATGAAGATTATTCATAAATCGGAACACTTCAAGATTCCAAACCAAAAACAAAATTAAGATAAGACACCAGTCTAACAATTCATATCCCTATTTTGGAAGTTTCAATCCGTACAGACCATGCAAACTTGCAAATAATAGGTGACAACTTAGAAAAACACACCAAATGGGAAACCAAATTAGTTTATTTGCTTTAGATTTTCAACAACCTTCAACAACCAATTATCACCATTATTTCCAAGCCTTATACTAGAACTGGGGTAGTTACACATGCTCACAATAAATCGTGACAATGAACTTAGTCGTTGGTGTATGAAAATCTTGCAAAGTTGCTATTAGCAACTTTTGCAACTTTTGTAATTTGTTGCATAGGTGAGAAACTTTGCTCAAAGTCAACCTTTGTCACTTTCAAATGACTTCTATGATCGTAAGAACTTCAAAACAACATCAACCAACCTACATTAACCCATAAACAACTTATCCTATTAAGTTCTCTACCTAGTACCCTTAAGAGCTCACATGCAAATCATTAGCCAAACAAAGACTCTTAGGGCCCTTAGAATCATTTGGGCACACACTCAATGGCCTCTTGGCCTTATTACAAACCTAAAAACATGAATTCCAACATCCTAGAAACAAATTTACTAGAATTTTCTAAGTGCATCTACACCATACTCTCAGGGTAGGAAGAACTTAAGTCCCTTGAGTGGATAGGGATTGAATAGTGGTTCCATGCTTTGGTATATCTCCTTATGACATCCATGTATCATTAGATTCAGTGAGATATGTCCATGTAACCAAGTAGTCACTATAGACTCCTTTTCTAGTCCTTTTGACAATTTTGAAATCCAAAATGGAATTTAATGTCACCGGTTGTCTTGGTGGTAGGTCTTGTATCCAATCTACATCTTCAGTAGTAGTAGGCTCTTCTTGGTTTGCAGCCAATTGAATTCCTTTATACTGATACAAATCACATACATTAAAGATTGTTAATATACCCAAGTTTGGTGGTAGTTCCACCTCATAGGCATTATTCCCATACTTATGCACAACCTTAAGATGTCCAGTCTTCTTCATACATAGCTTTCTAGGATACCCTTTAGTGAGTCTCTCCTTTCTTAGATAGGTCATAACTAGGTCACCTAACTTGTAGTGTACTTCTCATCTTGTTTTGTTTGCTTGTATCTTGTATTTTTTATTATTCTTTTGCAATGTTTTCTTGACTTGTCCATTGATATCCTTCATATTCTCTACAAATTTTTCACCTTCAGCACTTGTATTGTCCATGAAATTGAGGTCTTTGAGTTCCAAGATACCCCTTAGATGACATCCATATACTATCTCAAATGGACTCTAGCCTGTGCTCCTATTGACAGAGTCATTGTAGGCATACTCTACTTGTCCCAATACTAGATATCAAGCTTGACCATGTTGTTTGGTGAGACATATTATAAAATTACCCAAGGACCTATTTACTACTTCAATTTGACCATCAAATTGTGGATGGTATGCAGATGAAAAAGAAAGGTTAGTACAAAGTTTCTTCCACAACGTTCGCCAAAAGTTGCTCACAAATTTTGTATCTCTATCACTCACAATACTAAGTGGTAAACCATGGATCCTTAAAATCTCTTTTAAGAACAACCTTGCTATGTGGGAGGTGTCATTAGTGCATTTGCAAGGCACAAAGTGTGCCATATTGCTGAATCTATCCACTATGACATAGGCATTGTCATATCCTCATGGAGTTCTAGGTAAACCAAGAACAAAGTCCATACTTACACACTCCCATGGCATTGTTGGTATGACAAGATGATGATATAAACCTACATTTTTGGAGGTACCCTTAGCCCTCTGAAAAATAGGACATTGCTCCACAAACTTCCTAACATCTGATTGTAGTTTGGGCCAATGGTAGAACCTGCCAACCTACTCTAAGGTCTTGTCAAGATAAAAATGTCCACTTAGTCTACCTTGATGGCTATCCTTGATGATATTGTCTCCCATAAAGAACCATGGTATTCAAACTAGGTGTCCTTTAAACAATAAGCCTTCCTGCAACATAAAATAATACTAGGCAAGATGACAAGCATTATCAAACTTTGAGGAAACATCATATGCTTCACCAAAATCTTTGTCACATTCATAGAGGTCTTTGAGGTCATTTAACCGCACATGTTGTAGCTACACTTCCTAGACGGTTAGATCCCTTCTAATTAAGGCATCTTCTACCTTATTGGTGACTCCTTTCTTGTGCTTGATGGAAAATGTGTAGGCCTACAAATACTCAACCCACTTGAGGTGGCTTTGGTTCAATTTATCCTTCCCATTCAAAAAACTAAGTGCATGATTCTCAGTGTAAACTATGAACTATTTAGGTAATAGATAATTCTACCACTTCTTGAGTTCTTTCACCATGGCATATAACTCTAGATCATAGGTAGAATACTTTTGTTTTGTTTCATTGTGCTTCTCTAAGAAAATTAAAATTGGGTAAGCTTCTTGGCTCAAAATGGCCCCTATAGCCAACTTGCTAGCATCACACTCCACAATAAAGAGATGATTGAAATCAAGGACCCTAAGGTAAGTGATTTTTTCTAACTTTTGTTTTAACAACTCAAACCCCTTGTCTACTACACTAGTCTACTTAAACTAACATTTTATCCCACCTTTGATGGTGTTCAAGATAGGTGCACACACATGGTTAAAACCTCTAATAAATTTCCTATATAAAGAAGCCAAACCATAGAAACTTCTTACATCTCCTATTGACTTAGGATTAGGCCAATTCACTATTTCTTCTACTTTTGATGGATCCAATTTTAAACAATATTGAGAAACTACAAAACAAAGATAAACCAATTCATTTTTGAAAAAATCACATGTATCCAAGTTGATCATCAACTTTTCTTGATGTAGCTTCCTCAAAACTTGATTTAGATTTTTGATATGCTCCTCCTTTGACCTGCTAAAAATTAGAGTGTAATCAAGATAAACAATGATGAACTTACCAATGAATTGTGTAAGAACTTCATTCATCAGTCTCATAAAGGTGCTAGGTGCATTTGTGAGCCCAAAGGGCATCACCAACCATTAATATAGCCCCTCATTTTTTATAAAGGTTTTCTTCCATTCATCACCAGGTATGGTCCTAATTTGATGATAACTTGATTTCAAATCCACTTTAGAAAAGTAGCAAGCTCCACCTAGGTAGTCCATTACATCCTCAATCCTTTCCATTGGAAACTGGTATCTAATTATGATTTTGTTTATGGCCCTTGAATCAATAAACATCCTCCACTTACCATATTTTTTAGGTGCCAAAATTGTAGGCACTACACATGGACTTAAACTCTTCTTTATCAACCCCTTATCTAGCAATTCCCGCAAATTGCTCTGCTATTTCCTAATTTTGAGTACGTGTCATTTTATAAGAAGCTTTATTTGGTAAAGTTAAACAAGGTATGAGGTCTATCTAATGGATAACATCTCTCATAGGGGGTCACACATCTGGTATCTAATTGAAATTTATGTCTTTGTACCGGTCTAGCAAAGTCTACACTTCTTGAGGTATCATTGGTTTGGTTTCAGTCTTTGTCTCTTCTTTGGGTTTTACTATGAGAGCACGGTTCCCTTCATGCTTCAACATTTTCAAGAACTCTTTCCCACTAAGAAACATAACCCTTGATCCAACATGTCTTTTATCACCTAGATAAATCAAGGGATCCATTTGAAACTTTCTACCCTCTTTGGTGATAACATACGAATTCTTCTCCCCATCATTTATGGCTTTTACATCATACTGCCAAGGGTGTCCCAATAGCAAGTGACATGCATCCATGGGTAATATGTCACATAGCACACTATCCTTGTAGTCTCCTATTTCAAAATCTACCCAAGTTTTCTCATCTACAAGAACATGTTGGCCTTTACTCAACCAAGATACCTTATAAGGGGTGGTATGTGGTAACCTTTTCAAATTTTGTTTGTCTACCATATCTACTACTATAATATTTTCAATAGATCCTAAATCCACTATAACTTTACAAATCATACCACGAGATCTATAGGTGGTTTTGAAAAGTATTTTCCTTTGAGTAGGTTCTTTGGACTGTAGTACATTCAAAAATTTCCTTCTTAGCATCAGGTTCTCTCCATCTAGGACTAGTCCTGCCTTGCTAATTGGTGAGGTAACACTTTGAACATTCTATTCTTGCACCAACTGAGCTCTCCTATCTCCCATGTAAGGAATTGAACTCTTCTCATGACATCGGTTCATGGTATGTCCCACTTGATGACAATGCATTGGTGAATGAAGACCGTGGTTCCTCTTCTTGCATTACCAAATCTGCCTCTATAGCTATTTCTTCCACTAGAGTTACCTCTACACTATGCTCCTTTGTTAGGATTATCACCACCATTCTCTGATTGATTTCCTTCTTCATTCTTTTTGGGATTATAGCTCCTTCCAAAGGTGCCTCTTCCTCAATAACCTCTACTACATCTACCCCTTTGATTATGTTCACCTTTCTTTTGATCTTATCTTCTTCTCTTAAAGCTAACTGAAAGAATTTATGGATAGTGTCAGATGTTATCATGCTGATCTCATCTTGCATGTTTTGTCTAAGGCCATTTAAGTACCTTGCAACATTCTCCACTTCTTCCTCTTGCTTCCTAAATCTTAGGGTATGTTTGTTGAACTCCTCTATATATAAGGTACTCACATCCATTTCTCTTTGTTTCAAATTTTGTAACTTCTTGTGCATCTGCACCTCATAATCTATAGGTAGAAATTGAGTTTAAATCCTGATCTACAGTCTCTCCCAAGAGATGATCTTCTTCCTTCCAGTTTTATCTCTTTCTTTTTGCATCATGTTCCACTACACTAGGGTTGATCCCTTCATTCTAGATATGGCTTAAAATTCTATGTTGTCTTTGTTGAGTGACTTGAGGTCATCCAAGAAAATCTACTGATCTTTGTCTAACTCCATCTTTTCTATTATGACTCCTATCATATCTTCATCTTCATCATCAGTTTCATCACCCCATTCAGTGACCTTACCCTTACCTTTCTTGGTTTCTTGCTCTCAGGTTTCACTAAGCATGTCTTGGCTCATTTCCTTTGGTGGCATGTTGCTGGCTTTTGACTCTACCTCTAGGTTTGACATACACCACTTTGTTCATTCAGTTTTCTCTAATACCAATTTGATGTAGAGTGAGTTGTCTCTCATCAGTTTGTGCTACCTTGTCTAGGTATCTCCTCCAAGATACAGTACAAGAGCCATCCAATAGTTCTACACCTCACATCCTCCAAGGGTCTACAAGACTTACTCTCTTTGATCTTTTCAAGGTCCTTATGCTAGGGTAAGAACTTGTTGTTTTGTGAGTTCCATTTTCTTGGATAGGATACCTTGTTTTCCCACTCCCTTTCACACTCAACCAAAGAGTTTAACCCCTCTACTACAAGAAATTCATTCCCCACACTATAGAAATAAGGATGGGTGGTTTTGGAAGGATTCCCAACCCTACTCCTTGCTCAAGAGCTTTGTCATTTACCAATTTGGTGTTTTACAAACAAACTGCACTTTAGGCCTAACTAAAGACCTAATTCTATTAGCCCTGTCAATGGGGTAATTTGTATCTAACTACAAAAATTCCTTAAAAACCCTATGAATTATTTTTCATTC
This sequence comes from Cryptomeria japonica, assembly GCF_030272615.1. Classification (NCBI taxonomy): domain Eukaryota; kingdom Viridiplantae; phylum Streptophyta; class Pinopsida; order Cupressales; family Cupressaceae; genus Cryptomeria; species Cryptomeria japonica. The sequence continues at coordinate 37,753,274 of NC_081415.1, forward strand.
TAGACACCCTTTTGTGGTTTATATACAATATTGCAAAACTGGAGGTGGATTTTTTCATTAGCATATTTAACCCTTACTGGGCTAATTAGGCCTAATTGCCCCTTCCTAGGCCTAGAAAGTAGGGATTGGTAAAAACTCCTTCATCGATCTAATTGCCTTTGTGAACTAATGTTAATTGAATGTCTATACCTTCACAAGGTATTCCAATCCAATCATACTTCACCTCCATCCATAGGATTCACCCAATTAGTGTCTGTTATCCATGATTCCTAGTGCTTGCCAACTCAATGTGTCAAGCCTAGGGTATGTTGGAAAATATTTGGTTTAGCTTCCCATGTCTCAAAATCAAAAAGAAAAGATAGACTACATTACAACCTATGATCCCAAAAGGTTTCAAAGTGACTATCCACCATGGAATGTTAGGTTGAAATCATTTCGATCTCAAAACCCTTGTTTTAAGGACCTTTGAACCTGCCTACAACAAAATGAAGATTATTCACAAATCACAACACTTTAGGATTCCAAACCCCAAAAAAATTAAGCTAAGACACCAGGATAACAATTCATATCCCTTTTTCGGAAGTGTCAATCTGTACAAGTTGTACAAACTTGCAAAGAATGGGCGACAACTCAGAAAAGCACACCAAATGGGAAACCAAATTAGTTTATTTACTTTCACTCTTCAACAACCTTGAACAAACATCTATCATCAGTCTTTCCAAGACTTATACTTACCTTGGGGTAATTACACATGCTCACAACCAACTGTCACAACCAACTTAGTCATTGGTGTATGAAAATGTTTAAAAGTTGCTATGAGCAACTTTTGCAATTTGTTGCATAGGTGAGAAACTTTGCTCAAAGTCAACCTTGGTCATTTTAAAATGACTCCTATGACCTTAAAAACTTCAAAACAACATCAACCAACCTACATTGACCCAAAAACAACTTATCTTATTAAGTGCTATAGTTGGCACCCTTAAGAGTTCACATGCTAATCATTTGCCAAACATAGACTCTTAGGGCCCTTACAATCATTTGAGCACACACTCAATGGAATCTTGGCCTTATGAAATACCTAAAACCATGATTCCAACATCCTAGAAACAAAGATACCAAAATTTTCTAAGTGTCTTTGCACTAGCAGTTTGACATCGAAAAACAACCTAGAGAACCTAAATAGAACTACACTAATGTGCCCAATTTATCATTCTTTTGAATGATCTCTTCATTGATAATTAGAACTTTCTTACTAATGCTATAAACAAGGGTCACACCCTTATCTTTACTATGGATCCTCATAGAAAGCCTCGGTTGAGGCATCTCACTCACCTCTAGGTCCTTATCCATATCCTCCAATGGGGCCCTATGATTTTTACATGTACGTGCATCCACCACCTTTGCCTTCTTGAAAAACTTCATGTTGCCAGATGGGGAATTGCTCTGAGAGATAGCATGAAGAACTTTGGCCTACTCAATAATTCTATAGAGACCCTTAGTGGTATTATCCATGGCCTCCTTACTCACTACCACCACCGCACTCAGACTCTGCTTAAGCTTCTAATAATCATCTTCTAGGGCCTTAGTGTACTCTTCATGTTCCTTCTTGAGATAGTTGATGCCATTAGCTAGAGACCTCATATTAGCAAGAGTATTGTCTAAGTCCTTGCTAGGTAGTTTAGGCTTCTCCTTAAGAGTATTAGTATCTTAAAAGATCCAAGAGAATAGGGTATTTTAATTATCCTATAGCTTCTTCAGATTGATATTAGAAATCAAGTTCTCAAGGACTGAGGATCCCATCTCCTTAGGGGTATCCTTGCCAACATTAATAGGCACAAAATAATTAACAACCCAAACCTATATAGGTCCATCCAAGTCAATCTAAGAGGCCTTCATTCGATTATTGATATTGACCACTAAGGGCCCAGAGATTCTAGATTTACCCTTAGAACTCGACATTGAAACCCTAGTAACTATTTTTCCCTTCACATCAATACCAGGGTCCACTGAATTAGGTACATATATAGGGTCATCATCCTCATCAGATAAAACAATACCTTTTCTTCTAGTGTGGTTAGGGATTTTAGAAATGTATGAAAAGGGGCCCTGATTATCAAAATTATGGACAACTATGTCCCCATGAGAGCCCACCTCCTCATAAGAAGAAGTATCCCCATAATGGGCATGGACATTCTTCTGAAATTCAATACTATTTTTAGCCTTAGGGTTCTTCTCAACATGCAGGACTTTAACATACTCCATAATCAACAAGATTAAGCCCTCATACAAAACAGGGGATGAAGGAATTTTCACATGATATCTAATGCTATGATTTAAAGATGGGGATAAATAAAAGGGAAAATAAATGCACTTGCTATGCTGAAAATGATTCAGAATGATGAAATAATAGATGAATAAGATATAGAGTCTACCGTCAAGGGTGAGGTATTGCATGATGACATTCACAATCACCTACCATGGCTTTGGAAGCGAAGTTATATCTCACGTGCCATTAGTATTCTTCCTCACTTTCTCCCTCTCTTTCAGCAAGAAAAAAGTCTCTATAACCTCGGTCTCACATTTCTTATCTCTATAGAATTTGGTCCCACCAATCAAGGTGTTGGATACCTTAGCCACAAGATCCTCATTAACCTCCAACTTGATTCCATAAACATTAATCACACCATCCCTCCACCCTTGAACAAAGGCCTTGATGACAAGGAAATTTGCACCATGCAGAGTCTCTATATAACCAATCAAGACTCCCACCAAGAGCTCATCCCAAATAGTAGCCTTACTTTTCCATTGTTCATAAACCCTTGATTTTAGATGGTTCTTGTACCCACCATCCTAAAAAAACCCCAATCATAATAGGATGTAACACATTTAAGTTTAGGCTAGACTAGATGAAAAGGATTAAAAAAGCTCCCCAAAAGTTTGGCTTTCCTATCATAAAAGGTATCCTGCCTGAGACATTGAGAAGCTCATTATTTTCCATCATTTCCAAGAACCCCTTGCACTTTGTAGGCATTAGAATCATTGTTGAAAAGGATGTAGAGATCCAGTGGGATCCAATCATAAATGTTCCAGAATTTTCTACTTGTTAAACTAACCCTAATGTTGGATAACTTATCTTCCACCTTATTACCTTCATCATATACATGTAAAATTTTAAATTCATCAGTCTCTAAAAAGCATTAGGCAGTCTTCAATAATACGCTAAATCAAACAACTAGGGGGGGAAGATCCCATTAAACAAGTAATGATGTTTAGGGAATAACATTTCAACCAAACCCTCATCAATCCTTTCTCTTTAGCCAATTTGATCTCAGTATAGGCTGAAAAATCCTTAGCAAAGTGGTTTGTCTACGTACCTAGAGGGAGGGCCACCACCGAGACCAACCTACTATTGTTGTTACGATGATAAGAATATTGTTTTTCCTTTCATGAAAATTAATTACAATTCTAAGCATAAGGAACATGATCACATTATATTTTCCATCATACTCATTCTCATTCTCTAGGAAAGTGTAAAGCCTTTAAAACATTTGTTCAAGAATAATATGATAGAGCTTTCATAGCTCTTACAATTGATCTTGCACTCTTTCTTGGTGAAGAGGTAGTGCCTTATCACTCTATTCACCCTTCATGTTGGTCCTCAACCTATCATACTATTAGTTAACTTCATTGGGGGTATTTTTGATGAGAGGTAATACTTTTTCTTTTAAATTACAATCATGTTAGGGGAGCAACATTGTGTATTCTGGGGGGCAAGAATCTTACCTTGTTTTCTTCACTCTATATATGTTTTCACTATTCCATTTAGGGGTTGGAGTTTACATACTTTTATTTCCTTTCTTCCATGGAATGGTGTGTCTCTTATGATTAATCTCTCCTTAGGGAAATATGTGATCCTTCATCTAAATCTCTTTCTTCCTTCTTTTGAATATGACCTCTTTTTTTGAGTGGCATTTTACGTATATTAATGTCTTTCTTTTATATTTATTCCTTCATGTGATTACATTGTGCATTTTCTTATATATAATGTCTCCTTAGAGGTTGTTTAATTCTTCTCATTGTCCTTACACTTGTGGGAAATGATCTTTCCTATCCTTTCAAAGAATCCACTTTTCCTTTGTTGAGTGGTGTTTGTTTGTGATTTGATGTCATTCCTTGTGCAATGTTGTTTTTTTTCTCAAGGATTATCTCTTATATAAGAGGTGTGTAGCCTTCACGAGAACCTCTTATTTACCTGGCAAGGTATATCTATTATAAACAAACCCTTCACTTTGGGTCAAAAGTGTGTTATCCTTCATCAGGAATCCCTTTTGCCTAGCAATAGGAGAAAGGTATGTGTAGTCACATAAATCTGTCCACTTAATTAAATGAATATTTAGTATTTATTTGATTATTTATTCATCAATAAATAATTAATTAAATTAATATTTAATTAATTCATCTTAACCCTCTTCTCCTATTAATTAAATAAATTATTCAATTTATTTGATTTAATTCACTTAACCAAATTCAGACCATTAATTAAATAAATAAATCATATTTATTTAATTAAATCTTCTCTCAAAATATTTATTTAAATCCCCCAAAATCGCATCTCTCACATTTAAATAAATTAACATTTACATTCATTTAAATCACCTTTATCCTCCACCCACTTGTATTTTCCTACAAATGCAAGTTGCACAACTATTTTAAATAAATAAATAATTTATTTAAAATCTTATTTATCCTCACCCACTTGAAACCTTTAATGGTTTCCCTTAAAGTTTTCAAGCTTAAAGGATTCCTACTAGAGTCTTCTCAAACCTTTAATGGTTTCCCTTAAAGTCTTCAAATTTAATGGCTTCCTTCTAGAGTCTTCTGAAACCTTTAATTGTTTCCCTTAAAGTCTTCAAACTTAATGGCTTCCTTCTAGAGTCTTCTTAAGCCTCTAAAGGTTTCCCTTAAAGTCTTCAAGAATTTAATGCTTTATCTTCCTTTTTCTCATTTAAATAAATTAATATTTATTTGAATATCTACCCAAATTCAAATTACACCATTTAATTGAAATAAATGATTTTATTTTAATTAAAAATCTCAAAATTTCTCCCACTTGCATTCTCCTACAAAATCCACTGGCATGCCTAAATCGCTTCTAGATTCTTCTAACTCCTTCTAATTAGCCTAATCCTATCCTAATCATTGTCACATTCCTATATAAAAGGAAGTCACTTCTCAAAAGCCTCCTAAGTCTTCAATAACCATCAAAGGCTTTATGTCTTCAAATGGTTAACCTCTAAAGTCTTCCAAACCATTAAAGGCTCTTACATAACCATTTATGGTTAACTCATATTTTACCTTTGGTTAGAGACTTTCCTCTAACTTAACCATCCTTTTGAGTCATGGGTCTCTTCAAAGCATTTATTTCTTTGATTAAGGTAACCATTTAACCCTTACATATTCATTTATCCCTTTGATAAAAGGAATATCCATTAACCTAACCCTATCCCAATCCCCTAGGGTAACCATCATGTCCCCTCAAGCATTTAATGCTCCTTATCTCTCCTCTCAAGCCTCCTCATGGTGACACTTGTCAACATGGGATTGGGTTGAAAGTATCACATGGATTGAATATCTTTCAATACTAACCCTTGTTAAGATTGCTCAATCTTAACCCTTCATTTCCCCATTTCCTCTATAAATAGAACCCTTCTCGTGAAGCAAAGGAGGAAGCATTAGAGTATTGTTACTATACTAGTATTAGCATAGAGATTTTTCATAGCATCACTATCTACACTTGCATAGAATTTGCTTATCATATTCAACCATCTTGAATCTCCATATGGCATCCATGGCTAGTGCTAAAAGCTAAGAGCTACACTCATGTGGAACTTGGAGAGGAAAGGAACAAGGGAGGAGCAACTATGATCATCTTGATTAGCATTTGGAGGAGTATAATTTATCTATTCTATGTTTGTATGCTTTCTATTTCATGCTTAATATCTCTCTTGATATACCTGTTTAGGATAATGTTTTGTTGCTAACACTAACATTTGTTCCTTGTGCTCTTGTGTGTGTTTCCATGAAATAGATTTTCTAATCCTTATTGCAGAGCATCAGTATGTGTTCTCGTTCTCCTTCCCTTTTGTTTCTAGATATGTTATGCTTGTTCAAGAAACTCCTCTTGGAGGTAGATGTCTTTTGAGAAAATATCTCTTCTCCTCAAAGGTTTCTCTTTACACTTATTGCAAGATATCTCTTTTCCAACTATCTTATCCTTTCTTGTAAGCGTTTTTCCTCTTTGGCTTGGATTTATGAATATTGTGGCCTAAAGGATATCTCCTTGGTGTTGAAGTTGGGTATCCTTGTTTCTAGATTACTTAGGACATCAACATAGGGTTATTTTGACATCTTAAAGGGGGGCATACATATCACCCTCTTTGTACTATATTTTTTCATGTCTTAAATGGGATTGCATTCATTCTTGAAACTACAAAAAAAACTCTTACACAAGATGTCCTTAAAACTAGGTATATATTTGTCTTAAACAAGGTTGGTGCATATTCTCAAAACTAGAGAGAGTAAACTCCTACACAATATGTCCTCAAAACCATACATATATTTATTTTAAACGAGTTTACATATTCTTGAAACTAGAGAAAACTAACTTTTATATGCAATATTCCTGATAACAGACACATATTTGCATTGCATATCTTACACAGGTTGTTGCATGCTCAAAACAAAAGATTAAAAACTCCTATATGGGATTCTTAGCATCTAAGACCCAATATAACTTTTACACATGCACGAGGGTGAGTAGAGCTAGCAAAATACAACTAGACTATTTCTACTCCTCCCCAACATGGATCACCTAGAAAAACACATCTAGAATGTGTATCTATGCTTTCTCTCATTCTTCTCATGAGCTCATAGTTTTTTTTATTGTATTTTAGGAATGATGCATTCTCTTTCTCTTTTATGTGATCACTTGTGTTCTTGAGATGACATTTAAAAAAAATAATATTAGTGGTTGAGACATTTTGGTATCAAGAACTCTTTGGCAAGTTAACTTGAGATTTTTTTGAGGTTTTTAGCTTTTTTATGTTGCGTGTCTTTTGTGTTTTTCCCTTTTGTCTTTTTTTATCTTTGTTTTCTCTTTCTTTTTTGTTTTGTGTTCCCTTACATGAATTTGAGTGAGTTAATATCCTAAGACTAGGACCTTGATTCCTCAAAATTAGTGATTTCTTATACTCCTTGTGATTATGCTCCTAATTGATCCTTTCTTTGATCTCCTTTGTCTACTTTACTGCTATTATATCCATAGGCTCATACACTCGTTAAATTGGGGGCTAAATGTAGCATTGTAAATTTTCACTGAGCCAATTTACACATCGTGTGTGCCCTTACTTTAGTTTGTATACTCCTCATCTCTTATTTCAATTTGTTTAATGCCTTCTCTCCAGTTTTTATGCCATGTATACCCACTAATTGATTTCCTGGATGGATACCCTACTCCTTAAGACTAAATTTGAGGATCCTAATTGAGAAGGAGTAGGGTGGTATCACCCTCGTCTCTCTTAGTTGGGCCCGATCTCTCCAATGAAAATTTCAGTTTTTATCATTGTATGATTGTTGGAGGTCGGACTAATGGGTAAATAATGTAGATACTCCTATATAAAGATATTTCATCAACCTAACTTCATACAAGCATTCTTAAACTCTAAGAAAGTAATCCAACATCCTTGCATTCATTAAGCATTCATTTTTCAAACATTTTTAGAGGTCTTCTAGGCTGCATATTTTTTCAATCAACCATTATGGAGAAAAATTACATCATTCATATGTAATAATGTGTGTGATTAGGGTTTTGTCGTGTTCATGCCATTTCATACAACATATGGGATTACATTCAAGAAGAAAATAATCATCAACAGCAAATACAAATTTGAGGTATATCTTTCCAACATTTATTTTAATATTTGCATTATTTCATTCAAGGTTAATTCCTAAAACAAGGTTAGATAGATACAATACCGAGAGCAAACCAAAATTAGATAATACTTCTACTACAGTATGTGAAATTACAATGGGGATTGCACTTGCATTCAGGACAACCACCTAGATCTCACTACTCATAATAAAAATAAGTCTCACTAACTTTAAAAACATCGGGGTACAATCCAGAAAGAATGAACTCTGAATGTAGCATCTCCCAATGCTTGATATAGTTCTGGTTAAGCATATATGTCTTCCCTATAATACAAAAACCTTTGTTGAATGATATATCACTTGTTCACATGTAAACCTTCCTTGGATAATGTAGACATGACCATCAATCTCATCGATATCCAAATTACATGAATAATTCACCTTTAAATACAAATCATCAACCTTATTGACAAGGTCGGCTATACCCTAAACTCACAAACCCATAATAATAAAAATTACATTACATGGTATCACCGGACCAATATTATCATTTACATTACATAGCATGGACTGAAATCAAGTAACCAAACAATTTTGTCCATCAAACAATTTTCTAAGTCCAAAATCAAACATGCTTCACCAACCAGTAGAAACCATTAGTGAAGTAACACAGAAAGTCTAGCCGGATCCAAATAGGACCCCTATAGAAGCACACCAACCAATGCAAAGTCACCACAAAATCAAACTATGTTCAATAAGGACCCTCATCATGATAGAAACTGATTCCATAAGATAAACCAAAATCGCCTAACCAAAATATCAAATATCACTTACTGGTAAAGCTAGCCAATACCAGGAAATACCAATTGGGAATATAAGAGAGAGTTACAAGATCACCAAAACACAAACCAAATGATTATGGCAAACAAATAAACATTCAGAGTAAGCTTCAAAAACTGATAATGAAGATCTGATCATACCGGATGAGAATCATAACCAAAACCAAGATGATCACTGAGACTAATTGGGATAGATCCAACCAGGATAGCCTCCAACCAGGATACAATATTGACATCAACAAAAAGACTTAACCAAATTTGGCATATTTCCAACAATCTCCCCCTTTGGCATTGATGGCAACACTAAATGTGAAAAGAATCCAAGTGCCAAGGAATGCCAATATTCTCCCTCAAAGATATGATTGATTTTCACATGAATACCATTTCTCCCCCTTTGACATGAATGACCAAGGATGTATACAAAACCACAAATACTGAACAAAACAACTGACTACTCCCCTTAGGAAGTAGAATCATCTCATCAACTTGGATCAAAGAAAATATCTTATAAGCTTATCAGATTGATACATTCCTGCATCTCTAAGTCTCTTATGGAAGGTTGGTAACCCCCAACTGATCTCTGAGATATTCAAAAGTATATTTAGGCAATGGTTTAGTTAAAATATCTGCAATCTACTCCTTAATAGGCACATAAAATAATTTGACTTCCTTTGCTTCAAACTTTTCCTTTAAGAAATTATACCTTATAGAAATGTGTTTTGATTTAGAATGAAATACCAGATTCTTTGATATATCAATAGTAGAAATATTATCAGAGTGAATAAGAATAGGCTACTCATAACTTACCCTTATATATTTTAACATTTGTTTCATCGATAAAATATGAGAATAGTTAGTAGTAGAAGCTACATATTCCACTTCAGTAATAGATAATGAAGTATGTGATTGTTTCTTTCTAAGCCATGGAACCAACTTATTCCCAAGAAAGAATGAACCACTGGTAGTTCTCTTCCTATCGTCCACATCTCCTACCCAATCAGAATCTATATAGTCACATAATTTGAAGTCATCATTCTTTGGATACCATAACCCAAGGTTTGTTGTACTTGCCAAATACCCGAATATCTTCTTGACAACAATATCATGGGATTCTCTAGGATCTGACTGAAATCTACAAGCAATATAAATAGCATTCATAACGTTAGGTCTAGTCTAAGTTAATTACAACAATCCACCAGTCATTGATTTTTATCTACCTGGATTCACTTTAGGGGATTTGTCATCCTTTGACAATTTGCAACCATTTACCATAGGAGTATCGACAGGTTTGGAATTCTCAAGTCCAAATCTCTTAACTCCTTCACATACTTAGTTTGACAAATGAAAATATGTTTATTATTCTAAGTAATATTCAAACCTAAGAAATATTTCATCTCACCATTAGGCATTTCAAATTCATTCTTCATATCATTAGCAAATTTCATGCATAGACTATCTTCTCCACCAAAAATGATATCATCGATAGAGACTTCAATGATCAGTATGTCATTATGCTCAATTTTGTATCATAGTTTACTATCAGCATTACCTTTGCTAAAACCAAGCTTAGAATGATGTTTGTCTAATCTAGCATACCATGCCCTAGGGGCTTGTTTTAGTCCATATAAAGTTTTCTTCAATTTGTAAACCATGTCTTTATCTTCTGATAAAGAAAATCCATCAGGTTGCTCAATGTAGACTTCCTCCTCAAGATTTCAATTCAAAAATGCATATTTGACATCCATCTAATATACTTTATAGTTCTTGTGTGCAACATAGGCTAGAAATAGTCTTACCATTTCAATTCTTGCAACTGGGGCATAAGTCTCACCATAATCAACTCCTTCTTCCTATTAATAACCTTTCCAAACTAATCTAGCCTTGTTCCTCACAATTTGACATTTCTCATTCATTTTATTCCTAAAATCCCATTTAGTTCCGATAAAATTCTTGTCTTTAGGTCTAGGAACTAGTTCCAATGTCTTATTATTTTGTATCTCATCTAATTCTTCTTCCATTTCTTTTATCCAATTTTCATCTTTACTTGCTTCAATAAATGATTCTGGTTCAATTTGAGAAATCAAGCATACCTCTTCAATAGCTAGCCTTCTTCTAGTCATTGCACCTTTTCTTTTATCTCTAATGATCTGATCTTGAGAATAATTTAGTTTTACATATCTGGGAGTCTTTGAATTTTCTTAATTTATTGGCTCTTTCTACTATTCCTTTGTCATAGGTGAGTTTTCTGATGTTACCAGAGTCACTGGTTCACTATTCTGAACATCTTCTTGCATTACCAGTTCAGGTCTGATAAATTCATTTTTCGGTCTATAGTCATATGATCTGATCTGATTACTACCTTGTTCATCCACCTTGACATTTATTCTCTCTATTATCATATTCAATCTTTTTTTATAACATCTATATGCTTTTCTCTTAGTAGAATAACCCAAAAATATTCCATCATCACTTCTAGGATAAAATTTTCCCGATGCCTCATCTCTTCTAATGTAACATTTACTTCCAAAAATTCTAAAATATCTGATACTAGGAGTATGTGATGTAGGAGCATCCCCAGTCGACGAGAAATCTTGCACCAACCAAAAATATTTCCTTTTAGTTTTGTTCTTGTCTAATTCTTTGTGCAGTTTTTTATGTTCTTACTAGTTGGTATCGGTAGTTGCTTTCTTTTCATGGTAGCTCATTATTTTCAGTTTTTAGGCTAGTTCATGTGCTTAATTCCATATTATCAGTTCATTTGGGCTCTTTTCTGGTCATTTATCACTTTTGGTTGATTGTTTCTGGGTTTCGAGATAGTTCTTGTGCTTACTTGTTGGTTTTCCTTCTTTACTAGTGTGATTCTTGCAATGTGGACCTTATTGGGATCTTGTTTGATGTTGTTTGGCATGTGGCCAACCTTCCTACTGAACCGCACTTTGTGGATGTTATTTTCCAAAAAAAATTCTTTAATTCTTAGGGCCAACCTAGTTACACATTTTATTTTCCTACATTGGTAAATATAATCTTATGAGGTAGACCTAGATATGTTTCAGTGGGTATATATATGATATTATGTAAGCATTTGTAGGGGCACAGGAAGTAGAATCGAGAATAAGGATTTATATTTGCATTTTGTGATCCAGCTGATTCTTAGAGTCTCAGTTGGATTGTATCAGGCTTGAAGCTTGCATGTAACCATTTCACTACCGAAAGTTCTAACATGATTATATGATGATAACCAATTGGTTGGCAAAAGTTATATGGAATTAATGATTTGTTTTTGTTATCTTGTTATTCTTTCTTGTTTCTTTTCTTGTGTTACTCTTGTTGCATAAGCTTGTTGATTTCCTTTGAGGTTTTTACCGGTTATGGCTGCACTAGGTGGTATCAGAGCTAGTTATGAATTGGCTATTGAAAGAGTTTATTGTGAACATTGAGGCATTCCTTTGGGTAGATAGATCATCAATTGGAGGCAACTTGTGTGTGTGTTCAATAGATCGCTGAGAGGAAGCAATTGAAACTCATAGTTAGATCGATGAGTTGAGGTAGTTCACTAGAGTGAAAGAGGAGATGCTGCCTAGAAGGAAAAACCCTCAGAGGGTAGAGCAGATGATGGAAGACTTCAAGAATGAAGTAAGGAATGAAATCCGAAATGGTTTGGCTAGTTTGCAAGGAAACCCTAAATCAAAGCATGAATATGAAGAAGTTGGTCAAGATCTTGAAGAATCTAAAGGACCAGAAGATGAAAGAGAGGAAAAATTCCCAAGAGTAGTGGCAAAAGCAAGTAAAGTTCATAAAGTTGAAGTTTCCAACTTTTCTAGAACACTAAACTCAGAGGATATAATTGATTGGATTGGACTGTTGGAGGATTACTTTGAGTTTGAGGCTGTCAAGGACCCACAAGGAGTCTAGCTAGCATAGACTAAGTTGAAAGGGAATTTTGCCTTATGGTGGAAAGAATTGCCAAAAGATATAGTAGAGAATGGTGAATTGAAGATCACCTGGTGGAGATAGATGGTTGAAAGATTGAAGGCCAAGCTCATATTGGGAGACTATAAATTAGAGTTGTTTAAGAAGTTGCAGAACCCAAAACAAAGAAAAATGACTGTGAATGAATATATTGAGGAATTGTACAAGGTGGTGATTAGATATGGATAGAGAAAAGGTGGTGAGCTACATAAATGTACATGCTTTTAACATTCAAGATGAATTGAGTATGTTGAGGGTTTCCACAGTTGAAGAAGCTTACTAGTATGATTTGAAGGCTGAGGAGAAGATGAGAAGAATACAACCAAATAGGGGGAAGGAGAAATTAAAAGGACAGATGAGTGATAGTATGAGGAAATAGGTTGAGGAAGATGAATCAAACCCTAACTCAAAAAAATAATTAGAATAGAAAACATAATGGAAAGGCATTGGTAGTACCGTTAGAGAATGCTGAAAGGTTATTGTAGATTATGGAAGTACTTACAATATGGTATTTGAGGATATGGTTATGAAGCTTGGATTGAAGAGGATTGAGCATCCTCATCCTTATGAGGTAATTTCATGCAAGATGATCAAAAGATAGAAGTAAAGGACTAGTGTCTGGTGAATTTGAATATTGTGCCTTTCAGGGATGAGGTTTTGTGTGATGCTGGGAAAACCTTGTAAGTTTTATAGAGGAGATATTTATGACTGTAGAAGACACATAGTCACTATTAAGAAGGATAGGTAGAAGTTCACATTGATTTCTTTGAAGGAGAAAGAGAAGGAGGTGAAGAATCTGAGTCCTCAAAAAAATTGCAGTACTGAGAAATTGGTGGTAGAGGTTATACCAGAAGGTTTGAAGAAATATCTTATAGAACTAGTTGCAAAGGTTATACGAGAGGGTGACATGAGTTTGTAGAAGGATCTGACAAATGAGCCTGGTGGACAAATAGAACCAGATGACAAAGAGCTTATGGTGACAAACTAGATGAAGTCTTGTGGCAGAAACAAATCAAAGTTACAGAAGAAAGAGAGAAATAAATAGAGACAATGTGTTGTTTTGAAGAAAAGGAAGAAAAACAAAGAGAGTCATGGGTTAGAGAAGGTGATTGAGGCACTAGAGGAGTTAAAGCATAGGTTGGTAGATAAAGAAGATGTTTGGATTAAAAATGAGCATGGGGTCTTTATTATGAATCCTTGTAGATGTTCCTGAGTTGCATCTCATGGAACATCTTCTTTCTACGTACCTAGGGTGTTTGATGCAGGAGCATCCCCAATCGATGAGCAATATTGCATCAACCAAAAATATTTTCTTTCAGTTTTATTCTTATCTAGTTCTTTGTGCAGTTTTTTGTGTTATTACTGGTTGGTACCGTTAGTTGCTTAATTTTTGTGGAAGATCTTATTTTCAGTTTCCAAGCTAGTTCATATGCTTAAATCCATATTTTTAGTTCATTTGAGCTCTTTGTTGGTCAGTTATCACTTTCAGTTGAATGTTTATGGATTTTGGGATAGTTCTTGTGCTTACTGGTCGGTTTTCCTTCTTTACCAGTATGATTCTTGGCATGTGGACCTTTCTAGGATATTTTCTAATGTTCTTTGGCATATGGTCGACCTTCTTGCTGAACTGCACTTCATGGTTGTTATTTTCTGGAAAGATTTCTTTAATTCTTAGGGCTGACCTAGTTATACATTTCATTTTTATGCATTGGTAAATGTAATCTTTATGAGGCTAACCCAAATATGTTTTGATCGGTATATATATGATATTATGTAATCATTTCTAGGGGCAAGGGAAGTAGAATTGAGAACAATGATTGAGATTCACTTTTTGTGATCCGATTGATTCTTAGAATCCTAGTTGGATTGTATATAGCTTGAAGGCTCCATGTAATCGGTTCACTACCAAATGTTCTGAGATGATTATATGATGATAACAAGTTAGTTTCCAGAAGTTCTAAGGCATTAATATCATCTATTTATGTTATCTTATTATGTTTTCTTATATATTTCATTGTGTTAGTCTTGTTGTTGAAGTTAGTCGATTATCTTTGAGGGTTTTATCATTTATGGCTGCATCAAGATATATATGATAGTGTAATCATTTGTAGGGGAAAAGGAAATAGAATTGAGAATAAGGATTTAGATTCATATTTTTTGATCCAGTTGATTCTTAGAGTCCCAGTTGGATTGTATCAGGCTTCAAGCCTGCATATAACCAGCTCATTGTGGGATGTTCTGAGAAGATTATATGATGATAATCAGTTGGTTGCCAGAAATTCTAAGGCATAATATGATCTATTTTTGTTATCTAGTTATGTTTTCTTGTTTCTTTTGTTATGTTACTCTTGTTGCATAAGCTGGTTGATTCTCTTTGAGGGTTTTATCAGTTATGGCTGCATCAGTATGACCAAACCATAATTCATAAGGAGTCTTACTGGTATAATATTTAAGGTGTACTATGTTGAAAGTTTATATAGCTGTATTGATAGCTTCCCTCAAGTAAATATCAGGCAATCTAGCTTCTATCATCATAGTCCTTGCTCCATCTAATATGGTTATGTTTTTCCTTTCCACCAATCCATTTTGTTGTGGGTGCATAAAGTTATCTTTTGATTCCATTCTTCTCACCAAAGTTGTTGAATTCATCCGATGTAAATTCACCACCTTGATCTGATATTAAACACTTTATCTTCAGTCATGTCTCAATATCAACCATAACTTTAAATATTTTGAATTTCTCAAAATCTTCAAATTTTTCTTTCAAAAATGCTACCATCATTCTAGAATAATCATCAATAAGTAACTTAAAGTATCTATCACCTAGAAAAAATTTAGTCCTTGCCAGTTTACACAGATTAGTATGAATAAGATCAATAATTTCATTAGATTTATCATGTATGATTCTAATAGAAGTTCTGACTTGCTTACCCATTTGACATTCTCTACATACTGGATTTTGAGGTTTGACAATCGGGGGCAAATTTTTGACATATTGCATTGAAGTGATCTTTACTATGCAATCAAAATTTATATGACACATCCTCTTACACCATAACCAACTTATATCAATCTGAGCAATCAAGCAAGTGTTCTCATCAGAGTTCAAATGAAATATGTTTGCTTTGGTCTGGGTTTTGGAAGCAATTTCCAATCCAGATCTATTGATGATATTACATTTCCCAACCTTGAATTGTAAATAAAATCCTCCATCCACCTTCTAATCTAAACTTAAAATATTATGATTTAAACCTTGAATATAATAAATATTATCAGTACATTACTCTTACCATCCAATGATAGTGTTCCCTTGCCTTTGATCCTACATGCCTTATTGTTTCTTAATCTAACTAATCCACCATCAAATTCTTGTAGTGATAGAAATTTTCTCTTGTCACAAGTCATGATGAGCATCCACTATCTATAACCCTTTCATCCTTTTCTTCAATTTTAGTAGCTAAAGCCTTCTCCTCAGTATGAGTTGTTTCAATGACAAGTTCGAGAGGATAATCTTTGGTAGCAATAAAAACCCAGTCCTTACCAGAGCTTCCATTGCTAGATCCAATCATTGGTTCATCATCATCATCAGTAATACTAAAATCATCATCACCAACATAATAGCATGATTTATCCTTATTCCCTCTGAATTTAGGTCTATTTTAATATTTTGGATTAGGCTTATAACTCTTCACAAATATTTCATGATTCCTAGTAGCCCTTTTAGAGCATCTAGAAGCAAAATGACCAATCTTATTGCAAGAAAAAAACATTTAAAAGGGACTTTCCCTTCATACTTACTTTCAGTTAATCCTTTAGGAATTCTTCTAGCAATCAGAGCTTCCATCTCTTCAAGTTCTCTTTCTTCTCTTTTAAAGTTCTCTAAATCTTTAGCATACATCTCCTTCCAATCTATCTTTTTCTTACCAGAGGTAGATAATTTAAATGCAGTTTCAGTTTTAGTAGCACTCTGATCTCTAAGTTCCTCAAGCTCAAAACAAGTCAATTTTCCCCGCCATTGTCCTTCACCACCACCCACTCATGCGAGTGTGGATTAGGATCAGACTATTCATCACAATGAATAGCATTTAGGAGAGCAATTCCTGAAAGGGAAGAGTTGTGTCAGATGTTTCAGGAGGTTCTAGCTAGACTAGGCCCCAGACTTGAGGCTGATTAGCCCATTCGTGCTCAGGTAGAGGAGTCACATCTGCAGGTTCTAGAGGAGAGGGAGAAAGAGAGGTCTCGTAGAAGGAGAGAGGTCCTAATGGACTAGGATTCAATTACCATGGGGCACATGAGGGACTTGATGAGGTCCAATCCTCCTTTCTTTGATGGTAAAGGTACTGGTCTCAAGGCAGAGACCTCACTTATTAGTTTAGATTGGTGTTTTTCTGTGTATCTATAAGGTAGCAACACCAAGGCAAGATGCGATATTACACATCTCAAGGGTTTTGCATATATCTGGTGGTTTCTAGAGGAGGAGAGGACTAGTGTGAGCATTAACACCGTATCATGGGAGATCTTTCTAGAGAGATTCAGGGTATGATTTCTCGCACTACAGTGGAGGCTATCTCGACTAGATGAGTTATATGCTTTATGCTAGTTTGGTTTGTTAGTAGATCAGTTTGAGCACATTTTTTATGAGCTCAAATAGTATGCCGGTATTGGAAATGATGAGGCGATTCTTGTTCAACACTTCTTGAGGGGTCTAAATGATCACATCAGTGGAGGAGTGAGAGTGTTTGAGTCTTCTTCAGTACAGGTAGTCATAGAAAAAGCCAGGCTGGTGGAGTAAAACCTTAGTTGTGCTCATGGTGGTTAGTTTGGAGTGTAGATCAGAAGTGTACCTTTCAATGGGTCTAGAGTGAGAGGGAATCAATCCAAGACTGATGCACCTTTTAGAGGTCCTTAGGCACCCACTAAGGGTGGACAACAGCAATAGTAGTAGCCGCCAAGACCGAAACAATTTCAGGGCCAGCAAGGTGGTAGCTCTCAGCATAGGAAGAGTAGGAACTGGTAGAGGAGCATGCAAAGTTTCCCAAGGCAGTCCTCTCAGGGTGCATCTCAGGCCCCTAGTAGTGGAATCTTTCAGCAGTCTAGTGGGCCCTCTGGGAGTAGAGGAACTGGTAGAGGAGCTTGCTTCACATGTGGACAGTTTGGCCACATATCTGCTCAATGCCCTCAACGTTCTCACTAGATGGGTAGTCAGAGGCCAACATCATCATAGCCAACAATGGTGGATGCAAGTACATCCCATAGAGTATTTGCAGTGGTTGATGAACGCCAAGCTAAGCATTAGGGTACAGTGATTGAGATTGCAAGTGTGTTGGGTGGTATCCCTATCTATGTACTTTTCTACTTTGGTGCTTCAGATTATTTTATTTCTTCATCCTTTGTGGAGTGGTACGGGTTTGTATCTGCTAAGCAAATGGCTAGGTGGTAGGTAGATTTGGCCACTGGTGTGCATTTGTCTATAGATGCCTTCATTCCCAGTTGTGAGTTGGACCTAGGACTCTTTGTTACTTTAGTTGACCTTCGAGTCATTCCTTTGGGGTCCTATGGAGTTGTGTTAGGGATGGATTCACTATCATCTCATAGTGCTTGTGTAGATTGTCATTTGAAGACAGTAGAGTGTTTAGATGATCACTGCAGGAAAGTGAGGATTCATGGAGTTCTTCTTTAGGACACCTTGTATCAGGATATTAGAGTCGTGGTGGAGTCCAGAAGGCCATTGGAGGGTAGATATTTTGGATATGATCTTGAGCCAGATGGTCTTCTTTGACACCTTGGACGGATATATGTACCTCTTTTGGAGGGTTCACATTTTGATCATGACTAAGGCCCATCATGCACCTTATTCAGCACACCCTGGTGTCAAGAAGATGCACGCTCATCTTAGATAGATATATCATTGGGTTGGTATGAAACGTGACATTTTTGACTTTGTGTCGAAGTGTTTAGAATGATAGCGGGTGAAGGCGGAGCATCAGCACCCTGTGAGGCTTTTACAGCCTGATTTGGTACCAGATTGGAAATGGGATATCATTTCCATGGATTTCATAGTGGGGTTGCCTATTTCTTCATGTCATCATGATGCCATCATGGTCATTGTTGATAGATTGATCAAAGTTGGTCATTTTGTTCCTATTCGATCTTCTTATACAACAGTAGTGGTGGCACACATTTTCCTGGAAGTTGTGGTGAGGTTGCATGGGATTCCAAGGCAGATCATTTCTGATACAGATCCTATCTTTACTTTAGCATTGTGGACCTCACTTCAACAAGCTTTGGGGACCCAGTTGAACTTCAGTTCAGCTTATCACCTAGAGACCGATGGTCAAACTAAGTATGTGAATCAGGTTTTGGAGGAAATGCCTCGCATTTATGTTATAGATCAGCAGTCGCACTAAGAGGAATATATTTTCCTTGTGGACTTTTCTTATAGCAATGGATATCACAACTCTATAGGCATGTCCCCTTTCTAGGCATTGTATGGTCACCCTTGCCGTACTCCTTTGAGTTGGGATCGGTTAGAGGATAGGATGCATTTAGGATCAGATTTGCTTTGTGAGATGGAGCAACGGGTTGAGCAGATTCATGGACATTTGGTTGCTACTCAGGATAGACTGAAGAAGTATGCCAATGCTCATAGAGTGGATCATCAGTTTTTTGTTGGCAACAATGTGTTTTTGAGAGTGCATCCATGAAAGAGTCTAATCCATTATGGAAAGGGTTCTAAGTTGGTGCCTCATTTTGTTGTCCCTTTTGAGATCCTCGAGAGGAAAGGACCTGTTGCCTACCGTCTTTCTTTGCCACTGAGTCTATCCTGCATCCATGATGTCTTTTATGTTTCATTTTTTCCACTTTATCATCCTGATGTGACTCATGTTCTTGATTGGAATGCTTTGCAGGTTGAGGACGTGTAACTTTCCAAGGAGCACGCGCACATTCTTCAGCATCAAGATTTGATCCTCAGGGGTCATACCATCAACTAGACCCAAGTGATGAGACCTCAACATGGGATGATGCATCGAAGATGAGAGATCTTTATTCTTATCTATTTTAGGCTTCCAAGAGTAAGCCTAGATTTGGGGGGGAGGATGTAGTACCCCTCCTTGATCAAACTCTTTTTTGATTTATGTTTGACTTCAGTTGACTGTTCAGTGGAACATTATTGTTGTATATGATTGAGAATTTATGCGATGTTATTTCATGCTTTATCTAGATGTGTAGTGTATGCTTTATAATAGTATTTCATTACTTATGTTAAATGAGATTTTTATGGATTACTGACATGGACTGACATTTACCTTATAAATGTGATGTGTTATTTATATGTTGCGTGTTCGCAATGTATGGGATGCTTTTTCACTCACTCTGGTGAGACAGGGAATGTCACGATTCTCTTTAATTTGTGTGTACCATGTCTATTTATATATTTGCCTATATGCATGTATGGTTTGTTGGCACAGGACATTGCAAGTACAAGTACTAGGTAGGTACGGGGTATCGACTCCACCTGGTTTCATAGGTCTGAGTGTGCCTTATTTGTCTGATGGGAGTGGAGGAGATAGTTTTTGTAACCTAGCTTGACCCGTAGTTACACTTGTGTGAGTGTTGTCAGTCAATCATCTTTTCCGTTTGACCAGCATGCAAGTCAGAGTGCTTTTATGCTTTCGTCTTGTGAGTCATCATTTGAGCATTCTCCGTTTTGCACATTTCCGTTTATTTAAATGGTTATTTAATTGAGTGAATAATGTTATTTTTGTGTTGGTGTAATTAATTGTTTAATATGCCTTGAGTGATTGATTTAATTAAATTAATGAGTTGCTAGAATTAAATGGTTAAATGGCTTATTTTATTGTGTAAAGTTGTATTAAAATATTGTGAAAAGAAATAAGTATGTGCCTTGCCATTTAAATGTGGAATGATTATATTGAAAGAAAGTATTATGAAAATAGAAAATAAATAAAAGCTTTCCCTTTTACCTTTCCATTTGACTTTGGTATTTTATTTTATTGGAAAAGAATTGTTTATGGAAAAAGGTAAATCTAATTGTTTTTTTTTCACTTTTTAAATAGTTTAATCTAATTGGTTGGAAAAACTTTTAACCTAGAAACATATTTTTCCCATATATTCCTAAAAGTTCATGGGAAGAGGGAGGCAAAATTTTGAATGAGAAATTTGGAAAACCATTTTGGAGGAGCTAGAGTTGGATTTGGTTTGCAAGATTGGGATTCTTCCATCAATTTACTTCCTGGTTTGCTTAAAGGTTGGATAACCTTTTCTTGTTTTGCAATTTAATTTTGAATTTTTTTGTTGCTTCCTATGTGTTGGAAAAATTTAAAAATCTCTTTGAAGATTCTTCTTGAATGTTGGATGGAAGGGAATAGTAGTTGGTAATGATGATTTTGTTGAAGTCATAGCAAATGGGTGCATGTTGGAAGGAAATGGTTTATCTTTCTAATTGTTGTTTGTTATGTGCTCTTATACAATCAAGTTTTTGAATTATCTCTTCTATTGGTAATAGAAAGAAAAGGTTTTAGTTTGTTGTGTGTTTTATAGCTTCTATTTGCCCAAGATTTGGGGCTTATGTTGGCAAAAATTTGTTATTTGCCTCTTTTGCAAGATGCAAGGAATTCTTCCTGTGCAATGGAAGTGAGCAAATTATCAAAATACTTCTCCTATCTTTTAAATTATTCTATGTTGCCCAAAAACTGTATATTATTGGGACTCTTATGTGTTATCAACTTACCATTTACCTTATTAAAGATTATCCTCTCATATTTTGGAATTTGGCACTATGTATGTGCTCCCGTGAACGAATAGGGGATGATTTGATTTTGTATTAAATTGTTTTGGAGGAAATAAGAAAATGATATTTTATTATGATATTAATCTAGCCTAACCCAAGTGGCAGGCTAATCCCACAATGTTTGACGGTAGTGGATTACTACCGTGGTAGTAGCACTATCGGTTGGTAGTGACTGCTACGCAAGTAGCAGCACTACTAGTTGGTAGTGATCGCTATGTAGGTAGCAACACTACAGGTTAGTAGGACTGCTACTGACGGTAGTGCCTACTACCAGCAGGTAGTGTCTATAGCCATCGGCAGTAGCACTACAGTGGGTAGGGCCTTGGCCCACCACATGTCCTTTTACCCTTTGTAGAACAATTTAATGTGTCGTTCCTTATTTTTCTAAGTGCGATGAATTTTTAAGATGGTTTGAATATTGTTAAATGGTAATTTATAATTTGATTTTTATATAATGATTTTTAATATTTATTTAATAGATTTATTTATTGAAATCAAGGCTTGGGATTTTAATTCAAATTGATAAATTTGGATGTGATCTTGGAAATAGATTATATGTTTAATATAATTCATATTTTTATTTAGTTGAATATTTAATATGAATTTTATTCTTGTTGGAGTGTTGAATTTGGAAATTATATAGAAATGAATGATGTTTCTGAATGATGTATTAAACGAAGAGTATTTTATTTAATTTTCAGTCAATGGATTTTCAAGTGTTTATGATGTTGTTTTCTCAAATATTGTCTAAGTGCAGACTTAGTGAAATTATCTTTCCTTGCAAATAGTATTATTTGTGTTATTTCTCATCTTTGGTTCAGTTGTCTTGTTGTGGCATATTTGGTACCTATTGATCAAGTGATGTATGATGACCTCATTGTCTTGACCATGTAGTGTCTTTGCTTATGGTTAACCAAGAGTTAGTATGTCCTTTTTTTGACCACTTGTTTTTAGATAATGGTGTGATGGTTGTTTTTTTTGCCATAGGGTCCTCATGGAGTGACCATGTTTGTTTAGTGTCCTCTGAGAGAGTAGCTTTTGAGTGGGGGCCATGCCTGAACTGGAAGGCAGGATAACCCCTCGAAAGTCAATTAATAAGTGATAACCTAATAATTGATTAGGAGGTGGGTAGTTTATAACATTATATAAGATATTTTACCCCATGCATGGTTGAGTGCTTGTATAGGCTCAAGATGTAGTGGGAAGGCCTGGAATGGCAAACTGACCACCTTCTCTTCACAAAGGGTTGGTAGGGTCTGCATGAGACTTAGATGGAGCTGGAGGTTTTGGAAAGGTTACTAGGATAACCCAGGATGGAGGCCGAGACCTATGGAGGCCTACCATTGTAACCATCATAAGCTATGCGATGACACTCTCTCTTTAGGGTCACTTCTATATTATGATGTTGAGTCACTTGTGTATTGTGATGTTGAGTCACTAGAGTATTGTGATGTGGAGTGACCTGGAATATTGTGGAGTCTTATTGTGCAACCATGATGTCATCTTGTTTAGTCATCCATGTCTTTCTTATGCTTGCTTGAGGGTCCTCTACTATCTTTGAGCATGGTGGGGTGTTTCCATTTTGGGATCACATGGTCAGGTGGTAGTGCCACTTCCCATTGGACATTCTTGTTTGTACTTTCAAGTGAGGATTGGCTTCATAGGTGTTATGTGGTTAGTGACTCATGCTTCATCTCAGTTTGGAGATTATTGTTCTTTGGAGACCTATGTGGTTAATTGTATTATTGAACTTTTGTAACCTTGTAATTTAGTTAAGTGGTTAACTCTGAATGTATTATTGGAAGCCATCTATCTTTATGGTCAATGCAATCCTATGATGTGGATGTTATTTATCAACTTTCTATATGACTAGTGTGAATGGTTTATTGAAGAAAATTATATTGTATCCTTTTAGTCTTTAAATGGTGTATCTATTATTGCATACAGCTTATTATGTTCAACAAATAATGAGGGTTAATTGGATTAATTGTAATTGTGGAATTTATTTTTTAGTATCATTCTTCGTTGGTAACCCTTTAAGGAATTTTGGTGTAAGTCTTCCACTTGTGTTCCTTTTGTGCATTGTAGTAATTAATGCACTTAATGTTATTTATATTTAAAAAAAATAAAAAAATTCACCCTTAGATGTGGTTTTTCTTTGGGGTTCCTAGCGGGGCATTACAATCCTCCTCCAGCAAACCTAGATAAGGAGCTTGAGAATGATTATAGAGAAAGAGAAGCCCTCTAGTGTACACTATCTGATCAACAAATAATGAGATTAATAGGCAAATCATCTAGAAAGGCTATATGGGATAAGTTGGAGACTCTTAATGAAGGTGACCCTATAGCGAAGATTGCTAAAATTGATGGTTACAGGGTGAGATATGAAAACCTAAAGATGGAAGAAGATGAAAGAATTACTGCATTCATGGAAAGGGTAAATGAGATTGTTATGATAATTCAATGTTGTGGTGGAACTCTGAGTGAAGATGAATTTTTTTATAAAGTTCTAGGATCCCTACCACTAGCTTACAAAATTAAGGCTACTATTATCAATGAGTTGAGAACAATAGCTAATACTTCTGTCAATAAAAATACTTTGGTTGGGAAACTATTTTTTTTTGAGCTTGAGGAATTTGGACCTTCTGGAGTTGTGAAGACTGAACCTTCTTTTCATGCATCTGCATCTGCAACTAGTAAGCAAGACTGGAAAGATTTCTATGCAAAAGAATTATAATATATGAAGAGAGAAGTTTATGAGTTTGAGCAACTTGAAGAGCTATTTGCTAGAAGAGTACCAAAAGTTCTAGTAGGAATTAAGTATGAAGCAAAACCACCTTTTAAATGTTTTGCATGCAATAAGACTGATCATTTTGCATCTAGATGTCCTGAAAGGAATTCAAGATTTGAAGAAAGAGTTAAAATATCATTTAAGCCTAACCTTGGATATCAGAACAAATATAGATTCAAGAAAAATAGAGACAAATTATGCTACATAGCGGATGAGGAAGGCATTACTAATTCCGATGATGAACCGACATAAGACTTTGCTAGTGGATCTGACAATAGGAAAGAATGGGTATTCTTGTCTATCAAGGAAGATGATCCAACACTGGAAGAGAATGTACATGAAGAGAAGACACTTGCTACTAGAATTGAGGACAATGATGAAAGGTTAATTGATAGTGGTTGTTCACATCATATGATTGGAGATAAAGGGAAATTTCTATCTTTGCAAGAATTTGATGGTGGAGTAGTTAGATTTGGAGATGACAAGGCATATATGATGAAAGGAAAAGGAATTTTATCATTGTATGGTAAGACCAATACTGACAATTTTTATTATGTTAAATGTTTGAAGAATAATATTTTGAGTGTAGGACAATTGGTAGATAAGGGATTTCAATTACAGTTCAAGGATGGAAAATGCAAAATCATTAACATATCTGGCTTGGAGATTGCAACTGTTATACAAATAAAAGGTATTTCATTTAAAATCCGGTGAGAAGACATGTTTGGTTACACAAATTCATGAGAGTTGGCTATGGTATAAAAGGAATTCTCATGTGAATTTTGATTGCATTGCGAAGATTAGTTCAACTAAGGTGTCTAGAGATATACCTAAGATTATGAAGCCCAATAATCCGGTATGTAAGGAATGTCAAATAGGTAAATAGGTCAGAACCTCTTTTAGGAGTATACAATATAAATCAAATGATGTTCTTGATCTTATTCATACTGATTTGTGTGGCCCTGCTAGAGTTAAAAAATTTCATGGTGATAGATATTTCATGCTAGTCTTTGATGATTATTCTAGAATGATGTGGGTTACTTTTTCTAGAGAAAAATTTGAAGCATTTGAAAATTTTAAAATTTTTAAGGCTAAAGTAGAAACTAAGATAGGATTAAAGATTAAATGTTTGAGATCAAATCATGGTGGAGAATTCGCATTAGGTGAGTTTAATAACTTTTGTGACAAGTATGGTATAAGAAGACAATTTTCTGCTCCCCAGACACCTCAGCAGAATGGAGTTGTGGAAAGGAATAACTGAACTATCTTGGATGCTTCTAGAACAATGATGATTGAATCTAATCTACCACATATCTACTGGAGAGAAGTAGTAAGTACAGCAATTTACACATTTAACATAGTACATATCAAAGTTAAAATGGATAAGACACCTTAACAATTATGGTTTGACAATACACGTACAGTTTGTTGGCAATTGATACTAATAGGATTCATTTTGTTATCATTGATGGCAACAAGATCTGATGAAAGTCACAAACTGGCATGAGGAGGCATATACGAGAAGATACCAGCATTAGAAGCATTCAGGGCTACACTGACACCAACACCGTCACTGACATCATTACTTCAAGGAAGCCGACATCAAGGAAGATTTATTTTGTAGATCATTTTGTAATTATTATCGAGGCCGACATTGAATATCTTTTCTAAAGGCATTGTAAGCCGAAATAGGGCATATTATTTGTAATAGGTATATAAGTCGGTCTGCTAGGTCAATTTTATAACAAGAATAATGTGATGATGAGATGCAATAGGTGATAGACATATATAGGTATAGCAGAACTATATGATGCAAATTATATATATGGAGATCATTTTTGTATGCAAACATTATATAATGCAATGATCTATAGGTAGCTTGGAAAGCATTCTTGGAGGAGAAGTAATACTAGAATAGTTCAAGTTTGTGAACTGGTACAGAGTAGAACCAGAACTGGAACTTTATTTGGCATAGCAGATGCATTCTTGAGCTCATTTTTCAGTAATTTACTTTTGCAGAAAGCTTGTAGTCAGTGAGGCTCTTTAGTGATGAGCAGTATGCTCTAGGCAGTGTGCCTTCCTACAAGTGCAGGCCCTTGGTTTATGTAATACTTTTATTGTAAATCCCAAAATATTCAAAGTCAAGGACAGGTTAAGGCCAGTCTTTAAAAAGGTTCCCAAAATTTCCAAGAAGTAAGACTCTGCGAGAGCATTTTCTAAAGTTCCTAATGGAGTAATGTATGTTGAAGATGTGGGGGTATACATTCATTGCACTCTTAAGGATTTGGGCACCAAATCTATCAAAAGCATGTATCAATCAGTGATACTAGGAGACACCAAAAATATCAAACCAAAATTTAAAGCAATTAAGGATCTAGGGTTAACTGGTATTCTGTATTTATCAAAATTTAAGGATGAAGTTATCATATACATTCTGAAAAGGGTTCACAATGAATTCATTTGGTTAGACAGACCCTACATGATCATGAAGGAAGCTATACAAGCTATGACCGACTTACCTAGGGTCGAACAAGACCGTGGTAAGAAAATTTCCAATACAATGGTTCATAAACTCATTGGTTCTACACCTAGTAACATATCAATGAGGATAAGAATTATTACCGACACAAACATAAAGTTTGCAAGCATGATCATAGGATATAAGGTAACTCAATCCAATAAATTGAATTTTGTTGCAAGTTCATTCATTTGTGATGCATATCAGATGCTAAGGAATAATGTGAAGTATGACTAATGTTAATGGATGAGGAGTGAATTAATGCTAAACCTTAAAAAGATCAAAGGAACCAAGAAAGGCACCTTCAGATATGGAAACTTAATTGTTTGTTTAATTCTTTACTTCTTAAATGAGCTACCTGGTTTAGGAAAGAAACAATGGGCTCATGACATACCAGTAGGTATGTAGGTCAAAGAAGCTATCATTGGCCTTGGTATCGATAGAGATGAGAAACTTTGGGGTTATTTTAATATATTTAAGGAGAACATGAGGTAAAGGGAAAGAATATCAAAGAACATTGTGGAGAAGTATTCCACTGACATATGTTTCATGGTGAAAACTGATGAAACACTCATGGAAGTAGTTGAACCTAGGAAAATCTAGATTATTGAGCTTGGATATGAGGTAGATGATAGGATCTTTGAAGTCTATGCAAAGACAATGTTAGATTCCCCATTAGATGATAAAATAGAGAACTTTGGTACAAAAAGACAAAAGGCTTTTGAAGTGAAAATAGGTTTTAACGGGAAAATAAGAGGAGAAAATAGAGAAAATGTTTGCATATGTGCAAGATGTGATTACAAGATAGACACTCAACTAGGTTCCAAATCTAAACATGCACTCAAACTACCAGAGGTTGCTACTGAAGAAGTGAAGAAGCCACAAGTAGACATTTCCCCAATCACTTCTAACTCTGACTCTAAGGATAATGAGCCTCTAGATTTCAGAAGGGTGCAAAGGAAGAATGTGGTAAAACCACTAGTAGAGAAACAAAAGGCAAAACCAAGGAGAAGACTTGTCAAAAAGGTAGCTCAAGCTACTGCACCTCCACCACCAGTAAGGAAGCCTATGTAGAAGAGGAAACCAGTCACACTAGAAACCACAAGCAAATAGCAGAAGAGTGATGATACTAGAATTGGTAAGACAACAATTACTTATGCTGAAATTATTGATGAAGTTACGAAAGATGGAATATTAAAGAACATATCAAATTATTATGAATATTTTGGAAAAAATGAGCAAAATAAATTAGAAGAGGCTATTTTATTGTATATAGACATCTATAAGAAGGCCTTAGTTGAAATTTTGAAGGAGATACCTTTATCCCTATAAAATAAACTTGAAGCTAGGAGACTTGATGCTATCAAGAGAGATAAAGAAATCAAGGAAGTTGCACTTTTGGAACAATGTGGCACTATAAATAATGAAGAAATAAAAATGTATAGATACTGCTAATAGGACAATTTTTAGTAGTAAAAACCAATAGATAAGCCTTATGATGGGTAGAGTAAATGAGGTGGTAAATGAGACAAGTAAGGGATGGACAAAATTATTTCAGAACAACCTAGACTTTCTCACATCTCAAGAAGAATTTGCAAAGGCAACATCCCCCACCATTCATGACAAATCAAAAGGGAAGGGTATTTTGGGCAGTTCTACTCCAATTTTGGCGCAATCATAACCGACAGTAACTATAGATACACAATCACAACCAGAAGTTAAAGAGAGTGTAAAATTTATATCGACATGGACCAATTTTGATTAAGAGATTATATAGGGCTCTGGAAACACTTTGGATGATACTCCACCAGTAGTAACCTATACTGCACCAAGTGGAAAATCCACTAGTGCAAAATAGGTTGAGATGGACAAGATAAAATCGAGTCCATACTGTTAAGTTTATGATCAGATTATAATAGGAAAAAAAATTATCCACAAATGAATAATATGAACACTAAGTTACTCTGGGAAAACCTTCCTTATGAAGGTGAAAAAACCCAACCACAAAATTCTCAGTTATATTTAATCAGGTTTGAATATGATTTAAAAAGAATAGCTTCCCTACTTGAGGCTTTATGTACACAACAATTTAACACACAAGATAATAAATCAGACTATTGTAGAAGATTAGCCTACTATAGAAAATCAGATTGCAATAGTAGACAATGTGATCTACCAGAGAATATGCAATATCCTTACTGACCATATATGTCTTTAATCTACCTCTAAGTTATGATAAAGTCTTAACTCATTGTGTGTTTTCAATCTGAGTATATCACATATATTTATCATGATGAACCAAGAGGAGAGATGCATTAGCCATATATATTGACTCTGATGTCTGTCCAATAAGGATGTGTCTCTTCATGACACTCTAAATTGGCTTTCACTAAAACATTATTGACTATACATAAACTGATTCATTAATAACACAATTAGTTATATTGTCCAATGTTAACATAGTCAATAAACATCTTTTAATGATTAATCATCGAAACATGATAATGCAATATGTTTGATATTTAATGCATAAGTAAATTGGTTTACTAGATATGTAAGACCGATAGAATATCCTTGAAGGATTTCTTCTGACACTACATCATCAACACTCCCTCTTAGCAAGGGAGGAATCCTTCTTAATACAAATGAACACAACCACCATGGCTACTCCTAGAGGGTGAGTACACAAATGCTAAGTCATAGAGTTTATATAGGACATCCACCATACCTACTCGCAGAGGGTGGTTCCATCATACCTACTTGCAAAGGGTGGAACAAGGGCTAGAACCTGAAACTTCTCTCATAGAGAAGAATGCACAACAAGGGTTGATACCTCAAACTTCTCTCATAGAATAATGCACGACAAGGGATAATACCTCAAACTTCTCTCATAGAAGAATGCATAACAAGGGATAATACCTCAAAATTCTCTCACGGAGAAGAATGCTCAACAAGGGTTGATAGCTCAAACTTCTCTCACAGAGAAGAATGTATGACAAGGACTTGCACCTCAAACTTCTCTCACAGAGAAGAATGCATTATAATACATATCAAGTAATGACTGATGCTAAGATTCCCTCTCAACAAGAGCTTCATTTTCCACAATTCCAAGCTTGTCTCGAAAGTGCACAAATTTCACTTTCACAGGAGGCTTGGTGAAAATATTGGTCATCTGCTCATTAGTACAAATGTATCTCAATTGAACAACATTCCTTTGTACCAAATCTCTGATATAGTGGTACTGAATCTCTACATGCTTCATTCTATCGTGAAATACTGGATTGTTGAAAGCTTTAAACAACCTTGATTATCACAATGTATGATGGTTGGCTCCAATGATTGACCAAACAACCCTACAAGGAGTTTATGAAGCCACACTACTTTGTGAGTTGCTACACATGCTGCAATGTATTTTGCCTCTGCAATGCTTAGAGCTACTGAAGACTGCTTCTTGCTACACCAGGAAATCATAGCAGATCCCAAACTAAAGCAACAACCAAAAGTGCTCTTTCGGTTAGTAAAACTCTCTGCCCAATCAGAATCAGAATATCCTTCAAGAATCAGGTCCATACTGGAAGAGTATTTCAAGCCATATCCAATTATGCCACACAAGTATCTCAAGATATGCTTGACTGCAACTAGATGTATCTATCTAGGTTCACTCATGAACTGACTAAGTGCACTCACTGCATAACAAATATCTGGTCTAGTGTTAACTAGATACATCAGGGACCCAATCAATTATCTTTACATAGTATGGTCCACAAGATCTGAACTAGCTATGGCTTCCCTTAATTTATTCAAGTTAGTTTCCATGGGTGTGGACATGGAATTACAATGTATCATTCCAAATCTCTTCAGAATGTCGATGGTGTATTTACCTTGACTTAGGATAATTCCATTAGGCCTCTACCACACTTCCAACCCTAGAAAGAAGTGCATAAGTCCTAATTCCTTCATCTCAAATTCTGAAGTCAACTCCTTCTTACATCATTTAATGAGATGATCTTCTCCGACAATAAATAGATCATCAACATAAAGTACCGAGATCAACATATCACCATTGAATACTTTGAAGTAAAGGTTTTGGTCATCATCATTTTTGTAGAAACCCAAACCCTCTAAGTATCTATCAATTCTTTCATACCAAGCCCGAGGGGCCTATTTAAGACCATATAGGGCTTTCTTCAATTTACACACATGATATTCTTTCCCATGAATCATGAACCCCTCAGGTTGCTTGATGTAGACTTCTTCTTCAATCACGCCATTGAGAAAATCATTCTTCACATCCATCTGATGCAACTTCCATCCTTTAGTTGTTGCAATAGCAATGATGGTTCTAATGGAAGTATAGCAAGCAATAGGGGAAAATGTTTCTTCATAGGCTATTCCTTCTTGTTGAGAGAAACCATGAGCCACAAATCTATCTTTGTACTTTTTAATGTTGCCATCAACTGCATGTTCTATCTTGAACAACCACTTGGAAGATACAATAGATTTCTCTTCTGGTCTAGGCACAATATCCCACACATTGTTCTTGAGAATGGATTGATACTCTTCATCCATAGCATCTTTAAAAACTTGTTGATTTGAGGATTCTTCTACACTAGATGGTTCAGACTCAATAAGATTACATATTAATGCAACATAACTAGAAAATATTTATGGTCTTTTGCTTTCCTTGAATGTACCTTTAGGAGTGGCAAACTATTTCACTTCCTGCATAGTGTTTCATTCCCAAAGAGGTCCCTTTCAAGACACAACAATATCCCTAGGCCCATCAGTGGGATCCAAGGGTTCAATTGGATCATTGATTATATCAAGTACTGTAGAATCCCTCTGAACCTCAGAAGTATGGTCAACATCCATGCCTTGAGGAGTCTCATCATCTATTTCCATGCATGAGCCCTTTTTTTTTTCAAATGCAACATCTTCTCAAATGTGACATTCCTACTAACCTCTATGTGCTTTTGACAAGGAATGTAAACATGATAGGCTTTGGAGGTTTCACTGTAGCTTACAAATATTCCTCACTTGCTAAAAGGCTCCAACTTGGTTCTCTTTTCCTTGGGAACATGAACATACATAGGACAACCAAATATTCTCAGGTGATTGATATCAGGCTTGATACTTGAGAAGGCTTCTTTAGGAGTTATATTTTATAATATCTGATGTGAACATACACTACTATTCTAGAGGCTTCTACCCATAGAAAAATCTGAAGGTCTTGATCATGAATCATTTCTTTAGCAACTTCAACTATAGATTTGTTCTTCCTTTCAGCAACCCCATTTTGTTGAGGGTTGTAAGGAACACAAAACTCCCTCTTGATCCCTGCCTCAATACAGAAATCATGAAAGCTACCCGAGGTGTATTCACCTCCATTATCAGACGTTAGAATTTTATTTTTCTTTCTAGTGATATTTTCTACAAGAGCTTTAAATTCTTTAAACCTACCTAGGACTTCATCAGATGCTTTAGACCTTAAGAAATAAATCCAAGTCTTCCTAGAGTAGTCATCTATAAAAGTTACATAATACAAACATCCACCTAGGGATGGAGTTGACATTGGACCACATAAATCTAAATGTACAAGATCTAGTATTTCTTTAGACCTACTTTCACTGCTATGGAAAGGACTTTTAACATTTTTACCCATATAACAACCTTTACAAGTACCATCATTTATATGAATGAGTTTAGGAATACCTTTTACCATCTTATCCAAATATGGAAGAGCCCTGAAGTGAAGATGTCCAAGTCTTTTATGCCAAAGTTTGCTGGAACTTGTAGAATCATGAATAAGTGATTGAACTGGGAGAGTGGAGAGTTTGTATAAACTCTCATGTCAATTTTCTATCACATGAGTAGTCTTTATGCTAGAGTTCTTAGGGCAAGCAAGAACTCTTCCTTCAGAAAGTGCAATTCGATATCCATTATCCTCCAAGGCTAAAATAGATACTAGGTTCCTCCTGATCCCTGGAACAAACAATACATCACTTAGGTGTAGAGAAACTCTTGATTCAAGTTTTAGATATGTAGCACCAATTCATCTTACAACATAGCATGCATCAGCCCCAATGATGACTTGGAGATGTGACTCTTTGTCTACTAAATCAGAAAGGTACTCTCAATGAGTGGTGATATGTTGAGAGGCTCCATTATCAATTAACGATGTATCATTTTCCATAGGAACATTGCTTGATAATGTTGATATGAAAATAAAACCATTAGAGTTATCTTCAACCTCCTTCTGAGATGAGACTTCATTGATGTTTTCTCCTTGATGATTAGGTCTTGTTAAACAATCCTTTGCAAAGTGACCAAACTTGTCACATCTAAAACACTAGATGCAAGAGAGATCTTTCTTCCTCTTCCTAGAATCAGGTGCAAAATCTGATTTGAAATTTCTATTCTTTTTGAAGTTTCCCTTCTTCCAAAACTTTCTCTTCTTGGTACATTGAGAGGCAAGAACATGTGTATCTTCATTTTGAGAACTCTTGACGATTACTCTGGTAGCCAATCTTGATTCTTCTTGAATACAATCTGCTCGAAGTCGATCAAACTTAGGTAATTTTGACCTTCCACTTATGCTCTGAATAAATGGCTCCAATGAATGAGGCAAACCATTCAAGGCTAGCATGACAAGGTCTTTATCTATCACTTGATCCCAAATTGTGCATAGTTGATCTCTCAATTCTGAAATTTTCATAAAGTAACTGATGATTGAATCTCCTTTTTCCATCTTCACTTGGTGGAGTTGTTGTCTCAAGGCAAGAGCCCTACTTATGTTATTAATTGCATATAAGCCTTCCAATGTCTTGAACATATCTCTTGCAGTTGTCATCTTAGAGATGAGAGGCACCAAGTGATCTCTCATAGATTTGATTAATATCTTCTTTGCCTTGATTGCATTCTTCTTGAATTGCATTTTCTCCTCATGATCTTCTGGTTTGGATAAATCCTTTTCCTCTATGAATTGAAGAAGATTATTCTCTTCAAGTTCAATGAGCACTCTAAACTTCCATGAAGTGAAGTTAGATGCGCCTTCAAGTCTATCTTTGACTTTAAGACCATTCACCATTTTTGAGACTTACAGATACTCCACAAGAGAGAGAGGAGATTATACTTGAAAGTTGTTTAGAAACTGATCATGATCTTCTATCACCATGGCTCTAATACCATTTTAATTTTATGATTAGATTATAACAAGAACAAAAATTCTCCACAAAGTAAATAGTATGAACACTAAGTTACTTTGGGAAAACCTTCCTTATGAAGGTGAAAAAACCCAGCCACAAAATTCTCAAAGAATAGCTTCACTACTAGAGGCTTTATGTACACAACAGTTTAACACACAAGATAATAAATTGTAATGTTGTAGAAGATCGACCTGCTGTAGAAAATCAGATTGCAATAGTAGATAACATGATCTTCTAGAGAATATGCAATATTCTTATTGACCATATATGTCTTTAATCTGCCTCTAAGTTATGATAAAGTCTTAACTCATTGTGTGTTTCTGATCTGAGTATATCACATATATTTTATCATGATAAACCAAGAGGGGAGATGCATTAACCATATATATTGACTCTGATGTCTTTCCAATAAGCACGTGTCTCTTCATGACACTCTAAATTGGCTTTCACTAAAACATTATTGACTATACATAAACAAATTCATTAATAACACAATTGATTATATTGTCTAATGTTAACACAGTCGATAAACATCTTTTAATGATTAATCATCAAAACCCAATAATGCAATACATTTGATATTTAATGCATAAGTAAATTGGTTTACTAGATATGTAAGACCAATACAATATCCCTGAAGGATTGCTTTTGACGCTACATCATCAACACATACTAGTAGGCAAAATTGATTCCCCAGAAAGAGTTTTGGTAATTGACACTTCTTAGGTTGAGAAGAAATCAGTCCCTGAGTTAAGTCCAACATAATTAATGATGATGGCCACTTAGACATTATTGAAGGAAAGAACTGTAAAGCAGAAAAATCAAACCTTAGTTGTTCTCCCCTCCCCAACTCCAAGGAGAGAGAAGGGAGAGTCACTAGGGTTGATGGTTTTCACTTAGGAGGGAATTTACATTCAAAAGAGGGGTTGGAACCCACAAGATCCAATCCCATTCAATGCAAGATTGGATTCTAAATGAGTTTCAAGGGTTGTGACATCAAGGATACGCTCTTTTGTAAAGAATGTAGATAGAAAGATTGAACTAGGAATGCATATAAAGTAGGAAAGATTCGCTTATAAACAGAGATAGGGATATGGGATGAAGCTGCGGACCTGGAATTAGTAGTAAAATGTTGAGATGATGTTGTTCTGCAAATTTGAGCGAAATTTGACGGGACGATGGCACCCGGCGTGCACACGGTCCTCCGAAAAATCTGCGAAACGAAGGGGGATCTGTTCATCTCTGCACAATGATTCCAGATCTTCAATTACAGTCACGTACCTGCAACCTACACATAGAAAAGAGATGATGATTGGGGGGTCAGGGATGAGGGGTTTGCCTTTAGGTCAAACCCTGGTTTTGGAATTAACCAAGAAATGAGAATGTTGTAAATGTAAATGTTTGTAATGTAAACAAGTACTGATACCTTGTTGTAAGAATGTTTGTATTCTTACATGCGAAGGTATAATGTATGTAGTATGTTGTATGTTGTATGTGATCTCCTCTTCAATGGTTGAATCCTTGTCTTGAATGCAACACCTAGCCTTGAACGGAGACCTATAATGCTCAATTGCTTAAAGGAATGCTTGAATGCTTGAATGTTTGAATGTTCGAATATCGCTTCCACCTTTTGCACACATATGTCTTCCTCTCTCTTTTGGAAGAGGAAATGTAGTTTATATACTTGTCAATTAGGGCTGATAGACTAATTTTCCCGACCTTAGGCCAACCAGGAAACATTATTTCCTGAATTGCAAACTTAAAGACCTGATGCCCAAAAGAGACCGGGCCCAAAATAGGGCCAGGGACCAGGACGCTGGGCGCCATGGTCCTGGAGGACCAGGGCACTGGGCGCCCTAGTCCTGAAGGACCAGGGTGCTGGACGCCATGGTCCCACCTCCTGGGATAGCAGGGTGCAAGGAGGGATCAGGCCAGGGTGCAGAAAAATGCAGTTTTTGGTGTCGTAAATAGGTTTCGGGGTCTCCATTCAGGTTCAAAATTGTGCCGCCATCGTGAAGACCCAAATGCAGTCAAAATTGCAAGTGTCACAATTTTAGGATGCTATATTTAGCCCCCACTTTAGCTGGAGTATAAGCGTACACTGATACTTCCAGTAAAGTACAAGGAAACAACATTGAAAAACTTTCACCACGTCAAGGAGGCAAGATACACCAAGCCCCCAGTGGACTAAGGATCTTACGTCTTCGATTGACAAAGTAAAAGGGAAGATCACGAGGGAGAACCATGACTGTCAGTAGTAAGGTTCCCTCACTATGAGTCATGCAAGAAAGATATCAAAAATTTTAAAGGCAAAGCTAAATTTGTCAAGAAATTTTCAAGTATCTTGAAAAGATATGAACTGGATGTATGCCCCCTACCTTAAAGCGATCACACATGCCTCTCCGGGGGTGATTGCTTTAAGGTAGTGATACATATAAGAAATGAGAAAGGAGCACGTTATCACAAGGATTTAGCCCCCAAGTGTGAGATAAGCCCAAGGATAATAGACACAAAACACAAAGCACAAGGTTACTTCACTTTCCTCGAGGTCAATATGCTGTATGATAATTCATGTATATCATATGTATGTATGCATAATTGTTCTTCATTCCCCAATCAAGGAAGGTTACCTAGAAGAAGGGAACACATGTGTCTTTTGAGTCAACATGAGAGAGACCAAAAGAGATCTCAATGTTTTGCATCGTCCTCAAGTAGACAACACTGAGGACAACAAATAGAAGAATGAGAATAACACATAGAAGAAGTAACAAAAGAGATCAAGAGAGGAGGAGAGAGTCTGCTATGTTAATGAACTAGTCTAGCACGTCATCTACCCCCCGATCTTGCTGATCAATATTTCGGGAAGGTAGGAAACACGCTAGAGGAGCAACATCCAACACAGCAGATGGAGCTATCACAAGATCCAAACAAGGGCTATGTTCATGTTCCGAGCCACGTTGTTCTTGTCTAGGAGCTAGGATAAGTGCTTTAGAAAATTCGTTAGATAAATGGTTATCAACATCAACATATTCATATTCACTATCAGAATGAATAGGAGTAACATTTTCATCATGAATAACATTTTCATCTATATCATCATCAAGATTTATAAAAATAGGATCTTTAACTCACACAGGATCAAGGCCATCATGCATCTTATGTTTAGGAGATTTCGGCTCAATCGTCGGCTGAGGAGAAAATGGAATAATACTGGCTGAAGGTG
Organism: Cryptomeria japonica; assembly: GCF_030272615.1. Taxonomy (NCBI): domain Eukaryota; kingdom Viridiplantae; phylum Streptophyta; class Pinopsida; order Cupressales; family Cupressaceae; genus Cryptomeria; species Cryptomeria japonica. The sequence continues at coordinate 37,790,560 of NC_081415.1, forward strand.
TTTTTGGGGATTGCAAAGTTTGAGTTCTAAGATGACGCTTTTGTCGGCGTTCACGTGCAGAATGATTCCGTCTAGTCTTAGTAGGGAGTTGAGAAGATTGAGGAGGAGGAATGTTCTCATCGTTTTCACTTGGGTGTTTAGGTTGTGGTCTCTTAGGTTGAACAATAGGAGAAGAGGAAGGTCTCTTCTCTCCATAAGAGGAAGGAGATGGAACTGCTCCATATAAGGGAGGAATATTTGGTTTAGGAAGGAGACCAAGTCCATCATGACGAGGAGGTATAGGTCTAATTTTAGGAAGTTTATTAGATATAGGCATAGTCACATTCATAGGAATGGGTTGGGAATCTTCTTGAGGAAAGACATTAGTTTTATCTTTCAAAGGAAGAACTTCAAGAATGATAGGAATATCAAGTTTGGGTGTTCTAGGTTCACTTAGAGATAGGATCATATCTTTTTTCCACTTTTGATAAGATTTGAAAAGATGATCACTTCGCGGAGGAAGAAATTGTAATTGTTTAGGCCAAAAATAATCAATAGGAACGCTAGAAGTTCTTTCAGCTGGTTTAAAGAGACTATGATTGACAGTAACAACTTCACCATTATGGGGAAATTTCAAACACTTGTGAATCAGAGAAGCAATAGCTTTCATGGAAGATAGCCAAGGATAGCCTAGCTTCACACGAAATTGTTCAGATGATGGATTAATAGCAAAGTCCACATCAAGGGATTTGTTATGGACCTCAATAGGTAATGTAATAGAACCAATTGCAGGAGAAGAAAATGCATCAAATAGTTTCACAACCACATTTGTTTCATCATAGATCACTTGATTCAATTGCAAAGTAAAAAGAAATTCTTCAGTAATGATATTAACCATACAAGAAGGATCAATAAGCACTCCACGACAAGGTGTATTCCTGACTTTTGCAACTATATATAAAGGACCATCAGGTGCCCTGATAGTTTCATTGGAATCAAATGTGATGGAAAGTTCTTTAGGGATTTTCTGCTGCTCTACAAAGTTAATCACATTTGGAGTCATAGACACAAGATCATCAGGTGAGATAGAGGAATCATTAGTATCAATCGCATTAGAGGTGTGAGAAGGTAATGGATCAATAAAAATCTGAAGATTTTGGTTAGGAGGAGCTATAGATGTATTGCCTTTATCATTCACTCCAGAAACAGAAATAGTATTATTATCAGTCAAATCTTGAATTTTACCTTTTAAAGCAAAACATTTTTCAGTATCATGCCCAGGTTGACGATGAAATTGACAAAAAGATTTATTATCGAAATAGGGTGAGTTAATCTTTGCAGGATCTATTTGCCTTATAGGAGGAAGAGTAAGCACATTTTGTTCCCATAACTTATTCATAATACTATGCAATGATTCATTCAAAGGAGTAAACTTTCTTTCTTTCTTGAAAAACATAGAAATAGGAGACACACCTGATGCCGCATTCACATTGTTGTTGATGATGTTTTCATTAAATTTAATGGACTCTCTGTTCGGTTTAAACTTCCCAAATGGTTGTTGACTACTATCACCCTTATCACTCGGAGCCATAGGATTTGTTTGTTCCATTTGACTCACAGTCAGTTGATAATTGTGAAGAGTTGCGCACAACTGTTGGAAAGAAGTAAACTCAGAAAACATAAGTTTTTCTCTAATATCTTTTTGTAAATTAGAAATAAAGATTCTTTGAATATCATTGTCAGGTACTGGAAAAGAAATTTGAGCATACAAATGCTTATATCTACCAATGAAATCAGTCACTTTTTCTTTAACACCTTGTTTACAATGCATTAAATCAATCAAAGTAACTTTAGGACTTATATTATTTTGAAATTGTTGAATAAAAGCATTTGCAAGTTCTTCAAAAGAAGTAATAGAATAGGAAGGTAATGAGAAATACCATTGTAGGGCTTTATCTCTTAATGTTCTAGTAAACAGTTTTGCAAGCAACCTTTGGTCTTAAGCAAAATCAGTACATATTGTTTGAAAGGTCTTAACATGTGTTAGAGGATCACCCTTACCATTATAAAGCTCCAAATGCGGAATTTCAACATGTTTAGGGGGGATAGCTCGAACAATGTCAAGAGAAAGTGGGCTTGCAACATCAAATGTGGGCACACTAAACTTAGATTGATTCATAGAGGCAATTTGTTGCTGCAAAGAAGGGACAGTTTGTGCAAGATTGTTAAAGGTCGCTTTAGTCGAAGAGTTCATATTAGACGTGTTAGATTGTGATGGAGGTGCTATGTTATTGAAAGAAGGTAGAGAGTAAGGTGGTGGGACACTATGATAGTTAGTCATAGGAGATGATTGGAAAGGAGGAACACTACGGAGGAATGGAATGGTTAAATGAATTGCCCCCTTGTGTCATGTTCATTTGTGGAGATATAATAGGGACACTCATTGAAGGAATGAATGAAGAAGTCGGATTGAATGAAGGAAGAGGGTTGATTGAAGAAGAGGGATTTCCCCCATGACTGGTGATCATAGGTGGAATGTCTTGTATTGAAGTAGTTATTATGTTTGATGTAAAAGTAGGTATACTAGCAATAGAAGTTGTCAAAGGAATAGAATGATTAACTTGAGTAGGAGGTTGTGTATAACCTAAGGTTTCGGCACAACTTTTCATCGGCATCACATTCGAATCCACAATGTGTGCAATACCCCGTAAAATATCAGTTCCATTCTTATCACTTTGAACCATACGTTTTAGACCCTCAATTAATGAAAGAGCTTCACTATCGGGGTGTTCTAGAGACATCCATTGTCGAAAATCATCAAATTGGTTATCCAATTTTGAAAGTTGTTCTACAGAAACCTCATGGAGAGCTTCTTCATTATTAAGAGGATTAGAGGAATTACCCATGTCCTCATTAAAAAGGCCATTCAAATTAGGTTCCATCTCCTCAGTAATTAAACCTTGGAAAGACTTAATTCTAAGGCTTCGTCTAACGGGAATAGTGTAAGTAGGACTTATTGTTGTAAAACTCATGCACTAAAGAAAGAGAGAAGATTTTGAATTTTAGAGGTAGCAAATTTCAATAAAATCAGCCAATCTCCTAGATTTAAGCTGTTAAATGCAATCAGGACAATCTCCCGAAATTTCGGAAAAAATGTCCGGGACCGTGGCGAACGGAGTGCACACGGTCCTCGCAACTTTTTTCAAAATTTTCAGGGATGAAAGTTATGATGATTTTAAAGCTAATCTGAAAAAATTGAGTGATTTTACGATCTGTAGATAGGCCAAATTAAAGTTGCAATCTCAAAATTGAACCCTACCAAGATTGTTAAAAAATGTAAAATTTGAATTTTGAAAAAGAGAGGGAAACTGAAATTTTGAATTTTATGATTTTAGAAGGAATACTGAAAGCAATGCAGGCTTCGAAATTTAAAAGTTGACTCGATTTCATGCAAAATTTGAATTTGAAAGTGGAAATCAAAGTTGTTGCAATTAAACACTTAATTTCAAAAGTCACAAACTACAAAAATTTGAATAAAACACTGAAATTTTGAATGAATGCCAACACACTTTTCAGATTTAGGACTGTAAGAAACACAATTTTGATATGAATTTCAATTTCAACAATTTATTAGAAGCCTCAATCCAAGCAATCGCTAGACCAACTTTGACTTTAATTTTGAAAGTGTTAAAATTGATAAAATCAGCCAAAATTCTGGAATTTAACAAAAAAATAAAGTAAGATCTAGCTCCCAAAATTTTGGAAAAAATGTTGGGGATGATGGTGCTCGGGGTGCACATGGTCCTTGTAACTTTTTTCCAAATTTTCAGGGATGAAAGATATTGTGATTTTCTTGCAGAATCCAAAGTTACAGCCGATTTGGAAGTGTTTTGATCAGTGAAATTATTAGTCAAAGGTTGAAACAAGAAGGTTTTTAAAAATTAGGGTTTTGACATTTAACCACTTAATTTTCAGAATTAAAGCACAAATATGAATTGACAATTTGCAATAGAAGGGTAGATCTGAAACAAGCATTAACAATTAAACATTTCACAAGTTTAATTACTTAAAAGAAAATTTTAGGGTTTTTATGCAATTAGCCTCTAAAATTTGCAAAAGATCAAACATGGAAATGTAATTAGGGAAACAAATTTTTCAGATCTAACCATGAATAATCAGAATGAGGATGTTCACGTCAGGTTCACCAAAATGTAAAGCAGAAAAATCAAACCCTAGTTGTTCTCCCCTCCCCAACTCCAAGGAGAGAGAAGGGAGAGTCACTAGGGTTGATGGTTTTCACTTAGGAGGGACTTTACATTCAAAAGAGGGGTTGGAACCCACAAGATCCAATCCCACGCAATGTAATATTGGATTATAAATGAGTTTCAAGGGTTGTGACATCAAGGATACCCTCTTTTGTAAAGAATGTAGATAGAAAGATTGAACTAGGAATGCATGTAAAGTAGGAAAGATTCACTTATAAATAGAGATAGGGATATGGGATGAAGCTGCAGACCTGGAATTAGAAGTAAAATGTCGGGATGATGTTGTTCTACAAATTTGAGTGAAAGTTGACGAGACGATGGTGCTCGGCATGCACACGGTCCTCTGAAAAATCTGCGAAACGAAGGGGGATTTGTTCATCTCTGCACAAGGATTCTAGATCTTTAATTACAGCCGCGTACCTACAACCTACACACAGAAAAGAGAGGATGATTGGGGGGTTAGGGATGAGGGGTTTGCCTTTAGGTCAAACCCTGGTTTTGGAATTAACCAAGAAATGAAAATGTTGTAAATGTAAATGTTTGTAATGTAAACAAGTACTGATACCTTGTTGTAAGAATGTTTGTATTCTTACATGCGAAGGTGTAATGTATGTAGTATGTTGTATGTTGTATGTGATTTCCTCTTCAATGGTTGAATCCTTGTCTTGAATGCAACACCTAGCCTTGAATGGAGACCTAGAATGCTCAATTGCTTGAAGGAATGCTTGAATGCTTGAATGTTTGAATGTTCGAATATCGCTTCCGCCTTTTGCACACATATGTCTTCCTCTCTCTTTTGGAAGAGGAAATGTAGTTTATATACTTGTCAATTAGGGCTGATAGACTAATTTTCCCGACCTTAGGCCGACCAGGAAACATTATTTCCCGAATTGCAAACTTAAAGACCCGGTGCCCAAAAGAGACCGGGCCCAAAATAGGTGGGGGACCAGGGCACTGGGCTCCCTAGTCCTGAAGGACCAGGGCGCTGGGTGCCATGGTCCCACCTCCCGGGACAGCAGGGTGCAAGGAGGGATCAGGCCAGGGTGCAGAAAAATGCAGTTTTTGGTGTCGTAAACAGGTTTCGGGGTCTCCATTCAGGTTCAACGTTGCGCCACCATCGTGAAGACCCAAATGCAGTCAAAATTGCAAGTGTCACAATTTTAGGATGCTACAAGAACTGTAGATAAAGAATTAATTGATCAATCGGTCTCTGTACTACATAGAATAATGCCTGGCTATCTTATTGAGGATGGAGAAAGCCCTTCTAGTAACCTCAAAACTTTAATAGAGCACATATAAAATAATTATAAATCCTTGAGATAGATTGCAAACCAACAGACTTTGGAGAGTTTCTCTGTAGAAAAAAGAGCAACTTTTGATCACCTCAAAGAAATTGGGAAAAACAAGATAGAGGACAAACTTATTTCTATTGAAATTTGTTTAAAACAAAGTACTAATATTTATAGAGTATGTTGTAATATAGGAAGTCTAGCAACGAATGTAGATAGGAGATTGAAAGAGTTATATTACAAAATGGATAATAATGCTAACTCTTTTGATGGATTGAATACACTAGCTACATCTGTTGATGGACCAATTTTGTCCTTGGAGAACCAAGTTTTTTATTTTGAGAAGGATAAAGATAAAATAATAAGGAGAGCAAGAAATTTAAGAGGATTGGTAAGTCCAAGACTTGACTCATTGGGTGTTCACAAAAGAGAATGCATGGATATGCTAGCAAAGCCCACACCAGTAGATTCCCAAGAGAAGGAATCACTTGGCCACTTACTCAATGGACTTGAATCAGTATCTAATACTTTGAAATTGTGCTGGGACAAATATCTTTAGCTGCTACAAAAGGCATACCCAGAAATCCTAAAGATGACTAAGCTCTGAGTGACTCTAACAGTATTCTTTCATTCTTTATTCTTTTACTACTCTTTGGAATTAATGTAAAAGGGGGAGTATGTATGTGAAAAAAATCAGGGAATATGTTATCAGATGAAGTGTATTGCTTAGTGGGAGCACACCGCCAGGGAATCCATTTTTCACATGAGTGTTGCCATCAATGTCAAAGGGGGAGATTGTTGGCAATTGACACTCATAGGACTCATTTTGTTGTCATTGATGGTAACAAAATATGATGGAAGTCACAAATTGGAACTAGGAGGTATATACCAACAAATACTAGCATTGGAAGCATTCAAGGCTACATCGACATTGGCACCGACACCGACATCAATACTTCAAGAAAGATGACATCAACGAAGATTTATTTTGTAAATCATTTTGTAATTATTATCAAGGCCAACATTGAATATCTTTTGTAAATGCATTCTAAGCCGACATAAGGCATATCATGTGTAATAGGTATATAAGTCAATCGGCTAGGTCAATTTTTTAACAAGAATGATGTGATGATGAGATGAAATAGGTGATAGACATATATAGGTATAGCAAAACTGTGTGATGAGAATTATATGTATGGAGATCATTTTTGTTTGTGAACATTATATCATGCAATGATCTATAGATAGCTTGGAAAGCATTCTTGGAGGAGAAGTAATACCAGTAATAGTTCAAGTTTGTGAACTGGTATAGAGCAGAATGAGAACTGGAACTCTATTTAGCATAGAAGATGCATTACTCAGTTAATTTGGCAGAAAGCTTGTATTTAGTGAGGCTCTTTAGTGATGAGCAGTATGCTCTAGGCAGTATGCCTTCCTATAAGTGTAGGCCCATGTTTTATGTAATATCTTTTCATATGGCTAGTGAACTAATATTGTGGGTCACAAATCCCACTGTGGTTTTTCCTCATTGATGTTTTCCATGTATAAATTATGTGTGTTATGGTGTTCATTTATGTGGATGGTTAATTTTCTTCTTGTTATATGCTTATTTGTTTATTGGTATATATCTGCATGGTGTAGAAAGTTAAAAACTATTCATTCCGGTAGAACATTGATTCACCCCCCCCACTCTCTCAGTGTTCTTAGATGCCAATATAGTTAAGTATTTTTCAATTTTTGCTAGTAAATGTAATATCAAGAGAGATGATACTATAGGGAAATTTGATCCTAGAAGTGACGAAGGCATATTTATTGGTTATTCTAATGAAACGAAAGCATATAGATGTTATAACAAGAGATTGCAGTGAATTATGGAGAGTGCTAATGTCAAAGTAGATGATCTGAACAAAAGTGAAATTAGAGTTTATGAGAAGGAACCGACAATGGAAATAATTATATCTGAACTGGTATGACCTTTACCAGAATAGATAGTTGAACTAGTTACTCTGGAGACATCAGAGAATTCTACAATAATTGAGGAATAGGGAAGAGGAACAGAGACTCAAAAGACTCCTAGGTATGTGAGATTGAATAATTCTGAAGATCAAATCATTGGGGATAAGAGCAATGGAGTGATGACAAGAAGAAGGATGGTGACTAATGAGGTATGTTTAATTTCACAAGTTAAACCGGTATGAGTAATTGAGGCATGTAAAGATGAATATTGGTTGAAAGATATGGAAGAATAATTAGATCAAATTGAGAAAAATAACACATGAACTTTGGTTCCTTGGCTTAAAAATAAAACTATCATTGGAACTAAATGGGTTTTTAAAAATAAATTGAATGATGATGGTAAAGTTATAAATAAGGCTAAATTGGTTTGTAAATGATATTCTCAAAGGGAAGGACTTGATTATGGAGAGAATTTTGCACCTGTAGCTAGGATTGAATCTGTAAGATTATTTCCTGGCTATGTTGCTTACAAAAACTACAATGTTTATCAGATGGATGTTAAATATGCATTCCTGAATGGGGATCTTGAGGAGGAAGTTTATATTGAGCAACTTGATGGCTTTTCACTATCAGACGATACTGATATGGTTTGCAGGTTAAGGAAAGCTTTATATCAATTGAAACAAGCACCTAAACCTTAGTATGCAAGGTTGGAAAAATATCTCTTGAAGCTTGGTTTTACTAAGGGCAGTGTTGACCGTAATTTTTGTTGGTATTTTGGATGTGTTGCATTGGTTTTGTCATTGATGTCAACACTTGTCAACAATTATCAGGACTTGGAGATCTTTGGTTATGTTCACTGGCATGTTTAGTGACTTATGCACAGTGACTGGTATCTGGTTCACCCATAGGTTATATTGTTCACTAGCACTGAGGATGATCTGTTATCATCTGGAGACTAATTGGTTATGTCAAACACATTGTTTGGACACTTGTTTTTGGTGATTTTGTTATTGGTCTAATCGGGTTTGCATATTTGTTGTGGTCTAGGTTATCGACCGACAAGCATTATCGATTCCAGATCAGCATGACACATTACGAAGATGATTTGTTATTATTGTAAATGTATTCAGCTGACATGATGCATCACATATTGATTCATTTGTAATTGATTTGATTGTAATATTCTTTGAAGCTGACCTACACATTTGGTCTTAGCTTTTGGTATATATGTAAGATCTCATTTGTGAGATTCGTGGAGAGTGCAAAAAACTATTGTAAAAAGGTATATGTGAATATAACTAGAGCTAGACACACAGACATCATTTGAAGATTGAAGGAAGGTTTTGAGAAGATAATCAGAGCTTAACCGATACTAAATCTAGCATATGAAGATGCTATTTTGAGCAGTACATTATCATTGGATTTAACCATCCAATTATAGTCAGTGTGACTCCCATTTTGTGATTGAGCAGTGAGCTCTAGGCATTTGGCCTTTCTACATGTGCAAACCCTATATTGTAAACACATACTATCTGCAGTAGTATCATCTGATTGTGGGTAAGGTTTCCCACTGTGGTTTTTCACCTTACAGGGTTTCCACGTACAAATAAATGTGTTATGTTTTGTGGATGTTATTTGTCTTTCTATTTCATGCATTAAAATTTATGAGTACTGTAATTAACTGTTAAACTGTCTACCCACATAAAGTTTGGTTTTATCGATATTATGCATTAAGTTTGGTTAAGTTATATTTGGGTAGAAATCAATAGTCAACTGATTCACCCACCCCCCTTCTCAGTTGCCTTCGGGTCCTAACAATTGGTATCAGAGCCTAGTCCTTATTTTGCAGAAGTTTAATAGTTTGAGGAGTTTCTATGGCAACTAACTATTTCAGGAAGGACAGTATGAAGCTTAATGGAACTAACTATAGTATATGGAACATCATGATGGAGACACATTTGAATTGCATTGGAAGAGACATATGTGATGTTACAAAGAATGGCTATGTTGGTCCTACTCAAGGTCAATCTAATCCACCAACCTTGGCTAAACATGAGGAAAATGATTGCAAAGCAAGAGAAGCACTTTTGAGCACATTGTCAGATCAACAAATCATTGGATTATCAAATCAATCTACTGCTAAAGCTATTTGGGAAAAATTGGAAACTTTGAATGAAGGTGATACCACAATCAAAATTGCAAAACTCGAATGCTTCTGGGTTAGGTATGAAAATTTGAAAGTGGAAGAAGATAAAAGGATTTATACTTTTATGGAAAGAGTTAATGAAATTATTTTTGGTATAGAATATTGTGGAGGATCCATAAGTGAAGATGAGATGGTTTCTAAAGTTTTAAGAGAATTTCCACTGGCATATAAACTGAAAGTAAATGCTATTAATGAATTGAGAACAATGCCTAATGCATTAGTATCTAGAGATTCTTTGGTTGGAAAACTTTCATCTTTTGAACTTGAGGAATTTGGTCCTATTGCTACTATTAAGACAGATTTAGTTTCCAAAGCATGTTCATCATCTGCAGCACCATCATCATCATTTGAGAAATCTAATTGGAAAGAACTCTATGCCAAAGAACTTGAAGACATCAGAAGGGAGAATGAAGAACTAGATGAACTTGAAGCACTATTTGGAAGAAGAATGCCTAAAGGTCCATTTGGAAGTAAGTATGAAGGTACAGCACCATTTAAATGTCTTAACTACAATAAAATTGGTCATATGGAATCTAGGTGTTCTGATAGACATGCAAGATTAAGAGGAGAAGCTAAAAGAACATATAAGCCTAACCTTGAATATTAGAGATACAAATTTAAGAAGAATAGAGACAAATCATGTTATTATGCTGATGAAGGAGTTACTGATGATTCTAATGAGGAACCAATAGACAATGGATGAGCTTTTGTTGCTATAATAGAAGATCAACCGACAACTACTGTACAACTAGTAGAATAGGCCCTGACAGCTAAAATTGAAGAAAAGGATGAATGGGTCATTGATTTTGGATGTTCACATCATATGACTGGTGATAAAAGTAAATTCTTAACTTTTTAGGAATACAATGGAGGTCTAGTAAGATTTGGAGATGATAAAGCTTGTTTGATCAGAGAAAAATGAACTATACTGATAATGTTTACTATGTTGAAGGTTTGAAGCATAATCTTTTGAGTGTTGGTCAATTAATTGAAAAAGGATTTTAGTTACAATTCAAGAATGGTAAATGCAATATCTTAAACATAACTGGTTTAGAAATTGCAGCTGGTAATCAGACTAGAGGTAATATCTTTCATTCGAATAACAATGAGAAAGCATGTTTGATTGCACATATTAATGAAAGTTGGTTATGGCATAATAGACTTTGTCATGTAAATTTTGATTGCATTGTGAAGATCAGTACAACTAAGGCAGTAAGGGATTTACCTAATATTGTTAAACCTCACAATCCGGTATGTAAGGAATGTCAATTTGGAAAGCAAGTTAGAGAAACTTTCAAGAGTATTCTAGAAAAATATAATAATGTTCTTGACCTAATTCATACTGATTTATGTGGTCCAGCAAGAACTAGAAGTTCACAAGGAGATAGATATTTTATGCTAATCATTGATTATTATTCTAGAATGTGTTGGGTTACTTTTCTCAGGGAGAAATCAAAAGATTTTGGGAAATTCAAACTATTCAAAGTGATGGTAGAAAATGAAACTGGTAAGAAAATCAAATGCTTGAGATCAGATCAAGGAGGTGAATTCACATCTAAGGAATTTAATACATTCTGTGAAGTGAATGGAATCAGAAGATAGTTATCAGCACCTCAGACACCCTAGCAGAATGGAGTTGTAGAAAGGAAGAACAAAACTATTTTGGATGCAGCTAGAAGCATGATATTAGAAGAAAACCTACCTCATGTGTATTGGAGAGAAGAAGTGAATAAAGCGGTTTACACATTCAATAAAGTTCACATCAAAGGTGAAACCGATAAGACCCTTCATGAACTTGGGTTTGGTAATACTCCTACTCTTAAATATTTCATAATATTTCAAAGCAAATGTTACATTAGAAGAGATGAGTATATTGGCAAATTTGATCCTAGAAGTGATGAAGGAATATTTCTTGGTTATTCATCTAAGAGCAAGGCATATAGATGTTTTAATAAAAGATTGCAGAAAATTATTGAAAGTACAAATGTGAAGATTGATGTACAGTTTAAAGGTAATTTAAGGTCTATGGACTCTAAACTGGCAATAGAGATAATCACAAATGAATCTGCATTGAGTACATCGGTACATAATGTTGATCCAGCCACACCAGTATTATCTAAGAATTCCATAGTGACTAAAGAAAAACAACAAGTGAATACACCCGGGTATGTAAGATTGAATCACTCTGAAAGTTAGATAATTGGGAACAAATATCAAGGAGTTGTGAGTAGAGGAAGACTGGAAAATGAAGAAGCATGTCTAATTTCTCAAATTGAACCAACATCTATTAATAAGAAATGTGAAGATAAACATTGGATTAAGGCTATGGAAGATGAATTGGAACAAATTGAAAAGAATAACACTTGGACAACGGTTCCCCGGCTTAAAGACCAAAATGTAATTGGAACTAAATGGGTTTTCAGAAATAAAATTAATGAAGATGGTAAGGTAATAAAAAACAAAGAAAGATTATTGTGTAAGGGATATTCACATAAAGAAGGAATTGATTACAATGAAACCTTTGCACTGGTAGCTAGAATTGAGGCAGTCAGACTATTCTTGGCTTTTGCAACAAACAAGAACTATAAAGTATATCAAATGGATGTTAAATGTGCATTTCTAAATGTTGAGCTTGAAGAGGTTGTTTACATTGAACAACTTGATTGATTTTCTTTGACAAATGACAAAGATATGGTTTGCAGGTTAAGGAAAGCTTTATATGGATTAAAGCAAGCTCCTAGAGCTTGGTATGATAGATTGAATAAATATCTTTTGAAGCTTGGTTACAATAAAGGTAATACATATAACAACTTATATTACAAAGTGACTAATGATGACATCTTGGTTATTTAATTTTTTGTTGATGATAACATTTTTGGAGGAGAAGATGGATTGTGTAAAGACTTTTCTAATAAGATGCAGGAAGAATTTGAAATGTCTATGATTGGGGAGATAAAATTCTTTTTAGGATTGCAGATTTCACAGACTGATAAAGGTATATTCATAAATCAATCAAAGTACTTGAAGGAATTAATAAAGAAATTTGGCATGGAAAACTCTAAACCGGTAAGTACATCTATGACTACAACTGATAAGCTATCTTTGAAGGATGAATCAACACCTGATAATCTGACAAGATACAAGTCTATGATAGTAGGTTTACTGTATTTGACACAAACAAGACCTGATATTTGTAAGGAAGTAAAGTAGCGGAAACAACTTCCTACACTAACCTTGAGAGGAGGGTAATGCAAAACTTTTTCAGATCATTACAATAGTTACAGAAAATAGAAATAGATATAATAGCAATCATACCACAACACAATGATTTACGTGGGGAAAACCCTTTCGGGAGAAAAACCCCACCCTCCAAAAGCAGCTCAATATTTTATTCAGCAATCAAAAACAGATTACAAAATACTTGCAGAGCAAGCTCTTCGCAGGAGTAGCACTAATCAGAGATTCAGAGGCAACTCAATAGCCATAAGACTCTTACACACAACCTCTATCTCACACACCTCATAAATAGGAGATACAATACAAGAAACCGTCAAATGGTATTACAAAACCATGGGCTAAAACCACCCAATAAGGTGTAGCCGACCTTATCTCCCTTCTATGACATGTTAAAGCACGCATCAACACATGTCGCTCCCTTTTACAGCTCATTTATGTATTCGATACAAATTATTTTTCCTATTTCAGGAGTACAAACTTCCGGAGGCCATAACTTGAGAACCGGGTGTCCGATTGACGAACCGTTTGAAGCGCCGGAAAGCTCGCGAAGTGCTCTATCACCTCGTAACCAGCTTTGCCGGTTACGGCAACTTTTCAGGGCATTTTGGAGCCTCTAAAGTCCCCAAAATTAAGTTTAAACATTTTATTGCTCCCCTCCAAGATGAAAACTTTAATATCTTCAAAACTAGCTGTGACCTTGCGACGCAACTTTACCGGAATGCTTATCTAGCCAACCAGAAGCTTCAGGGAGAGTTTCGCACCATTTTGTGCTCAAATAAAAACTTACTATAAATAGTAACCTCGCATAAATGCAAGGTTGAGACACCATTTTTCCCAACAAATCTCCCACTTGTCGAACACCTTGCATGAGCAGAAGGGAATGTCAACACAATGAATCAATTGCTAGGGGCCATAAGGCCCATAGACTCTGAACACCATCTGAACTTCTCTGTGCTCACAGCCTTAGTTAAAGCATCTGCAACATTCATCAAAGTGTCCACCTTAACCAGCTTCACCCTACCGTCTTCGACCATATCTCTAACAAAATGATACTGAACATCAATATGTTTGGTCCGGGCATGAAATGTCGGGTTCTTAGCTAGGCTAATTGCACTCTGACTGTCACAGTAAACTGTCACTGTACCTTGTTTTATTCCAATATCCGAACACAGTCTCTTAAGCCAAATGGCCTCTTTACAAGCATGAGTAGCTGCCATATACTCTGCTTCAGTAGTGGATAAAGCAACCACAGCCTGTCGCTTACTCATCCAACTAATTGCACCACCAAACAAAGTAAACACATAAGCACTGGTGGATCTTCTGCTATCAATATCACCTGCCCAATCTGAATCTACATAACCATGGATATCAAGGGAAGTCATGTCTCCAACTGAATTACCATGATAACACAAAGAATACTCTGAAGTACCCTTCAAATATCTGAAGACTCTTTTGACTGCATCCCAATGAACTCTACCAGGATTAGACATATATCTAGAAAGTACTCCCACTGCTTGGGCAATATCTGGTCTAGTACAGACCATAGCATACATCAAACTTCCAACTACACTCTGGTAAGGCACTCTGCTCATGTCTTCCATCTCCAATGGGGATGTAGGACAATCTGAAACAGATAGTTTCGTTCCAACTGTAAAAGGAACACTCAATGGTCTACAATTTTGCATGTTGAACCTCTGTAACACTGAATTCACATACTTACTCTGGCCTAGCCATAGCTTTCTGTTTGCCCTATCTCTTCTAATTTCCATCCCAAGAATGTGCTTTGCCGCACCAAGATCTTTCATTTCAAATTTAGCAGCGAGCTGAGACTTCAGTTCTGAAATCATACCTTTCCCTTTACCAATGAATAACATATCATCAACATACAATGCAATGAATAAGAAATGATCACCATAAGATTTATAAAAAACACAGTGATCTGATTTAGAACGTTCAAATCCCAAACTCAACACATATTTATCAAATTTCTGGTACCACATCCTAGGACTTTGTTTGAGGCCATACAAAGATTTCTTCAATTTACAGACCAAATTACTTTTGCCTTTCACCACATAGTGCTCCGGCTGTGTCATATAAATATCTTCCTCCAAATCACCATGAAGGAAAGCAGTTTTCACATCCATTTGCTCAACCTCTAAATCATAAGCAGTAGCAATAGAAAGCAAAAATCTAATGAATGTCATTTTTGCAACAAGAGAAAATATCTCACCGTAATCAACACCCTCAACCTGAGAGTAGCCTTTTGCAACCAACCTTGCTTTATACTTCTCAATGCTTCCATCTGAACCAATCTTTTTCTTGAACACCCATTTACAACCAACAGGTTTTCGTCCTTCAGGCAATGGTACAAGATCCAATGTATCATTCTTTTTCAAAGCTGCCATTTCTTCCTCCATAGCAATCTTCCAGGATTCTGCATCATTCATACCTAATGCCTCTTCTATAGATTTCGGTTCATCCACACTAGTATTCAGAGCAAAAATACATCTCCAATCATCAGGTGAATACCTTTTAGGTGGTTGTCTATGTCTTGTAGACCTTCGAACAAGCTGAGTTGGAGGTTCTTCCTCCTCTTCTGAAGATTCAGAGCTAGACGAGCTCTCCTCAAATTCTTGCCTATCTAGGGGTCTTGATTCAACTCTTTCAGGTGTAGAAGGAAGTTGAATCACATCTTCTTTTTTAGTCTGTTCTGGCTACAATGTAATAGAAGGAGACTTAATTTCTCTAAAAATAACACTTCTACTGTGAATTACCTTTTGTGCAACAGGGTCCCAAAGCTTGTATCCTTTCACACCATAACTATACCCGATGAAGATACATTTCACAGCCTTGTTCTCCAACTTTGTTCGCTTCTCCTTTGGCACATGTGCATATGCCTCGCAACCAAAAACTCTAAGATGTCTCAATGAAGGCTTGTGACCTGACCATGCTTCCATAGGCGTTTTATCAACAAGAGCTGATGTAGGAGACCTGTTAATCAGGTAGAAAGCAGTGGCAACAGCTTCAGCCCAAAACTTTTGTTCAAGACCAGCACCACTCAACATACTCCTATCCTTTTCCATCAGTGTCCTGTTCATTCTTTCTGCAACTCCATTCTGCTGTGGAGAATACGGAGTTGTCTTCTGCCTGTTAATTCCACAGTCTTTACAGAATCTATCAAAATCATTAGAGCAAAACTCACCGCCATTATCAGTTCTCAAACATTTTATTTTTTTTTCAGTCTGCAACTCAACCATTGCTTTAAATTCTTTAAAACGACTAAAAACTTCAGATTTACTCTTTAGAAAATAAACCCATGTCCTTCTACTAAAATCATCAATAAATGAAACATAATATGTGGATTTTCCAATCGAAGAGACATCTACTGGACCAAACACATCAGAATGGATAAGATCCAAAACGCCACAAGTTTTATGAGAACACGAGTAAAACTGAACGCGGTTTTGTTTTCCATAAATGCAATGCTCACAGAAATCAAAGTCAAGGTTACAGTCATTCAAACCTTCTACAAGGTTTTTATTTTTCAAGGTCCTTAGACCCTTTTCTCCAATGTGGCCAAGTCTCTGGTGCCATAACATAGTCTTCTCTGCAGGTAACTTTGCTTCAGATGAAAGAGCACCCTTAGGTACCCAAAAACCATTTCCATCTGTTGAAGGTGAAACCTTCAAATCTTCTAGTGAAGTATCCGCAGATTTGCTTTTTACAGAAGTGCTATTACACTCAACAGTGTATGCTTCAAGCTTATACAAAGTGCCAAACCTGACACCTCTAGCAACTACCATAGCACCCTTAATCATCTTACATCCTGTTTCAGAAAAGACTACCTGCAGACCCGCATCTATCAGTTTGCTCACAGATAACAGGTTTCGTTTTAATCCAGGGATATGCAGCACACCATTAATCCCTTTTATTCTACCATCAGAAAACCTGATTCTAACCTTACCTCGACCAACAATGTCTAGAGGTGAATCATCACCCAAGTACACCTTACCTCCATTAAATCCTTCATATTTAGAAAACCAATCTCTATTGGAAGTCATATGAAAAGATGCACCTGAGTCAATTAGCCAGGCATCATTACCTGCATGAGTCGCCAAAGCCGCAATAAATGCATCGCCATCTTCCTTGTCGGACTCAGAATCAGAATCGAACTTTTTCTTTTTCTTCTTCTTTTCTTCTTTGCAGTCCTTACGGATGTGACCCAGTTTACCGCAATTCCAGCAAATGACTTTGGACTTTCCAGGAGATTTCGATCTCCCTTTGGATTTGGACTTGCCGCGCTTCTCATTCTTCTTGCCTTTCTCCTTAGGTCTTCCACGAACGGTTAGGGCTTCCTTTGAACTGATGGATACCTTTCTTCGCATCTCTTCACCGAGTAGGGCACCCACCACGTCTTCAGATTTCAAAACAATAGAAGTACTACTGATAGCCATAACAAGAGAATCCCACGAATCAGGCAAAGAACAAAGCAAGATCTGACATTTCTCCTCCTCGTCCATCTTAACACCGACGGATACTAATTGAGCCACAATCATATTGAATGCTTCTAGGTGGTCTGCAATTCGTCCACCCTCTTCCATCTTCAAGGAATACAATTTCTTTCTTAAGAAAATTTGATTTAATAAAGATTTCACTTGATACATCTCACCAAGCTTAGTCCATAGCTTCTTTGCAGAGTTTTCTTCATGGACATTGATTAGAACAGAGTCTGCCAGGCACAGTCTGATTAGACCCTTGGCTTTTCGGTCCATAACATCATACTGAGCTGCCGCAGTAGGATCTGAGGGCCTTTGGACATTCGCATCAACAGCATCCCAAAGATCTCGATCTATTAGCAGATCTTCCATCTTCAGCTTCCACATCTCAAAATTACTTCCATTAAATTTCTCCACCTCTATTCTCCCTGACGAACTCGCCATCTGAATATTCTTGCAACAGGATCAAAAAGTGTCTTCTGCACAAGCTCCCACTCAAATCTGGATTAGTTCAAAAAACCCAACTGCCCACAATTGAAACCAAAGGTGATCAGGCTCTGATACCACTTGTAAGGAAGTAAAGTAGCGGAAACAACTTCCTACACTAACCTTGAGAGGAGGGTAATGCAAAACTTTTTCAGATCATTACAATAGTTACAGAAAATAGAAATAGATATAATAGCAATCATACCACAACACAATGATTTACGTGGGGAAAACCCTTTCGGGAGAAAAACCCCACCCTCCAAAAGCAGCTCAATATTTTATTCAGCAATCAAAAACAGATTACAAAATACTTGCAGAGCAAGCTCTTCGTAGGAGTAGCACTAATCAGAGATTCAGAGGCAACTCAATAGCCATAAGACTCTTACACACAACCTCTATCTCACACACCTCATAAATAGGAGATACAATACAAGAAACCGTCAAACGGTATTACAAAACCATGGGCTAAAACCACCCAATAAGGTGTAGCCGACCTTATCTCCCTTCTATGACATGTTAAAGCACGCATCAACACATGTCGCTCCCTTTTATAGCTCATTTATGTATTCGATACAAATTATTTTTCCTATTTCAGGAGTACAAACTTCCGGAGGCCATAACTTGAGAACCGGGTGTCCGATTGACGAACCGTTTGAAGCGTCGGAAAGCTCGGGAAGTGCTCTATCACCTCGTAACCGGCTTTGCCGGTTACGGCATCTTTTTAGGGCATTTCGGAGCCTCTAAAGTCCCCAAAATTAAGTTTAAACATTTTATTGCTCCCCTCCAAGACGAAAACTTTAATATCTTCAAAACTAGCTGTGACCTTGCGACGCAACTTTACCGGAATGCTTATCTAGCCAACCAGAAGCTTCAGGGAGAGTTTCGCACCATTTCGTGCTCAAATAAAAACTTACTATAAATAGTAACCTCGTATAAATGCAAGGTTGAGACACCATTTTTCCCAACAATATTATGAATGCAGTATGTATTGTTTCAAGATTTTAGAGTAATCCTAAGAAAAATCATGAATTAGCAATGAAAAGGATATTTCGGTACCTACAAGGCACAAGAAATCTTGGTTTATGGTATCCTAAAGATGACAATTTTGATTTATATGCACACACAGATGCAAATTAGGCAGGAGATGTAGATGACAAAAAAAACACCACCGATGGAACATTTTTTCTTAGCAGTAGACTAATTTTATGGTTGAGCAAGAAACAAAGTTGTACATCACTATCAACACTAGAATCAGAATATGTTGCAGCAACAACTAATTGTACACAGGTATTATGGATTAAGCAAATGTTCAAGGACATAAAGGTAAAATGCAAGGAACCTATAATCATTTATTGTGATAATATGGCAGCAATTGATATATCTAAGAATCCAGTATTTCACTCTAAAACTAAACATGTTTCTATTAAATTCAATTTTCTTAAAGAGAATGATGAAGCAAAGGAAGTGAAATTGGTTTATGTGAATACTAAAGAGTATATTGCAAACATCTTTACTAAACCTTTGGCTAATGAATCTTTTGAATATCTTAGAGAACAACTTGGGGTAATACCCTCACTGGTAGAGACTTAGACAGTTAGAGATTGGCATCAGACCAATAGATTTGAACAATTTTTTTTTTCTGGCTTTGCTGAAGGAGAGCTACTTCTCAGGGTGAGTAGTTGGTATTTTGTAACAGTTCTATGAATTGATTGTATTTGGTTTTGTATTGCTTTGACATTTTATGTCAAAGGGGGAGAGATATCTATGGAAAAACACATTATTCTTAGGGGAGATATTATTCATTGGGAGAAAGATTTTTACTCTTTGTATCTGTATTTTGATTTCTAGTAAATGATCTCTTTGGGAGATTGTTGGTTTTTGGTATTTGGCATTTCTGCTTTGGTACTTAGATGGTTTTTCCATCTTGTTTTGCCATCAATGCCAAAGAAGGAGATTGTTGGTATTTTGGATGTGTTGCATTGGTTTTGTCATTGATGTCAACACTTGTCAACACTTATCAACACTTGGAGATCTTTGGTTATGTTCAACAACAAGTTTAGTGACTTATGCATAGTCTCCGGTATCTGGTTCACCAATAGATTATATTGTTCACCGGCATTAAGGATGATCTATTATCATCCAGAGACTACTTGGTTATATCAAAGACATTGTTTGGACACTTGGTTTTGGTGATTTGGTTATTGGTCTAATCAGGTTTGCATATTTGTTGTTATTGGCAAATAGGTCTAGGTGATAGACAGGGAAGCATTATCTATTCCAGATCAACACGACATGTTATGGAGACAATTTGTTATTATTGTAAATGAATTGATCCAACATGATGCATCGTACACTGATTCATTTAAAATTGATTTAATTGTAATATTCTTTGTAAGGTGACCTACACATTTGGTCTTAGGTTTCAGTATATATGTAAGATCTGATTTGTGAGATTAGTGGAGAGTGCAAAAAAGGATTGTAATAAGGTATATGCGAATATAAGAAGAGCTATACATGTAGACATCATTTGAAGATTGAAGGAAGGTTTTGAGAAGATAATCAGAGCTTAACTAGTATTGAATCCAGCATATGAAGATGCTATTTTGAGCAATGCATTATCATTGGATTTACCCATCCAATTGTAGTTAGTGTGACTCCCATTTTGTGATTGAGCAGTGAGCTCTAGGCAGTTGGCCTTTTTGCATCTAGACACCCCATATTGCAAACACTTACTATCTGTAGTAGTATCATCTGATTGTGGGTAAGGTTTGCCACTATGGTTTTTCCCCTTATAGGGTTTCCACCTACAAATAACTATGTTGTGTTGTGGATGTTATTTTTCTTTTTGTTTCATGCATTAAACTTTACCAGTACTGTAATTAACTATTAAACTATCTATTAGCATAAAGTTTGGTTTAGCGGTATTATGCATTAAGTTTCGTTAAGTTATATTTGGCTTGAAATTAGTAGTCAACTGATTCAGCCCCCCCCTCTGAGTTGCCTTCAGGTCCTAACAATTTTAATTATAAAATCACTGATGATGATATACTAATTGTTGAAATATTTATTGATAACATTATTTTTGGAGGTGAAGATAAATTATCCATATAATTTTCTAAGAATATGGAGAAAGAATTTGAGATGTCTATGATTGGTGAGATGAAAATTTTCTTAGGTTTGTAGATTACTCAGACCAGCAAAGGAATTTTGATCTGTCAAAGTAAATATGCTAAGTGTTGGTGTAAATAATTATTCATCATGGATATTATTACATTATACTTAAGTTTACTTAGGAAATGCATTTCATAGTAGTCTGGGTATGAGACACTTGGGTGTTTGTGCCACATTGGGATAGTGTGTCTAGGAGAATTTCCACCTTTTATGGTGCGATCTTGTTGTTACACTCCACATTCAGTGGGTGATCCACCTCATGTGGAATATTATATTGTTTCTCCTCCCTACCCACACCTATTTCGTACCTATCCTTGTTTCTTATTGAGCCACATGTCATGTTTGTGTGCTCACATATCCATATAGCCTTGCCTATATAAGTAGGCTTATATTCATTGTATGTATCGATTGATGATTTAGTTGATCAGTATTTTCATCTTGATAGAATACAGTTTATTCCTATCATCTATTTTGTCTCTGTTATTTGTGCTTTCCATTGCCTCTTGATCTTGGCAAAATCTCGCACTAAGGAATGGTTGAAGAAATTTTGTATGGGAGATTCTAAATTGGTAAGCATTCCTATGGTTACAAGTGAAAAATTGACAAGAAAAGATGTTTTTGCATCAGTAAATTCTACAAGATACAAATCTATGATTGGAGGTCTCCTCTATTTGACTCAGACTAGGCCTGACATTATAAATGATGTTTGTATTGTTTCAAGATTTTAGAGTGATCCTAGAGAAAATCATGAGATGGCGGTGAAAAGGATTTTTAGATACTTGCAAGGTACATCAGAATATGGTTTGTGGTACCCTAAGGATGTTAACTTTACTTTATGTGCATATAAACATGTTGATTAGGGTGGAGATATTGATGACTAGAAAAGTACTTCCGGTGGAGCTTTCTTTCTTGGAAAGAAGTTGGTTTCATGGATCAACAAGAAATAGTCATGTACTTCTGTATCTACTACTGAAGTGAGTATGTTGTTGTTGCTAGTAACTGTACACTATTTTTATGGATGAAGAAACTGTTGAAGGATATAAAGGTAGATTGTGATGCACCGGTAGTTATTCACTATGATAACTCTGTTGCTATTGCTAAATCAAAGAATCCAATATTTTATTCCAAAACAAAGCACATATCTATCAAAAATAACTTTTTGAAGGAGAAGGTGGAAGAAAATGAAGTCACACTGGTTTATGTGAATATTAAAGAATAGATTGAAGATATTTCCACTAAACCTTTATTCAAGGAATCATTTGAATACCTGAGAGACCGACTGTAGGTTTCCGCCCCTCTGGCAAAGACTTGATTGATGCGGTTTGGCATCATTACGACATGCATTATCAGATAAACTATTCATTCTAGAGCTTATGTGGGATGCTACTTCTCAGGGTGAGTAGTCAGTATTGAGATTTAGAGGCTTATGTTTTTTCTTTGATTTTTTTGTCAGATTTATGGCATTGATGTCAAAGGGAGAGAGATATTGATGTGAAAAAGTAATAGTCAAAGGGGGAGATATTAATAAGGGAGAGATATTCATAATTATATATGGGTGATTGTTGGTTGTCTTCCATAAGGGGAGACTTGTTTGGCATTTCTTGTTACTTAGATGTTTGTCACATCTAGTGTTGCCATCAATGCCAAAGGGGGAGATTGTTGGCCATTTGGTGGAATTGATTATGTATTGCATTGATGTTTTGTCATTGATATCAACACTACCAGCTTGGATGCTTTACTGGCACCGTTCTCGTCCTAGTAGGTTGAGTGTTTTCTGGTTCATTTGGATCTGGTATGATTCTATAGGTTCCGGTACAATATGGTGATTATTGTTTGGGCAAAAAGTGGAAGTGTTTTCCCTATTTTTCAATTTTTTTATCAATTGATGTCAAAATTTGAGGCACTTAGAGTTTGAATCTTGACAAACTTTAGTAATAGAAAATGTAGTGCTCGGAGTCTAATTTTCAAATATGTAATTTATTTCAATACCCACAAGGTAGAAATTGATTTTTAGTAGGCATATTTAAAAACCACTTTTTCAAAATGCTTGTTTCAGGACCATACCACACATGTACGACCACCATATTTTGATGTAAATAAAAGAATCTTTGCAAATCCTTCTGGGAAAAGATATCTAATACACCAAATATTGATGAGAATATTTTTTCTTATTTTTTTATTGAATATATTTTTTTTAATTAATTTTTAATTGACTATAAAGTACATTTTCAAAACATCTGATGTACGACCACTATAATTTGATGAAAATTTCATATTTTTTAATTTTTTTTTTTTTAATCTTCAAAAGAATTGTATGTAGATTGATGTCATATAATTTATTTTAAAAAAAAAATTAAAACAAAAAAGTTATTAAAGTTTTACTAAACCTCACTATTTTACATTTAGGTACCACTTTTGATTAATAAATAATGCAAAAATAGTAAAACTAATCATATCACTATGAAATTTACATTTCTGAAATTAGGAAAGTGAAAACTCTAATGGGTTTTTGTTTCATCGAAAAATACGATCAGGAAGACCTTCAAAAAATTACGGCATGGTAGAAATTTGGTATTCCAGTGCCTTTGCCATTTTTTTGGACATCTGAGCATAGGCTTGGTCCCACCAAGCCTAAGCTGAAGCCAAAATCAAGGCATAGGTGTGTTTTCTACTTCATCTTGTATGAAACGGGTTCCCGTTATTTAAAATTCAAAAAATGGGCACCTATTTTGAAATTTATAGTACTTTAAGAAATGTGTGCCCATTTTTAGAAACAGGTACCCATTTTTAGAAACATGTGCCTATTTCTAAAAATCATGCACCCATTTCTCTACGGTGTTTCGATCCTAAACGGGTACCCATTTTTCAAAACTTGCACCCATTTTATTTTCATGGGTCGGGGCTTCAAAGCTAAATAGATGCCTGTTTCTTAAAAAACAGGCACTCATTTCTAGCGGCAAAATTTTTTGCTCGCAGACTTCCACGAAACTGGGACCCAACTTCTTGCACCCACCCTATTCTAGTATTATTGTATTGGGTTCGGGTATTAAGTTTAAATTGTTGATTGCTTCCAGTAATCTATGACATATGATTCACCCTCTTCCCCCCTCTCAGTTGTCTTCTAATTATCTAAACTGTCTAACAATCTCATCCTCACTTACTGATCCGCCGCAACATTTGATTTCCATAACAATCTCATTTACTCTATCCATGATAGAACTTATCTTCTCATCTTCTTCCATCTTCAAATTTTCATACCTTACCCAAAAACCTTCAAGTTTTTAAATTTTCACAGCCTGGTCGCCTTCATAAAGAGTTTCAAGCTTTGTCCATATCAACTTTACATTCTCCAACTCTATGAAATTCAATAGATTTTCATCAGATAGGGCGCTTTGCAATGCTCATTTTTCTCTAACATCATTTTCAGCTTTCTATTATTCATCAACAAGTGTCAGTGTTCCAAAATTAGTATCATGAGGTATATACCGTTTCTCCACTATCTCCCAAACTTCAGCTCCAAGACATCTGAGATGAATCTTCATTCACTCCTTGCATATTTTTTAATTTATACCATCAAATCTGGGACTCTCCTTTTGATAGAGATTGGATGTAGAACTAGATGCAGTTTCTATCAGATCTCCTCAAGCGATTAAGCTTATGTAGAGATGACCTTGATCTAATACCAATTGTTAGACAGATCTGATATCAGGAGTAAACCACAATCAGATAATACTTTTACAACAAAATGTGAAATTATAATGGGACTGCACTCGCAATCAAGCCAACCACCTAGAGCTCACTTCTCATCACAAAAATAATTCTCACTGACTTACAAAACATTAGACTACAGTGGAGAAATAATGAACTATGAAAGTAGCATCTCCTAATGCTTGATACATTTTCGGTTAAGCACAAAGCTAATTGGTACTAGGAAATACCAACCGGGACCATAAGCGATAGTTATCTGTGCACCAAAATATGAACCAATAGAATATCGAAAAAAAATAACCTATTGGCCATTTGGAGGAATTGATTATGTGTTGCATTTTTTCTTTACTAACACCCTTCTGGTCTCGGTAGGTTGTTTATTTTTTAGTTGGATTAGATCCAGTATGATCCGGTATGCTCTAGTATATTTGGGTTATGGATTTGACTTATTCATGCTACTTAGATTCATGTTTAGTCAGTTGGTCTTGTTTTGGTGATCAGATGCTATCATGTACACTAGAAAGATTGGTTTGTTGTTCCAACAAGGGTTTCACCGGTAGAGCTTTATTCAAGATCTTTGATTTTATGTATAAGTGGTATTGGTGCAACCTCTAATGGAGATTCAGGATGTTGATGGTGATATTGTTCATGACTTGGTTGATTGGGATCATTGCCTTAGTGTGTATGGACCTAAATTGGGTTCAAGTTTATGTAGGTGTAGTGTCATAAAATTACAACCCTAGCAATTTTTGACTGCATTAGGGTCCTCATGCATCCGAGATTGAATCCTCTATCCTGATTGGAGACCAAAGATTTCTCCTTCCTTAGAAATATCTTCTTCCTTGGCCTTTGCATCACCCTTTATGCACTATGCCCTAAAGAAATAGATAGAACAGGGGTGTGGCACCCCTATCCTGCCCTATTTTCAGGCAAGACCCTTCCTACGGTTGCACTGTTGGTTGTGCATTGGGCAAGAAAACTCCCTCGATGTTGGCCTGTGATGAAAATTAGATCTACTAATATGTATTTAAGGGGAATTCATCCTCTCATTTGCATAAGTTCATAAGGTGGAACCTTGATAAGGTCATGTTGCACAAGCGATCAAGCATTCAAGAGTATTCAACCATCTTTTTCCAGTATTGAGCATTCTCAAGTCTCCCTTCAAGGCTAGGTGTTACATTCAAGTCAAGGATTCAACCATTGAAGAGGAGATTGATTCCAACATTCAATTCCATACAATCATTTCTATCAACATTTCTATAACAACATCCCTTGAGGTGATTTACAATTCAGTCTTTCAGTTACATCTACTTGCAAGTACTTTCTTTCATTACTTGGTTAATTCCAAAACTAGGGTTTGACCTAAAGGCAAACCCCCAATCCCAACCCATTTTCATCTCTTTTATGTGTGTAGGTTGCAGGTGTGCATCTGTACTTTCGGATTCAGGCTCTATTTGCAGAGGTGAAAAAATCCTTTTCATTTTGTGGATTTTCAGGGACTGTGCACGTCCCACCACGGTTCGAGCAACTTTTCCTCAAATTCATAGTGTGACTTTGTCTCGACATATTAATGCCAGATCCAGGTGCACAACTTCATCTCATACTCTGATATTAAGCTATAATTAGTTCTTTGTCAATTTTACACTACATAATTCAATCAATTCCTTTACATTTCAAACAAGGGAGAGGGGATCAACTTATCATTCCCATTTAATCCACAATTCAATCTACCATCTTCTTGAGGTCAAATTGAATCTAGTGAATTCTCCTTTCCTCTTCCAAATATAACATGGTGAAAAGTGTTTGAAGGGTAGTCAATAGTGAAACTCTCATCTCTCTTTGAGGGAAAGAGTAGTTTTCCCCTTGATCTATCATTCACCATTTCCCCACATTACATTTTGGTGAGCCCGACATATTGCATGCTTTCCTTTGAACAACATTGCATATTTTTCATTTGCAAGTTTAAATTTTCTATAATTGGACTTCTCAATACATTTCTAGGATTTCTTATGGGTTAAATATTATTTGTTTGGTCTTTGACCGACATATTTTGTAATTATGTAATTATTTTATTATCTGGTGGCTGACCTTATTGTTTATGGTTGAGGGTTTGTATATATATGATGTTGGATATCATTGTAGATCATAGGTGGTAAGGGAATGGATATGTAATGAGAAAATAATGTAATAATCATTTAGGTAGAGGATTTGGTCAATCATTGGTGATTGAGTTAAGTTCATGCAAGAGGATTTAGTCCTCGGATATTGAGCTTAACCAGAACCATACTCGGGCATAGGAGATGCTATCTTTGTACTTAATTCTTTCTTTCAGATTGTAGTCTGTATTTCTGTGTAGTCAATGAGACTCATTTTGTGATAAGCAGTGCGTTCTAGGCTATTGGCCTTCATGCAAGTGCAAACCCATTAAGTGTAATTCAAATACTTAATGCAAAAGTATTATTTGACTATGGATAGGATTCCCACAATGGTTTTTACCTTTACCAGTTTTTCCATGTACAAATCTTGCTATCTTGTGAATAGTATTTATTCTTTGACTATTGTTTATGCTTAATTGGTTTATCTCCTATTTTAGTAATTGGTTTATGCATTCCAGTATTGATCTATTGGGTTCTTGTATTAGAGTTTTAATTGGTTAATTTTCTGGTAATCTGAGACAACTGATTCACCCCCCCTCTTAGTTGTCTTCTTGTTATTTGAACTATCTAACATAACCATCCAAAGTAAGCATCCAAAATCGATTCCAAAGATCTTATTATATCAGATTACAATAATAACCAAAACCAAGATGATCACCAAGACTAACTAGGATAGGTCCAATTGGGATACAATGTTGACATCAATGACAACACTTAACCAAGTCCTACAAATTGCCAACATTTACTACATCTTATGGTATAAAAACTAATTCTCACCACATTACACCTTCTATTGTAGATGATCTTATATGGGTCGCTTCATTTTTTGGCATCTTTTCTACCTCCTCTTCTTTTAACCTCTTGAATTATATGACATACCCTCCTCAATTTTGGGTAGGGGTTTGGAACTCCAAACTGATTCCCAAAATTAATATCTTTTCTAGGATTTTCCTTCAACCAAAAATCCTTACTTTGGACAACCTTTGTCGAAAAAAACTCTCTAAAAGCAATAGATTTTTTTTATTTTATGATATCTACGAGAGTACTTTTCATATCATTCTAGATTGCTCTTTTGTTATGGATATTTGGTCTCACTTTTTTTCTTAATGGAATATCTCCTTGGTCTTCCCATCCTCCCTTACTGATCTTTGGGTGCAATGGAAATCTCCCACTTCTAACTTTTCCCTTTTCTTTCTATTGTCTCTCTACCTTCCTCACATGGCATGGGGGATTTGGATAGAGAGAAACAACGATGCCCTCAAAAATACCTCTTTCCCTGTTAAGGTTGTGGCCTCTAAAATAAGTTGGGAAATGATGGCCAATTTCTATTGTGGGGTTGCTGATGTGTTAGTTCATCCCAAGGTTATTATTTTATCTTATAATATTCAAGTTACTTCTAAATACAGACTCAATTTTGATAGTCTAATTCCCTTGAAAAATCCTTCTAATTTTAGAGTTAATATATTTTGAAAACTTCTTCCCTCAAGGTGTGTGAAGGTGAACTATGATGGGGTGGTGAAGGGTAATTTGGTTCTAACTCATTGAGGCAGAGTGTTGAGGGATGAAAATGGTGGGTTTATTTGGTGGTCATGCCCCCTTTGGTAAGTCAAAAAAATCAAGTACCTGAAGATGTTGTTGCCTACCATGGTCTAAACTTGGCCTCTCAATTTAATGATTAAAATTCTATCTTGAAGGGGATTATAAGAATATAATAAAACTACTTAAGGGGTATCAATGTCATTCTTGGACTATCTAAAGTTGGATAAGGGATCCTACAAAAATGATTGATTCATTCGATAATTGTATCTTTTCTCATGCTTTTAGTTAGGCCAATTGTGTTGATGATTATTTTCTTAACATGCGGTCCAAAGCAATGCTAAACAATTATGGAATATGTTTCCATAAGTTATTATGAATTTGATAGGGTATGATGGGTTAGATACTCATGTTGGAAGCATTAACTAATTTTTTATGGGGAACTCTTTCTATTGTGGTTTGTGCCATGTTGCCTAGCTCCTGTTCTTTCTGTATATTTTTCTTTCTTGACAGGACATGGATTTCTTATTGTTCTTGATATGTAGGTGCTAGTGTAAGGTGCATGGATTCTGAAATGGGGGGTGAAAGGAACCATTTGGAGAAAATTAACTATGAAGGGTTGAATAATAATTCTACTATTTGGTGGATTTTGCAAAAATGGGATGTTACCCTTACTTGGAAAGGCTACATTAGTTTGACCATGTATATTGTCAACATTTTTTGTCAGGGGTTGGAATGAGACTTATGTTGTAGTGTATGGAAAGAGAGTTAACCTCACGAAAGATCTCATCTTAGAGATTATAGGCATACTAATGGACAGGAAGAAGGAATTTAAACATAGAACATCCTTGGAAGAAGTGGTACAAAGATTTCCCAAAGGTAAAGAAGGGAACTGTCTCGTTAGGAAGAAAATGAGCGGTTTTCAAATGAGCTCCATCAAACTCCTTTAAGGTGTTGTTTTAAAGGTACTCATGGAGTATTTCTCCCTTGATGGTTATTTTACCAATATTTGTGGGCATCATTTTGTGCTATTAAATCATTTAAGATATAAGGAAATGATATATTTTCCCTTTTATCTATTATTCTCCTTGAATAGGGAGTTAGGGGTTTTAAAAAGAACCCTAAAAATCCTATTGTACACAAATGCCCCATTATGTTCATCATGGATTATATCAAATCTTTGCCTACCCATTCTAGTAGTAAGCCTAAGCTTTATGAGGATTTTAACCCCCTAGAGGATGTTGAGTTGGAGTTTTTTGTTTTGAAGGATCAGGGGTGAGACACTAGAGAGGACTCTCAGATTAGGGTAGGAAAAAAAAGTGGGAAGCCAAGTAGTAGTAGAGTTCTGAAGAGAGGAAAAATAATAAATAGCTCCCTTGTTTTCTTTGACTTTGAGGATCATAGTGATCTTGTTTTTTCTCCTTCAAGAGATTATGAGGATATTGCTATGGACAGAGGCAATAGATCACCACTTTCACATCAATTTAATGTCGATTATGCCCACCTTAGTTTCGATAAGGAGAAACATGATTATGTCCTGGGTCTCACTAGGGATGTGGTCATGGACATCTTCAAGATGCACATGTGGTACTTTCATGAGATCAAACATATGTGAATTATGATCATGTATATTCAAGATAGGCTTTATGAGGGTTTGGTGCATAGTGAACTATGGGTTGATAAAGAAATGAAATGTGGTTACTTCTCTATAAAATGCCAAGATGTATATGGCTAGTTTTAAATCTGATTATGAAGGTAATATTGTGTCTTCAGAAAAAAAAAAATCAAATATCAATGCCAACTTAGTAACGTTGGCTAATTTCAGCCACAATGTGATTTAACAGTTTGCGAGTAGTATGAGGATGGTCAAACAATTTGAAATATTGCAATAAGTTAATTCTTCATTCATTGATCTAGAGAACAAAAGAAATCAGATTGGTGCTAAAGAGGACAAAGGCCCATATAATCATACCAGGGGTCATCTCAAGAGGAATGTTTATTAGTTTTTGAAGTACTTACAAGATATCAAAAAGCTTTCTCAAGAGGAATCCCATCATGTGGTCAAAGTGGCCAAGACTTTGAGAAAACTTAAGTAACTTTTCTTCTTTTTTATTTTTTGGTCCATGTACGATACCTTGTTGGTTGTATGGTCTCTTTCCTGTATGTTTTGGTTAGATGGCATTTTATTATTACTTTGTTGATGTTTTTCTAAAGGAATTTTTTTTATATGGGATTTTAGGTCTCTTCAAAACCTATTTGACCTGTTAATAAAAAACAAATAATTAATCTAAAATTATTTGGAGTTGATACTAATCAATACCAACTCAAAACCATTAAGAATTCTTTGTTCCTCTATTTTCCTAGATCTATACACTAAATTCTTTTGTCTAAAGCTACCTATTGTTGTATTTCTCAATCTTCTATTCTCTATTGCTGCTACACATTCCTCTACTCAAAATATTGTTAATACCAAAAAACCCTTCTTCCTATTGTACCCACAAAAACTCTATTGTTACATACACCATTCTCACTTTTTGTCAATTTCTATCCCTCAACAAATTATATCTCAATTTTGAATTCAAAATCACCAAATATTATTTAATCTAATAGTAAAATAAATAAAAAACTCTCTTACATGTTAAAGGAAAGGAGGGATAAAGATACAAAATATCTCTAATGGCTCTAGCTCATCATAGATAGGTGTTAATGGGAGGGGTCGGGTTAATAAATTTCTAAAAATAAATGTAGGTGATCTAGGAGATCAATACATTTTCTATAATGCTTTGAAATGGAACAACTATAGAATAGTTCCATCCTTGAATATTGACTCCAACAATAGCTACATCTGTAAGACTTATTTTCCCTATTCAACCAAAATCACATTAAATAATTGCTAAAATTATTTTTGTTTAATTCCCATTTCAAAAAGTTTAGTAACATGATTCACTAGAGCTTCTTGGACAAGGTGCTTGGTGCTTTTGGTTTCTAAGATAAGTTTATTTTGTTGGTTGACCAACTTATCTCAACTCCTCCTTTTTCTATCATTGTGAATGGTGTGCGTTCCCCGTTCTTTAAAACTTCTAGGGGCATCATGCAGGGGGACCCCATCCCTCCTATTCTCTTCATTATTCTGGCTGAATGTTTTGGTAGACTTATTAGAAAATTTGTTTCTCAGGGTCTTCTGTTTGGAGTCTCTCCCTCTTTTGGTTTCAAATCCTTCTCGCACTGACAATTTGTTGATGATACCATCTTAATAGGCACTTCATCGATCAAAGAAGATTCTACTATGAAGTATTGTCTCTATAATTATAATTTTGCTTCATGTGAAGTGATTGAGTGGGAGAAAAGATTTGTATTCCTCTTCAACACCCTAGAGGATAGACAAAATAGGATGGCCTAGATCCTTGGATGCCTAATTGGCAAGCCCCCTTCTATTTACCTTGGTCTTCCTTTGAGCACAAAACCTACAAATTTTTTTGGAATAGTCTTGTTGATAGATTGGACAGGAAGCTAGCTGGATGAAAAGGTACCCTTCTTAGTCAAGCTGGTAAAATCCAGCTATTAAAATCTTCTCTCTAGAGTCTTTCAGTTTATTCTTTAAGCCTCTTTGAAATTCCTATGAAATTGGCATATGCTATTGAGAAAATTCAGAAAGCTTTCCTCTAGTCTAAGGTTGAGGAAAAGAAGAGAGTTGCCCTAGTTTCTTGGGATAATGTCTCCAAACCAAAAAAGGTGGGGGGACTGGGCTTGAGAAATATTA
Source organism: Cryptomeria japonica (assembly GCF_030272615.1). Lineage (NCBI taxonomy): Eukaryota > Viridiplantae > Streptophyta > Pinopsida > Cupressales > Cupressaceae > Cryptomeria > Cryptomeria japonica. The sequence continues at coordinate 37,822,808 of NC_081415.1, forward strand.
AAACCTTGAACAAGACCCTTCTGGCCAAAAATAATTGGAGAATCTATCAGGGATCTGGTGAGTGGAATGAAATTTGGAAGGATAAATACTTACGTGTCATCCCTACCATGGAAAATTTTCTTGCCTCTGATCATATATTGAGTGGCTCTACTATTTTGAACGATGTTACCCATGCTAAAGGTATTGTCAGTTTGTGAAAAATTTTGGCCATTGGTAATGGCAGAAAGGTGGATTTCTAGGATGATGCCTGGATTAGAGGAGCTCCTCTCAATGATAATTGTGTTTCTCAGATGATCATCCAAACTAGCAAGGAACAGTTTGGTGTTAAAATTGTTGACTACTAGAGAGATCAAAAGTGAGTGGACCTCAGCTCTATTGATCCTAACTTAAAGTAGGTTAACTTAGTGATTAACCAAGCAGTTATTAACCCAAGAAAGGAGGACCACCTGGTGTGGAGCGGTACCCATTTAGGGACTTATTATGTGGTGTCTGATGTCCTAATGTTGGCTCAATCTCAAGACTCTAGTCCTTGTTGTGTTAAGGCCCGATGTTCAGGTTTGACTCCTAAAATTAGTTATTTTCTATGGATTCTTTTGCAAAATAAAATTCTAACCACAGATAACCTAAGAAAGAGGGGCTTATGTATCCCCAATAGATTCTATCTATATCTTAATGATGAGGAATACATGAACCATATTTTTATCCACTATCCTTTTGTCCAACCTATTTGGGCTATGTTTTACCAGCATTAGGGTTTAAATTGGGTGTTCCCAGAGGAGATTCAAGATTGTTTTAGGATCTGGTCTTGCATTACAAATAATTCGATCATAAGAAATTTATGGAATTTTTCCTTTCCACATATCCTATGGGGTATATGGAAAGAAAGGAACAACATAATTTTAGGAATGACATTAACCCCTCCGAGGTAGTTTGGGCTAAGATAAAATTCAATTTTGCTGAGAATGTGATGTCTAGTGGATCTGATTACTGCAATAGTAAGGATGATTATGGTGTACTAAAGAGTTAGAACATCCCAGCCCACATAGACATCAATACCAACTAGCTCAAAAGAAGGATGTGTTGCTGGTCTTTTTCTCCCAATGACTGGATTAAGGCTAACTTCGATGGGGTTGCTAAATGGAACCTAGGACTAGTTGCCTGTGGTGGAGTTATCCAGAATTGTGATGGCTTTTGCATAGGGGTAATACCCTTCCCCTTGGGGAACCAGACTAACCATCTGGCTGAAGCTATGGGCACTCTCCAAGCTATCAAATTAGCACACAATCTGGAAGTCAAAATTTTATGGTTAGAGGGTGATTCTAAAAACATTATCAATTGCCTCCTTGGTAAGAATCAACCCTCATGGATGATTAAAACTATCATTGAAATGGCCGAGGAGATGCTTGAGGGATTAGACTAGTGTTAAATTTCTCATGATTATAGAGAGGCCAACAAGAGTGATGATTGGGTTGCCAATGAGGCAGTACGAAGTAGGCAAATCAAGAAATTGGAATGGCGTGGGGGAGCTTCCTCGAGTGGCACGTGAGATTTTAAATTATGAAAGATATCATGGTAAACAAGGAAGGATTTGATATGATTTCTTGATATGGTAGGGGTGGTCGTGGCATCATGAAATAATATCGTAAGCAGCCGAGAGGGAGGTACATTAGTAATTGCCATATCATCTCGCATTCTTTGTGCGTGCATTTCTCCTTTTGGAGTGGAAGCTAATGAAATATCCATTGGCTTCTAGAGGCTTCTTCCATGCTAAAGAGAAAGTCCACAGAGAAGAGTGGTATTTGCAGGAAATTAAAGATGATTGAAATCGATAAGAATATAGGGGCAAATCACAAGCACATGAAGGCAACTAAAATTGATAAATAGTAGGACAGTCTCCAAGTTTGGGCTATGTTCCAAGCACCTAAAATGATGGAGAGAATGCAATAAAGATGGTCGAGAATTACTAGGATTTTTAAAAAGGGGTGGAATAAGGGCACCTTGACCATTGGAAATAGGAAGGTTAAGGTGAATGAGACCATGATCGCTAAGGCTATGGGTCTGCCGATGGATGGTATCAAATTCTACAGGGATAGGAAGCTTTTGGATGCTACTTTGAAGAAATTTCCAAAGGAAGAGGATGAGAAAGTGAAGGTGGTTAAGGGTAATCACCCTTACTAATCTCCTAAGGTAATTAAGTTGATTTGGTGATGGATTTTGTTTTTATTATCGAATTTATTACTTTAGATAGTAGATATACCAAGGTTTATAGCTACCATTTTGTTGTTCTCAACCTTTTCCGGTACAAGGAGAAAATTTCCATCCCCTATTACTTGTTTTGTGCCCTAAATGTCAAGATTATGGATGCTATCTCTAATCCCAAAACTAATCCTACTAAACATGAGGGTCTTATGGTGGTTCTGTACAACCACATCAAGAATACCACGATTCAACTGAATATTACAGAGGTTTCTGAGTCGAATGAGGAATTAGATGATTCAAATGATGATAATGATGGTGAAGGTTACGAAACAGAGGTGTATGTTGAGGACAACCCCCATATCACTGGGTCGAGCAAACGAAAAAGGAAAACAGGGCAAGAGGATTAGGGTAAAGCATTGGTCAGAAGGAAGCAAAAGGGGGAGGATGATGATAGTTGGTATGAGGAAGAAGATGAGACTGAAGATGATATGGAGACAAACAACGATGAGGTTGAAATCCTCTCTAGCTAGAAGCAAAAAGGGGAAGATTCTGAGAAGTGAGGATTTGAGAGCTAAGAAGAGTTCACTCTTCCCTACTGGTTTCAAGGACCGCAATAAGGGCTTGGCTAGGGAGGACACCTCCATGAATAAATCTATGAATGTAGAGTCGAAGGAGGTGGGTCTCGAGGTGAACTTGGATCCTCCAGGAGACAACATCTAGGATGGCTCCCATATGGATATTGACCTTTGTTTCAAAAATGGCATGAACTGCTTCAACAAGGTTTTCATTTGGGTTCATAAGGAAATAACAAGCATAAAATAAAAACAGATCCAGGAGTCTAGCAAAATTGAAACTTTAGATACTATTGGAATTGGTAAGTTCAGTTCCCTCCTTGAATGTTTAAGTGAGCCTACCAAGGCTATCAACAATGCTAAGGAAATCATAAATTCCCAATGTAATAGCTTCCAAATCTTGAGATATGGAGTTGGGGCTACCAAAAAGAGGCTGGAAAGGGTTGAGAAGACTCTCAAAAAGATTGGGGAGCAAAGTCATAAGATTTTCAAGGCTGCGTTAGACAACATTAAGGTTCTTATCAGCAAGCTTGAAAGTGACCAAGGGGACACCTCTAAGGTGAAGGAAGACACCTCTGACGATAAGGTGACGAGTCTTGGCAGAAGAACTCGCACAAGCACCAAAAAGAAGAAAAACCAAAGCAGGGAGATTGAGGAAATCAAGTGGACTATTGAGAACATGGAGCAACTGGAGCTAGAAGTTGTTGAGTTGCTAAAGAACTTTACCTAGTCTTGGCTTTTTTTTTTGTCTTGTCTTTAGGTCCTGTGTGTTGTGTCTTTCGGCTCCTAGCCTTTTGTTTTCTGGCCAACTATCTTTTATCTTTTGTTTTGATCTAATGCTGTAAAGGGTTTAAGGTGTCCTTCAAAACCTGTTTTCCCCTAATAAAAAATATGATTCACTTGATCATGTATGCAAACAACATGGTGAGGGAAAATGATTAGAAAATCACAATATCGCAAGTAAATGATCAAATAATTTGAATTTGTAATAATTATGAAAGTACAATATCATAATTATGGTTCATATTTGAATATAATATTTAAACCAATTCTTACTCTAAAGAAAAGGTTGATGGATTTAAAATAATTAGTATTACCATAATGACAATATTTAACTTAATTCGTAAATGCATATATTTTTAAATTATTATTTTACTCATAGGTTCTATTCCTCAAGATCCTTATCACATGATAACTCAAAATCAAGGTTAGAAAGTACTTTATGTTTAGGGTTTTATATTTGTAATCACAGATGCATCTAGTTAATTTTAGTTTAAATTCAACTTTTAAAAAATAAATTATAAAACACTTTTTATTTTAACATGAATGCAAAATTAAATTATAAAATACTTCTAATTTCAAATTGAATATTATAATTCTTGTAAATTTAAGATGTAACAGCACAACTCTAATTAAATTGCGAGATATAATCTCTAATACGCCGAACTAACGGAACATCAAATAAGTGCACTTGAAAAGAGAAAGAAAGGCCCACACAATATGTATCAGATTCAGTTCTTACGCGAGTTCCAAACGCCTCAAACAAAACCAGAACTACCAAACACTGCCGGTAGTCTATTCAAATAAGTTCACTTGATTCAAAGAAAGGCCCAAATATGTATCAGATTCAGTTCTTACGTGAGTTCCAAACGCCTCAAACAACCAAACACTGCCGGTAGTTTATGCTTTGCGGATAATTCACATGTTTTAACTACCTTCTCTTGAAGGTATCGTCCCAATCCACTTATTTAAGAACAGAAATGAAATCAGGAGTAATGCAGTTTGCGATTAGACCTAAGAATTCAATTTTTTAATAAAAACTTAATATTGTCGTTAGTAGCAATGAGTTTCATTTGAAGAGTTTCCCAAAGTTTTATAAATAAACAAACAACGAAAACAGCTGGGCCTCATGACAATATTTAATGGTTTTGAATCCAGTAATGGCATATCTCTAGGATTATTATTTCATATATTTGTCCTCCCTTTTCTTGAACAAAACGTCTCAATACACTTATTTAAGCACAGCATACACCGTTATTCAATCACTCGCCGAACAAAAATGGATGCAATGAAATTAGGAGTCATGCAGTTTGCGAAGAAGTTTTTAATACTATTAATGTTGGTTATGATATTTGAAGGGGTGAGAATGGTTTCAGCGCAGTGCGGCAACTGTCCTTATCCCTACGTTTGCTGCCCGGATGCTCCCGTTTGCTGTAGTCCATACTAAATAAAACCTATCTTCATTGCTTCTCAGTGGAGATGGATTATAATTGTGAGATTTTGCCAGGATCAAGAGCTCAATGAAATGTACAAAATAGAGACATAATATAGGAGAAGAATAAACTGTATTCTCATCAATAGAAAATGATCAATAATCTGATTACATAGTTACATACAATGTAGATGAGCTTGCATATATAGGCAAGGCTAGGGATATGTGAGCACACAAACATGGCATGTGGCTCAATAAGAAACAAGGGTAGGTAGGAAATAGGTGTGGGTAGGTAGGAGAAATAATATAATAGTTCACATGAGGTAAATGTGGAGTGTAACAACAAGAGTGGAGTGTAACAACAAGACCAACACCATAAAAGGTGGAATTTCTCCTACACACACTATCCCAATGTGGCACAAACACCCAAGTGTCTCATACCCAAACTACTATGAAATGCATTATCCTAGGTAAACTTAAGTAAGTGTAATAATATCCAAGATGAATAATTATTTACACCAACACCCCCCCTTAAGTGCAACTTAGGGGAATGCACTTAAGTCTACAATGCAACAAAGCAATGCAAGATGGGTCTCGGCTACGAGGCCATGTTAGGTACCCATGTACAAATGCAAATGCATGAAAACCAATGCAATGAAATCTCTCACAAAGTGGGGAAAGAGAGAAAAACCCAATGGGAAAAAACCCTCCCCCAAAAGAGAGATGAAAAACATACAAGAGAACTCTCATAGAAGAATGTGAAGGACAAAACCTCATGTGAGGAAAAAGTCCCCCCCATATGAGAGAAGAAGAGAAGTCAAACTGTGGACCCCCCTCAATGTGGAATCTGCACCAATGATAGAAGCTCGATGTATGAAGAAATTGCTCCACGAACGTCAAACAACATTCCTCCCCTAAGGAAGAAACAAAACCAAAGGTGCATCCATGAAGTCTCCCCAATCATGAAGGGAAGATGTATGAAGAAAACTCATGATGAAAGGAATCTCTAAAAACTGCTCAAGTGTCCCCATGTCACTGTTGAAAGATACCCCCTCCAAAGGTGGTAAATTGTGCCACACTGCTAAAAAAGGCACTCCAAGATCTAGTGGAGATGGATGTAGAACATGTCCCAAAGACTCACATGTCTCCTCAAAACATAAAGAGACCTCTTCCAACTGATGTACATAAGTATCCACAATCATGTCAACCTCAAAAGAATGATCATGTAGAGAATGAACAAGAGGGTCAGACTGTGCCCTCACAACAATCGAAGAAGGATCATCTTCATCAAAGAGAAGATGAATGTCATGAATGATGTCTCCCAAATCTGCAATGTAGGATTCCATAAACAAACCTGCAATAACTGTCAAGGAATCATCCCATGAATCTGAAGCTAGAAGACAATGAATATCCTGTTGCACTGAATCACATGAAGGCAAAACTGTCACACTATCTAGATTATCAGGTGCAATAGGTGATGTGATATCAGTATGAGGAGATGAAATACAAGACTCAAGAACGGGTTCACATGTGAGAATCCCCATGTTCAAGTGTCCAAAGTTCTCCTCAAAATCTGAACCATCACAATAAGTGTGATCATCATGTGTAGAATCATCAAATGTGAAATCATCATCATCAACAAAATCTGAAAAGGAGTATAACCGAGATGCATGATCAACCACCCCAATCGCAATGATAGCTCTAGTCTCCATGTCTCTAATGAAAACTGAGTCAGGTGTGAACTCCACAACTCTCTTAGTTGTGCCATGTGTGATTTGATAGATAGAAAGGAGATTGTTTGTCAAGTGGGGTACACACAACACATCATTGAAGGAGTTATCTCCAATGTCAATAGATCCTTTCCCAATCACATCCATGTATGTATGATTGCCCATCAAAATCTATGGCATGGTGCAAGGCTCAAATGTAGAGAACATATATTGCGAAGATGCCATATGATGAGAAGCCCCCGAATCTAGAAGCCATCTCTTTGAATCATGACTGATAGTAGCACATAGAGCTTTTCCTTTTCTTGTTCCAAAAGAGTGAGTCTTTCCACTTGTAGAAGCCATGAATGCTTGCCCTTTTCCTTTTCAATGTGAGGAAGTGGAAGTTTATGAATCATCTTTCTTGTAGGCTTTAGGCAAATCAATGTTATGCTTTTTGATGATATGTGTGAGCTCATCAATCTTCTTAGAATGGCAACGATGCTCCTTATGACCAATCTTTTTACAATAAGCACAAGTAGGTCTCTCCCTCTTTGGTGAATTATCTCTCTTGGAAAAGGATGAATCTCCTTGTTGTAGAGAAGATGGTGCTTTTTCTTTAGGCTTTGATTTCCATTTCTTCTTGTTTGAGTTGTCCTTTCCTTGATTTCCTTTGTTCCCTTGATTTGCCACTAATGCTTGAGACTCAGAAGCCTTAAGAATGCCCATGCTTATCAACTTAGTTTGTTCCATGATCAACATTTCATTGAAAGCATCAAATGTAGGCATTTTGTAGCTTGAACCCATTGTCATCCTATGGGTTTGGAAACTAGAAACAAATGCTACATATTCTTGTGGAAGCTTGCCTATCAAGTTGAATATCAATTGAGTATCCTTCTTATCAATGCCACAATCTTTGAGTTGTGCCCTCAACTCATTTGCCTTAGTGACATAATCTTGTATAGTATCAAAGTTCTTAGGATCTAACATGGTGAGATCACTATCAATTTGATATCCCCTAATCTCATCAACTTGACCATACAAGTCTTGAAACTTTTGCCAAGCATCTTTGATTAGAGTACATTTCTTAATATGAAAAATGAGATCTTTTGATACATACTTTCTTAAGGTACCAATTGCCATGATATTTTTAGTGAGCCAATCTAAGTGACCAACTGGATCAGCCTTAGGATCAGCTGGAGCAACAATAGTTCCATCAATGTAATGAGTGAGTCCTTTTTCCATAAGTTTACTCCATGTATCAATTTTCCAAGTAGCATAATTATGTGGAGTTAAGAGAAGAAACTTAGAAGAACCCATAGCAGCAAAAGGGAAGGAACACAAGAGCACAAAAGCACAAAAGACACCCCCCCAAATTCACTCAATCAAAGTACCCCCCCCAAAGTGATGATTTTGGCACATTATACTTAGTGCGATTACAATGAGCCACTTGCAAAACAAGGCAAAGTGGGCTTATGATGCAAATTTTACAACTTCTCAAATGAGATACAAGAGACTTCAATCAATAGTGCAATGAATCTAACTGAGATTCAAGCAAATATACAAGTACCAAGAGAGCCAAAATGGCCAAAATATGAAAGTACAATTTCTACTTACAATGGCATCAATCTGATAGTATCATGTGAAAGTAGACAAAAAAATATGCACTTTGAAAAAAAACGTCACCTGAAAAAGAGGTCGTATGACCCCAAACGAAGCCTCTGAAGTTACAAAAACTAGGATTACTCAAGTACAGTCACCAAAAAATGCATTTTCTGAAAAATCAGTGTAGTAAAATAAAAAAATTTCTTCACCACTATGGAGAGCATGAAATGCTAGCCCATTTCAAAAAAAATTGCACCCGAAAATGAGCAAAAATGAGCAAGTTATGGCCATTTGAAGTTGAACTGCAAAATCAAAAATGAAAATGAGAGGGGCCTGCCAAATTTTTGAAAAATACTGACATGGTGCTGATGTCAGCAAGTCACTAGGTTAAATTTGACGGCCGTATGACCGTCTCAAAAACTTCGCCCCTCCTAACTATGTAGGTGACTGTGTGGTCCATACCGTACGGATTTGCTGACTGGATGAACAGCGTGGCGTCTGTGTGGCAGCCGTATGGATGACTGCGTGGCTATGTGACATGTCAGGTGACTCAGCTACTGTACAGACGGGTTTTACCCGTACGGAAATGGCCGCCTACTACGTGGCGGGTGCGGGATTCGCCAATCTGGGTGGTCGCAGGCGCTGAAGAGGAAGTGGCTAGAGCCGAGGGCTGGCGGCGGAGGAGAGGTGACCGGCCGATGGAGTCTACTATGGAGGCAGTGGGAGGTGTACCGGTGGGGACCTTGGGCGTCGGTGTGGCGGCGGCGGTGTCGTGGCGGCGGTAGGCGCGGGACAAGGCGCAGGACGGGATGCAGCGTGCAGACCTGCAACACAAACTGCAGGTACAGGGTACGAGGGTCTGCGGACCCCCAAACACAATTTTTTTTTTTTTGATTTTTTTTTTTTGAAAATCTTTTTCAATTTTTTTTTAATTTTTTTTTATTTTTAGATTTCTGAAAAATATTTTCAGAAAAAGAAAAAATTTATTTATTTATTTTTTTTGAAAAATAATAAATTTTTTTTCGAAATCCGTATAATATTAGCAAAATTGGAGAAAACATTTTTCTCACCAAAATAGGCCGACTTTATAACCAAAATTCATGGAAACGACCTTCTGGATGCAATGGCGGGGTTGGATCTGGTCTAGGACGCCTCCAAAAGATGCTGCTCCTCAGATCTGCCTCTTGACGTCGCAATAATGCCTTTTCAAGATGAATCAATGAAGCCCCAATGGCTCTGATAGCATGTGAGATTTTGCCAAGATCAAGAGCTCAATGAAATGTACGAAATAGAGACACAATATAGGACAAGAATAAACTATATTCTCATCAATAGAAAATGATCAATAATCTGATTACATAGTTACATACAATGTAGATGAGCTTGCATATATAGGCAAGGCTAGGGATATGTGAGCACACAAACATGACATGTGGCTCAATAAGAAACAAGGGTTTGTAGGAAATAGGTGTAGGTAGGTAGGAGAAATAATATAATAGTCCACATGAGGTGGATCACCCACTGAATGTGGAGTGTAACAACAAGAGTGGAGTGTAAAAACAAGATCAACACCATAAAAGGTGGAATTTCTCCTACACACACTATCCCAATGTGGCACAAACACCCAAGTGTCTCATACCCAAACTACTATGAAATGCATTATCCTGAGTAAACTTAAGTAAGTGTAATAATATCTAAGATGAATAATTATTTACACCAACAATAATAAAGTATTTGGTAAGTAGCATATATTAGTCCTAAATAAAGAAGAGCCATGTAATACACTCAGTCTTCATGGCTTTTGAATATTGCAGAAACTTATGTATTCCTTTGGTCATTTGTTTTGAATGATTGCAATGGATAAGGGAAATATGTTAATGAAATTCTGCAAGTTTAAAATTTAGTTCTCTCTAGAATATGTTTTATTCAATATTCAAATGTCAACAAATTATCTGTTACACGAATGTAAGTATTTATAATTAGGTGAAATTTAATAATATGGGTTCTAATATTCTGTACATAATAATAATTTGTAGAGATCATTACTAATTGTTGTAAATATATTTAGAGGAAATTTTATAAAATTATTTATTCAATTTTCAATACGTGTATTTTTAAATAATTAATTTGACTGAATACAATGTTACTGAGATAATTTAGCTATATTAACAAAATTATTGATTTTCTTTAAAATATATGATATTTAATAAATTCAAAGAAATTAAACTTAATTATATAGTCGAAACTATTTAATAAAATTTGATAATTCAGATAAGAAGAATCATTATTTAATTACAAACATTGATTAATATTTATTATTTTTATAAACTAATTCATGGGATTAAAAAATATTGTGAAAATATATATTCCATGATAAAACAATTGAATTTAAATTACTATAAATCAACTGAACTTTATTTATTATAAATAAAAGAAATCAGAAGGTTGTTATATTTATCTTATTCAAGGATCGATATATGAATTGGGTTTGATGTGTTTTTTGTTGAATTATATTTTTCTTTGAATAATGAAATCTTATCAAATTCTTGTATCAATGAAATCCATAAATTAATTTTACATGAATCTTTTTTGTGATTTTTTAAAATCTAAAACCATTATTTTAAATTTTACAATTATTTTTTATGCTACCATTGACCTTAGATTTCATTCCTTATAATTTTTAACGAGTAACAATGTGAGAGAAATTTGGAAGTAATTAGACCCACATTTTGGCATCCCACTGCTTTCTCTTAAAATTTATCGACAATTAATTTGACAACAACTTAATATAATGGATTGAAATATATGACAATACGATATATTGAATAACCATAATTCTCAATTACTCTAAGCATATTCTTGAGTGTGTATTCTCAATTAATAGCGTACTGTCAAGATCAAAGGTTCACAGCCATGGTATGTCAAGCGTAAAAGAACTTGTAACAGTAATTACACTCCTTCATGGGTGGGTCATTAATATCAATCACTCAATACAATGCAGTATATATGATATAGTCAAATTTGTGTTAATAGGTTTGATAGGAGAAGTGAGAGCATTCATTTTAGTGAAATGAACAATCAATATAATCATACTCTAAAACAAATGACATTGTCTCTAAAACATGTGGAATATCTTGATTTATATAAATTAATTCAAGATCTAATAACCCCTACATTTATTACATTAATAAAAGAATCTTCGAGAAAATATGATATTGAATCACTGTTGCTAATTTGGAGAATCTTAAAATCCCTTTGAAGCATTTCAAGATTCACCAATCTGACCTTATCAATTTACTTTTTACTAGTTTGGAGGGTTTTCTAACCCCCTTTATGTAGCTTTGTATTTTTCTTTTGGGTAATGTTGCCTCTATGAATCTTTTCTATGTGAGGGATTTTATACCTTTTCTCCTTATCTGCTTCAAATAGGATTTCCTATTTTTTTGTGACAATTACATATTGGATAGGACAATCACATCTATGAACCTATTGACCTCCAACTTGAACAACTCATTTGCAGCCATATGTTATTCATTATTTTCCCAAGAATCATAGTTTTGTGCATTAAATCACTATAGGTAGTACCAAATCTTAGTATTTGATTGAACCTTATCTCTAACTAAACAAATATGAATATCTAAGAAACAAAATGGCACCTCACTTAATCCTTAGAGAGTTTTGTCTTTGATAAGATATGTAAGAATTTTTTTTTCAAAATATAAGAAATAGTGCAAAGCTCTAGTACCATATGAATCATTTGTAGTATCATAAATTGTCACTGCAGGGCAATTTACACCTCATGTGTGTGCCCCTACCTACCATGGGATACACACCATATTTCATCTTTTTTTGTCTTGATTATGGTGGGAACAGGGTGTGGAATGCCCTAGTCTTGACCATTGTACCCCAAGACAGCATAGTCCCACTTAATCAGACCCCAATTCAAAATAGAGTAGTGGCTATATCTCAGTGGTAATATTTGATCCTCATGTCTCTACAAGACTCTTGCAGGTCACCCTAATAAGCAATTTATTTAGAATCCCCTATATAAAGATATTTTATCAACTTATTTCTATCCAAGTGATCTAAGCAATCTACGTATTCATCTATATTGTACCTAAAAAATTCATGCATTCATGAAGAATTCATTATCCAACATTTTCAAAGATCTTCAAGGCTGCATATTCATCCATAGCATTGTGTAGAAAAAATTCCACCAATCATATGAAAGCATGGGTGTGATTAGGGTTTCTTATTTTTCATGCCATTTCACACAATATTTGTGATTACATACAAAGAGAAAATCATCATCATAAGCAAGTGGAAATCTAAGGTATATAAATTCATCATTTATTTTATTATTTTTCATTATTTCATTCAAGCAAAATTTTTAAACCGGGGTTTGACTTAGGAAAAACCCTATTGTAAACAATTTATCCCTTCTTCTTGTGGGCAAGAAATAGCTATAAAGCTTTGTTTAGGGGGATTGACATAATTGAGATAGAGGAATAGGTTCACCTTTTCATTGTAAGGAATTTAGAGGACCATGGTGAATTGATACTACCTATTCCTAGAAATCATATTGAAATTCTTGTAACAGATCTATGACATCTTATTTTGTCCATATCTAGCTTGGTGTCTCCATATGATGATTGCAACTCATTTTTCTGCTGAAACACTTCAATAATCACCTATTTTATTCTAATCATTAATAATTCCAATAAATTCAATTGAAGGATGATAGAGCCCTATCAAAAGAGCCCAAAATATTACCAGAATTTTGGTCTATCAAGGCTAGATCTATTAGATTCCTTTCTGCCTTATTGTGAAGATTAATTAGGTCATTAAGTGGTTTTACTATCTTTATTTAACCCTAACCCTAATTTACACTATCACATTTTGGTGAACTCGACTCCTTACACTACTATTCCTTATGTACATTCTTAGATCTTTGTTTTAGGCATTTTAATTTTAAAATTTTACACTTTGATTCTATTTTACATAAATTTAGAGGTTAAATTCATAAAAAAATGTAAATTATTTTGATTAAATTTCTTTGTGGGTGCCATAAATTTTTTGTGTTGTCAGATTTGATTTTTAATTTATTTATTATATACATTGAGTGAAATATTTCTTAATGGACTTGTTATCTTGCTTTACTAAACCAATTTCAAGTTTAATTCAAGGTCTCAATGATGTTCGCTTTTGTGCATATGATGATACTTAAAGTTTATCTTTCATACATGATCACAATTTTCCCTCTCCTAAGGTTTTTCCTTCCTATGAGGATATTCTATTGCAAGATGAGATTATAAACACTTCTTTTAAAACTCTCTCTCCTAAAGAGGAAGTTCTGATAAATGATGTTGATATTTCTCTTAAACTCCCTCTCTCGTAAGGATATCATAGTAGAAGAGGATGTTATCAAAAATAATTTCCTCAATATTACCTTACCCTCCATACATGGTACTCATTCTTAAGATGAAGCATTAATGAGTTTTTGTACTCCTAAAATACATTTTATTTATGAGTAAATAGTCAATGCTCCTATCAATGATCTCTCTAATGGAGAAAAAAATTGAAGAGAAACATGAAAATACTCTTCTCATAAGGATACTTTATTTTAAGGGGACCAAGATCAAAATATTGGAGAAGATGATATTATGCATTTTAATCATGACCTATCTCCTCTTATAACACTAATAAAAGATGAAGTGTTAGGTGGTAAGGACCCTCCTTCCCAACCCACCAAAGAGGATGTGAATGATGATGATACAATGTAGAATCTACTTACAAGGGATATTCCTTCTTTATTCATTTAGCCCTTTGACCCTTCAAAATATCACAACAATCTTCTCCCACTAATTGCTACATCTATTCCTGACTTTTCATCACAACAAGAGGATGTTTTATATGAACTTCTTATAAATAAATTAATTACTCTACCTTTGGAAAATCAAAGAAATAACTATAAGAAAAATATCAAGAATTTGATAACTTGGTAAATCTCATGTCAATAAAATATTAGATTATGATGGGATGATGTCTCATCTTACCTCTCCCACATTACATATATTTTCCTTCTCATGTTTCTCCTTACCCACTCTTTGTCATCAGTGGTGGTTCTATTTCAATTACAATAATGGTCTTGGGGCACAAATGTAATTCATTCTTGCCTCTATACTTTGGGCGAAGAATATTATCCTACCTCTTCTCTCTATCTAAGGTTTCACTATTTCCTTTTTGGTTTGAATTCTTAATACCTTTATATCCTTTCTTTCATGAAATGATACATGTCTTATGGGTAATCACTCCTTGAAGGGTATATGATCCTTCATTTATTTCTCTCTTTATCTCTTTGAATATTAACTCTTTTTTATAGTTGCATATTTCATATCTTGATGTCTTTTATTGAATAGAAAATTTATTCATATGAGTATATTATACATTTAGTTATTTATAATATCTCCTTAGAGGTTGTGTAATTATTCTCATTATGCTTACACTTGGGGGGTATTGATCTTCCTTATCATTTCTAAAGATTTACTTTTCCTTTCCATGACTGGTATTTTCTTATGATTTGATATCATTTCTTGTGTCAATTTATTTCGTTTCTCAAGGATTCTCTCTCATTCAATAGGTGTGTTTCCTCTACTACAACCTATGCTTCACTTGGCAATGTATATCTATTATTAAAAAAATCCCTTCAATTTGGGTCAAAAGTGTGTCATACTTCATCAAGAATCCTTTTACCTAACAATAGGATGAAGGTAGGTTCTCTTTTTCTCCTTCCCTTATTTTGGTAGAAGATGTTATATTTATCCAAGAAATCATCTTAGAGGTATATTTATTTTTGGAGAATATCTCTTCTCATCCAAGGATTCCTTTTATACTTGTTCCAAGATATCTCTTTTTCAACTATCTTATCCATTGTTGTAAAAGAATTACCTCTTTAGCTTAGAATTCTGAATATTGTTATGTAAAGGATATCTCCTTGGTATTAAAATTAAGTATTCTCATTTATAGCTCTCGAAGACATCAACATAATGCTATGTTGACATCTTAAGGGGGGCATACATATCACTTTCTTTGTACCATATTGTACTTTTTTTTGCATATCTCAAATGAGGTGTTCATTCTCACCACCGAAGAAAACAAAATCTTACAAGAGATGGTTCATTCCTCAAAATGTACACAATATTTATATATGTCTTAAATAGGGTACACATTCTTGAAACTATAGAAAATAAACTCCTACATGAGATGTTCTTGAAACCAAACATCTATTTTCCTTACATTTGGATGCACATTCTCGAAAGAAAAGAAGACAAACTATTACATGAGATATTACCCAAAATAGACACAAATTTGTATTTTCATTTCATGTCTTGCATAGTTCTTTGCATGCTTAAAACCAAAATAAAAAATATCTTATACAAAATGATCAACCCTTAAAACCATACTATTGCATACACAACACGATGAGTGGAACTATAAAAACATAGAAAGACTATTCCTACTCTTCTCCCCAACATGGATCACCCAAAAAAGAACAACTAGGTTGTGTATTTGTGTCCCCTCTCTCTTTCTCTTCTTCTCATGCATCACCTAGAAAAAACACAACTATAGTGTGATATCCATGCCTCTTTCTTTTGTTCTCACCATGGGCTAATAGGATTTTCTATTTGTAGTTCTTCATTTGATGTCTTATCTTGCACTTCTATGCAATCTCTTATGTCCTTGTGTTGGTAATTCAATAATTATATTAGTGGTTGAGACACTTTAATATGTAGGTCTCTTTGGCTAGCTAACTTGGGGTCTTGTTTTGATTTTTAACTTTTTTATTGTGTGTCTTTTTTCTTTTTTTTCACATTATTTTGGTTTTTTAATTTTCTGTGCCCTTGCATGCAATTTTACGAGCTAAGATCCTAAGATTGTAGGCTTGGTTCCTCAAAATTAGTGGCATCTTATATCTTTGTGATCTCACTTCTTTTTTTTCCTCTCTTTCATATTTCATCTACTTTACCATTAGTATTTGCATAGGCTCATGCTCCTACTAAAGTGAGGGCTAAATGTAGCATCTTAAATTGTCAATTGGGCAATTTACACCTTTGGTTTATGCCCCTACTTGAGCATGTCCTTGTTACAAGGTGTGACCCTTGGTCTCTATGGAAAAAAAGCAGTGTTTGCAACATGGCTTAACCACCTCTTGTGGATTATACAAGTCTACTGGTTGTATCAAGAATTGACAGATTGATATTTTGGTGCAATGACAACCACTCCCAACAAATGATATCAAAGATAGGTCATAGGTTCAAACCCTACTTATGCTGAGGGGGGAATTGTTACAATGTATGGTCCTTGGTATCCATGCAATCAAAATATCCATCTACATTTGAACTAAAGTATTCATGCATCTATAAAGCATTCAATATATAGCATTTTCATAGATCTTCAAGGAGGCATATTCATCCTTCAACCATTCTGGAAGAAAAAATACAACAATCTTATGCAAGCATGTATGTGTGATTAGGGTTTTTGTTTATCATGCCATTTCATACATCATTTGTGATTAGATTCAAAGAGAAAAGTATCATCATCAGCAAGCGTAGATCTGAGGTATATTTATTTAGCATTTATTTGAGTATATGCATTATTTCATTCTATGTCAATTCCTAAACTAAGCTTTAACTTAGGCAAAACCTTGTTCCCAACAATTTCCCCCTTCTTTTTGTGTGTAAGAAACAAGAATAGAGTTGTATTCAAAAGGATCGACAAAATTCACAAAGACAAATATGTTCGCCTTTTTACCATGATAAATTCAGAGGACCGTGGAAAATTAATACTACCTAATTCTAAAAAATTACCCTAAACTTTAAGGAACATATTTGTAACATCTTATTTTACCGAGATCTAGGTTGGTATCTATGTATGTTGACACTAACTATTTCCACCCAAACACTTTAATAATCATCTATTTTGTCATAATATTAAGTAATTCAAATAAATTCAATTCAAGAAGGATAGACTTGTATTGAAAGATCCAATATTCTAATCAAAATCTTGTTCTATGAAGGCTAGATCTATTAGATTCATCTCCTTAATGTTATGGTAAATTAGGTCATTTAATGGTTTTATTGTCTTAATTTAACCCTAACCCTAATTTCTAGAACCACATCATTAAAACCTAACTAAAACACAAAGACCAATATTTTATTTTCCATGTAGGTGGGAATAAAAGTAAAATAGAAAACACAAGAAGAAAATGAGATAATTTTCTATTGATCATAAAATTGTATTTACAAATTGATTTTAAACTCAAATTATAATATTTATAACAAATAATTAATCTCATAGAAGAAATTAAGTGCATTCTCCTAGTTGCTTGGGATGAGAATCATAAAACAAAATTTTTTGGAGGGTTGGGTTTCACAGGATAAAAGATTTCAACATGGAACTTTTCGAAAAGCAATCGCGATAGATATTTATTTTTACTAGTGAAAGGAACTTGATTATGAGGAATAAATACTGTTGGGAAAAATGGTGTCTCAACCTTGCATTTATGCGAGGTTACTATTTATAGTAAGTTTTTATTTGAGCACGAAATGGTGCGAAACTCTCCCTGAAGCTTCTGGTTGGCTAGATAAGCATTCCGGTAAAGTTGCGTCGCAAGGTCACAGCTAGTTTTGAAGATATTAAAGTTTTCGTCTTGGAGGGGAGCAATAAAATGTTTAAACTTAATTTTGGGGACTTTAGAGGCTCCGAAATGCCCTGAAAAGTTGCCGTAACCGGCAAAGCGGGTTATGAGGTGATAGAGCACTTCGCGAGCTTTCCGGCGCTTCAAACGGTTCGTCAATCGGACACCCGGTTCTCAAGTTATGGCCTCCGGAAGTTTGTACTCCTGAAATAGGAAAAATAATTTGTATCGAATACATAAATGAGCTGTAAAAGGGAGCGACATGTGTTGATGCGTACTTTAACATGTCATAGAAGGGAGATAAGGTCGGCTACACCTTATTGGGTGGTTTTAGCCCATGGTTTTGTAATACCGTTTGACGGTTTCTTGTATTGTATCTCCTATTTATGAGGTGTGTGAGATAGAGGTTGTGTGTAAGAGTCTTATGGCTATTGAGTTGCCTCTGAATCTCTGATTAGTGCTACTCCTGCGAAGAGCTTGCTCTGCAAGTATTTTGTAATCTGTTTTTGATTGCTGAATAAAATATTGAGCTGCTTTTGGAGGGTGGGGTTTTTCTCCCGAAAGGGTTTTCCCCACGTAAATCATTGTGTTGTGGTATGATTGCTATTATATCTATTTCTATTTTCTGTAACTATTGTAATGATCTGAAAAATTTTTGCATTACCCTCCTCTCAAGGTTAGTGTAGGAAGTTGTTTCCGCTACTTTACTTCCTTACAAGTGGTATCAGAGCCTGATCACCTTTGGTTTCAATTGTGGGCAGTTGGGTTTTTTGAACTAATCCAGATTTGAGTGGGAGCTTGTGCAGAAGACACTTTTTGATCCTGTTGCAGGAATATTCAGATGGCGAGTTCGTCAGGGAGAATAGAGGTGGAGAAATTTAATGGAAGTAATTTTGAGATGTGGAAGCTGAAGATGGAAGATCTGCTAATAGATCGAGATCTTTGGGATGCTGTTGATGCGAATGTCCAAAGGCCCTCAGATCCTACTGCGGCAGCTCAGTATGATGTTATGGACCGAAAAGCCAAGGGTCTAATCAGACTGTGCCTGGCAGACTCTGTTCTAATCAATGTCCATGAAGAAAACTCTGCAAAGAAGCTATGGACTAAGCTTGGTGAGATGTATCAAGTGAAATCTTTATTAAATCAAATTTTCTTAAGAAAGAAATTGTATTCCTTGAAGATGGAAGAGGGTGGACGAATTGCAGACCACCTAGAAGCATTCAATATGATTGTGGCTCAATTAGTATCCGTCGGTGTTAAGATGGACGAGGAGGAGAAATGTCAGATCTTGCTTTGTTCTTTGCCTGATTCGTGGGATTCTCTTGTTATGGCTATCGGTAGTACTTCTGTTGTTTTGAAATCTGAAGACGTGGTGGGTGCCCTACTCGGTGAAGAGATGCGAAGAAAGGTATCCATCAGTTCAAAGGAAGCCCTAACCGTTCGTGGAAGACCTAAGGAGAAAGGCAAGAAGAATGAGAAGCGCGGCAAGTCCAAATCCAAAGGGAGATCGAAATCTCCTGGAAAGTCCAAAGTCATTTGCTAGAATTGCGGTAAACCGGGTCACATCCGTAAGGACTGCAAAGAAGAAAAGAAGAAGAAAAAGAAAAAGTTCTATTCTGATTCTGAGTCCGACAAGGAAGATGGCGATGCATTTATTGCGGCTTTGGCGACTCATGCAGGTAATGATGCCTGGCTAATTGACTCAGGTGCATCTTTTCATATGACTTCCAATAGAGATTGGTTTTCTGAATATGAAGGATTTAATGGAGGTAAGGTGTACTTGGGTGATGATTCACCTCTAGACATTGTTGGTCGAGGTAAGGTTAGAATCAGGTTTTTTGATGGTAGAATAAAAGGGATTAATGGTGTGCTGCATATCCCTGGATTAAAACGAAACCTGTTATCTGTGAGCAAACTGATAGATGCGGGTGTGCAGGTAGTCTTTTCTGAAACAGGATGTAAGATGATTAAGGGTGCTATGGTAGTTGCTAGAGGTGTTAGGTTTGGCACTTTGTATAAGCTTGAAGCATACACTGTTGAGTGTAATAGCACTTCTGTAAAAAGCAAATCTGCGGATACTTCACTAGAAGATTTGAAGGTTTCACCTTCAGCAGATGGAAATGGTTTTTGGGTACCTAAGGGTGCTCTTTCATCTGAAGCAAAGTTACCTGCAGAGAAGACTATGTTATGGCACCAGAGACTTGGCCACATTGGAGAAAAGGGTCTAAGGACCTTGAAAAATAAAAACCTTGTAGAAGGTTTGAATGATTGTAACCTTGACTTTGATTTCTGTGAGCATTGCATTTATGGAAAATAAAACCGCGTTTAGTTTTACTCGAGTTCTCATAAAACTTGTGGCATTTTGGATCTTATCCATTCTGATGTGTTTGGTCCAGTAGATGTCTCTTCGATTGGAAAATCCACATATTATGTTTCATTTATTGATGATTTTAGTAGAAGGACATGGGTTTATTTTCTAAAGAGTAAATCTGAAGTTTTTAGTCGTTTTAAAGAATTTAAAGCAATGGTTGAGTTGCAGACTGAAAAGAAAATAAAATGTTTGAGAACTGATAATGGCGGTGAGTTTTGCTCTAATGATTTTGATAGATTCTGTAAAGACTGTGGAATTAACAGGCAGAAGACAACTCCGTATTCTCCACAGCAGAATGGAGTTGCAGAAAGAATGAACAGGACACTGATGGAAAAGGCTAGGAGAATGTTGAGTGGTGCTGGTCTTGAACAAAAGTTTTGGGCTGAAGCTGTTG
The DNA here is from genome assembly GCF_030272615.1 of Cryptomeria japonica. Lineage (NCBI taxonomy): Eukaryota > Viridiplantae > Streptophyta > Pinopsida > Cupressales > Cupressaceae > Cryptomeria > Cryptomeria japonica. Next base: position 37,843,564 of record NC_081415.1, read on the forward strand.
CCACTGCTTGCTACCTAATTAACAGGTCTCCTACATCAGCTCTTGTTGATAAAACGCCTATGGAAGCATGGTCAGGTCACAAGCCTTCATTGAGACATCTTAGAGTTTTTGGTTGCGAGGCATATGCACATGTGCCAAAGGAGAAGCGAACAAAGTTGGAGAACAAGGCTGTGAAATGTATCTTCATCGGGTATAGTTATGGTGTGAAAGGATACAAGCTTTGGGACCCTGTTGCACAAAAGGTAATTCACAGTAGAAGTGTTATTTTTAGAGAAATTAAGTCTCCTTCTGTTACATTGCAGCCAGAACAGACTAAAAAAGAAGATGTGATTCAACTTCCTTCTACACCTGAAAGAGTTGAATCAAGACCCCTAGATAGGCAAGAATTTGAGGAGAGCTCGTCTAGCTCTGAATCTTCAGAAGAGGAGGAAGAACCTCCAACTCAGCTTGTTCGAAGGTCTACAAGACATAGACAACCACCTGAAAGGTATTCACCTGATGATTGGAGATGTATTTTTGCTCTGAATACTAGTGTGGATGAACCGAAATCTGTAGAAGAGGCATTAGGTATGAATGATGCAGAATCCTGGAAGATTGCTATGGAGGAAGAAATGGCAGCTTTGAAAAAGAATGATACATGGGATCTTGTACCATTGCCTGAAGGACGAAAACCTGTTGGTTGTAAATGGGTGTTCAAGAAAAAGATTGGTTCAGATGGAAGCATTGAGAAGTATAAAGCAAGGTTGGTTGCAAAAGGCTACTCTCAGGTTGAGGGTGTTGATTACGGTGAGATATTTTCTCCTGTTGCAAAAATGACATCCATTAGATTTTTGCTTTCTATTGCTACTGCTTATGATTTAGAGGTTGAGCAAATGGATGTGAAAACTGCTTTCCTTCATGGTGATTTGGAGGAAGATATTTATATGACACAGCCGGAGCACTATGTGGTGAAAGGCAAAAGTAATTTGGTCTGTAAATTGAAGAAATCTTTGTATGGCCTCAAACAAAGTCCTAGGATGTGGTACCAGAAATTTGATACATATGTGTTGAGTTTGGGATTTGAACGTTCTAAATCAGATCACTGTGTTTATTATAAATCTTATGGTGATCATTTCTTATTCATTGCATTGTATGTTGATGATATGTTATTCATTGGTAAAGGGAAAGGTATGATTTCAGAACTGAAGTCTCAGCTCGCTGCTAAATTTGAAATGAAAGATCTTGGTGCAGCAAAGCACATTATTGGGATGGAAATTAGAAGAGATAGGGCAAATAGAAAGCTATGGCTAGGCCAGAGTAAGTATGTGAATTCAGTGTTACAGAGGTTCAACATGCAGAATTGTAGACCATTGAGTGTTCCTTTTACAGTTGGAACGAAACTATCTGTTTCAGATTGTCCTACATCCCCATTGGAGATGGAAGACATGAGCAGAGTGCCTTACCAGAGTGCAGTTGGAAGTTTGATGTATGCTATGGTCTGTACTAGACCAGATATTGCCCAAGCAGTGGGAGTACTTTCTAGATATATGTCTAATCCTGGTAGAGTTCATTGGGATGCAGTCAAAAGAGTCTTCAGATATTTGAAGGGTACTTCAGAGTATTCTTTGTGTTATCATGGTAATTTAGTTGGAGACATGACTTCCCTTGATATCCATGGTTATGTAGATTCAGATTGGGCAGGTGATATTGATAGCAGAAGATCCACCAGTGCTTATGTGTTTACTTTGTTTGGTGGTGCAATTAGTTGGATGAGTAAGCGACAGGCTGTGGTTGCTTTATCCACTACTGAAGCAGAGTATATGGCAGCTACTCATGCTTGTAAAGAGGCCATTTGGCTTAAGAGACTCTGTTCGGATATTGGAATAAAACAAGGTACAGTGACAGTTTACTGTGACAGTCAGAGTGCAATTAGCCTAGCTAAGAACCCGACATTTCATGCCCGGACCAAACATATTGATGTTCAGTATCATTTTGTTAGAGATATGGTCGAAGATGGTAGGGTGAAGCTGGTTAAGGTGGACACTTTGATGAATGTTGCAGATGCTTTAACTAAGGCTGTGAGCACAGAGAAGTTCAGATGGTCTTTAGAGTCTATGGGCCTTATGGCCCCTAGCAATTGATTCATTGTGTTGACATTCCCTTCTGCTCATGCAAGGTGTTTGACAAGTGGGAGATTTGTTGGGAAAAATGGTGTCTCAACCTTGCATTTATGCGAGGTTACTATTTATAGTAAGTTTTTATTTGAGCACGAAATGGTGCGAAACTCTCCCTGAAGCTTCTGGTTGGCTAGATAAGCATTCCGGTAAAGTTGCGTCGCAAGGTCACAGCTAGTTTTGAAGATATTAAAGTTTTCGTCTTGGAGGGGAGCAATAAAATGTTTAAACTTAATTTTGGGGACTTTAGAGGCTCCGAAATGCCCTGAAAAGTTGCCGTAACCAGCAAAGCTGGTTACGAGGTGATAGAGCACTTCGCGAGCTTTCCGGCGCTTCAAACGGTTCGTCAATCGGACACCCGGTTCTCAAGTTATGGCCTCCGGAAGTTTGTACTCCTGAAATAGGAAAAATAATTTGTATCGAATACATAAATGAGCTGTAAAAGGGAGCGACATGTGTTGATGCGTGCTTTAACATGTCATAGAAGGGAGATAAGGTCGGCTACACCTTATTGGGTGGTTTTAGCCCATGGTTTTGTAATACCGTTTGACGGTTTCTTGTATTGTATCTCCTATTTATGAGGTGTGTGAGATAGAGGTTGTGTGTAAGAGTCTTATGGCTATTGAGTTGCCTCTGAATCTCTGATTAGTGCTACTCCTGCGAAGAGCTTGCTCTGCAAGTATTTTGTAATCTGTTTTTGATTGCTGAATAAAATATTGAGCTGCTTTTGGAGGGTGGGGTTTTTCTCCCGAAAGGGTTTTCCCCACGTAAATCATTGTGTTGTGGTATGATTGCTATTATATCTATTTCTATTTTCTGTAACTATTGTAATGATCTGAAAAAGTTTTGCATTACCCTCCTCTCAAGGTTAGTGTAGGAAGTTGTTTCCGCTACTTTACTTCCTTACAAATACCACCAAGATTATGACTCTCTAAGCAATTTTATTGAGTCTCCAAACCTTCCTTTCGGTTTGTCTATTTGAAACCAATTATAAGACTAATGAAATCTTAACTAGGGGATTGAAATAGAAATTTTGCTCTAGCAATCAAATTGGTTTTGAAGATGTTTGTATGTCCGGGCATGCAGCTCTTTAATATTGTAGCGTCCTAAAATTGGGACACTTGCAATTTCGACTACATTTGGGTCTTCATGATGGAAATGCAACACGGAACCTGAATGGAGACCCCGAAACCTGTTTATGACACCAAAAACTGCATTTTTCAAGCACCCTAGCCTGATCCTCCTTGCACCCTGCTGTCCCTGGAGGTGGGACCATGGTGCCCAGTGCCCTAGTCCTTCAGGACTAGGGCACCCAGTTCCCTGGTCCCCCAGGACCATGGCGCCCAGCGCCCTGGTCCCTGGCCCTATTTTGGGCCCGGTCTCCTATGGGGCTTTGGGTCTTTATGTTTGCAATTTGGAAAATAGTACTTCCTGGTCGGCCCAAGGTCGGAAAAATCAGTCTTTTAACCCTAATTGACAAGTATATAAACTACATTTCCTCTCCCATTTAGAAAAAGAAGGATAGATATGTACAAGACGTGGAAACGATATTCAAGCATTCAAGCATTCAAGCATTCAAGCATTCCTTCAAGCAATTGATAATTCTAAGTCTCCATTCAAGGCTAAGTGTTGCATTCAAGACAAGGATTCAACCATTGAAGAGGAGATCACATGTCACATACAACATACAACATACAACAACATCTACACCTTCGCATGTAAGAATACAAACATTCTTACAACAAGGTACTAGTACTTGTTTTACATTACAATCATTTACATTTACAGCAATTTCTCATTTCTTGGTTAATTCCAAAATCGGGGTTTGACCTAAAGGCAAACCCCTCATCCCTAACCCCCAATCATCCTCTCTTTTCTGTGTGTAGGTTGTAGGTACGCGACTGTAATTGAAGATCTGGAATCCTTGTGCAGAGATGAACAGATCCCCCTTCGTTTCACGGATTTTTCGGAGGACCGTGTGCATGCCGACCGCCATCATCCCATCAACTTTCGCTCAAATTTGCAGAACAGCACCGTCTCGACATTTTATTGCTAATTCCAGGTCCGTAGCTGCATATCATACTCCTATCTCTGTTTATAAGTGAATCTTTCCTACTTTACATGCATTCTTAGTTCAATCATTCTATCTACATTTCTTTACAAAAGAGGGTATCCTTGCTATCACAACCCTTGAAACTCATATAGAATCCAATCTTGCATTGCGTGGGATTGGATCTTGTGGGTTTCAACCCCTCTTTTGAATGTAAAGTCTCTCCTAAGTGAAAACCATCAACCCTAGTGACTCCCCCTTCTCTCTCCTTGGAGTTGGGGAGGGGAGAACAACTAGGGTTCGATATTTTTCCACTTTACATTTTGGTGAACCCGATGTGAACATCCTCATTCTGATTATTCATGGTTAGATCTGAAAATTTTGCTTTCCTAATTATATTTCCATGTTTTGATCTTTTGCAAATTTTAGAGGTTGATTCCATAAAAACCCTAAAATTTTCTTTTTAAGTAATTAAACTTGTGAAATGTTTAATTGTTCATGCTTGTGTTAGATCTACCCTTCTATTGCAAATTGTCAATTCATATTTGTGCTTTAATTCTAAAAATTAAGTGGTTAAATGTCAAAACCCTAATTTTTAAGACCTTCTTGATTCAACCTTTGACTGATAATTTCACTGATCAAAACACCTCCAAATCGGTTGTAACTTTGGATTCCACAAAAAAATCACAATATCTTTCATCCCTGAAAATTTGGATAAAGTTGCGAGGACCGTGTGCACCCCGAGCGCCATCGTCCCCGACATTTTTTCTGAAATTTCGGGAGCTAGATCTTATTGTATTTTTCTGCTAAAATCCAGAATTTTGGCTGATTTTATCAATTTTAACATCTTCAAAATTAAAGTCAAAGTTGGTCTAGCGATTGCTTGGATTGAGGCTTCTAATCATTCAAAAATTGTTGAAATTGAAATTTGTGTCAAAATTGTGTTTCTTGCTGTCCTAAATCTGAAAAGTGTGTTAGCATTCATTCGAAATTTCAGTGTTTTAGTCAAATTCTGCATGAAATCGAGTCAACTTTTAAATTTCAAAACTTGCATTGCTTTCAACATTCCCTCTAAAATCATAAAATTCAAAATTTCAGTTTCCCTCTCTTTTCAAAATTCAAATTTTACATTTTTCAACAATCTTGGTAGGGTTCAATTTTGAGATTGCAATTTTAATTTGGCCCATCTACAGATCGTAAAATCACTCAATTTTTTCAGATTAGCTTTAAAATAATCATAACTTTCATCCCTGAAAATTTTGAAAAAAGTTGCGAGGACCGTGTGCACTCCGTTCGCCACGGTCCCAGACATTTTTTCTGAAATTTTGAGAGATTGTCCCGATTGCATTTAACAGCTTAAATCTAGGAGATTGGCTGGTTTTATTGAAATTTGCTACCTCTAAAATTCAAAATCTTCTCTCTTTCTTTAGTGCATGAGTTTTACAACAATAAGTCCTACTTACACTATTCCCGTTAGACAAAGCCTTAGAATTAAGTCTTTCCAAGGTGTAATTACTGAGGAGATGGAACCTAATTTGAATGGCCTATGTAATGAGGACATGGGTAATTCCTCTAATCCTCTTAATGATGAAGAAGCTCTCCATGAGGTTTCTGTAGAACAACTTTTGAAATTGGATAACCAATTTGATGATTTTCGACAATGGATGTCTCAAGAATACCCTGATAGTCAAGCTCTTCCTTTAATTGAGGGTTTCAAACGTACGCTTCAAAGTGATAAGAATGGAATAGATATTTTGTGTGGTATTGCACACATTGTGGATTCAAATGTGATGCCTATGAAGAGTTGTTCTAAAACTTTGGGTTATACACAACCTCCTACTCAAGACAATCATTCTATTCCTTTGACGACTTCTATTGCTAGTATACCTACTTTTACATCAAACATAATGACTACTTCAATACAAGACATTCCTCCTATGATCACTAGTCATGGGGGCAATCCTTCTTCTTCAATTAACCCTCTTCCTTCATTCAATTCGACTTCTTCATTCATTCCTTCAATAAGTGTTCCTATTATATCACCACAAATGAACATGACGCAAGGGGGCAATTCGTTTTCCATTCCTCCTTGTAGTGTTCCTCCTTTCCAATCATCTCCTATGACTAACTATCATAGAGTCCCACCACCTTACTCTCTACCTTCTTTCAATAACATAACACCTCCATCACAATCTAACACGTCTAATATGAACTCTTCGACTAAAGCGACCATTAATAATCTTGCACAAACTGTCTCTTCCTTACAGCAACAAATTGCCTCTATGAATCAATCTAAGTTTAGTGTGCCCACATTTGATGTTGCGAGCCCACTTTCTCTTGACGTTGTTCGAGCTATCCCCACTAAACATGTTGAAATTCTGCATTTGGAGCTTTATAATGGTAAGGGTGATCCTCTAACACATGTTAAGACCTTTCAAACAATATGTACTGATTTTTCTTATGACCAAAGGCTGCTTGCAAAACTGTTTACTAGAACATTAAGAGACAAAGCCCTACAATGGTATTGCTCATTGTCTTCCTATTCTATTTCTTCTTTCGAACAACTTGCAAATGCTTTTATTCAACAATTTCAAAACAATATAAGTCCCAAAGTTACTTTGATTGATTTAATGCATTGCAAACAAGGTGTTAAAGAAAAAGTGACTGATTTCATTGGTAGATATAAGCATTTGTATGCTCAAATTTCTTTTCCAGTGCCTGACAATGATATTCAAAGAATCTTTATTTCTAATTTACAAAAAGATATTAGAGAAAAACTTCTATTTTCTGAGTTTACTTCTTTCCAATAGTTGTGTGCAACTCTTCACCATTATCAACTGACTATGAGTCAAATGGAACAAGCAAATCCTATGGCTCCGAGTGATAAGGGTGATAGTAGTCAACAACCATTTGGGGAGTTTAAACCGAACCGAGAGTCCATTAAATTCAATGAAAACATCATCAACAACAATGTGAATGCAGCATCAGGTGTGCCTCCTATTTCTAAGTTTTTCCAGAAAGAAAGAAAGTTTACTCCTTTGAATGAATCATTGCATAGTATTATGAATAAGTTATTGGAACAAAATGTGCTTACTCTTCCTCCTATAAAGCAAATAGATCCTGCAAAGATTAATTCACCCTATTTTGATAACAAATCTTTTTGTCAATTTCATCATCATCCTGGGCATGATACTGAAAAATGTTTTGCTTTAAAGGGTAAAATTCAAGATTTGATTGATAATAATACTATTTCTGTTTCTGGAGTGAATGATAAAGGCAACACATCTGTAGCTCCTCCTAACCAAAATCTTAAGATTTTTACTGATCCATTACCTTCTCATACCTCTAATGCGATTGATACTAATGATTCCTCTTTCTCACTTGATGATCTTGTGTCTATGACTCCGAATGTGATTAGCTTTGTAGAGCAGCAGAAAATCCCTAAAGAACCTTCCATCACTTTTGATTCTAGTGAGACTATCAGGGCACCTGATGGTCCTTTATATATAGTTGCAAAATTCAAGAATACACCTTGCCGTGGAGTGCTTATTGATCCTTCTTGTATGGTTAATATCATTACTGAAGAATTCCTTTCTACTTTGCAATTGAATCAACTGATTTATGATGAAACAAATGTGGTTGTGAAACTATTTGATGCATTTTCTTCTCCTACAATTGGTTCTATTACATTACCTATTGAGGTCCATAACAAATCCCTTGATGTGGACTTTGCTATTATTCCATCATCTAAATAATTTTGTGTGAAGCTAGGCTATCCTTGGCTATCTTCCATGAAAGCTATTGCTTCTCCTATTCACAAGTGTTTGAAATTTCCCCATAATGGTGAAATTGTTACTGTCAATCATAGTCTCTTTAAACCAGCTGAAAGAACTTCTAGCGTTCCTATTGATTACTTTTGGCCTAAACAATTCCAATCTCTTCCACCGCGAAGTGATCATCTTTTCAAATCTTATCAAAAGTGGAAAAAAGATATGATCCTATCTCTAAGTGAACCTAGAACACCCAAACTTGATATTCCTATCATTCTTGAGAAGGAAGTTCTTCCTTTGAAAGATAAAACTAATGTCTTTCCTCAAGCAGATTCCCAACCCATCCCTATGGATGAGACTATGCCTATGATTAATAAACTTCCCAAAAGTAGACCTATACCTCCTCGTCATGATGGACTTGGTCTCCTTCCTAAACCGAATATTCCTCCCTTATATGGAGCAGTTCCTCCTCCTTCCTCTTATGGAGAGAAGAGACCTTCCTCTTCTCCTATTATTCAACCTAAGAGACCACAACCTAAACACCCCAGTGATAAGGATGAGAACATTCCTCCTCCTCAATCTTCGTAACTTCCTATTAAGACTAGACGAAATCATTCTGCACGTGAACGTCGACGAAAGCATTGTCTTAGAGCTCAGGCAGCTGCTTCTCAAACCTTGCAATCCCCAAAAACACCTTCAGCCAATATTATTCCATTTTCTCCTCAGCCAACGATTGAGCCAAAATCTCCTAAACATAAGATGCATGATGGTCTTGATCCTGTGCGAGTTAAAGATCCTATTTTTATAAATCTTGATGATGGTATAGATGTGTGTGGGAGAAAAAGTGACACCAAGCAAGCATGCCCTAATCCCACTTTCAACCACACACTTGTGGAATACGAAAGAGCCTAGAGGTATCACACAATTGGCTACTTCTCCTTGTGGAAGAAAGAGCCATGGGCTACCTATTACAATTTCTATTCCTTTGTTGTAAATGATAGATAGAATGATGCAAGTTCAATCCCTAACCCCAAAGTGCAAGTATGAACTAATAACAAGATTGCAGAATTGAACTTAAATAGTGGAAAGTTGTAAACACAAGGACAAGACAAGAATGTAAATGCGTACCCGAAGTTAAAATCTGACTGAAAATGTTCGGGACGGGGGCGCGGGCTCCACTGTCCTGATTCTGCCCCTAAAACTGCTCCGAAAACTGCTGTTTTGCCAAGCTGTCAAAAATGCTGAAAACTGCTGTCAAAAGGACTAGGGTGCCAAACACCCCTATCCTAGGGACCAGGGCACCCAGCACCCCTATCCTGGCAGGACTAGGGCACCCCACGCCCCTGTCCTAGTCTTTTGCTCTGAGATTTGGTGTGAAGTTCGGTCTCTATCTGCTTCTTTCGGATCTGTAACTTGCGGCGTCGTCCGGATTCCGAAACCTGCACTTATATCTGAAAAGGTGTGGTGGGCGGCTATATAGGGTTTTGCCTTAGTCAAAACCCCACTTTGGTGATTTCCACCTCCACAAATAGCCAAGTTGTATTGTAAAATGTATTGTGTGTGCAGACCTAGTGTGTGTGCAAGGTCCTTAAATGCAAGAAAGCAAACTAGAGCAACCTAGAAAGTAAACCCTAATTGCTTGTAAATGATAATGTAAATGCTCTAAATCAAGATGCAAAGTGATCTAAAGCATGAATAAAGGATATATTGAAGCTTATGCAAAGACATGAAAACAACATGAAATCATACCCAACCCTCAAGGGAGGAGTACAAGCCAATCTTTAGTCGGTAATCTCCTATTGTTCTTCAATGTCTCCCAAGCCCTAAATGAATGAAATTGATGAATGCTTGATGGATGGATGTTGAATGTTGTTGAAGTCTTCAAAGATCTACTCTTTCGCTGCATAGAAGGTCCTCGAAAGCCAAAATTCGGATCCTTTCAAATGAAGAAAGAGAGCTCTTATGTATGAAACCCTAGGTCTTAATTTCAACTTTAGGCTGACTTAGAGATTGAATCTCCCACCAATTTCTTGGGGTTAAGCTTTATTTTATGATTGGATCGCGCTCCTAAAATTTCGGGAAAAATGTCCGGGACCATGTTGCACTCCGGGTGCCATGGTCCTGACAACTTTTCACCAAATTTTCAGGACTGTCGGATATGATGATTTTAGAGAGAATCCCAAAGTTACAGGTGATTTCGAGATGTTTTGACCCCAGAAATCAAGCCCCCAAGTTCAAAATAGGACCTAATTAGGGTTTTTGATTAAATGATGTATAGGAGGAATAAAATGAAAAGGGCACACTTTAATGAAAGGGCCCAACTTTATGATATGGGAGATGATAAAATAGAACCTTAGACCTAATTAATTTAATTAATTAAGTGCTAAAGGGGAAATGTAATGCAAAATGCAAAATGCGCCAAGGCGGGTGCTAAACTAGGTGTGAAATTGTACCACCCTAGCAAGTGCGTACAATTTACGATGCTACAAGATGAAATTGTCATTCATGATGAAAATGCTACTTCTCTTGCTTCTGATAGTGAATATGAATATGTTGATGTTAATAACCATCTATCTAATGAATTTTCTAAAGCACTTATCCTAGCTCCTAGACAAAAACAACGTGGCTTGAAACATGAACATAGCCCTTGTTTGGATCTTGTGATAGCTCCATCTGCTGTGTTGGATGTTCCTCCTCTACCGTGTTTCCTACCTTCCCAAAACATTGATCAGCAAGATCGGGGGGTAGATGACATGCTAGACTAGTTCATTGGCATAGCAGACTCTCTCCTCCTCTCTTTTGTTACTTCTTCTATGTGTTACTCTCATTCTTCTATTTGTTGTCCTTGGTGTTGTCTACTTGAGGACGATGCAAAACATTGAGATCTCTTTTGGTCTCTCTCATGTTGACTCAAAAGACACATGTGTTCCCTTCTTCTAGGTGACCTTTCCTTGATTGGGGAATGAAGAACAATTATGCATACATACATATGATATAAATGAATTATCATACAGCATACTAACCCCGAGGAAAGCGAAGTCACCTTGTGCTTTGTGTTTTGTGTCTATTATCCTTGGGCTTATCTCACACTTGGGGGCTAAATCCTTGTGATAACGTGCTCCTTTCTCATTTCTTATATGTATCACTATCTTAAAGCAATCACCCCCAGTGAGGCATGTGCGATCGCTTTAACGTAGGGGGGCATACATCCCGTTCATATCTTTTCAAGATACTTGAAAATTTCTTGACAAATTTAGCTTTGCCTTGAAATTTTTTTATATCTTTCTTGCATGACTCATAGTGAGGGAACCTTACTACTGACAGTCATGGTTCTCCCTCGTGATCTTCCCTTTTACTTTGTCAATCAAAGTCGTAAGATCCTTAGTCCACTGGTGGCTTAGTGTATCTTGCCTCCTTGACGTGGTGAAAGTTTTTCAATGTTGTTTCCTTGTACTTTACCGGAAGTATGAGCGTACGCTTATACTCTCGCTAAAGTGGGGGCTAAATTTAGTGTCCTAAAATTGTGACACTTGCAATTTCGACTGCATTTGGGTCTTCATGATGGCGATGCAACACGGAACCTGAATGGAGACCCCGAAACCTATTTATGACACCAAAAACTGCATTTTTCAAGCACCCTGGCCTGATCCTCCTTGCACCTTGCTGTCCCTGGAGGTGGGACCATGGCGCCCAAGGCCCTGGTCCTTCAGGACTAGCGTGCCCAGTGCCCTTGTCCCCTAGGACCATGGCGCCCAGCGCCCTGGTCCCTGGCCCTATTTTGGGCCCGGTCTCCTATGGGGCTTCGGGTCTTTATGTTTGCAATTTGGAAAATAGTACTTCCTGGTCGGCCCAAGGTCAGAAAAATCAGTCTTTTAACCCTAATTGACAAGTATATAAACTACATTTCCTCTCCGATTTAGAAAAAGAAGGATAGATATGTACAAGACGTGGAAATGATATTCAAGTATTCCTTCAAGCAATTGATAATTCTAAGTCTCCATTCAAGGCTAAGTGTTGCATTCAAGACAAGGATTCAACCATTGAAGAGGAGATCACATGTCACATACAACATACAACATACAACAACATCTACACCTTCGCATGTAAGAATACAAACATTCTTACAACAAGGTACTAGTACTTGTTTTACATTACAATCATTTACATTTACAGCAATTTCTCATTTCTTGGTTAATTCCAAAACTGGGGTTTGACCTAAAGGCAAACCCCTCATCCCTAACCCCCAATCGTCCTCTCTTTTCTATGTGTAGGTTGCAGGTACGCGACTATAATTAAAGATCTGGAATCCTTGTGCAGAGACGAACAGATCCCCCTTCGTTTCGCGGATTTTTCGGAGGACCGTGTGCATGCCGGGCGCCATCGTCCTGTCAACTTTCGCTCAAATTTGCAAAACAGCACCGTCTCGACATTTTACTGCTAATTCCAGGTCCGTAGCTGCATATCATATTCCTATCTCTATTTATAAGTGAATCTTTCCTACTTTACATGCATTCTTAGTTCAATCATTCTATCTACATTTCTTTACAAAAGAGGGTATCCTTGCTATCACAACCCTTGAAACTCATATAGAATCCAATCTTGCATTGTGTGGGATTGGATCTTGTGGGTTTCAAGCCCTCTTTTGAATGTAAAGTCTCTCCTAAGTGAAAATCATCAACCCTAGTGACTCCCCCTTCTCTCTCCTTGGAGTTGGGGAGGGGAGAACAACTAGGGTTCGATATTTTTCCACTTTACAAATATATGAGATATTTAATAAATTTTAAGAAATAAAATTAATTATATAATCTCTTGGTTCCCAAAACCATAGATTGGAAATCTTAAGGGTTTCCCAAATCCTCAACTATTCCAATTAGCTTTGGCCAATGAACAGGGATGGTGGAAGACCAAATCCCTCTACACTTAAGGTTTCACTCAACCTAGGTGGGTATACCTTTCTCTCTAAATAACTAAGAGGTTATTTAGAGTGGATTTAAACTTTATGGTTAGCAAATGAAAAATTGGCAAATGATTATTTTGCAATTATACTCTACTATGTGCTTTGACTGAATGCCTTTTGAAAAAAAATGAAAATGATTATGATTGTATTTTGAGAATAAAATGCTTTCAGGGTTTAAAAGAAATATGCAAAGATCAATTCATATAGGATTTGGCAAGAATGTCTTCTTCATTAAGGACCTTAAATGCATAACAAACCAAGACCTTAAAAGATGAACAACAAACCAATGCCTGTATCGAGGGATATTTATGACACTTTGTGGATAAGAGATGTTATCAAATCCATAGACAATATTAATTATCAACTATGAAGGTTTTAGTATGTGTTACACAAACAATGAAAACCCAATCACATATTTAATGCAACAACATGTGATGGCACATCATAGCAAATCAAATGACAGATTTATCAAGAGGATAAAGATAACTCATCACCACAAAAGTATAGACAATATTTAGAAAAGAAACAGTGAACCTTCTATATTAATCCTTAGTAAATAATTGCATACATAAGGTGCACCTGAAGATGCTCCATTGCAGTTTGTTTTGCACAAAACGATGATTCTTGTTCCTATAGACTTCCCTGATATATATAACTTACAACCCTTATGAGCAGAAGTTATTGTTTCTTTTTGGTAATTATTCCAAGAATCCTAGATATTTTTTACATACAAAATGACTCACTATAAGTAGGTGAATCAATAGACATAGATGAATGGACACACCCTTTCATTATGCTAAACTAAAATCTAACTAAAACCTAACACCTAACTATTTAACTACTAAGATAACATAAGGAAATTATAAAAGCATGAGAGAAACTTTAATTCTTTGGATCCAACCTCTTCCCACATTTATTGATGTGTTTCAATTAACCTTCATCTTTATATCTAACTGCATTAAAAATAGTATCCCTGAGCACCATCTCCATCTTATCAGGTTCTCTAACTAGTCAACTATTTCATTCATATCTAGGGTATCTGCTTGGGCGATACTAAGAGATGCACTAAGTAAAACCTTACATTCTAAGATCCATGCACTCTTATCCTTGATAATCCCTATGTCATGAATGAAACTAGGAATTTCATTCAACAAAACCTCTTGGCACTCCTATTACTCTTCCTTCAACTCTTTGGTGTACTTCTCATGAATTTCAATTAATTTTGTTATCCTCTTGGTAGTATTTGCTTTCAATGACTTATCATGTAATAACAAATTTAGTCTGTCATGAATCCTTTGGTTAGAAATCAAATTATCCATCTTCTTTTGATACACACCCCATAACTCATCCAAAATGTTTTCTAAATTTTTATATCTCATTGTTAGGAACACACAAGCAACATCCATTCTGATAGTTTTCATTTGCTTCTTCATCTTATTCTATTCCAAGGCTTGCTTCTCAAACATGCTTTTCCATAGGGCACTAGAATCAGTGATTTGTCGTACTAGATGTCCTCCTCTTTTCAAAACTTCTTCATACAATGCTTTGTATTTATTCTTTTCAACAAGTTCCCATTTCAACAGAGCCTTCTTGAATCTGGAAATGTCAATCCCTATATTTGCAATGACCATAGGATTCACCTCTGCAACATTCAACCTCATCATATATCTAAAAGCCTTATTTACATCTATTATCTTAGGTCTCTTATTGGGAGGGTATAGGGCCCATAGCAATATTTCTTCCTCATTTGGATCATACCTTGATCCAATAAAAATATCTTTTACTCCTTGCATATCCAATTTCATATCCCTATTGTCTGAGTGCAGCAAAGAATAAAAAATAAATGAGGCACTCAGGTCCCATCCTAGAAACACAATTATACCAACCTCTGCTAGTAATTGCCTCCCCTTCTATGCGGTCATATTCTCAACTTCTATATTTATGTCTTCCTTCAACCTCCAATTCATTTTTGCTTCATTCTTAGGAGTAATATTTGGCATTTCTTCCCTTAATTTCTTACCTTTGAAATGATACAAGAATGATCTCAACTCCTTAGATTTTATGAATTGATCATTTGATACAAAAGATGTGTTCTCAATCATCCTATCATCTACTTTTACATTCAAGATTGAAATTAATTTGTCCTGTGCATCAGGATCCTCTTCTCTATTAGGTACCTATAATTTTGATACAACTTCATTCTCCCCCGAGTCACGCGTTCCTCTTCTTGACCTTGGATGTCCTCTAGTCTTTGTTTTTTTTGTTGTAACCTTTTCTCCAAATCTTCCATCACATTAGCCAATTCTTCCACCTCCTTATTTTTGCACAGATCTTCCATATCATCAATAAAATGAATATAACCACTTAGGGCCTGCCTTTTCTTGTACATGTTTATATATCCCTTAGGATCATAATTCTTCCTAGGTATGCATAACAACACATTGTATTCGTCTGCTAACCTTTTGTCAATGGCTTCATAAGTCCTAGTTGACACAATCCTAAAATCTCCAAACTCTAAAGTCCTTGGCAAAAAGGTCACCTTACGTGCACCCCCAAAATGACAAGCATTAGAAACACTAAGCTGCCTAACAATTTCTAAAAATGCAATATGATCAGGTGTTGGTTTAAGTAATACATATGGTGAACCCTGAAAACCAAAAACCCTAACAAAATTGAAATTGGCACATGAAAATGAATCACCCCAATTATGATTGACTTTGGTGTTATGGTGCTTCAATGGTCAAAGAAACTTCTTAATGGTTTCTGAAAAGGATCCTCCAACAGTTTCATTGTACATCTTGAACAACGGTTTGACAAAAATTTCTTCAAACATCACATAATGGGAATTCATGTATCTATAATGCCATAAGGAAACCCATAGCTGCACAAGTTGCTCTTGTTCGTCCTTTCCAAACTGGTTTACTTTCAAACCCTCTAGCCACAATCCTCTCAATTTACCATAAAACAATATTAAACACATTAGCAGAGGTTAATGGTTGAAATGCTTATCAAGATTATTCTTCGGGCTCATAAAACCCTCATGCAATCTGTCTACCAGATATGCAGCGATATCAAATGCTCTTCACTCATACCTCCTAATATCAACTACCAAAACCAACGGTCCCATTTTTTCTACATTTGGAGCCTCAACTACTCCCACCTATCCACAAACCATGTAGGTATATTGGAAATATTTATTGAAAATGTTAATATCGTAAGGCAGCCCATCCTCCTCTGTTAGCCTTCCCTTTTCAACCTAATGAAATGCCGAATTCCAACCCTCATATTTGGTGCCCATATTTCTATATTCCTCCTCCAAATTGGTAAAAGATAGAGGCACCTTTACCTCAGAATCCAAACCAAAGACTTCCCGAATTGTTTCTACTGTGAAATGAGTGAAAGCAGTCCCGTCGGGCAATAGGATACATCTTTTGGCAACATCATAGTTTCTAATCATGAGCTTGAGAAAGTCCATATTTATAAACACATTGGGGATTGTGAGTTTACCTAGACCAATTCTCCTTGGGTTATAGATAATCATTGGGTCATTTCTCCTTATATAATGGAACAAGAACAATTCATATCATCTCACTCTAGTCCATACATCGCCAATCTCTTTGTACCTATCCTCCAACTAGTCACAGATTGGCAAATTGGTATTCAACCTTCTAGACTTACCTCCCAGAGAACTCATCCGATCGATCATATCTTAATTTAGCTTCCTTTGTTTACCAACCTCCTCTGTCTTTGACTTTTTAGATGCTTCGGTGGATATTTTTGTGACTTTCCTTTCTCCTTTTGCACTCGAACCCTGCATTTTGTAAATCCTTTGTTTTGTACTCTGCAACTTCAATTATCACTCTAGAGATATCAAAACACTTTCTGATTAATTTATGAAAAACAACTTGCATGGGACCCCATATATAAGTTCATCATCTATTATATCTAACATCTAGGAAAAGTTAGATTTACTTCGTACGATTTCAGGCCTGCCCGTTGGATGCATTAAATATTGTTGGCATGTCTATTTTCACACCAAATTTCTCAATGGATAATCAGCATAACTCGACCCAAAAAAAATTTCTTTTTTGCGTCGCTCATAGTGTTCACCTCTTTACTTCCTTTACTCATCCTTTTGATCGACAGATGTCACCCCGACAGGTCCCTCTTTGTGTCTCATAGGTACATGTTATGCCTATGAATCCATCTTTCTTTCCTCTGTCGCATGCCTCCCATTGGGTAACGACATAACTCACTTTTATGTCTCTTCGATGAGCTGATGACACCAAATTCATATTTGTGCATCCTTTTTATTTCTCTGATCTATCAGCATATATTTTCTTGATAGATCCCCCAGCTTGCATCCATCTCCACTTTCTCATAGGGCATCAGTATAACAAAGATGTCTCTTCCTGATGAACCAATGATGTCTTGATGACTTTGGCTTTGATCAGTGTAACCTATCCCGATCCAGTCTCCTTTTTTTTTGCTTTGCTTTTGTTTTCATGGTCCATCGATATAGCTCTCCCCGATACACCCACCTTCGGTTTGTACTCTTACATAATCAATTAGGTACCTGCCTAATTTATTTTATGTCCCTTTGATGCCCCAATAACCTCAATATTTGAATCCACATTCTAGCTAAGCTTTTTGCTATATGAGTACAACTCTCCCCAAAGACTTGCTTGCAATTCGCCATTCACTGTAACAATCTCATCAAGATTTGGCATCACATGAAATTCCTCATCTTGACATCTTGATAAGTCTTCAATTGGTGCTATGTCATCATTATACTTTATACTAATATCTCTGTGGGCATTTTTACCTTCATCAAGGGTCAGAATAGCATTTTTCTATTCCTCTCAAAGTCTCAATGTTACTTCGTTGCACTTTTATGCTTTATACCTCTACGTTGTTTTTATCAGTATGGGTAATATAGATGGTTCTGCCCTCCGATTCTCCATGTCATCGGGGATCGGCCTAACTGCTCCTACATTATCCTGATCCAGTTCTTTTTTCTGATGGACCCGCCTTTAGTTTGCTTCAGTTATCAGGTATCAGGATAGAGTTTTCATCCTTATAAGTCACACTAATAGCCTCATCAGTTACCGGGATAAAAAGTTTTACACTTCCCCGATAAGCCGATGCATGTCAATAGAAAACACCCTCCTTCTGCCTCATTGGAACAAGCTATCTTGATGGTATAACATTCGCAAGAGTGCACATCATGTTGAATATCATTTAAGTGCTCCAATAGGTCTGCCTTTTGATTTACTAGTAAATGTTATGCCAATAATCTTTCTTTTGCTTGCCAATACTGTTTCATCAGGACTACTTATGCTGATAATTGAAATTTTACAATTTTGAAAAAATTAGCCATCCACCATGAATATTAGTTATCCCAACTATCCCACAGGGTTTGATACATACTGATAAAAAAATATTCGATTATACCATAATGACTTCTCAATTGATAAATGCTTCCATATTGGATTCCTTATCCAGTCTATCCTCAATGCATGCCCTTAGTGTGTGCAAGTGATACCTTGACATTTCTGAAACAACTGATCCTTAGAGAACTTTACTCATGCTAATAAGGTTCCTACAATGCAAACTAGCAGTAAATGATCATATGATAGGAAAAAGGCCTCCATATAGCACAAAATGTTTTGTAAAAATATGTGCCAATAATGGTTCTTTCTGGAGATGTATGTTCTCTTTAAGGACATAGCAAGATTCCAGTTATCTCTAGAAATAAGACTAAAATGAAAAAATAAAACAGAAAGCAAAAGAAAACTTAAGCTAATGATACAAAAAGACTCCTTGCTCATCAAGAGAAGAAATGCTTAAGATACTGAGAATGAACCGGGAACTCCTACACCTGACCATAAGTATCCTCCAAATAGTAAGAGTTTTATCCACTTTTTTTTTAAATGATGAAGGGTCCTAACCAAAGCCCATCAAATTTTCCATG
Organism: Cryptomeria japonica; assembly: GCF_030272615.1. Lineage (NCBI taxonomy): Eukaryota > Viridiplantae > Streptophyta > Pinopsida > Cupressales > Cupressaceae > Cryptomeria > Cryptomeria japonica. Next base: position 37,862,468 of record NC_081415.1, read on the forward strand.
TTTCCCTTTGTCCTGATACTTGGCATTCCACTTTAACACCCATTCTCCTTCTTCAAATGACCTGTCACAGTCTTTCTTGTCATTTAAAGCCTTAACCATCTATTGCCTTTGAATGTTTCTTTCCTGAGCCTGTTTTATACATTTATCCAACTCATCCAATACTATCAATGTGTCCCCCATAAATTTTACTTCTTTTGAAAAATCCTCTATAACAAATTTATAAACTGGGAGCAAATTATTCAAGGATAATCATGCTTCTTTGCCATATACAAGCTCATATAGAGAAAATCTTGTGGAATTATTAATTGACACTCTATCAGCCCATATTGCTAATATCAATTTCGAATCCCAATCTCTTTTATTATTACCCAACCTCCTTTTGATAATCTTCAACAAGTTTTTTATTGTTGGATTTTGCTTATCCATTTCCCTAGGGATGATAAGGTGATGAATAGGATAAAGTGATACCATAATTTCACAGAAATCCAAAATCTCATTGGATCTAAAACACATCCCATTATCTACCAGAATCTTCTTAGGTACCCCAAATCTAGTTAGAATGTTTTCCAAAATAAACTTTATCACAACTTTGTTGGTACCCTGCCTTGTAGGAATGCCTTCAACCCACTTAGTAAAATAATCAGTAGCCACCAAAATCCATTTATGCCCACCACTAGATTTTTTTTCTATCTCTCCTATGAATTTAACACCCCACATCGGGAATCGTTCCTCTATATGCATGGGTCTAAGAGGAATGGCTCCATTATACTTGAGCTTCCCTAAAAACTTTTGACAAGCTTCACATTTCCTGACATAAGTATTGCAATCCTTGAAAACTTGAGGCCAATAATAACCAATATTAATAATTTTATGAGTAGTGGTTTTAGTTGAGAAGTGGTCTCTACATATACCTTCATGTAAATCTTTTAAAATAATAGATGCTTGACACTCATCTAGACACAATAAAAGAACACCATCTCTATTTGTCCAGTATAGGTCTCCATTAAGTAATACTTACTTAGATGTTTGAAGCTTTAAATTTCTTTTCTGACTATCATTTAAGTTATCCAGACATTTCATGTATTTCAAGTAATATACAATATTTGTATACTAGGGACACCTCTCAATGCTAATTTGTACATCATCCTACTCTATGTGATTTACTTGTGATACTTCAAGATTGGATTCTTTCATCAATTTCGCCAAACCCTGACCTCTTACCAACTTTGTGATTTGTAGATCAACACTGAATATGTTTGATCTGGTTTATCCATCTACATCTCCTTCCAGTAGTTTTTGATTGTCTGAAGATGTCTTTAACAACGACATTTGGTACATAGGCAATAACAGTGGCACCAACTAGATAGGGTCTAAAAGATTTCATAGCTTTCACAAGAGAATAAGATTGCTTTTCATTTAAATCATAATTCAATTCGGATGCTTGTAATGTTTTGCTAAAAAATACCACTGGTTGTTCATGGCCCTCATCATTCTTTTGTAACATGACAACAACAATAGTATGGAATGAAGCAAATGAAAACACTTGAAAAGATTTAGAGAAATCGAGTGATTTTAACACAGGGACTTCCTTGATGGCTCTTTTGATATTGACAAAGGCTTCAAGAGCTTCATTAATCCATTTTATCTAAGCAGCCATTTTCAACATTTTGACAATAGGCTTTATGATTTCAAAGAAATTTGAAACAAACCTTCTTACAAAGTTGATTTGACCAAAAAAAAATTGGATTGCTTTAACAGTTTTTGGGATTTGAATTTTATCAATAGCAACAATCCTTTCTGGATCAATTCTCACACCATCCTTTGAAACAATATGACCTAACAATTTTCCTTCAGTAACCCCAAAATGATATTTTTTAGGATTCAAAGATATGCCATATTCTAATGCTCTAATAAAAAAAATTCCTAGATCATCACAATGATTTTCTGCCTTTTTAGAATAAGTGGCCATATCATCCTGGTACATTGCCAAGATATAATCAATCATACCCTCAAAGGATACATCCATAGCCCTCTTGAATGTAGCTCTTGCATTTGTCAGTCCAAAAGGCATCCTAGCATAGACGTAAGTACCCCAAGGTGTAGTGAAATCAATTTTGAACTTTTCTGCTTCCCTAACTTTCACTTGATTATAGCTTGAGAAGCCCTCCATCATAGATAAGAATTCATTCATTGTGCCTTTCTGCAAAAGAGCCTCCATGTTAGGTAAAGCATAGTTACCTTTCAAGGATGAAACGTTTAAATTTTTGAAATCCACACACAGTTTGATGTCACTGTTCTTTTTTTTGACTGGGACCAAATTGGATACCCATGTTGAGTGCCTTATAGGCTCAAAAATACCAGCATTCCTCATTTTCATCAACTCCTCCTTCATCTTAGGAGCCAAAGTAGGGTTTATCAACTTTTTTTTTTTTATATGAAAAGTTTTGCATCAGGCTTCAAAGGTATCTCATGCTAGAACAAATATTCCCTGTATGCTTTAAGGTCATCATATGACCAAGCAGAGGCATGCCTATACTTCCTTAGTAGATTAATAAATTTTGTTTTGATTTTTGGTGTGAGGTTTTTTCCAATATATACTTCTCTTGGGTTGCTTTCACTTGCCAATTTTACTTTTTCGACATCCTAACATCCTCCTAAATTAGGTCTGAAATTCACTACATCTTTATCATCAAACATTCTTTCAAGCTCTATCAATCCTTTTTGAATTTTAGTTGTTTTTAACTACAATACTTATTGCCCAAGTATAGTTGCTTTGTCATCCTTGTCCTCCACAAGTCCATTCCAATTAATCTGCTAGTTCTCATACTGATCTTCACAAAATAATAATTTTAGCAAATCCCCGTCATCATCAAAAACTTGCCAACTTTTTACATTGTCAAACATTGATGATCTAGCCTTGATTTCCACTTGGGCAATATCATCCAAAGGGATGTCATTATGTTTGATAGCCAAGTTAGCCATGAAGTCTGCCCAAATATTATTGGACCTTTCATTCCAATTCATGGAGAAAGCATCAAATAGTTCAATGCAATCCCAAACTTCATTCCTGTAGTTTCTTAATTTTTCATTTTTTGCAGCAAACTTGCCTCTAACTTGTAAAATAACTAATTATGAATCACCATTAACTATTAGTAACTTAATGCCATATTTATTTGCTAGTTTAAGTCCTAATAGGAGGGCCTCATATTCAACAACATTATTAGTACATTCAAAAGTTAACAAGAAAGAGTATTTAAAATTATTTCCATTAGGTGAAATAAATACAACTCCTGCTCCATTTCCCTCCTTACTGCAGGCACCATCAAAATATAATTTCCAAATTAAATTTTCACTTTGTTTAACTTTATCAATTTCTTAAGGTTTAGAAATACTTACCTAAAAGTTGTCCATATCGGAATGGCAAAAGAAAGTCACTTCATCAGGATCAACCTCTTTTATGAGATATGGAGATCTTGGTTCTCTGTTTATCCTTACCGATGTCCCTTATACTGGAATAGTAGCATATGAAAATTCAAGATGAACATGTCCACCTACTAAGTTGGACCACTATCTAGACAATAGCATCCTATAGTTTGTAGGCACTTGTACAATTGTGATATCTATTTTGTATGCAGTGTCTGGGCAAGCTGGGAAACTGAACTCAATGTCCCTAATGATTCCTACTATAGGAACTGACCTATTGTCCATGGCATATAACTTACCATAAGGTGTGTCAAAATGCATTCCCAACTCTTTCATGACATCTTCTGACATGATATTTGGGTCAGTGCAAGAAGATGAGTCCACTTTTTGGCCAAAAAGCGGAGGTATTTTACCTATTTTTCAGATTTTGTCTCATTTGAGCTTAAATTTTGAAACACTTAGAGATTGAATCATGGAAAAATTCAATAATATAAAAGATATCCCTTTGAGTGTACTTTCCAAATATTTAATTTATTTTATACTCACATAATAAAAAATAACTTTTTGAATGGAGTCCTAAAAACTATGTTTTAAAAATGCATGTTTCAAGACCATACCATGCATGTGTACGACCCACACTTTTTGACAATTAAAATTATTTTCTCAAACTGTTTTGGGAAATGGTTTGTAACACACTAAAGATTGATGAGCATATTTTTCTATATTGTTTTTTCCTAATATTTTTTTTAATTAATTTTTTAATGGCCGTAATTATCTTATTAAAAATTTGACATGTACGACCCACATAATTTGATGTAAACTAAATTTTTTTTAATTTTTTATTTAAATAGAAAATAATTTTGTCTAGATTAATGACATATATTTTTTTTTCAAAATTCATTAAAATAAAAAAGTTATTAAATTAACAAAATTAGTTAATATTTCAAATTTATGGATCTGATTTAGTATAAATTAAATGAAAAATATTTAAAATAATTAATTTTTAAATAAATTTACATATTTATAATATAGACAGTATAATTTGAAATGGGTTTTAATTTTGTATAAAAATTCTTTGATTAGAGGCACGTAAACTATTTCTGAAGTTCATATTTGTGCTTTCATTCATGGAGATTTGAATTTGCAGGTCCATGTCTCATGTGTGGCCATCCCAGGCCTAATCCCAAGCCAAGTGGTGGGTTGTGGATTCAAATTCTACTAAATGGAGGCCCGTTCCATATTTTTGCCCGTTGGATTTAATAACAAGCCCCTGTTTCTAAATAACTGTTACTGTAAAAAAAAAAGATAGATTGCATGAATTTACCACACAATCATTGAAATCCGTACTGACAAAGATTTTTCACATCATTTGGCAGCACTTTTTAATTCTTTTACATAATTTTTTTAAGAACTCAGTAAAACAGTATTATTTTTTTAAGAGGAGTTTGTAAAGATGGGTTCTAAGCAACGTCAAAAGCAAAAAAAGAGGACAATGGCAGTGGACGAAATTCAAGCACAAAGAGAGAAGGAGGCAAAATATCAAAGAGATTGGAGATCACAACAACGACAATTGAATAACACTTCTGAAGCATCTAGTTCATTGCCCATTGTAGATGAGACTATTGAAGACATCATGATGGATGCAAGAAATGTAGAACCAAACACGGGTATGACTGTTGATGCAAATGTTCATGTGGATGCAAATCCTGGTATTTTTTTTAATCCCCATGACTATGATGTCAATCAAATTTCTTATTTAAATGAAGCTAGATATAAATTTCATACACCAATAGGAAAAGAAATAAAATTGAAAACATTACACCACCCTCTCTGAAAGAAAATGAATGTAATTTGTTTACTATTGATAGCAATTTGCTAGATAATGTTAATGGGTTAGATTCTTGGAGACAAATAAAAACACATGCAAACAAATTATATAAATAATTTTTCTATAATAAAAAGTTAGGAGTCCAATGTCAATTAATGCTACAATTAATAAAAATGTTAAAAATACATAAAGTCATGAAAAAATAGGTATTTATGCAAAACCAAAAAGAAAAGATGAATCATATAAGCAAGTTGTATCTACTATTGCTAGTGCCATCGATTCTATTGGAAAAACAAGTCGATCTAAAGATAAGAATGCAGCAAGTAGAGTTATAACAGCTGCTATAGCTGACAAAATGATTGTTAGTAAAAGAATGTTAAGTGATATAAGTGGCTATTTTAACTTACATTGTAGAACCTTGTCAAGAGTGGCCAAAAGAAAAGACACAATTGAAATTGATCCACTAAACCATTGTTGGAGTTTTAGTGGTAGACTTCAAAGGTCGGACATGAAATTAAATGATGAAACTAAACAATTAATTGCAAAATTTTGGCATGATAACACTAGAGTTTCATCAAATGCTAGAGATGTTTTAAAGTTAAGGGGGGGATAAAAAATTCATTATCTTCATCCAAAACATCTTCTTGACATGACTCAAACTAAATTCTTTAAAAAATTTAGTGATGAATCTGTGCTAATGAATTTACAAACTAATCAAAGATCATTTTGTTACTACTTATCAAATTGCCATTAGTTTTATATACAAATTCATTATATTTTCTAGTCAGTTAGTATTACCGAATCATGCAGTCGGTACACACAAAGAAGTCAGTACACATAGAGAAGTCGGTATGAACAGTCTAGTCAGTTAGAGAAGGAAAACAATCACAAAGCCCACTATACACCGAGCTATCCACTGAGTGTTATTTCATGGCTATCGAGTGGTAAAGATAATACACTGAGTTAAATGTGTTACCAGATTCATTGAACCTGGACACACATATGAAAACGTGTTAGAAGATCAAGGCACACAGAACCATTATCACATTGGAAATTGCACATACAGATTTTGTATAATTTTGAGGTCATCTAACCAATGAAATATTTTGCATGGTTATTTAATTGAGAAATCATGTTTGTAAGAACGAAGCAATGAATCGGATCACTGACATAAGAAGTATTTATACAGCATGAATTTAGGGTTAAAAAAAAAGGAGAAGATGTGAATGTGAGAAATGTGTGTGCATGTGTGTATGAAGCAAGACTTATGTGATACATGAGAAAGCATAGAGTATTATGACTATTACAAAGACATAGAGGTCACCGAGAAGGTTATCAGAGAATAGTCGAGGAACAGAGTAAACAGAAGGGTTTACCAAGTTACTTTATGAGTTACCGAGGTATGCTATAGGCAATGTAATCTTATTTTGAGCACATAGAATCTGCTACAACATTTCAGATGTAAAGTTGCAGATATTTGTAATGATTCTATTGTAATATTTTGAAGTTGTAAGAGAAACCTTTAATAGGGTAAAAGACTCTAACCAAGTCTATAAATTGTAAATCCTTTAACCAGGTGCTACACTTATATAGTGTTGTAAAATCCTTTAGCAAGGTAGATCTAACTAATCTTAATACTCCTAATAGGGTAAGCTATCAGAAATAGCTAAATGTAGCTCTAACCGAGCATTCTTTATTATTGCAGTAGTGAAGTTGTGGGTGCCATCCCCACCACAGTTTTTCTGTCTAACCAAGAGTTTCTACATGACCAAAATATATGTGTTATGGAGTGAATCATGTATGAATGTTATTTGTTGATTATATTTTTGTTATATGTTACTGCACTATCTTGTTTATGTATAACAGTAAAGTTATTACAATAGAAAAGTTTTGGAGTACTAATTCACCCCTCCCCTCTCAGTACATCAAGTTTCCATATTGGGCCTAACAATTGGTATCAGAGCTTGAATCTTGGAAAAGGGTTTAACTACCTAAAGAGAAATATCTTATCAATGGAAGGCTATAAACAATCTTAGAGGATTGTGTATCTACAAGAAGAGCTAGATAATGCAAATCAAGTGATTGCAGACATGCAAAGGCAAATGCAAAAATCTCTGAAAGTAAGGGGAAGATTATCTGATGACTTGCAGGATTCTCAAGAGTTAGTGGAATGAATTGAGACATCATCTGACAAAAGTGTATCTAAAGAGACTGAAGAAATGATTGGAATGTTGAAAGAAAAGAACAAAGCATTGGCTGATCAACTAAAAGCAATGAAAAGAGAACATGAACATTTCAGTATACAGATGACTAAAAATTTAGATGCACTAAGGATAGCCGAGGATAAAGAAAGAGATCTACAAATAGAGAAACAACAATTTGAAGTCTTAGTATCTGATAAGAATGACAAAATCATAAGGCTAACTGGTATTCAACAAAATATGACAGATCAACTAGGTTATGCACATCATGAAGCAATTCTGAAAAATGATGAGAATCAAGCATTGAAACTTGAAGTATCAAGGTTGGGCAATGAACTTGAAACGGAAAAGAAATCCAAGGAAACACTGAAGAAGAGTTATGCAGCATCAAAGATGTTGGATGAGCAACTGAACACAAGACAACCCTACAAAGAAGGAGGACTCGGTTACAAAGGAAAAGACTCTACCGAGAAGGGAATCTGCACTACTGAGAGAGGAGAATCATCAAAACAAGTTGGAAAAAGGAATAACATCAAAAGGAAGAAGCCTACTTGCTACTACTATGGAAATCAAGGTCATACTGCCAATATGTGTCAAATCAGAAAAGGTAAGCAACTAAATACCACTAAGACCAATGGTTATTGTTACAATTTCAATAAATATGGTCACACATCCAATCAATGTAGGACAAAGTCTGTTAACAATTATTAGAAGGCAAAATTCAAAGGGTTTTGCAAAAACTGCAATAGTTATGGACATGGTAACGAGAAGTGTTGGTTTAAGCAAAAGAACCACATATGGTCTGCACACCAAGCAAATACTAGAGGTTACCAAACTCATCCTTACTAATAATATTCTGCAGTACCATGGGATTACAATACAAGGATATGGTGTGAATGTTGTGGAAGATATGGACATATAAGTGCCAACTGCTTTATAAGGTTTGGAATGAATAACCAAAGATCATGGAGAAATCCTGGTATGGCATGTTTTCATTGTCACAAAGCTGGACATTTAGCTAGAGATTGTAGAGATCAACCTAGAGATGACACTGAGGAAATAAAAGAGAAATTAAAGATGATTTGGAGAAAGAAGGAAATTGTGTCAAATGAAGAAAGCACCTTACCTACTAAGTTAGGTGCTCCCACTCCAAACTAATTGGTAAAGGTATGAAGGGACTGCATTCTCACAAGGCTAAATCTTAAATAGTTCCTATTTAAGTATGTACTGAATTCAATATCTGCATAGTAAGATGTAGGAGTAAGTTTGAAATTCTATCAAAATTTTTGGAGCACTTTACAGGAAAACTATTAAGTCAATGAATTCAAGAAGCCTGTCAAGTCGGTATATGAAGGAAATTTGGTTACTCGGTTAAAGCACAAAAAGGGAAAGAAAGTTAAGTGAACCGAGTGCATTTAATGTCTTTGACCTAACTTGCACGGAGCCCAATAAGGTATTTTTGAGTACTTAAAAGGTTTTTCACGGTCATTTTCATTCACCAAGTTTTTGAGAAGTAGAGCAGAGCAAATCAAGGTGATCAAACCATCTTCAAAGCAAAATCCAAGGTATTTACATTGAATCTCATTGCATTACTAAGCTGGTTTACCAAACTCATTAAGTTGTTATCTACTGATTGTGAAGCATCCATCGTTTGTTAAGTTCTCAAACCCTAAGGTTCCTGTATCAATTTTTATCTTAAATCAAACTGGTATATAAGATCCAAGACCCCATTGTTGTCACTAATGTAGAAAAGCCCTCACTAAAATACTCTATGACTCCCAAAATTGCATTTGAACTGGATGACAAGACTTCTTTTTCACTCATCCCGGATCAAGTCTTGTTAGTCGAGGATGTGAGATTCTTCACAAAATGTCGTGTTGAAGAACTCGGTCATGTTGAGATCAAGGATGCATACGATGAATTGTGCACAGATGGTAAAATGGATAACAAGTATGAGCATATCAAAATCAAGGGATTGACTGAAGCCATAACCTATCCCCGTGTGTTCAAACCCTAGTAGGTCAAGTTTGTACTAAGTCGAGTGCATGATGATTTCATGTGGCTACAAGAGCAACCGTTAAAGATCACTAAAGAAATCATTCATCTGATCATCAGTTGCCCTATTTATGATCATGCCCAAGCATAGAAAATGATATCATAGAAGGAATTGATTAGTTTGACTGGAGTTGAATCGGATTACAGAGGTCTGAAGTTGAACAATGTTACTGATCCTGAACTCAAATTCGCCATCAGAGTAATTGGTTACTGTTTCTTCCAAACGGCAAGGGAAAACAGTGTACCCTATGCAGCAGTGGACTTAGCATACAAAATTGTTAATAAAGGCATGAAGGTTGACTTGTGTGAAGTATTGCTGAAGAACCTATTTGAAAATATGAACACAATTAGGAATTCAAAGAAGAACAACTCGACAAACACTCTAAAATTTGGATCACTACTTGTGTGCATGTTTTTCTACTTTGAGAAGTTTTTTCCAATAGTCGGTAAAGTTGTTTGGGAACTACACCGACCAAGCACCCATCAGATTAATGACTTCATCAAGAAGTTAGGTGATAACTTTATTGATATAATGGATGATTACTTTAGCAAGTTCCAAGAAAAAATGCATAACATGTACCAGATTCCACCATAGTTGGTAGAAAAATACAAAGATGAAATATGTTTTGAGGTAGACACCAATTACTGTTATGTGAATGTTGTGGAACCGAGGACTCAATCTTTGTCACCTATGGGTTACAAGATTGATTTTGATATCACACAATAGAAAATTGATGCCTATCTATCATTGCCAAGGCATACTACCGAGCTGAGGTATGGAACCTATGAAGAAAGGAAAGAAAAAGTAAAAATGAGCATTGTAGGACCTAAGGCTACAAGAAAAGCTACAAAGATGTTTAAGGGACTAACTGAGAAATTTGGAGAAGATTCTTCCTCCACACCTGTCATAGGAGTTCTAGCCATCACCGAAGAGGAGAGAAAAGCCCAAGAAGTAGCCATAACACTTAGCACCGAATTGCCTAAGGGAAAAGTGTTGAAGAGAAAGAAACAGGACACTTCAATGGGCCTACCAACCCCTCCAACAAAGAGACCTAACACAAGGGCATCTGCTGCATCACCGAGTAAGAAACAAAATACTGTTGCCATTCCTAAGGTAACTAGAACTTACAAGAAATCTACTCGGAGACTCATTTTTCCAAAAGAGTCGAGTGATACCGAATCTGAAGATGCAAATAAATTTCAGATTGTGAAAAGTAAGAAGGTAGATGTACATAGTGTAGAAATTTTTTGTAATAATCTAAAGGAATATGGTGGATTTGGCGGATTCAGATTTGTTAAATATGAATCCAGATCTACTGATGAAAAGAGGCAAATGGAAGAAGCTGTCATTTGCACACTTCTCAAATTTTGAGTTATACCATTAGAAGTATGTAATTCTATTCCTAAGGAATTATATGCACATATTGAAACTAGATGGCAATATGCCCTAGACTCAAAGAAACAGAACATCTGACAAACAGCCAAACTCAATTTACAATAAAACAAAAGGCCTTGAAATTGATGAATGGCCTGTATATAGAGGTAGAGAAGGAAATAAAAGAGCAATGGAAGACCATCTTTCAAAGAAAGAATGCTAGAAAATAATCTATAGTGGAAATAGTTGATGTTACCGACCAAGAACCTGATGTCACTGAGTAAGACCCTGCAGACACCATTCACATAGATGAAGATATCATGGATGCAGAGGCACTTGAACAAGAAATGATAGAAGGCAATGCTTATGCAAAACTTAATTCTAAGGCTTCGTCTAACGGAAATAGTGTAAGTAGGACTTATTGTTGTAAAACTCATGCACTAAAGAAAGAGAGAAGATTTTGAATTTTAGAGGTAGCAAATTTCAATAAAATCAGCCAATCTCCTAGATTTAAGCTGTTAAATGCAATCAGGACAATCTCCCGAAATTTCAGAAAAAAAGTCTAGGACCGTGGTGAACGGAGTGCACATGGTCCTCGCAACTTTTTTTCGAAATTTTCAGGGATGAAAGTTATGATGATTTTAAAGCTAATCTGAAAAAATTGAGTGATTTTACGATCTGTAGATAGGCCAAATTAAAGTTGCAATCTCAAAATTGAACCCTACCAAGATTGTTGAAAAATGTAAAATTTGAATTTTGAAAAAGAGGGGGAAATTGAAATTTTGAATTTTATGATTTTAGAAGGAATACTGAAAGCAATGCAGGCTTCGAAATTTAAAAGTTGACTCGATTTCATGCAAAATTCGAATTTGAAAGTGGAAATCAAAGTTGTTGCAATTAAACACTTTGAAAGTGTTAAAATTGATAAAATAAGCCAAAATTCTGGATTTTAGCAGAAAAATACAATAAGATCTAGCTCCCAAAATTTCGGAAAAAATGTCAGGGACGATGGCGCTCGGGGTGCACACGGTCCTCGCAACTTTTTTCCAAATTTTCAGGGATAAAAGATATTGTGATTTTTTTGCGGAATCCAAAGTTACAGCTGATTTGGAGGTGTTTTGATCAGTGAAATTATCAGTGAAAGGGTTGAATCAAGAGGGTTATAAAAATTAGGGTTTTGACATTTAACCACTTAATTTTTAGAATTAAAGCACAAATATGAATTGACAATTTGCAATAGAAGGGTAGATCTAAAACAAGCATTAACAATTAAACATTTCACAAGTTTAATTACTAAAAAGAAAACTTTAGGGTTTTTATGCAATTAGCCTCTAAAATTTGCAAAAGATCAAACATGGAAATGTAATTAGGGAAGCAAATTTTACAGATCTAACCATGAATAATTAGAATGAGGATGTTCACATCGGGTTCACCAAAATGTAAAGCGGAAAAATCGAACCCTAGTTGTTCTCCCCTCCCCAACTCCAAGGAGGGAGAAGGGAGAGTCATTAGGGTTGATGGTTTTCACTTAGGAGAGACTTTACATTCAAAAGAGGGGTTGAAACCCACAAGATCCAATCCCACGCAATGCAAGATTGGATTCTAAATGAGTTTCAAGGGTTGTGATAGCAAGGATACCCTCTTTTGTGAAGAATGTAGATAGAAAGATTGAACTAGGAATGCGTGTAGAAGCAAGAAAGATTTGCTTATAAACAGAGATAGGGATATGGGATGAAGCTCTGGACCTGGAATTAGCAATAAAATGTCGAGATGATGCTGTTCTTCAAATTTGAGCGAAAGTTGATGGGACAATAGCACCCGTCGTGCACACGGTCCTCCAAAAAATCCGCGAAGCGAAGGGGGATCTATTTGTTTCTGCACAAGGATTCTAGATCTTCAATTATAGTCACGTACCTGCAACCTACACACAGAAAAGAGAGGACGATTGGGGGGTCAGGGATGAGGGGTTTGCCTTTAGGTCAAACCCTGGTTTTGGAATTAACCAAGAAATGAGAATGTTGTAAATGTAAATGTTTGTAATGTAAACAAGTACTGATACCTTGTTGTAAGAATGTTTGTATTCTTACATGTGAAGGTGTAATGAATGTTGTATTTTGTATGTTGTAAGTGATCTCCTCTTCAATGGTTGAATCCTTGTCTTGAATGCAACACCTAGCCTTGAATGGAGACTTAGAATGCTCAATTGCTTGAAGGAATGCTTGAATGCTTGAATGTTTGAATGTTTGAATATCGCTTCGGCCTTTTGCACACATATGTTTTTCTCTTTCTTACCTCTTTTTTGGAAGAGGAAATGTAGTTTATATACTTGTCAATTAGGGTTGATAGGCTGATTTTCCTGACCTTAGGCTGACCAGGAAACATTATTTCTCGAATTGCAAACTTAAAGACCCGATGCCCAAAAGAGACCGGGCCCAAAATAGGGCCAGGGACCAGGGCGCTGGGCGCCCTAGTCCTGAAGGACCAAGGCACTGGGCACCATGGTCCCACCTCCCGGGACAATAGGGTGCAAGGAGGGATCAAGCTAGGGTGCAGAAAAATGCAGTCTTTGGTGTCGTAAACAGGTTTCGGGGTCTCCATTCAGGTTCAACATTGCGCCGCCATCATGAAGACCCAAATGCAGTCGAAATTGCAAGTGTCGCAATTTTAGGATGCTACAGATCTATTGCTCTATGTAATGTTGTCTACAAGATAATCACTAAATTGATTGCTGAACGACTCAAACCTCTCCTATGCACTTTGGTTTCTAAGGAGCATGGTGGTTTCATTAATGGAAGACAAATCCTTGATAGAGTTGTGATAGTAATGGAGGCTATTCATTCGATAGCTTCCTCTAAGGAGAAGGCTATGTTTATTAAACTTGACATGGCCAAAGCTTATGATAGGGTGAGATGGGATTTCTTATAGAAGATCCTTTTGGCTTTTGGTTTTGGAGAAGAATGGGTGAATTGGGTTCTTAGTTGTGCGACTTCTACCTCTTTCTCTGTTCTAATTAATGGGAAACCCTCAAAATTGTTTAGCGCTTCATGGGGGCTTTGGCAAGGGGACCCTTTATCTCCCTATTTATTTATTCTCATGGCTGAAGGCCTTGGCAGATTTCTCACTTCCTAGGTGAGACATGGTCTTATTCAGGGCTGGAGTTGGAATAATGCTTTACCTCCCTACTCCCATCTTTAGTTTGTGGATGACACAGGTTTGATGAGCAGGGCCAAAATCATTGAGGCGGTGAATTTCAAGAGAGCTTTGGATATCTATTGTAAGGCCTGAGGTCAGAAAATTAATGAAGATAAATCATCCATATATTTTTTTAATACCTTTCAGCTTATTCAGAATAGGATTGCCAGGATCCTCAGATTTCAGACGGGGTCTCTTCCTTTGTTGTACCTTGGGATTCATTTAGATTTGGGGGGTCAACATGAATATTTTTGACAAGAAATTTTGGATAAATTTCATTTTAAGGTTAATCATTGGACCTACAGGTGGTTATCCTCAGCTGGAAGAGTGATTCCTCTAAAGACTGTGGTGCAATCACTACCCATTTATAGATGTTTTGTGCAGGCTCCCCCCTCCAGCTTTGTGAGAGAGTTTGATGCTCTTTCTCGTCAATTTCTTTGGTCTAGTAGTTTTCTTTCTTCTAAGTGGAGATTAGTTAAATGGGACTCTGTTTGTAGACCGAGACATACTGGGGGTCTTGGTCTCAGATCTATTGCATTGGTTAGCAAGGCCTTGGTAGCTAAGCTATATTGGAGGTGGTGTAACAGTCAGGATCAGGACTGGGCCAAGATTTTAACCCACAAGTATCTCCTTGGTGCTAATGATTATGAGGTGCCTCATCTTAGTTTAGTGGGCAGGGGCTCTTGTATCTGGGATACTCTTAAAAAAGGTGCCCAACTTATTAAAGATGGTCTTTTTTGGATTTGTAATAGAGGCTCTGAAGCTCTTTTTTGGCAGGACTCTCAGGATGGTCACCCTCCTACTTTGTCTAGTTATCCATAGCTTCAGCCTCTTTCCAACATTTTCACTGATGCTAGATGGGTTAAGGTGCAGAATTTCAAAACGGTTAGGCGCATTGGACAGGTTGAGATGACTTGTTGGAAAGATCCTCTTGAATGGCCCTTGGGTGGTTCAGATGAAGACCGTGCAGTGTTGTTTAATATCTTGGAGGGTAGGTTATGTAGTTCCCTCAAGGAGAGAAATATTCTGGCTTGGGGTCCTAATCCAAAAGGCAAGTTTTCTATTGATGAAGGTTATGCTCAGCTTGATAGGTAATTGCATGTCCTGATGGATGTTCCCTGGTGGAAGAAGGTATGGAATAGCTTTTCTTGGCCGAAATGTAATTTCTTCATATGGCTGGTTGCTCAGAGGAAATGCCTCACATGGGAGAAACTTCATAAGAGAGGCTTCCAGGGACCATCTATCTGCTATCTTTGTATGCATAATGAGGAAGACTGCTCACACTTGTTTTTTCTATGCCCTTTCTCTAGGGATATTTGGCACAAGTGGTGGGAGGCTTGGCAACATGCTTGTTTTCATGCTACCTCCTTAATTGAATTTTGGGATAGCTTGGGCAGACCCCCAACAAAGACCTCTTTTCTTCAAGTGGCCTGGGCTATTAGGCCAGGTCTTATTATCTAGAATTTATGGCTCGAAAGGAATTGGAGGGTCTTTTGTGATTCACATATAGGGAGTTCTCAGCTGTGGCAGAAGATAGTTAATAAGCTTCAAGAGACAATCTCGGCTAAATGCAATTTGTCTATAAATGTTGATCCAGGTGATTATGCTATTGTAAGGAATCTACAATTGGAAAACATTTAAATTGCTTGTGTTGTTGGAAATAGATCTCATCATGCAAAGCAACGGATAAGTAGAGTTGGAAGGTGGATTCCCCCTCCTGTGGGAATCTTAAAAATTAATACTAATGGCTCTTCTCGTGGGAATCCTGGACATGCAGGTATTGGAGGTATAGGTAGAGGTGAGGATGGTTATGCAGTTTTTTTCTTCTCTATTTATACAGGGCAGCACTCCAACAATCTTATGGAGGCCCTAGATATTAAGATTTTTGTTGAGCGAGGCTGTTCTTTAGGATGGAGGAAGATTATTTGTGAGTAAGACTCTCAGATTGTTGTGGACATGTTGAACAAACAAAATTTGAATGATGTGAGTTGGCAATTAGCTTTTTTGGTCAAACATATTTTGCAAATGTGTAACACGTTGGAATTTGTCTCCTTTTGTCATATTCCTAGGGAGTGGAATAGAGTGGTTGATTGTTTGGCCAAGTGGGCTTCAGAGCATGTTGATGGTTGAGATTTTAGTGGAAGGGATGGTATACCTCAAGATTATCTAGAAACTTTAGACAGGTTAATGCTGGAAGACAGGATGTTGCAAGAGCACCTTGTGGTGTAGGATCTATTTCCCTTTTATGTTTGTTTCATTTTCATTATCATTTTTTGAGGCCCTTCGAGGCTCCGGATGAGCCTGATTTTTTGTGTAATTCCAAAGTAGTTAGCATTTGGCCCTAAATTATGATGCATCATCTTTCTGAGGGCTTTCCAAAAAGGTATTATCTTTGGAAATCCGATGGTCAGATCTATTTCTATGGTCACTGGAATTTGTAGTGGTGGTGCTAGTGGTTGCTTTTAGTTTTTGTTGTTGTCTTGGTGGGCCTAAGGCCTCTTCTTTGTAATTCTATGATTTATGAATAAATCTTTACCCCCTTTTAAAAATAAAAATAATATAATAGCATAATAATATAAGATGGTAAAGTAATAGTATTGAATTTTATTATAGTAAAATTTGTAAAAACACATAATTTAAATTTTTTTAAAATTTTAAATTTTTCTTAAATAAAAAGGAAAAAAATATTAAGTAAAATATTATTTAATTTTACTTTCAAAAAATTATCTCATTAATTAATATTTTTACTTTTAATTTTAAATGTTTAAAATATTTCTTTTGTTAAATTTTTAAGACACAAATTGCCATTGATAAGATTATTATTTTTTTAACTTTACTTTTAAATAATATTTTTAATTATCTTTTAAAAAGCATTTATGATGTGTGGGTTCTTATTGTTTTCAACTATTAAATAATTTTATTTTTTATTAATGAAGAAGTTATTGTATTTTTACTTTTTATGTCAATCTATTGAATTTTTTGTAACAAAAGAAATAAAAGAGCTGAAATTGATAAAGATAAAAATCATTTCAATTGATATTTTTTTTTTTTAATGAGAATTAGGTAGAGAGTGGAAAAGTCTTTTAAACGGTGGATTATTTATAAATTTGTGGTAAATGTAATCTACTTTAATGATTTGATATTTTAATATTGAAATTATAAAATTATAAATAAGTAAAAGGAATTACATGCCCAGGGATCATTGTTATCATCTTTGCTATCATCTTTGCTATGATTTTTCTATCGTATATATTGTAATTGAAATTGTTTTAATTGACAATTATATAGATTACACACCAAAAAACATTGTATCTGCTGAATAAGGTATTAAATGATAGGAGGAGCGATCAAATGAATTTGTTTCCACATAAGAGGAGTTATATTATTATACTCAGTGCTCAAAATTTCTGCTCAATCAAATTTTTTGAATTTACAGACGTCTTATTTCAATAATATATATGGTAATGCTATAGCCAGCCACATACATGCCTCATTCTTACCGGTTAAAGTTTAGAGCAAGCTTTAAAAACATCGTGATCCATTAAATAATGCATAATGAAAATCAGAAATAATTTTTTAAAATAGAACAGTTGAGTATAATAATCCATTCAATTTTATTCTTATTTTAGCAATTAAATATTATCAACTAGGAGAGAGGGATCAGTAGTTGTACTGGATCCAATAGTCATTATAGCAATTGTGCATATAATATCCAATCTTGCCACATATTTATATTATATAATGTAAATAAACAATCCATATGTAAATAAAAAGATTACCAAATGTTGATCAAAATGGACCAATACTTGAACATAAGAGAACCCATAAATGTTATATAAAAAAAGACATAAATACATTAATTAACAAGTGAAATATATCATTTTTTGTTTCAAATAAAATATTATACCTACCCACTATAAGTGTGTCATTTGTAAAATAAGATACTCACTTAAACAAGTACTATTATCATAGTGTACAACTATTGGGGTAGCAATGTATATGCATTGGAGTATTTAATATTAGTAATTTGTCCTATCACAAATATAAAAGGTGAACACAATAAATACCTTGTTTTTCTCCATGAAATGTGAGGGATTGTCCAAAGATTCAAGTGTTCAACAATTGGTCCCTTTGTGTTCATATAAGTTTTACTTTATATCATAATATGTTGTTTTTGTGTTCAACTATTGGTCTTTTAGTGTTGGATATAGAAGTTAGAGATAACACACATTTATGATTACTAATAGGTATTTGGTCCATTTAAGTTTCATATAAGTTATAATTTACATAAAAATGCGATATTATATTAATTACAAATGATATTTTTTTATTCAACAACTAGGGATTTTTAGATTAAGTTTTGGTAGAATCTTCAAAAAGTCATTTTTTTGACCCTTCGCACTAGATGTGTTATTTTGATGAATTGCATGATGAGTCATGCCTTCAAACCTTTGTTGTAGATAGTTAAGTTTCCATATTACATTTCTAAAAAACACCGGAGGTCTTATGATATTCCATGTGACAACTACATGTTGACGAAGTTAGCCCTAATGACTATTGGTCCCTCTCCCTATATATAGTCTTCTAGATTTTATAAATAGAAAGAAAAATAAAATAAACTAAAAAATAGAATAAATCATTATATAAGTAACTTTTTGACAAAATAATATAATTGAATGAGTGATTTAATAGTATTAAAATTACTTATGTTGCACTATTGACATGATAATATCATAATAAATGTGATCATAATGGTGAGATAAGTAAATACAAAGAGATTAAATAAATCAAGGATAGTCCATCTTCCACTTTGGTTCTAAAATTTTATTTTTATTATAACCAAATCTTGTAGTTATCAATTAAAGCTTGATGTTATCACTCAAATGAAGGAAAGATTATTGAAATTTTAATTGTTGAAGTTCTAACTTTCCTTTTTAAAGCTTAAGTTTTTTGATTAGAAATCTTATTTATTATTATTTATTTAAGAACAAAAATATTATTATTATTATATTTATTATCTATTATTTGAAAATAATAAAAACATAAAGATCAGCATAATTATTTTTGATATAGATAAATGGATTTTACATGGACCCGAAACCAAAAGTTTTACAAAAATTGACCATCAGCAAAAATAGACATAAACCAACAGAAAAATAGGGGAGCACCCTAGAACAGTCACGAAAGAAAAAGAGATGCACACAACAAGACAAAATAGAAGAAAAGCTCTCAATTAAGAGAGTGCACTAGTTCCTTGTTCTTTTGGATGAAAATCCTGTTTATTTCCTATAGTTCCTCCATAATCAATCTGGAGGTACCCTTGTTGTTGCTCCTGCTTCTGGTTCTAGAACTGGGACCAATGGTTTTGTTTTCGCCAACAGCCAAATCTTCACCTCCAAGATCTTTCTTCGGTTCACTATGGAAGGATCTGTATTCCGCAACCATGTCATTAATCTTTTCAAGCCCCTCTATACTATTGTTCATGGCTTCTTTACTGATGTCAACTAGGTTCTTGATGTTTTACTTATTCAATTATTTGTTCGTGAGTTCATCTCATGAACAGTTCCACTACTTGTTCATAGACTATTCAACCTTTTCAATTATTTGTTCATGATTTCATCTCATCACCTCGACGTCCTTGGAGAGCTTATGGGTCATAATCATGAATTTCTCAAATTTGCTGGGCTCAGGGGAGGTAGTGAAGATATCAATAATCTTTTAAACCCCCATTTTGATGGTATCCATTTATCACTCTACCCACTTCCAGCAACTCTCTTGGCTTCTGGTAGCTTCCATCACCAAGTTCATCAAATTACCAGTCCTTTGTATCCCATTGTTCTCTTCTTTGGCCACGGTCCCCTATTTTTCTTTTAGGACATTAATAGGAATGTCCAATTTAATTTCCTAATCAGAATTCTTTAGACCATAGTTCTTAGTCGCAAGCTTCTTCTTTTTAGAAAGGGGCTTATCCTTCAAAATCAGTTTGCTGGTGTATTTATATTTGTTGGCTACCCATTTGGAAGGATACTTATTACTAAACGTCCTAGGGTGACCATCATTTCCCCTTCTTCTATAGGCTTATAATCAGGGTCTTCAAAAGTAATGCCACCCCCACTATCCTCCAAATCCATTTCCGAGTGAGAGACATTTGGGATATTAGTCTGTTGGCCTTTCTCAGATAGAAAGGGCACAATAAGCCCTTCATGGAGAATAGAATTGTTTGGATTCTCCATATGTTTTTCAAGACTATTTTCTTAAGAGGAGTTCAGATAGAAAGGAACAAAAATAATTTTACCATGCCTAAAATGATTCAAAATGGTAAAATGATAAGAAAAGATGCTGGTATATCTACCATTGAGTGTAATATACCTCATGATAAACTCAGTCATGTCCACCTAGGAAGCCATAATATCTTTCCTATTGTAGCCACCATTTGCCATCTTGGTAAATCTAGAGTGATTTTTGTCTTTGTCAAAGAATTTTGTCAAGTCCTCCTCCCTAGTTTTCCTGTCTCTATAGAACCTTCTAACATTCATCAGCAGACCAGTGACCATCACCACTAGGGTTTCGTCAAGTTGATACTCGGCTCCATAAGCCTTCAGGAACCCTTTCTTCCACCCATTGACAAAGGAATCCATTAGTAGAGGGGAAGGGCCATGAAGCCTATCCAAGAAGGGGACAATTCCCCCATCAATGATTTCTTGCTACACTTCCTTGTTTTTCTTCGATTTCTCACAAATAGATGGTTCTTTCCTGTTCTTTTCCCCACTCATTATGCTCTAGGTAACCAAACAATAGATAATGGGCCACACCAGAGAAGTCTCCAAATAGTCACACTAGAGAAGTCTTTGAAGTCTTCAAATAGTCGCAGGTAATGGGCAACACTAAAGAAGTCTCTGAAAAAGTCATCGGTAATGGGCCACACTAGAAAAGACTCCAAATAGTAGTACAAAATGGGCCACAAAATAAGATAGAAAATCTAGGCACAAGTGAAGTTTCTAGATCTTCAGTTAGAGAAAACAAAAAGGAGTTGTTCCCCATCAACTCCATCAAATCATGATTAAAGATCATTGATTAACGCAAATGGGTGTAATCATCATGAGCCAGATCGCATAGGATTTTTGGGAATGAATCCCTACTACTCCACCATTTAGTCACCACGTATCCCAATGCCAGATTGGCTTGTAGATCCGCCGCTTTGGTGTCTCCCCAATATACGTGTGAAATTTAAAAATTTTCCAGCTCATTTATTATATCTCGGCAGTCCTTGATAAGATTAGGTATCATCCAGCTAGGATCTATGTGTTCATTCAAATAATTAAAAGTGTTTAGTGAGTCTGACTCCAACCAGACTTTTCTAAATCCTTCTCTTTTAGCCATGTGTAACCCAATGTGGGCAGCGTTGACCTAAGCATAATTGTTATATTATTATTTTATTATAATTTTCAAAGAGTAATAAAATAAATAGGGGATATTATAATTATGTAGTAATATCCAAATCAATTTAAAGTTATAAAATTATAAAATTACTATGAAGAACATTTTTTTTAATTGAACAAGAGTTGTGATATAGCTAGAGTCCTTGTCTCTTTGCTAGAAAGTGATGAGTTAATTTTTTTATATGAAATTAAAAGGATTTCTTGTTGTTAGATTCCATCAGGAGCTTAGTGATTACTTTTATGTCATTTTTGACTTGTTTAGTACCTCAAGCCAATTGTCTTTCTATTTGGCACAATTTTTGTTTTGATTTTGAAACAAGCATACATATATTTCAATGGTAAAAGTGAAAGAAGACAATTGATGGGGTAATTTGACATTAGCCTACTCTTGTGTATTAAATAATGTTAGTTGATAGACCATTTAGCAAGTGATGTTTTTGGTTCAAGAAAGGTCTTGATGAAGAATGATATCTTTAATCAACTATGCATCCACTTAGAAAGATCCAATCAAGAGTGAAATAAAATGTATGGATTGAGAAGATAATTAATCTCATGTTATGTTGATAATAAGGGGAGAGAGAGATGGAGTGAGGAAGAGTGACAGAGGTGGGGTAAAGAGATAAAGATAGAAAACATATAGATAAATATGGAGATGGAAGAGAGAGAGAGAGAGAGAGAGAGAGGGGGGGGCGGGGGAGGGATAGCTAGATAAATATAGAGAGGAAGTGATATATAGATATAAATAGAGTGAGGGACAAATATAGGGGTGGAGAGAGAGGACGAAATAACAAGATTTAGATGAAAGGAGAATCAGGACAAGAACTATGGAGACATAGCAAGAAAGACAAAATGAGATATACATATAGAGGCCTATGAATACTAAAAGGAACAGAAAGGTGGAGACATAAATGAATAGAGGGGTACATGTTTAGAGATAGAGGGAGTAGGAGGAAGATAGGGCGAGACACAAGGGAGACAAATAGATATACATAGGTAGGAAGAAAGAGAGGGGGATATAAAAGAAGAAGAGATATGAAGATGTATAGGAAGAGGCGATAAAGAGGGAGAGGCATAACTAAAAATAACACATATCTAGAAATAGAGGGAGTAGGAGAAACATAGAGCGAGAGAAAAAGGGAGAGAAACAGATATAGAGGTGGGAAGATAGAGAGGGAGATATAAAGCCACATAGATGGAAAGATGTAAAGGAAGATGGAGAAGGAAAGAGATTTACATGGTGATATTGAGTGATAGAGAATAATAAGGATCTATTTCCAAAATGTACATGTTATGTTTTTGATTGGGATAGAGGAGGAGAGGAAAATATATGTATATAAAGATGAAGAGATAAATATATAGGAAATAAATATAGTGTAATATATTGTTCGATACTGGGTTAATCCCAAAGATACTGAGAGGGGGGGATGAATTAGTGTTTGACCAATAGATGAAGGATTTAAACTTATTTGTAATTCTACAACTGAAATTAATATATAGGTAAACATACTAATACATTTAGCCTAAAATTCCAAGGGAGGTTTCCGACGAAGAAGGTATATTGTGATCAAACTTGATTTTTTTTTTTTAAATGCCCGATTTCATCGGAATTCCGACGATAATGCAACATTTGGTTTCGGCGGAGAAGGAATTGGCAATGACATTAGGTTTTTTTAGAAAAAGTGCCCGTGTTCATCGAAATTCCGATGACTGCATGCATTACTTACAAAAAAAGAAAAGACCAAGTCATTTCATAAATCCCGCCTCTTTACAAAATCCTACCTCTCATTCGTCCCACCTTTGTAGCAAACCTATGGGTTTAATCATGGCGGGGAAGATCATTGGTGTGACAAACAAGGTTGTAGCGGGGAATGGGGGAATGAAGTGCCACAGGCTGGCACATAACCAGCGAGGATGACTACAAGGGAGCCCAAAATGGGCTATGTAAATGGCCACTCCTGGGCCTCCGTCAATAGCAATAAGAGCTACGGACAGAGGAAGAAGTCATCTTGTCCTTCAATTTGTACATTTAGGTTCAAGGTGTGTATGTTTCTTTTCTTGATTTCTTAAATGGAACTAGTTATGAATATGGGAAATTGCTTCTTCATCTTTCATTTATTCAAAATTAAGAATGATGGTAGGATGGCTAGAAGAACAACCTTCTTTGAATCTTCCACAAAATTGTTCTTCAAAATCTTCTTCTTCACTTCTATATCCCATTTGCATAATTAAGATATTGGGCTTCTATATGAATCTCATGAAGGAGTTTTGGCTTACTAGTTAACTTATTCATTAACTAGTCTTCATTACTTTACTAATTTGAAAGAAATTAGGAAAGGTCTAGTACCTTGTAGAGTCACTATAAAAGTTTTAAAAAGAAGATTGTGATTTACCTTCCTCTAAATGTGTTACTAGTATAGGGAGATCCTCTCTCCTCTACTTCCTTGATCTTCTTGAGACCTATTCATTCTTATAGTATGTAGTTTAGTTAATTCATATATCATACTAAAAACCCCATCTTCATTATTTTCATCACTGATCTTTGAGAATAGATTCAAAAAAGTCATATTGTTTATAGAGATATATGTCTTCTTCTACTACACCCCTCCATGATATTGCATTAGTCATGTAGACTAATTTAACAATTGTGTTCTTACAGAAGCAATTTGAAGTGATGTGGCAAAGCTTGTTGCAAATATAGTAGATTATAGTTTAGGATCGAGGCTTGGGATACTTGCACTTGCAAAGGTAAGAGTGCTCGGAACATGAAAATGATGACGATTAAAGGATCACTTACAAAAAAATGAGTTTGTAATTTTTGTGAGAGTAATGCTTGTGAGTAAAGGGCTAGCAACCAAAGGGGCCAGTTTAAGGAAAGTAAGGATCACGAGACTTATTTTATTACTTAGTAAAATTTTGAATATATTTGTTCTGATTGATGAAGTGAATTATTTCAATTTGAGCCATATCAATGAGATGAATCAAAGAACCAGTAGCAATAATTGTTGGTGTAATAGGGATATTACCTAGCTACTTCCACTATTAAGTCATTTTTATGCCTTATCAATTAAGTTTACTTAAGGTATACATAGGATACTTATCACTTTATGTCTCGTATCATAAGATTAAGATACTTTCATAACCTTATGATATCTTACATGTCTCATCTTGACCTATATAATCAAGGGGTTCTATTTATAATCTCATTCATTCATATTGCAAACTTGCATTCATTGATAGGAATATAGTTTATTCGTGTCATATTGATCTTCTCATTTTGTTGTGCTTTCCATTAGACCTCTAGATCTTGGGTGGCTATCTCCATAGTCAAATCTTAAAATATTTACCTTTCTAGATTCTATAAAAGAAATGGTTTTATCAAGAATATCATATGGAATAGCTTCTAAATATTTGCATTTGATAACAATATTGTTAGAGCATTTTGCTTTATAGGAAAATAATCTAAACTAGACTTTTTTTTTTCAAGCTAAGACAAAACAAAGTAAGGTAGTACAATAATCACTTCTTCTAAATTGAGATATTTTGGCAAAATTTTCCAAAAAAATCTCTAAATTAGTCACATAAACATACTTTCTCACTATCTTCTCCTCCATATAACCCCTTGGATCAAATAAGGGTATAAATCTGAATGCTCTCAAGTTATACATAGTAATATCTTTGTCAAATTTTTTTAGGTTTCATATCTCATGGCAGTTGTTACTCTTGTCATATGATTAATACTGTGTAGATGGGTCCTTGAGCCTTGGTTTAATCCCATTTTTTAATCTATATCAAAGATATTCTTGGCATCCTAACTCAATGGCGATCAAGCTTTCCCTACCCAGATTAACCTATCTATAAATTTGGAAAATGGGTGCAAAAGTTTGATTATGAGTACTCTTTGGTTATTTGTCATGCTTGTAAGGAGAAAAATAAGGATGAAACTTTCCCTATTTCCCAGGAGATTCAAAATATTGATTCTAATCAAGGGAGTTCCCCTTTAGATTGTTCAAGGATATATAATGCTTTGGGTTATAATGATGGATGTGCCAATGATATTATGTCCCTTCATTGTCTCAAGAAAATAGGATTTGGAGAGAAGGGTCCTTCCTTTGTGCTCAATCAAAGAGCTTTGGATCAATTTTTTAAACCACCCTGATTTTAGGATGGTTCATTTTTGCTTTAGTTATTCCGCCTCTTGTTGTTTTGTTGGGATTAATGCTTCATCTTTCTCTTTGCACAAGGGATCAGGGCCCTTTCAAAATCCCTTTTTATCTAATTAAAAACACTCAATGATGATGGATCATTATAGTCCCCCCTCTATGCTTGGATTTAAAAATAGAATGAACTCTAACTACTTGTTTAATTCTAATAGGGTACCTAGGTAGCATAAGAGGTTGTTCACTGAATTATTCCACCTTAATGATAGTTAATGTTAAGGATTAAATGAAACAAACTCTTGTTCATGGATCACCTTCTTAGCCTCCTATGGAAGTCATTCTTTGTGTGGTCTACCATGACCATAATCAGGGTCTTAATAAATGTATTAGATACTCTCTATTATCAATAAGAGAGTTATCATAATATAGTCATGGCGAGTGGTTACAAATAAGATTAGTGGGTCCATAGTTCCCACTTGGTTTGTACTTAGAAACATTATCATTTCTTAGCTGTATGGAAACTACAAATTCATGCATCTAGGAAACAATACACACTAGCTATTATATGATTCCACTAATGAGAAAAGCCTAGTCAATCTTATAGCGTGTGGAATTAGTCATGTCCCTCATATAGAATATCTATATATGGAGTATTCTTGCCTATAGATTACCTATTATTTTGCTTAATAATGTGATTATTTCACATACAACATAAAAGTTCCCTTCTAATATGTTTGTGCATCAATCTTGAAACAATATTTTTATTAACCAACCAATGATAAGAATTATCTTAAACACGCCTCTATATTTGAATCCCACTAGCTTTGATAATCAACCATAATAACCTTAACAATGCATCGACGACAACAATGCCTAATAAATCATCAATTGTCTTAGGTGAATCTAGCCAAAGCCAACCCATCAAATCCACTAATCTCCCTTGCATCCCAATCATAAAATTTTTTGGTTGTTGGAACAAGCTTTGGAGATTGAAGAGATATAAGGAACATTTCAACTTCCAAAATACCAAAGGAACAAAAATAATTAGCTAACACATCTTCTTTTGGGAATTTTTGTATTTAGTTCTTCCTTTGCAAATCAACATACCCTATTTTGGTTTCCCAAATATTTACTAAATAACTTTGAAGATAAATTGGGAAGAGAATCCATCATATAGATATTTATTTTCAACAACCTTAGAGGACATTGTTTTGTCTATCATTTATTATAATAGCTAATACCCAATTTTTTTATAAGATAACAAGCAAAACCTCCTCTTCACAAACTATGTTTTCCTTAATAATCGAAGAATGAAAAAAGGAACCCACATAAAAATTACTTACTCCCTACCATGAAGGCAAAAGAACATCCAATTTAAAGATAGATGTACCAAAAGGAAAGAAATATCACCTCAAAATCTGTCTTGAACTTATATGTTGAATCTATACACACGAGAATCCCCTTAATAAATCTCTCACAACTTTCAATGCTAGAAGAATGAGTGTTTTCACAAGACTTTCATACTATGATATTTATATCAAGATTCACTTTCATAGTTTTAGAGTCAAGCTTACCCATTCTCATGAGTAGTTTACATGAACCCCTCATAAGAATGGATCACTTAGTACTCATTTCATCAAAGTGATGCTCATAGCAGTGAAGCATTAGGGATTCCTTTGAGGTCACCCATACTAATACTACTCTAAATCAAGCACGTTTAACCATTTAGATTGTCCCAAGATCAAACCCATTCAACTTGCCACCCCATTTGCAAAACCTTCATCAAGTGGTGTGCCTTATAAACCATTCATTATAGAGCAGCTTTAGCTTATCCATTGACAAGTGGGAGGTGTTGATGTGTTTTTTATGCACATGCAAACGTAGAATAAAATACCCAAAATTATCTTATCCTCTCTTGAACAAAGTTACTCAAATGCTAGAGATTTGCTTAAGGATCCCTTGAGACAACTCCAAGGTTCTGGTATGTCGGGTCACGACGTGTGGATAAACATAGTTGGTTGATGTGATTGCTGGTATCACAAGGGGACTTATGTTGAATTATCGAGTGCTTGAATAGCTGGAACTTGATCATCTGATATTTCAATCTCGCGGTGCTTTTTGTCCTAAACTAACTTGAATTGAAAAAAGGGCAAAAGGTGAAGTGTTAATAAAATCTATCCTAAGGCCTAGACTATAAGAAGATGGATGAATGATTAGATGGAATCCTACTAAGTGAGGTCTCAACATAGGGTTATATGAGACAGGGATAAGTTCAATAGTGATTTCTCCTCTACAACCTTTGCCAGTTTGTGCGAAAATGAGAGCTTGACAACATTCTTTCACTTTTAGCTAGCTAAATTTGTCAAGAATTTTATCTCTAGATTTAATATTTCTTTTCTTGCATGAATCTATTAATTTTGAGATAACAGATCTTGCCTTCATGAATTGATCCTAGTTTATCCCTTTAACCTTGATTAATTTATTTAGAGTGTTTAGTTCCATTTTAATCCTTTCTTTTACAATTAAATATTATTAAAAATTTGTATTATTGTTCCAAATTTTGTGGATATTTCGGAGACACAAATAAAATATAAATGTAATCATTCCATATTTTTGTAGGAGATATTGGAATGAGACTAATAGGAAGAGTAGTAAACACGAGTCACAATGAGCACTTTAGAATAAATCTAAACATTATAAGGAAGAGTAGCTTGGAAAAATAGAAGTGTAATTTATTTTCCAATATGCAAGATTGTTACTTGGGAAAGAATCTTGAAAGAGGATTGAAAAGATTCCTTGAGCTAACATTATCTCACTTATCTAGAATTATGAGGAAGGATTCATTAATGAAATGGTCATTAACAAGATGGAGAGAATAATAATTAGGAAGAGATAGATTTCACATGCTACTAGGTGACTAGATTGGAGAGAAACCAGAGGCAAATCATTTAGCTTGGCCATGACACAAAGTCTTAGAATAGATGCCAACCTTGGTGAATGGAATGAAAATCCCAAACAATTAATGAGTGGTGAGACAAGTACAGGCATCTATAAATTTTGTTTTGAATAAAATAAAGAAAAAATGGGACTAAAACCAAGGGAAATGCACATGGAAAGGATATGATGAAAATCAAAATAAATAGTTTGAAGATAATATTAGTTACCTAAAGGATATTCCACTTGATTATTTGGTATATCATAACTATTTTGACAAATTTTGAAACCATTAGAGGTACCTTTTGCTTCTATAGATGAGGCATCCATTCATGTTGAAGTTGCGATAGCTTATTTGCATCTTTATAGACAACAAATTATCCATACAAATTATCATATATACTTGTAACCTCCATCCCAAACCACCTATTTCACTCTTCTTCCTTTGTGTACCTCTTTTATTCTTCCATTACCTCTTTGCTTACCTAAATTCAATCCAAAACATAGTGTATATAGCATCAAAAAATTTCCATATTTGTTTAATATTATCCACAACATATCGAAAAGACAAATACCACACTTAATGTGTCATCAACCAAAAATAATTTACTTACATATTCAAAGAGTTCAATAATGGAGAAACATCCATGTGGTGCTCTACACATGTCCTTGAAGGTTCAAGAAATACTTATCCTCTATTGGTCCAAACTTTAAATCACTTTCCATGCATGAAAAAAATTGCAACCATACACAATTTCCCACCCAATAGATTCTCTTAAACTAGTTTACTATCTTAACATAGGGTCAAGGAAAAGTGGGCCAAAATAGGAATCCAAGTGTCTTAAAAGCCTTCAAGACCATAGTGGTGAGGATTGAATTTCTTTATTTACTGATATCTTTCTCTAGATTAATTAGTTGGGGATTCTATTAGGACCTTTTCCTAATTAAAAAAAAAATATAAAGATTACATCCCTAAATATTGCATTCATAATAGAATAAATTTCTGCAATATTGAGACTAAATTCATAATAGATTTATAGTGATGAATAAAGAAATATTTAAGATTATCAAAAAATTGATGTTTTCTTTCTCCCAACCGTCATTGGATATTGGGTGATCTTTGAGGCATTATGTTAAATAGTTCATGTGCCTTATCTAAGCTTACATATTTTGCATGCATGTGTACCTGGGCAGTTGCACTACAACATCTATACTCACTAATCACATTTGGTTGGAAGTTTCTAAATCCATTTCAAACACATCTTGTGCAAATCCTGCAATCATGGCATTCCATTAGATCACGTTTCTTTGATGCATCTCACTAAACAGTTCATGCGCTTTCATGTCTATACTTCCACATTTTCCAAACATGTCAAATGGAGCATTTCCAACCGTAAGCATCTAATATTAATTTCCCTTACCTTTTGCTTTGATGGAATCCTATACTCTATTCCAAAGCTCCCATTTTGGCACAGGTAGAGAGTACGTTGGCAAATAAAACTGATCAAAATGGAATTCTATTTGTTGCATTGACTTCATTGTGAAGACGCTTATGTATTTCATTGACAGCATAAAGCACGAAAGGAAATGAGAATATCTCCTTTGGGAGGTATTCTATGATAGCTACGAGGTAGATGAGAGTTTCTTATGCCATTTTCTTTGTTCTATGTAGTCAAATGCAAGAACACTGTTTGAAATCAAATGCTAATGGTGATTGACTTTTTAACAGAAAAAGACGAGAAGGGACGTCAAGGGAAGGAATGGGCCCACAACACGCCTAAGTAGTCAAAGCTTAGTGTGTGTTGTTTAAGGCTACCCCCTTAAGACATCATAATTAATTAGCTCTTCACTCTTAAGACCTTCAAAAGTCTTTAATGGCTTCATTGAGTCCTTTTGTCTTCCAAATTCACCTGCACCAACTTGAATTCTCCTTCAATGCTTGATTGCCTGTTCACTTGGAATTGAATAGATTTTATAACAAAGATATCACTTGAATTGTAGGTAGACCCCTTCAAATGATAGGGTAGGCTTCCTTTTATACCTTATATATGTCTTGAAAGCATTTTATCCTGATGGCTTTAAATTAAAGTACTTTGTCTTCTATCTGGTATTGGTGGAGAAGATCCTTTTATGATATGTAAGTTGAGAATATTTTATGAAAGGTCCCTAAATGAATACACTTTAAACTAATTTTAATATACCTTGAAGTGTGCAATATGGAAGGTTTGTATTCTTAATCTCCTGCCCATTTCTTAATTTAAAAGATGATATCTTTATTAAATATCTTTATTAACTTGATTTCTCCTTCAATTCTTGATGAATGCTTGATTGCATGTTCACTTGGAATTGAATTGATTTTATAATTAAGAGATCACTTGAATTGTAGGTAAACCCCTTCAAATGATAGGGTAGGCTTCCTTTTATACCTAATATATGTCTTGAAAGCATTTTATCATGATGGCTTTAAATTAAAGTACTTTCTCTTCTATCTGGTATTGGTGGAGCAGAGGTTACATTGCATCATCCTAGGATACATATTTCTGTAGATACAACACAAATTAAATGTATCCCAGGTCGATGCAAAGAAACCTCTACTCTAGAGATCACCAAAAAATAGAGAAAGAACTTTAATTTAATGCCATCAGGATAAAAGTCTTTAATCAAGATAGATAAAATTTGAGTTTGATTGTCATCATTTACCTTACCAAATTCTTCACACGTAACTCCTGAATCAATTTCCTACTCAAAAGAATTTTATTATGTCTCAAATATAGGGAAGCAGAAGGCTTCAAATAGAAAACTTGAACATGCAACTAAATCCATTGACTAACTAGAAGAACAAAATTAAGAAGCGGTTTGATCATCTGAGAGATGTTGTAGACTTGCAACTCACCAGCTAAGTTTGTGTGGGTAAGAATTTTTTTTGTTTTGGTTATGGTTGTGGTGTTTATAGGGAGACATTTACAAATTTATATCTATTTTCACTATTTAATGGTTTATGGGTTTGTAATGGTAATTTAATGTTCTTTCATATTTTTGTATATATTCTTTATAATAGCCTATTATATTGATTTGTTCTATTATGCATAATGGTGTGGGTCAGATGACTTTGCCGTCGGTGCATGAAAGCATTGAACAAGTTCTACTTTTAAAAATTACATGAAACATTTTTAATTTATTTGATTCAGTGTTATTTGTAAAAAATGATTATCAATGATGTTTCCTTTCTCCAAGAATTGTCTAGGATCTTTCCATCAGGTAATATGTAACATCGAATGACTAAATATTTTCATTACAAATGCTTATTTTATTTAATTATTATCTTAGTGTGAATTAAAATTTATATTTGTGTAGCATCCTAAAATTGTGACACTTGCAATTTCGACTGCCTTTCGGTCTTCACGATGGCGACGCAACACGCAACCTGAATGGAGACCCCGAAACCTGATTACGACACTGAAAACTGCATTTTTCAAGCACCCTGGCCTTAACCTCCTTGCACCCTGCTATCCCGGGAGGTGGGACCAGAGCACCCAGTGCCCTGGTCCTCTAGGACCAGGGCGCCCAGTGCCTTGGTCCCTGGGTCCTATTTTGGGCCCAGTCTCCTTTGGACTTCGGGTCTTTTTGTTTGCAATTTGGAAAATAAACTTTCCTGGTCGGCCTAAGGTCGGGAAAATCAGTCTATCAGCCCTAATTAACAAGTATATAAACTACATTTTCCTCTTTCATTCGATATGATGGAAAAGGCATGGAAACTATACTCAAGCATTCAAGCATTCAAGCATTCCTTCAAGCAATTGATCATTTCAAGTCTCCATTCAAGGCTAAGTGTTGCATTCAAGACAAGGATTCAACCATTGAAGAGGAGATCACATACTACATGCTACATACAACATCTAAACCTTCGCACATAAGGATACAAACATCCTTAGAACAAGGTATTAGTACTTGTTTTACAGTCATTTACATTTACAGCACTTGCTCATTTCTTGGTTAATTCCAAAACCGGGGTTTGACCTAAAGGCAAACCCCTAATCCCTAACCCCCCAATCGTCTTCTCTTTTCTGTGTGTAGGTTGCAGGTACGTGGCTGAAATTGAAGATCTGGAATCCTTGTGCAGAGACGAACAGATGCCCCTTCGTTTCGCGGATTTTTCGGAGGACCGTGGCGCCGGGCGCCATCGTCCCGACAACTTTTGCTCAAATTTGCAGGACAGTGCCGTATCGACATTTTACTGCTAATTCCAGGTCCGCAGCTTCATACTGTATTCCTATCTCAGTTTATAAGCGAATCTTTGTCACTTTCTATGCATTCCTAGCTTAATTCTTCTATGCACATTCTTTACAAAAGAGGGTAGCCTTGCTTTCTTAACCCTTGAAACTCATTTAGCATCCAATCTTGCATTGTGTGGGATTGGATCTTGTGGGTTTCAACCCCTCTTTTGAATGTAAAGTCTCTCCCCTAAGTGAAAACCATCAACCCTAGTGAATCTCCCTTCTCTCTCCTTGGAGTTGGAAGAGGGGAGAGCAACTAGGGTTCGATCGCGATTTTCTGCTTTACAATTTGTACAGAAGCATAAAATACAAGTTGAAGAGTCATGTGCAAGCAAATTTCCTAAAAGAAAGCAGGCAAGCATTATCTTGAATGACATGGAAACAAGCTCATCAGCTGCTTAGAAGAGAGCAATTGTAGAATCGCAGAGGAAAGTGTTTAAGGGTGATAAATAGATAGATAGTATGCAATACAAACAAACAATGTCTGGAGTGTCTGATGTAACGTCTCTAATTTATGTTCGGAGGGACTAACTAGTTTTGGACTTCCTGTGAAACCTATTGGGCCATGCTTGGAGGCAATCAATGTGTTCATGCAAGGAGCACCTTTTTTCTATTATGAGAATGATACTTTTGCACCGAGGGATATTTGGAAGTCAATATCCAAAAATTTCTATACTATGGAACCAAAGTTGGCTCAAAGTAATTTTCAGCTTTTAGAAGACCAAGAGGTTATGTAAACAATCTCCCAATAGAAGGGCAATTTCAAGCATTACCTCTCCCCCCCATGAATATTCAGGAAGCACATCCTCAGACAAAGGACTATTGGCCTCCATGGGATCAAAGAAAAAAATTGAAGCATAGACTCTAGACGATGTGGTGGTGTCCTTCGTGAAGAACTCTGCACTATAATTGAAAATTCATGAGGGAAACTACAAGATAGTGAAGAGAAATACAATCTTGAAAAGTGGGAAGAATGGATCTTGGTTTGGGTGGGGCCAAGTCACGTGGCTCCTCTAGAGGTTGACGAGATAGAAATCATATTAAGATTTGAAAAAGATCACACTTGTGGAACTTCGTGTGCGAGTGATCGATTGCGGTGTTTGGGTAATGCATTCCAAATAGATACAGTTGCATGCCATCAGGATAAAAGTCTTTAATCAAGAAATTACCCATTTGGAATTATACTTCGAGTCCGGCAACTCTTGTTCCACACTATAGAATTTTTTGGATATTGACTTCCAAATATCCCTCGGTGCAAAAGTATCATTCTCATAATAGAAAAAAGGTGCTCCTTACATGAACGCATTGATTTCCTCCAAGCATGGCCCAATAGGTTTCGTACGAACTCCAAAACTAGTTAGTCCCTTCGGACATAAATTAGAGACGTCACATCAGACACTCTAGACATTGTTTGTTTGTATTGCATACTATCTATCTATTTATCACCGTTAAACACTTTCCTCTACCATTCTCCAATTGCTCTCTTCTATGTAGCTGATGAGCTTGTTTCCATGTCATTCAAGATAATGCCTGCTTGCTTTCTTTTAGGAAATTTGCTTGCACATCACTCTTTAACTTGTATGTTATGTTTCCATATAGATATAAATTTTAATTCCTGCTCAGATAATAGTTAAATTAAATAAGCATTTGTAAAGAAAAAATTTAGTCATTTGATGTTACATATTATCTGACGGAAAGATCCTAGACAATTCTTGGACAAAGGAAACATCATTGATAATCATTTTTACAAATAACACTGAATCAAATAAATTAAAATGTTTAATGCAATTTTTAAAAATAGAACTTGTTCAATGGTTTCATTCACCAATGACAAAGCCATTTGACCCACATCATCTCACACCATCAGAATTCTAATGAAAACTAATGAAACGCCTGACAAGGATGTTGTGCATCCGACGACACTCCTCTATCAAAATTTTATCCTTTGGAGTCAGAATTCTGATGATAAGCCGAGATTGCGATGGTATTCTTTTGGGGTATGAGCATCCATGGTGGCTGTCAGAAAGGTTGGAGGTGATGTCGGAATTGCGACGACCACAAGGATAGTCAAAACTTCCAACACAAAGTTTTTGACAGCCTTTTTTGTCGATAGTGCGACGAAATTTGGTCGGAATTCCGATGATTTGCCATTGAAATCTTGACTCGAATGTACTAGTGACAAATAATAATGCAGTAAATAGAAACAAAAGAATCAGCATCAATGCACACCATAACACATATTTTTTAGTGAGGAAACCCAGTAAGGGAAAAACCTCAGTGGGATTTGTGACCCACAATATTTATTCACTCGCGAATATGAATAAATATTACTCAGTACAATAGGAGCCTGCACATGTAGGAAGGCAAAGTGCGTAGAGCTCATTTCTCAACAAAATGGAATCCCACTAACTACACAATTGGATGGTTAGATCCAATAGTATGTACTACTTCAAAATAGCATCTGCAATGCTTGATTCAGTACCGGTTTAAGCTCTGTCTGATACTTCTACCAAAAACCTTGTCTATAAATGATTCTGCTTTCATCAAATAGTTTTTGCTCTACCCTTCTTCTTATTCTCTCTCAAAATAAATACATCAAAGTGCATAAACAACTATCTGGTATCATAGCCTATAACATCTCATATGTCGCTTACATGCATATACCTACATACATTTCTTACTTTCTTACATTACAAATGACCTATAAGATCTCATACATATACGAGTCTTTATAATACATCATGTCGGCTATACAAATATAAATGACATTACAAAACAATATTATTGCCAAGTTAGCTTAGACTACTAGTATGATCTTTTGTCAGTGTCAACTGCTACCAGTGGAAACTGGACACCGATGCCTATAGGTGAAGTCTGTTGACAGTATAACCTATGAACCATGTTGAGCATTGTTACCAGTTGGTTGCCATCAATGACAACATCAACCATTCTCATCTGAGTGTATAATTATAACAATCTCCCCCTTTGGCATTAATGGCAACACTCGTGAGAAAAATGAAAATTGATATCCAAAAACTGAAGTCCAAAAACAAAGAGTGCTCCCTGTGAGAAAATGATCTCCTTCTGTACATTTTTCTAATTACACAAACTGCCTCTTTGACATCAATGACAAAGGATGTCAAAACAATAAAAAATTCTAAAATTTACCTAGAAACCGTTAGTCTATTATGTACAATCTGAAAAATGTCTGCCAAAACCAAGTTAAGACTCTACAAAAATTTTGTACTATCAGAAATTACAGTCTCTATTTGTCAGATCATCTTGGTGAGATAATGCATCTGTTGCTCAGGTGATCTTTCCCCTTGAATAGTTGCATTGGTTATCTCATTCTAGTGTGTTAATAGATTGTCCAATCTAGGATGAAGTTTATTCTTTAAGTCGTAGGTTTTTATTTTCAACCTTGCTTTCTCTTTTTCCAATATCTCAATCTTCACTTCATGAATTTCCATTTCTTGATCCAAAACCGATGTGAGTTCTGACGAACCAGTCATATTATCAGCAATGTCATCAATATCGTTTTGTGTTTTCTTTATTTGTTCATCAATATCTTTTGTTAAATGGTGAGGTTTGCATGCTTCCCTATACAATTCCTTGTATTCTATAATGGTGGAATTCAGTGCTGGTAACAATGAATCAATTTGTTATGTACACTCCTTTATGGTTTTATCAAAGAACTCATCCTTTTCCTTATTTACCCTTTCTTGAATGGTCTCCTCATTTATCTTATCTACAGTTTGATTGTTAGAAGAAATGAATTTGGACAATGTGTCCAATTTACCTATAGAACTAACAATGTGATCAACCTTGCACATCGGTGCAATCATCTACAAAATTGGTAAAGTATCATCAATAGCCTTAACTGCTAAGGCATTACACTCTGTTATCTTCTTAATTGAATCTAGTAAAACATTTGTTATAGTAGATGCTCTGAAATCTACAGTAGAAGTTCTAGGAGGAGTGTTTGGTTCTACAATTAGTTTCTTCTGTTCTCCAAATATTACTTCCTTATTTCCATCCTTATCCTCATTCTTACTCTCTGTCAGTTTAGATACTTTTTGTTCTTGATCTTTTTATGCTGGTATCTTGATGTTCAAATGAGTGTCAATAGAAATAGATTCTGATTTCTTTTCTTTAGCAGTTTCCTTATCCATTACAATATTGATACCCTAAGTGTTAACATTCATTGTGAATAGAATGTCTAACTCAGGATCAATATTATCTATTTTCACTTCCTATGATTTCTCTTTAGGCTGATTTTTTTATTCTGTCAGTGTCTCTATTACTATCGGTGGGGTGTCCTATGCTAGTGGGGGTAAATTATCCTTTATTGTGAGGTCAGGAGCACTACCAACCTTACTCTTACCTTTATCCCCTTTATGGTACACCTTAGTAAATGATTTATCAACTTTCTGTCTATCTTTCTCTTCACTTTTCTCTTTCTCAACAAATAACATATCCCACTTATCTATTGTTTCATTTGCAATTTCTTTTACTTTGTCGGCCATAAGAATAACTTGTTGGTGACCACTCACAAAAGCAGTCCTATTAGCTTCAGATATTAAATCATCTATTTCTTTTTTAGACTTTACAAGATGAACTGCTAATAGAGCCTCAACCTTTAGTTTTTTATCAAGTTCCATAATGGATATTCTCTTGGCTTCAAGTCTTAAATATGAATCATTAGGAAGAACATCTATAACCTCAATAAGAAATTTCTTATATATATGTAGATATATAACTATACTTTCCTTAATGGTATGCTTGACAGAATCAATAAAATAATGATAGAATTTGCTAACATTAGTAAGATTGACTTCTTGAGTTATTTCATTTACCAACTCTTCTGGTGAAATTATATTAGGTACCTTTTGTTTTAGTTTCTTTGGTGTGACTTTCTTTTTGGGACCACTGTGCTCTCTCATAGCCTGTTGTTTCTTTCTTAGTGTTCTTGATTTCTTCGGAGAAGAAGGAGATGCCGGTGAGGGTTTTCTTTTCTTCCTATCCACCCTTATAAATTTAGCTTCCTTATCACTATCATAATTAGATGATGTAGCCATAGGAGAGATATGTGCTACCGGTTGTTGTTCAGATTTCCTTTCTTGCGTAATAACACCACTCATTTGATCCATTTTCAATAAGCCCTTAGTAACATATTCAACAAATTTGGAAGCATCTTTCAGTATTTTCCCCCTTTTCTTTCTTTGCTTCTGAATTTCAACATCTTTCTCAATGGTCTCAGCATTACCAAATATCTTCTTTATTGGTTTTGGCGGAGCATCTAAGAGTATTTTGGCATATGATTCCAAGATGTGAGAATCTGCCTCATAACCCATCTTAGTTATTCAGACAGTTCTAGGTCTAACTGCCTCCATCCATACTTCATCTCTTTTGACTACAAAACATATTTGTTTATCATATTTGTCTATAATACTTTGGGGAATCCTTTCCCTTTATCTCATTTTTCCTTGAAAATCTTTGAAGTACTCTTTTACTTGTTTGTCACCATCTGAGCCCATGCCGGTAATTGCCTCCTTTATCTATTTTCCAACAAAAATATTATAGGTAAAGTCCTTGTAGCCTATACCGAGAATCTCCTTTGAGGAATAAAGAATTAGACATACAAGTAAATTCCTCAACTCGAAAGTTCCCTTCTTATCACCTTTAATCTTATACAAATTTTCTAACAGCTCATCTTTCAACCATTCACAGATATCAATTTTAGCATTATTCATGATCATCTCATAGGCACTATGAATGCATAAACTTGAAACATAATTTATCCTATTAGTATGCGCAACTTTATAACCAATGACCATACTTGCATAGTTGACATTGTTATCGGCTATATCACTAACCCTAAGTGATCTATTGTCTGATGTTGCGTTGATTAGGTTCATAAATTCTTTGTTTGGAATTTTCTTTTTCTTTCCAGGCCTAGTGCCAGTAGAATGTAAACTAGTGACAACTCTAATCGCTTCCTTAGTGATCTTGAAAACTAAATATCACCATAAAAATTCACCATGAACTCTGCTAAGAACATAGCAGACAATCTCATGTGAATATTTAGACATGTGAAGGATATCAATGAAACCTAAATCTTCTCGTTTGACTACACATTGTTTGTTAGTGATAACATTCATGAAAATATTCTTTAAATCTTCGGACCCTAACCTTTCAATGTTACAGTGAATGTATGTCCTAGTGTCATCAGTAAACGCAACTCCCTTTGGGATTTTTAAAAATGCACCAATGGAGTCATCCAACTTTTCTATCTTAGAGATTACCTTAAAGAATGGTCTAGGATGCTTGACATTTTCCATAATAGTAGGGTTTGCAATGAATTTAGGAACGGAGGATGAAGAATCCATTTCATAAGATAAATACCTCTTAACTAAAAAGCCTTGGATGCCTTGAAAAACTTTGCTTCTTTTCTCTTTGAATACCGGTGCTCAACTTCCACACTCTTAGAATACTTGAATGCTTTATAGTCAAAATAAGAAATTGTAGTGCTTTATAACCAAAAAGTTAACTTACAACCAAAATAAATGCTACATCGATCAAGTGAATATACAACATGTCTATCGTTAAAGAATAGTTGTGACTTCTTACCACCACCTGAGGGTAAATGCACGATCTTCAATTAGTTGCCTTACCCCTAAGGATTATTCCTTAGTTAGATGAAGAATCTCCTATTGGTGCAAGATTGCCCTATTCTTTCGATATAGAGACAGATTCATCATTTATCTAATCTCTCTTCTTGACCCATTGTTTAGAAAATTCTTGCTTGATTTCATTCACCTTTTTCTTGCCTTTGTCATTAGATCCTTTGTTGTTCACCGGTACATTCTTGCTTCTACAAAATCTTTCAATATGTCCAATCTTGTTACATGCATAACAAGTTACATTATTTTGCTGAATAGATTTTCCATAGCCTTGCCCGGTTCGAGTTCTACACTGATTAGATAAATATAAAAATCTACCACAAGCATAGCATTTTACATTCATTCTGCAATTATCTGAGTTATGACCAGGTTTATTGCATTTGGAACATTGACCAGTGGATGAGTTTCTATTCTGATTATTCCTAAATCTGCACTGACTCGCTCTATGACCAAATTTGTTGCAATTAAAACATTTGCCATTGAATTTATAAGCATTAGGTTGCCTTACCCATTTGTTGTGATCATGATTGTTTGCAGTTCTGGAACTTTCTCCATGTTCAAACCCGAGTCCAACTATTTCTCCATCAGGTCTTTGACTCTTTAGCATATCATCAAGCTTGTCTGAGCTCTTCTTAAATTTGTCTTTGTATTCATTTGTAGCAACCAATTCACCTTCCAGAGTGCTAACTTGTCTCATAAGATCCTCCTTGTCATGTTGCATCTGAATCAACTATGTTCTAAGCATATCATTATCATAACCAAGCCTTAGAGATTAATCTAATCTTTCATTAAGTCTTCCGACCAAATCTTCCTCATTCTTATTTCTATTTTCAATATCCTTACATAGTGTCATGGTTAAATCTTGCATCTCATTCTTCATGTTACTATTCTCTTGTCTCAACTTCTCTGCAATATCTCTGAGAGTTTCTTTTTCTTCATCATCTTGTTTCTGCAATTATTCACGAAGTTCTTTCCTCTTATTCTTTGCTATAACCAGGTTATCTTGAAGTGCTTTGATAAATTCCTAAGAAGATTTGAGTTCATCTTCCAATCTGATATTCTTCAATTTTTCTACATCAAAATCTTCAAGAGCCACGTGTAACTATTGTCTCAAACTTTTCGTCGATATGAGTTTCAAAATCTTCCTCAAGTTGTTAGGATTCTTCAAATAGAGGACCAGGCTCTGATACAAATTGTTTGTTACTAGGTTAATCCTGAAGACACTGAGAGGGGGGGTGAATAAGTGTCTGACCGTTAGATAAAGGATTTAAATTTATTTGTAATTCTACAACATAAAATTAATATACTTGTAAACAAATAATAATGCAGAAAATAGAAACAAAAGAATTCTATACCGGTTTAAGCTTTGTCTGATACCTCTTGCAAAAAACTTGTCAATAAATGATTCTGCTTTCACAAAATAGTCTTCACTCTTCTCTACTTCTTATTTGCTCTCAAAATAAATACATCAAAGTGCATAAACAACTATCTAGTATCATAACCTATAACATCTCATATACCGCTTACATGCATATACCTACATACATTTCTTACTTTCTTACATTACAAATAACCTACAAGATCTCATACATATACGAGTCTTTACAATATATCATGTCGGGTATACAAATATAAATTACATTACAAAACAATATTATTCCTAAGTCGGCTTAGACTGCCGATATGATCTTTTGCCAATGTGAACTTCTACTCTTGGAAACTAGATTCCGGTGCTGGTAGGTGAAGTTTGTTGCCGGTATAACCTGTGAACCATGTTGAACCTTGTTGCCAATTGGTTGCCATCAATGACAACATCAACCATTCCTATCTGAGCATATAATGCCAACATATATAATAATTTATATTTTTCAAATATTGTATATAATAATAGGTATAATGTATCTTATTTTTTAAAAATTAAATTAATATAGTTGAATAATCATTTTATATAAAAATTAAATATATAACATTTACCTATATAATATTATTATATCATGATTTCAATTTTTAAATATGTAGCATGCTTATATCATATTATTATAGTTTATAATATTGTATTAGTTAATAGCATTATATTTTTTATCTAAATTTAAATATCAAAAAGCATAAGAATATAAAATATTCATATTTTTGAATAAGGGAAAACAAGTTTTGATGGGCCCCTGAAACCCATTACAACCAAATGATCAGAAGATATAAATTAAAGTGCAGTAAAACACAAAAGACAACTTAGAAAAGGATAACTGATGATCAAAAAAGATAGAAAACTAAAGACAACTAACAAAAACAAACAAGATTGACAGAGGGATCCAAAAGATAGGTTAAGTTCTGAAGCATCTCAGTAGCTTCCAGCTCCAGTTGTTCCATATTATCAATCGCTTACATGATTTCCTCAATTTCATTGCTTTGGCTTTGCATTCTAGTGCTTGCACATTTTCTTCTACGAAGACCAGTCTCCTTATCCTCAGGGGTATCTTCCTTTTCTTCAGTCAAAGCCTTATCCCCATAGTCATTCTCAAGATTAATGATAAGAGCCTTCATACTAGTTGAGGTGGCTTGAAGGATCTTATGACTTCACTCACCAATATTTTTGAGTGTGTTCTCGACTCCTTCAAGTCTTTTTTCAATAGCCCCTGCTCTGTTCTCCAAGTTAAGGAAGTTATTCCGATTAGCATTTATCATCTGCTATGCATTACTAATAGCTTTGGTGACCTCAATGAGACAATATGGGAGGGATTTAAATATACCAAAGCCTATTTCTTTTAAAGTCTCAATTTTTATTGCGAATTAGGCTTGTTTGGTTTTAATGCCAAAAATTTCCTTTTGCGTCTAGTGGAGCACCTTGTTGAAGCTATATGTGCCATTATTGATGCAAAGGTCTATATCCAGGTGATGATCTTCCTAGGTCTTATCTCCAATAGGCTCTAAATTCACCTCAAGACCCACCTCCCTAGCATCCAATCTCTGAGCTTCTTTCATGGTCATGTCCTCCCCCATCAGACCCTTATCCTTAGAGTTACTCATGAGAGGTGACTAGTTCTTGGTTCTCAAATCCTTAATTTTAGGAGTTTTCCTTTTCTGCTTCTGGCCTGAGAGGATTTTAACCTCCTCACTTTCAGTATCCATGTCATTATCAGTCTCATTATCCTCTTCATACCAGCTATCCTCATCCTCCACTCTCTTTTTTCTTTTCGTTGGCCCTTTATTGTGTAGCTCATTCCCTATTTTTGTTTTTTTCCTACTCAACCCATCAATTTGGGGATCATCCTCTGCCTCACCTTCTGTGCCATATCCATTGCCTTCTTCATCCTTAGAGTCATCAATATCCTCTTTCGACTCAAAAACCTTAGCTATGTTTAGATGGATGGTAGTGTTCTTGATGATTATACAGAATCACCATCAAACCCTCATTCATTGTTGGATCAGTATTGGGGTTGGATATTGCATCCTTGATCCCAACATTTAGGGTGCATAAAAGATAATATGTAATGGAAATTTTCTCTTTATACCAAAAGTGGTTTAGAATGACAAAATGATAGGTGTAAACCATAGTAAATCTACCATCAAGAGTGATAAATTCCATAATAGCAAGAAAAAACCTTTGCCAACTTATCTTAATTACCTTTGGCGAGTAGTGAGTATGGTTTCCCTTCACCAATTTGGCTTTCTACTCCTCATCCTTCAGAAATTTCTTCATGACAACATGTAAAATCTTCCTATCCCTATATAAAATACTCTTGTTACATACATTAATAACATTAATTAAAAGATATTCATGGTTGAGGGAGCTTAGAAAAACCCTCTTCTCTTTGTCTCCTTGAAGGTCTGGCTAGATGCTAATAGTTTTCATGGGCCAAATTTTGACAATATTTATTTTTAGTTAGGCATGGGTCTAG
The DNA here is from genome assembly GCF_030272615.1 of Cryptomeria japonica. NCBI lineage: Eukaryota > Viridiplantae > Streptophyta > Pinopsida > Cupressales > Cupressaceae > Cryptomeria > Cryptomeria japonica. The sequence goes on from NC_081415.1 coordinate 37,905,925, forward strand.
TTGTGTTTTGTGGCCTCGGAAAACCTTTCTTGTTGGCTAAGGCTGCCCGAAAAACCCTTTTTTCTGTTTTTCTAAGGTCAATCATTTGTTGACCAAGATCCATTCCTTGCTCTAGCCTTTTCTATAATGCCTTTATTTTGATGTATCGATCATGTTGGTTTGTTGTGCACGCATTGATTGTTGTTTAATTTTTTACAGTCATTGGGTCTTGGGCTCTGAATGCTCGTAACTCCAGAATGTTTCAGATCCTTTCTAAAATATATGTTCGCTACCAAGTAGTCTTGTTCTTTTAATGTTGGTTGTTCTCTAGTTGTAAGGGTTTTAGGGCCCATTCAAAACCTATTTTATCATAATTAAAAACATTAATTAAAAGATAAATTCAATATTAACAATTATAAAATTGAACATAAATATAGTTAAATTCTTAAGTAAATTAAATTTGAGAAATTAAAACTATAATTCAAATAAAAGATTAAAAATAAAATAAAATAAACTATATTAAAATTGATACAATTTACAATTAACTTTTACATTAAAAGTTACAAGTTAAATTGTAATAGAAAAGCTAAAAATGCAAATAAAAAAACACCAAATTAAAAAGATTTTTAAAAATTAAGTTTTTTTATGTAAATTTTATTATCTTTTTATATCATAAATAACGTTAAATTAACAGAACCATGGGAGGTAAAAGGAAGAGAATGGAGGCGACTACGATTGAAAAATGGAAGAGTCGTCTGTAGGTCTGGAGCATCCTCCATGCTACCAAGATGACGGAATTTATGGAAAAAATGCACGACAAACAGCCTAAAATCACCATGATTTTCAAGAAGGGCTGGAACGAAGGGACTCTCACCATCAGAAATGGGAAGATTAAAGTGACTGAGACAATGATAGCAGAGGCCACTAGCATTCCAATGGAGGGCATCAAGTTTTAGAAGGACAAAAAAATCTTTGATGCTACTGTGAAGAAGTTCCCGAAGACTAAGGAGGAAAGGGCTAAGCTGGTGAAGGGCAGCCACACCTACATTTCACCTAAGGTAATCAAATTAATTTGGTGAAATGGTTTACTTGCAATTATGGAGTATATCACGCTTGATGGTAGGTATACTAGGGTCTATAGCTACCACTTTTCTCTATTAAATCATTTTAGGCACAAGGATAGGATCTCTCTTCCCTACTATCTTTTCTGCTCCCTTAATGTGGGGATTAAGGATGCTATTTCCAATCCCCACATTAACCCAGCAATGCATGAAGGTTTGATGGTGATTCTATATAATCACATCAAGAACACGATTGTCAAGAGGAATATTGTAGAGATCTCTATCTCGGATGAAGATTTTGAAGAGTTGGAAGAGGAAGAAGGTGACGGCTACGATACGAAAGCAAAGTTTGAAGATGAGCTTCAAATGGCAGGAACAAGAAGGTGAAAGAAAAATTCATAACAGGGGAGACAAAACAGAGGGTTTTGTAAAAATAAACAAAGAGAGGAGGATGACAGTTGGAATGAGGAGGAGGAAGGGACTGATAATGACACGGACACCAGAAGCAAGGAGGCTCAAACCCAGGTGAGCCTGAAATAGAAAAAGAAGAAGCCAAAAGGTAGGGAGGTGGAAGAAAGGTCACCTCTCAAGTGTGATTTGAAGCAAAAGAGCATCATGGAGGAAACGACAATGAAAGATGATCAAAACAATGAGGATAGAGAGGTTAGTCTGGAGGTCAATATTAATACCAGGGATGTCAAGAACCAGAGAGACCACCAAGTGGACATTGGCCTTTGTATAAATAATGGAACGAAGAACTTCAAACAAGCGCTCAACTGGATTCAAAAGGAAATTGAGGGCATAAAAGTCAAACAAGCCCATGAAATTGGGAAAATCAAAACCTTACAAGCCCTAGGTTCCAGAAAATTCAACTCCCTCCTAGATTATCTAAGTGAGCTAACCAAGGCAATTGGAAATGCGGAGGACATTATAAATGCCAACCGCAACAGTTTGACTTGCCTTGAAAACAGAGCAGATGCTACTGATCACAGACTCAATAATATTGAAAATATACTTAAAAAAATTGGGGAGAAGAGCCACAAGATCCTAAAGGTTGCCTCAGAGAGCATGAAAACCCTTGTCCATAAGTTGGAGATCCACTAAGGAGATAAAGGTGCAAAGGGTATTATTGAGGTCAAAGATGACACCCCTGAGGAAAAGGAAACTGGGCTCAGAAGAAGAACTAGAGCCAACACTAAAAGGATGCATAACCAGAGAAAAGAAATAGAGGACATCCGGTGGGCCGCAGAAACTCTGGATCAGTTGGAGCTGGAAGTGACGAAGATGCTTCAAAATTTGACCTAAGTCCGAGCTTTTGTCAGTCATTTTTGGTTTTTAGTCTATTCTAATCTTTTGCTTGCTGGCGTTTTGTACGCCAGCTGTCTTTTCTTTAGATATTGTCTTTTATTTAGTTGTGTGTTAATGCTTACCTTTTGATCTTCCTAAAGTATTGGGTTTCAGGGACCCATCAAAACCCATTTTCCCTTAATCAAAAACGTCAAATTTAGGATAGTGAGTTTTCCTATATATAGGGACACTAATAAACTAATAATTTAATGGTAAATAATAAGTTAATAGTATAAAACAAATATCAATATCGTAATTTAGAAAACATTAGGAAACCATCTCAATATTATCTGTGAACACATTTGATTGGTCACCTAGTTTTTTTTTTCAATGAAAACAATAAAAACCCCAAGAAGAAAACTATGAGCCAATAAAAAAATACTAAAATGGAAAAAAAATATAATTTTAATAAAAAATCAAGATAAAGCATAGAGTAAATTTTTTGATATAATTTTAAATGAAATTAATTGAGTGAGGTAAAACCGTTAGTCTTCTCTTATAGATAGGTGGGACTAATAATAAACTCAACCATGCTATTCCTTTTTACTTAAGACGTGAATTATATTTATTTAATGTATTTCTTAGAGAGATAGAAGTGGAGGCTAGGTGAGATATTAGGAATGAACTTTAATTTTTTTAACTATATATAAAATTTAAAATTTGAGTTTGAATAGATTTACAGTATTTAAATTACATTTCATAATTGTATATATAATGAACAAAATATTTTTTCTAGCAACGATGAGCAGGAACAGGTGAACAAGAGGGTACAGGCGTGCTAGATTTTCGGTCGTTGGCGATTCTGGAGAAGGCGATGACGATGGTGATGCAGATGGTATGGGTGCAGGCTTCTTTTCCTTGGTCCATTGTTTTGCCCTACACATAGCTTTCGATGGGTGCAATATTTAGGTTGTGTTTGGTTCTGCCCCAATTTGTTTTGTTTTAGTTTTGTCCCTTGTTGCTCGCATTCTCTAGGGAAGGAGAAGCAGGCTGGTGTTGGATTGTTGGTCATATGGGGAATGCGGCGAGGTGTGTAGGTGGGACATTGGCCTCTTTTTGGCCTCAGTTTATTACGAACGACCTGCCCCTCATCCTCTCGTGACTGTGTGGCTTTACATTTCTACTTCAAATGGGGCCTTTCTTGGTTCCTATTCTATGGTGTGTGGTGTGCATGGATTCTATGAGAGGTAGTGGGGTGAGCGGGTGCTGCTTATGGGGGAGGCATGTTTTCTATGGGAGGGCTTTCTTTGGCCATTCTGTTGTTTTTCTATCTTGGGTGAGTTTTGGTGGTGTGCCTTTGGCTGTAAGACTCTTTGTTCTTGTAGTTTTCTTGCTAGGTTCCCCCCTGGCATCTCTTTGGTGTCGTTTAGGGGCTCTCTTTTTGGTGTTTTTTTTTATGCTCTTTGTTTTTGAGATGCCTTTAGTAGAGGAGGTTTGTTTCTTTCTGCCCTGTGTTGTGGGTTTTGTTGTTCCCTCTCAACTTGCCTCTAGGGTTTTGTTTTTCATGTTTCATTTTATGCATCTTTGGGCTTCTTAGGTCTTTTCTATGGAGGTGGTCCTATCTTGTATTGAGGGGGAGATGGATGTGGTTATATTTTTCTCTTCTCCTTTTGATATGGAGTTGGATGCTATAATATTTGCCTAGGTCTTATTTTGGGAGATTAAGGAAGTCTTGACTTTTGTTTTTAATGGAGGTGATGTCATATTTTGTGTTGTATTATTTCATCCATCTCCTATTGAGGTGGATGTCCTCTGTGGTAAGCTAAAGCTTATTTTCATGGATATATTTTTCAGATCCATGCCTATTCCCGTTGTCCTAGTTAAGGATGTTTTGCCTTTCAAGATGAAGATTTTGTTTGGGGATAGTGCTGGAATTTACCCTTCTCCCATTGAGGTGGATTTGGCTGTTGTTATTGATGCTAAGATGTATCGATGAAAGTCTGTTGGTGTCCTATCTTTTATCTATTGGAAGATAAAGGATAGACATTTTTTTTTCTCCTACTCTTTCTCCTATTGAGGTAGGTGTCTTCAAGGATATTATGTGTGTCGCTCTATTCAGTCTCAGGATCATGGTTAGGGGAGCCTTTCAAAGCCCCATTGCTTTAGGTTATGGGAGCCTTGTAAAACCCGCATTCGTATGGTTAATAAGAGCCATCATAAAAACCCATGGTGGTTGAGGGAGCCTAGAAAATCCTTACATTTTTTTCTTCTTGCAAGGACAAGCTGGATGCTAACAGTTTTCAAGGGCCAGTTTGGTTGGTTTTGGTTATTGGTTAGGATTAGACTTTGTGGTTTTTTATGGCCTAGGCACTCTGTTACAGGTTGAGGAAGCCTAGGAAAACCCTTCTTGTTGGTTGAGAGTGCCTAATAATTACCCCATTCTCAATTTTTCTTGAGGTCTATTATCTCTTGACTTAGATATTTTGTTTGTGCCAACATGTTTTGTAATTTCTATCTTTTGATACTTGGATGGCATCTAGTTAGTTGTGGTTGCCTAGTTTTCTTGTTAATGCTTAGTGTAGCCTTTGGGTGTTGGGAGATAGATTCTTGTAAGTCTTGAAGGTTTCAGATTATTTTAAAAACTTGTGTTTTACTACTAGGCAGTCTAGTCCATTTTTAGGTGGTAGCTCTTTCATTGTAAATGGTTTTGGGGCCCCTTCAAAATCTATTTATCCTAATAAAAAACAAAATATTTTTTTTCTTCACGTCATTATTTTGAAAGAAAAAAGAAATAAAAATATTATTATTAATCTTATTGTTTAACTATGAGTTATATATTAAGTTTAATTATTGTTAGAAATATTTGAATAATGTATCTTATTTAGGATGATTATATATTTATATGAAATGTTTAATAATCTGACAAGAAAATTTTATGTGATCTTTAGTTACTCATCCTTAATTATATTTAACCTTTATAAAATTTTAAAACTATATTTATACATAAGGTTTATCGAATTTAATATATAGTGGATTTTTATTCTTGAATCCAAATTTAGAAGTCTCAATACACTAAACTTAAAAAAAAGTTGGTTTGGATTTACCTAGAGTGATTATCTTATGAGAAACTATTGAAATGTTAAAAACATATTTTTTTTTATGAGATCATACATATACTAGAAAATGCTAATTGGAATGACAAAGACACAAGGGAGAGATATTCATAGACTATGCTAAACACTCATCATTGGGATGATATTATATACTAAGGGCCAAAAAAACTATGTAAGATTCTTGTATGTGGTAATCTTGATATTTAACTTATCCTTCAACTAAATGGTAACAATTTGCAATAATCTCATGTCGAAATTAAACTAATGATTTTATGCTAAGAAATATGATTGATTTATATATACATATATGTACATATGTATATGTATGTAGATATGTATATATACATATACATATATATGCATGCATGTATGGATGTATCTATGTATGTATGTATGTACATATGTATGTATGTATGCATGCATGTATGTATATATAAAAAATAACCTATAAAAGCAATTTCTTCATATATTTACCTTCTTTTTACAATTTGAAGAGCAGAAAAGTACAAGTAATAGGCAATTTTAATATAAACTCATCTATAATTTTAATTTAAAAAATATAAAATTACAAAATAATTTTAATTTAATATGAATATAAAATAAATTTATAAAACACTTTTAATTTTGACATAAATATTATTAGTAAAAAATGAGACTAAATTTAGACAAGTAGATGGTGAACCAAATGAAGATTGCGTGGGTTGTGCTTTTTGGCCCTTCATTGGATGGGATCTCCTTGCCAATGGTTTTGAGGAAGGATTCTGAAATAGAGTTGCTACTCTATTCCTATTCAATTTCACTCGACAGAGTGGAGATAGTGGTTTATCCATTCCATTCTTACTCTTGCTCTCAATGTGGTCTCCCTTTCTTTTTCACTCTTCTCTATTTTTGGATTTGAGGTTCATTACTATGCATTTCCTTCTCAAGGATTTCTGGAGGTGATTTATATATGGCCTCTACTTACATGGTGTGTTTTGACTCCTCTTTTTGTTACCAAGACTACATTTATTAGGGTTTTTTTCCTTCCCCTTACATGTCTTAGATGTCCTTGTCTCTATGATGTATAGGGGAGAGCATGTTGGCCTTTGTTTTGAGATTTTTTTAATTCATTTGTGACTCTATGATTGTTTGGTATCTTCTTCTTTAGATGCATAACACTGGGGTGCTTTCTTCTTAGTTTCTTCATACTACCCCCTATGATTTTTTGGTGTCTTCTTCTTTAGATGCATAACACTCGGGTTCTTTCCTCTTAGTTTCTTCTTAGTAAGGGTGGTTAAAACTAAATTTTGATGAAGCCTGCAAAGGAAACCTAGGCCCTTTAGGTATAGGATACGTGGTTAGAGACCAATCACGGGCAATCATTGGAAAAATGGCCAAGCCAAGGCCACCAGATACCAATAACATAATATAAATAAAAGATTTGATGGTAGGCCTACTAGATTGTCTCAATCATGGGTTAAGAAACATCATAATGGATGGAGATTCAGAGATAACAATCAATACAATCAAATTGAAGAAAACCACAAACTAGCGGCTACAGGCAAATCTGGATAGCATAACTAAGAAATTGGCTAAACTAGAGCAGTATGAGTTTAAACATATCTACAAAGAAGCAAATACAGAGGTAGATGCTCTCTCAAAATCTGCAGTAGAAGACATATCTCTACACTGGTGGGAGCAGGGAGGCAATCACCATGCCTAACCTACAGAGTATATTATTCATTTGTAAAAAGTTTCTAATGGAGGAAAATTTAAGATGAAAATTTATTGCAAATGGTTTCCTCTATTATGGCAAGAGCATCAAAGGAATTCCCAAAGACAACCTAATTTGCTCAACAGAGTTTTTCTTTTTTATTTTTTCAGACATTAACTTTTGTCATTAAACTTTGGTGAAATGACTAGTTCTTTGAATTCAAAATTTTCCACCAACTTTAAGACATATATCAGACACGTCTTCTATGACATCACTTATTCTTGGTCTTTCTATAATCTAATTCTACCCCTTGCCTACCGAAAAGCCAATCTGCAGTCTGCCATCATTCTTAGTATGAGGCGTGCATTGTCAACTGGACAAAGATAAATAGTTTAGCCAAGATATTTGGCACGATTAGAGACAAATATCCATTGGCTTGATAATGATTGTAATTAATTCATCACTTGTTGTCATTGATGAAACACTCTCACACACACATATGATTATATCGACTACCAACGTAACTTCAATTGTTTACACTATTAACTGGTATGTTAGAGGTTTATCTCTAACCGATACTTTGTGTCAATTGGTATGTGCGTAAGAGACAACGTATGGTTATACTAAGTTGGCATAAAGATAAAGATCCAGATGGAGATCAAGCAAAGATTCATGGACAATGGTTCCTATGTTTAATTCAAACTGGTATTGATTGTTCCAACTAGTATCTGGTTATTTATGTGATGAGTTACATGCACCAACTACTTGGCGGTAATTTTTGTAATGAGTTACGATCACATGTCTAGATACACTGCATCTAGGAAATTGTGTTTTGATTTCCTTGGACCCACATAATATTTGAATGTCTATTTAAAGACATCTTAGTGAATCAGTTAATAGAGAGATGTTATGTAATTGATGGTATGCATGAAGAGAAAAAAAGTTTTTGTTGAAGAGCGATAAGTGCTAAGATGAAGAGTGTGTTGAAGAGAAATGTTGAATATACTTAGAAGGATCTGATCAAGCAAGTATTGTTCTACTCAGAATAGATCAAACCTTTCTTGTTGTTTTGTAACCATTACAGAAAAATCAAATCCCTTAACCGAGTAAGCTATAGCAAGCTTCAACGTGGAAATCCTCTAACAAGGTGATTAATTAGTTTGGATTTTTAAATCCTCCCACGAGGTTACTCCTAACAGGGTACTACCTTTAACAGGCTACAAGCTTCTAATCAAGCTTTAGGATCTCTAACAATATTCACTACTAGCAGAGCACTTTGTAGACCTTAACCGGTAAGTTATCTATTACTGCAGATAGTTAACTTGTGAGTTCCATCTTACTATGGTTTTTACCTATTTGGGTTTTCCACGTATAAACACATGTGTTATGGTGGATGCTTTACTTTTTGTGAATGTTGTTATGTCATTTTGGATTGCATGCATTGTGTTTATAAGCTTTGATAAGTTCATCTATTGGTTAGTGTTTGAAGTAGTGTTTTATTTGGTGTCACTGATTCACCCCTCCCTCTCAGTTCTTTTCAAGTCCATCAATTGGTATTAGAGCCAAACTTCTTTGAATCCTAACCACTTAGAATGGAGCCTTGAAATAACCATGGGGGAAATGAGCTACTATGAGATGGCTAGAGAGATAGAAGCTACCAAAAATGAACTTGAATCCCTTAGGGTCAAACTGAAAGCTTCTCAAGTCAAGAGGAGAGAGCTAACTGAACAACTATTAGACATATCTGATAATAGTTCTTCAGATGAAGCCAATATTGATGCTTTAGAAGATGAAGTTGAAAAGTTGAATGGTGAGAAACTGAATCTAAGGAGAGAGCTAGAAAGTCTCTCTGTCGCATGAGTCAGCAACTGGAAGACAAAAGAGTTGTTAAAGACCTTACCAAGGAAAGAGATCAAGAGATCACAAAGATCAAATGGGAAAAGGACACTATGCATGAGAATTTTATTGTTGAAAGAGAATAAAAGGAGAACCTATAGCTAGATCTTGAGCTTGCATCATCTCTAAAAGAGAACCTATCTAAGCATAATGAAGATCTCATCAAAAAACTTACTGAAGCCAATGAAAAATTGGATAAGTTCATCAAAATTTCTACTATGCTAGAAGAAAAAATTTGATCACAAAGAACGAAGGGTGATATCTTTGGATTTGGTTTTCAAATGGTGAATCCTCCGACACTAAGAAAAAATCTTCTCCTAAGATCAAAAAGCCTACCAGTAAGAAGGTCTTTAAATGTGTCTTCTTTGTTTTCCATAAACCTGGTCACACTGAAAATGTTTGTAGAAACAAACCAAATAGAAATGTAAGTTACAATACTAATGCTAGGTATGTGTCCAAGAAATTTGAATGTAATTGCTTCACATGTGGAATGTATGGACATAGATGTATTGAGTGCAGACATGGAGCAAATAACCCTGTGCCACACATAAACCCAAGACCAAATGGTGAATAGATGAGGAACTTTGATAACTGGGTAACCTGAACTGGCAAAGATCCTATGACAAACGGTTTAGTCCATTCGAGATGGAAAAGCTAACAAATGTTATTTGCACCTTCTGTAATAACTTTGGTCATGTGGCTATGCACTGCAGAAGAAGAACATGAAGAGGAAGTGCAGGACCTTGGAGATCATCTGGTATGGCCTATTCTAACTATAACAAACCGGGGCAGATCTAGAAATAGAAAACTGGTCAACTCTTCCAAGGATAAGAAAGGAAAGTAGAAAATTGATATTGAAGAAACCAAAGAGGATATGAATCAGATTTAGAAGAAAAAAGTGATGACTCACCTGGAGAAGAAAATATTCCTTCACCTAGTGAAGAGAACCCTACACGGGTTACTTAAGCCTTTTTAATATGGCTAAGGGGAGCTTAACAGCAAAACACCTACGAACCCCTTGTGAAAAATGAGCGGGAAAGAATTTTGAAACATGAAATTTTGGTAACTTTTTTTCAACCCTAATAGGCAAGCATTTATTGTAGTAGGTAAAAAGGATAAAAGAAGGTTTTACTTTGTCATTTTTACCCTAACAAATTTGAAGTGATTGCAGAGCTGAGTAAGATTGTCTTGCTGTTAATTGTCAAATTGTTTCATGATTTAAGAAATTAAGCTTAATTGAAGGTTGCAGAAAGTCAAACTGGTGTGCACTTGGGCATTTCAACCGGTAAATAGGGCAACGTGCACAAAACAAGGTATTTCTTTGAACATACTGTTTCAAATCTTGTGTGACTAGATTGGCTTCTTCTTCAAAGTTTGTAGAGAGGTTTATGATTACTTTAGAGCCTATGGAAGCTCCAAAGGTAGATGAAATTGTGTCATATAATGCGTTATCACAAGTTTTGAACGGAGTTGTGGTAAATGGTGATTTGTCCAGTTATATTTATACATTTACACACAGCTGAAATTACTTTGTGATGAAAATGGTAAAATTAAGACACATTATGCTAGGGTTTTCATAATGCCTCTTATCTTCTTGAAGATTTCGAAGAAGCACATATCATAATAATTTTAAGTAGAGTTCATGGAGAGAACATGTACTTAGAAAGGACTCACAAAATTACCAAGGAAGCCATTCAGGCTGTGACAGGATACTTTGCAATCAGTGAAGTACGTGAGCTATGAATTTTTTTTAAGGATACAGTCTTTGATTTAACTAGTTCTACATCTGACAGATATTTTTTTTCTGTCAACAACATCGGGGACCCTGCAATGAAACTAGAAGCAATGGTGATAGGGTACCGAGTATTTTACTCTAGTAGACTTAACAGTGTTCCATTTGTAGCAATCCACACAACTCACAGAATGATTGTGGATAATGCTAACTATGATATCTGTGAAGCTATCACAAGACAACTTTTTTTGAATTTCAAAATCTATCAAGAAGGATAGTAGTCAAAAATTCAAGTTTGGTCATCTTTTAGTTGGCCTATTCTTTTACTTTTAGAATTTTCTACCGGGGATAGGAGACATTGAGTGATCAAAGGACTCACCTGTCTTGGCACAAAACAAGAACAACATCAAGGTGATAAAGAATACTTTCCATGCTGCCCTGAACAAGTATTTCAATGAGTTCTAGAAGAAAATGAGTATGAGAATAAGAATACCAGAAGAGGTGGTAAAGAACTTTTAGAAGGATATAATCTTCACCGTTAGCACTGATTTTTGTCTAATGCAAGATATTGAGCCAAGAGAGGAAGAAATGGAAGGCATGAGTTATGAAGTAAACTATGATCTTCTAGTTGGCTATGCTAACACCTTATTGGCATCAGTGATAGCCAAAGAGAAAAGAAAATTGGACATTTTGGCAGTCCCAAATGAAGTTGCACAAACTAATATTGAACCTGTAAAAAGTGCAAAAGAAAAGAGTTAAAAGTCTGATAAAGCATCTCCAACAAAGAGTACTAGGGTTACCAAGAGTTTCCTAACCGAAAAGGAACCGAAAGCCAAGGTATATATTAAGAAAGAGACAAAGAAGAGAGGTAGAAAATTAATTTTGCAACTAGAATCTGAGCGAACAGATTCTAACGAAGAACCAAAGAAGGCAAAGACATCTGGGAAAATATCCAAGAAGGTAAAGGTAGTGCCAAACGCAACTACACCTATTGATATAGCTTCTTACAAACTAGATACCCATTTTTGAAAGAACAATTAAGACACTAGGGAGGAATAGGTTTGACAATGTCAAAGAATATTTTGATTCCTTACTGAAGATGAGAAAGAGCAATTGATTCAATAGGTAATAACTCATTTGCTTCATTACAGTAGATTTCCACATGATTTGGAAAAGATTATTTCAATCTCTTTGTATAATATTCTTTTAAATAAATGGGAGAATGCTATAAAATTGGACAAAGAAATTATTGATGAAATATTTGTATAATATTTTCATAATTTATCTATGGATGGAATTAGTGCTTTAGTTGATCAGTACAAAGCATATTTTTCTTTTAAAGAAAGAAGATTGAATATTCTTAATGGAAAAAGGGCAATTGTTGAAACTAAGACACATCAGATAGCTTGTGGAATCAAAAAGATGTATGAACTCATCCATTCTTCTAAGAATAAGGATACATAAGAGATAGATAACGATGTTAATAGATCAAAAATGGATGAAGAGGAGACTATTCAACATGATGAGGTCTATCCACTAAAAAATATGCATGATTCCATTATTCTTGTTGATGATGATGTTCAAAACATAGTGGACGTATCTGGAGACAACACTGTATTGGATATGGAGCCCCCCGCTATCATTGATGTATAGGTTACATTAGTTGAGCAACTGGCTACTCAACTAAAAGTGGATAGTCCATCGGCAGTAGAACAACTGGAGAAACCCCAATCTCCACCAGTCATTCAAGAAATTTTGAAGAAGCCTACTGAAAATGTTGCCATGCAGTCACCGAAAAAGAAAACATGGTAGAATACAGAGAAAGCTATCATTAAAGTTGTATCCCTTGAACTAGAAAAGAAAAAAGAACTTGAAGATGATGATGATGATTCTTTAAGTATTTCAGGACCTATTGATATGAACACTTTGAACACATCAGAAATGATGAATATTGCTAATGCTATGCAATCTAGAGTGCATAAGAAGAGACTAAAAGAGAAAATGGTTGAAGTAGAGACAAGTTAGAATGTAGTAGAAATTTTCTCTGGTCTACTACTGGAAACATCTATAGAACTTCTTTCTACACCCATTAGTAAACTTGGTCAATTAGTTCCATATGCATTTGATCAAATTAAGGCACTAGAAGATGCTGCTCATTTGTATGCTGAAAAGAGCCACAAGAAGAAATATGGAGACAAACTGGCAAAGAATATTGAAAGTGGGAAAATGGCTCTATCTCACAATAAAAGTCTATTGAGGAAATATATTGAAGCAAGAGGAAAGTATCTTTCCTCTACCTCCAATGTTACTTTCTTTTATTATGACATTTAAAAAAGTCAAATTGAAATAGAGAAAGAAATTTAAAGGATATGCAAGGCCTATGTCCCACTCTAGGACTCCATACATGCCTTTAACAAGTCTATAGATGATTTGCATAACAAACTAGATAGCTATGATAATGAGAAGGTAAAGAGACTCTGATCTCTAAAAGAACTCAAGAAACTACTCACATCACAAGTAGACATATTACAAAGAGACTACTCCAATCCAAAAGTTATTCTTGCATCCCTTGAAACCTACACATTGGACTCAATGGAAGAATTCCATTCTTAGCTGATGTCTACATTCGAGTATACTGCACACATATTGGAATCATGGGAAAACGCTTTGTCATAGATGAAGAAGAGAGTCAATGCTATTTTTATGAGATTACTTAATCCATGAAATTTTTTTTAGTTATTGTTATATATGCTAAACACTTTGATACAAATTTTTTATATATATATATATATATATATATTTTACCTATTCAATTTGGCATCATTGTCAAACGGGGAGTAGAAATATGTATGTGTGTTTCTAAAAATTTTGTATTTATGCATGCATTAAGGGGAAGTATGAGTATATGTGTAAATATGTTGTGTATGCACAGTTAGCGGTATTACTGAAATTTTCTAAGTGTTGCCATCAATGGCAAAGGGGGCGATTGTTGGCTTGATGATGATTGTAATGAATTCATCACTTGTTATCATTGATGCAACACTCTCACACACACATATGATTATATCGACTACCAGTGTAACTTCAATTGTTTACACTGTTAACCAGCATGTGAGAGGTTTATCTCTAACCGATACTTTGTGTCAAGTGGTATGTGCATAAGAGACAACCTTTGGGTCTAGTAAGTCGGCATCAAGATGAAGATCCAGATGGAGATCGATCAAAGATTCATGGACAACGGTTCATATGTTTTATTCAAACTGGTATTGATTGTTCCAACTAGTATTTGGTTATTTCTATGATGAGTTCCCTGCATTGACTACTTGGTGGTAATTTTTGTGATGAGTTATGATCACATGTCTCGATACACTACATCTAGGAAATTGTGTTTTGATTTACTTGGACTGACATAAGGTTTGAATGTCTATTCAAAGACATCTTAGTGAGTCATTTAATAGAGATGTGTTATGTAACTGATGGTATGCATGAAGAGAAAAAATCTTTTTGTTGAAGAGAGATAAGTTTTAAGATGAAGAGTGTGTTGAAGAGCAGTGTTCAATGTACTTAGAAGGATCTAATCAAGAAAGTATTGTGCTACTTAGAACAGATCAAACCTTTCTTGTTGTTTTCTAACCATTACAAAAGAATAGAATCCCTTAACCTGGTAAGCTCTAACAAGCTTCAATGTACAAATCCTCTAACAAGGTGATCCATTAGTTTGGATTTTTAAATCCTCCAGCAAGGTTACTCCTAACAGGGTACTACCTTTAATAGGGTACAAGCTTCTAATCAAGCTTTGGGATCTCTAACAAGATTTGGTCCTAGTAGAGCACTTTGTAGACCTTAACCAATTAGTTACCTATTACTGCAGATAGTTAACTTGTGAGTTCCATCTCACCATGGTTTTTTACTTATTTGGGTTTTCCACATATAAACACCATTGTTATGGTGGATGCTTTACTTTTTGTGAATGTTGTTATGTCATTTTGGATTGCATGCATTATGTTTAAAAGATTTGTTAAGTTCATTTACCAGTTCGTGTTTGAAGTAACGTTTTATTTGGTGTCACTGATTCAACCCCCCTCACAGTGCTTTTCAAGTCCATCAATATCATTCGCCACCTTTCTAGGTAAATTCATTGCAAGGCATTTCTCATAAATGCATGTCAAAGAAAGTTTTGTCGAGCCTTTGCTAAGCTTTCTTTCCAAGTTATGAACTACTCTATCTCTACAATCGCATTCAAAATAGGTTAAGCTTCTTCAAATCCTCGACATTGAGACAAATTATCCTTGCAATTACTCTCTAGGATATCAAGGTGACACAGACTCCAGAAACTATGTTTGGTGAAGAGCTTACTGCTATATCACAAGCCAATGGTTATCCTAGCCATAAAGCTTATCCTTGGCAATGAAAATATAAGCAAGTAGGAATATCCCCATGACAACACTAGTATTTCATATCAGTTTACTGCCTCCCTCATGGATTTATAGCTTGAGAAATGAGTAGTCTGGACCCTCACTAAAAGGCTATTCCCTAATGATATTATGCTTGAATTGCAAGAGATTCTTAATATGTCGCATCGTGATTCAGGGGATCCTCGATCGAGCGAGATAATTATCTTCACCATTCCTAATGAGCTCATCAAATTCTACCCTTTTTACTTGATCTTATTGGCAAAATAAGAACAGATCATTCACAGACATGGGACTCAAATTCCTCAAATGGCACTTTCTATGGGAAAATCTTGAAGTTTGGCCAGGGAGGAAGTGCTTCTTGAATTTTACAGACTTAATGGTCTCTTCTCCTGAAAAATAGAAGAGGATTAACCCCATGCAGAACAGGGTAGGAGAGGTAGTGGTAGATGTTCGAGTCGCAATTTTGGCTAGGGTAGAGGACGTCCTCTGAGTAGAGGCTCTGGAAGAGGCTGAGCTTGAAAGCCTCCAGCAGAGCAAGATGAAGACTCTTAATCAGATAGGTTTTTCATGCTTGGAATTCTTTCCTTTGAGGTTGTTGCAGAGCCTTTAGTTGGTTGTTTGGTTTTTTAGGTTTTTAGAAAAAAATAAAAATTCTGTGTTAAAGTTAATCTTTTATAAATTTTGCTAAGAATTTGTTATCGTAGCTTTAAACATTGAATATTTGTTTGAAATACTGAAGAGGTTTCATAAGGTTTAATGTTTATGAGTCAAACTTATTTTCATTCTGAGCACATAATTTTTTTGTGGCCTTTGGAGTTAGTTTCCCTTTCTGCATAGTCAGGGATTTTTTCATATTGCCTGTGTTTAGGCCCTCTGGGCTTTTTAGAAACCTGGACATTTATGTTGTAATCTCTCTTATGAATCAATATATAAATATGGAAAAATCTCCTATAAATTATTGGACAAAATTAGGACAATGTTTCATTGTTTTTGGATACAATCCATGAGAGCAAACAATTTTCAAAATTCTAATGACATTATAATAAATGTAGAAAACTATTTGATATATCTCAAAAGATATCTCCAAGGGAGTCAATGATTTTATTTCAAAAATTCCACAAACAAAACCAATATTCATACTTCTACGTGTACCCAAAAACAGTCAACCAACTATATCTCTTGCTTCTTCAAATTAATTGTAAGAAATTAAAAACATTACTACAATTTTTTTGAAATGATTGGTGAATTTAGGGAGACACCATGTCCAAAATAGTATGCCTTATAACCCCTATAACCGATCTTACCAAGCAAACAAATAGAGCTATTAGGAAATGTGCAATGGAAATATTATAAAAAATCTATGATTTTACAAGAGAACTCTTTGATGTAGAGCATCATGATAGTCTCAATTTATTTTACGATAGAAAATCATAAACTCATGAGATCTTTAATATATTTGAAGGATTATGAAAGCTACAAATTATCAAAATAATGTTAGTGTATCATCTAAATACTATTATGCATTAATGTTTAAGTTTCATTGTATGAGTATTGTCCCTTCAACTTTATTTGTGTATGTATCCATAACAACATTTTTTGATATTCATATTTGTAAAAATATTATTATTAGACCTATGATTCTTGTTGAGAATTGTGATTTCATCAATTATAGGGATTATCAAGTCTTGTAGTGATCCACATGAAAGTGCTCCCAAATGTTTACAAATTGAGTAGTATAATTGTTTCAAGATATGCTTATATTGGTTTTTTTTGTCTTCCTAAGATAGATGCCCTTGCTTCTCTATGGTTCCTCTCTTCTCACGTCTCATGTCTCACTATTTCATACATGAACTATAGCCATGAATGTTTGATATTGATGCTACCATTTTGACTAAGAATCTGCACCCTAGATGAAGGTTGCACTGACTTCGTAGCTCTCAATCTATTATAGTGGATAAATCACGTTCAAAGCAAATATTAATAGTTTTTAGAAGAATAAAACAGGGTGTCATAGAAAGATTTAGTTACTTTCACACCCTACCATTATAGGTCCATTAAAGATGCTTGTAAACATTACATTTAACATTAAAGGTGATTGTGAACATTACCTTGCATTAGTGTTCACTTCAATACGCTTACGGGCGTGCACTTGTTTCCCATAAAGGAACACACCTTCTATAATTGCCACAGTTCCATCAATCTATGATAAAGGGCCTTAGTATGGACGAATTCACATTTCATTCGGGTATGATTATCTTGGTTTTAAAAAACCTTAGTAGAAAGCTAGAGATCATAGTGCACTTATAACATAACAGTACCGCAATGGTCCTGCAGCTAAAGCAATTATTCAAAAATCAGTAATATAGTCAGGTAATCGATGGAGCACTGGTAAATTTTGTCATCGACAACATAAGACGATACAGTGATGTCGTAATCTCTAGACATACGTAACATGATCGGCCAGGGCAGTCAAGTCCATAAATGCGACCACCTGTAATGATATATAAACCGTCTTATTTGTTCCTCTTCCAAACATCTCAAACAAAAACGGGACCTGCCAACCTCAACAACCAAACACTCCCGGTTATTTATGCTAAGCGGACCAGAACAAGAAGAGATTATTATTCTATATATTTGTCCTATATTTTCGTGAACATAACGTTCCAAATCACTTATTTAAGCACAGCATAGACATTCAAACACTCACAAAACAAGAATGGGTGCAAAGAAATCAGGAGTCACGCAGTTTGCGAAGAAGTTTATAATACTATTAATGTTAATGGTGATATTTGAAGGGGTGAGAATGGTTTCAGCGCAGTGTGGCAATGTCGACGGCGAGTGTCGTGGCCTAAATGACTGTCCTCCTGGGTAGTATTGCTGCCCTAATGACATTGTACAATGCCCTGATGGTGCAGGCGTTTGTTCAATAAACTGTGCCTGAACACCATATTTCCAGTAAAAATGAAAACTACTGCGGATCTCTATCTTCACTGCTTATCAGTGGAAAGGGATTATATCTTCGCAGATATAATGAACAAAAAAGAGGTAAGTAGTATGTATTAGTCTCTGGCTACACATAGAAGAGCCGTGAGATACTCTCGGGCTCCAAGACTGATGAAAATTGCAGAAATTTGTGTATTCATTTGTCGGTAGAGGCTAATATCGTTTGAGTACTTGCGATTTATCAAGGCAAACTTCTTTGTTAGTTAGATTCAAACTGTTATAAATGAGTTGAATTTAATAAAGGTGAGTTGGATGTGATGTGTTCGTGGTTGTATTGTATTTGTTTGAAATAATCAAATCTTTCAAATTAATGTGTGAGTGAACTCCGCAAATGAATCAAGAAGAACTGTTATTGTGATTTTGTCTATCAAACAACTGAATGTACTTAAGATTTTATGATTATATTTAGTTTTCTTTCTCGCCTGAAAATTTAGTTTTGTATACTTTGAGCGAGTAGTAATATTACGGCAAAGTTTAAAAAAACACATTTCATCGATTGTTCTGATTGGCTGTTGAAGTAACTAAATCCTCGTGACATCTCATTCAATTTTAAAAAGAAAATATATAAATGATTATTTTGAAAATTTAACTACTATGATGGATTAATAAAATGGAATATGTTGACAACAATAATAGAATCCTCAGTCGAAAAGGTAGCATTAGGCTAAAAGATTCATAGCTATAGTTCATGCAACATGTAGGGACCTATAATGCTCAAAAGGTTTTTCCTGGGGTGAGAAATTATTTGATGTTTTTACTATTATTGATGTTGGTCGTGATATTTGAAGAGTTCTGAACAGTTTCAGCGCAGTGTGACTATTCTACCCAGGATTACTGGCCTCCTCCCTTTTTTTGCTCCGCGAATGCTGCTTGCGATACCGGTGGACATTGCACCAGATCTTGTGAATGAAAACTATACAGAAAAGATCCGTGGAATGATAACTATACAGAAAAGATCTGTTGAATGAAAATTATACAGAAAAATCTACACAGAAATAGTACCATATTGTGAAGGATAAATCTGCATAGAAACGGTACTATACCCTGAAGGATATGTTGCTGCTGTACCTCCATACATGTTGGAGGAAATACAAATAGAAATGCAACAAGAAATATCATCCTACTAATAAGCGTGATAATGAAATGGATTAGATTCTACGCCCAACAAATAGCCAAGGTTCACAGAGACTCGAATGCACTGATTCCTGCCTTGCAGAGACGAAATATGTGCCATGCAATAAATAGATAATTGAAACAGGAACTGTATTCAACAGGATTAAAAAAATTGAGTAAATTGGATTTCTTTCCAATTTACAAGCGAACCGTTAATCCTCTGCAATGCATTGGCTTAAAGTCAAGACAATAATAATGGGAGCAACACACTTTTAAGGAGAAGCAATCATTTTATTAAAAATCAAGTACAACTTGAATTAGTTAAATTGCATGGATAACAAAATAAAAATATCGCTCCTGGAAATCTCATATTTGAAAAAAAATCTCTTGAAGGATTAGCGAAGTTATCAGTCGCAGAGAGAAAGGTTTCTATTTAATTGTTTCATTAGATGCCTGGCCTGATCATGGGCTTTGTTCTCTGGGTGACAGTGGTAAAACATCTCATATGCCTTCGCTATTCACGTTTGGATACGTGTCTGCATCTCTAATCCCATGTGTTGGAGGCATGATGAGATCTCTAATGTTAGGTTTATGTAATGTTTTTCCTACAAACTTTACGCTTTTTTCATCTCATACGTTCTTTCTGAAGACTGTTAGGCTTATGTAATGTTTTTCCTACAAGCACTACCCTTTTTTCTCATCGGCACTGTTGGCTGCATCACATAACTTGAGCAAAATATTGACATAAAATCTCTTGACTAGAAATTGCTCTAAAATCTCGCAGTGAAATCATTTTGGTGATGGTCTTTTTTTAATAATGTCTCACCGCCCTGCCCAACATTGTACTAAGCTCTAGGAATGTTTAGTTACTTTCCCTCTTTATTAAAAATGTAATTGTTCTTATTTGGTAAATGAGGTCATCGGACACCATGGTTATGCTAGATATGGGTAAGAATCTATGGAGTAAATAACTTGGAAGTTCTAGATTGCTAGTCTTTCCTCGGTCTGCTAGGTAAAATCCTTATGTCTCTATTATACAAATGGATATTACAGCCTCTTGATTGAGTGTACAGCTTTTGGCAGAAACCAGACTACTTTTCTCAATATGTGAGATTTGTATCTACATCCATTAAAACCATAATACATAGGAAAGATCATATGTCTTGTGCATACATCGTCATTTTGTATACATGCCTATGAAGGTAGTTGCAACTATAATATCTGAGAAAGTCCCTTTCATTTATTATTCGATAGATGTCCATATTGTCTTTGATAGATGTCCATATTGGCAAGAGAAAGCAAAAAAAAGTCCTCAAAGGTTGTGGAAAAAGAGAAGTTTTGCGCATATCCTAGAATCTTGGCATATCATCAGGCCACATGAAAAGTGCATGCTGGGATATCAATAGAATGCTTCAACAAAGGAAATTGTTAAGCATGAAATAATTCACAAAGCACAGTTAGCATCAATTTGCCGACATGAAAACATTAGCTTATATTTTGTACCATAAGTTCTAATGTCTACTAGTATCAATTTCATGAAAAAAAAAACATTCTTGATGGCCTCCTCTTTCTTTTGCTCTATTGTTTATCACAACATGTGAGAAGCTGCAAGCCATTATAATTGCTTTCTATAGATTGGAAAAACAAATAAGTAAAACCATAACATGTTATACATAAAGAAATTTCACAAACCATAAATAAATTCATAACCAAGAAATGTCAGAAGCAAGAAATTTGTCAATATTGAAAAAATAATATCCATCTACATCGATAATATTTGTAAAGATAAACAAGCAGAGAAAAACATATAAACAAATAAACTTGAGCGAAACATGAACAGAAAATATTTATACAATCATAATCAGTCATGAAACCAGGAGTCAAGTGTAGACGAATCATATTTAGTTGTGAAACAAAGAGTTGGGAGAATCTGAAAATTCTTGTGACGGTTGGGCTTCATATTCCCAACAATCTCCCCCGTGAAGGCGAATCAGCAGAAGCCTGCATGACGAAATTCCTTGCATTCTCATTCTAAATTCATAACACAACCAACTTGCTAGATTTTAGCTTTGCGATCTTCTGCTCGCATACACTTTGGATTAATCTTCTCCAAAGCACATAAAACTGAATAAAACTTTGTTGGAAGTGGAAAAAACACTCTGAGAGGGGGGGGGTGAATCAGAGTGTGACAAATTTTTCACAGGTTATACTTTTATGAACCTTGACAAATTTAATTCACAGTGTGCACATATGACTGAGACTTAACACCTAGATAAAATACATTAATGAAGCATGAAATATACCATTGAACCAACTAAAACACTTGATTCAGACCTTTTAAAAAAATGGTATTAAAATTTACACAAACTTGAAACATCTAAAAGAGTACTTCAAATAATGCATTACTTAAATCCAACTAAACAGAGTAATATTGATGTATCAGAGCATACACTAGTAAGACAGAATGAAACACGACAATGCACATAACACTGTATTTTTCATGAGTGGAAAACCTTCTTGGGGTAGAAAAACCACTCGGAAGATCCCTTATATTAATTCAAAAAGAGCACCAACTCAGTTCACATGTTTTAGAGACCACAAGGCCTCAAGGAGCACCAACCCCTCTTCTTATCAATGAATATTTCAACTCGAGCTACAGCCACTGGTGATTTTATGCATGCAATTAAATTTTGCAGTCACAAAACCATCAGGGATTGGAGCGAGAATATTTTACCAGTCTGTACATATGAAAATTTTGCAATAATATTCTTCAACACTATCCAATCTCTAAAAAATATAGTTTCAAATCAATAAAGCCTCATATACTCTGAACAGTATGATTTCAAATCAACAAACCCTGAACAATATGATTTCAAATCAATAAAACCTCAAATACTCTGTACTGTATGATTTCAAATCAATAAACACTGAACAATATGGTTTCAATTCAATGAAGCCTCATATACTCTGTAACAAAAACAGAGTATTGATTCTCAAGAAACCCTCGGCTGTTTCTGGTAAACTACGGCACTGTTTAATGCTACCACTTTGTTCACACTCAAACTATGGCACTGTATTTCTCTGTTTTTCCTCTCACCAACTGATCTGTCAACAAACTGTTTTTATGCACCCAACAAAAATACCACATTTTCTTCTTAAATAACCCACGTATAGAGTTACAAAAACTTACAGGATTTGTAAACTGAAAAACAAAATAACTGATTTTAACTGTGCAACGAAAACAGAAGAAACAGAAGACGTTTTTATTTCCCAGTCATGAAAAACAAAAATAAAGCACGAACACTTCCTTATTTTTATTTTGCATAACTGATAAAAAAATTCGAACCAAGAAATCTGTATCTCTTAAATCATGTGTTTCAAGAAACATACCTTTTAAATGCAAACTAAACAAACTAACTAACCAGTCAACCGTTAATCTCTTGATTAAAACCATTGTTTGCTCCATTCTCTGTAACTGATTCGAGCTCTGTAGCTCCAGTGGCGCTGTGACTCACACGGCGTTAGGGTTTGACGGACTCCAAACAAGTTAAACAAAACAAATGAAATGCCAAATACAGCTTCCAAGAAAAACTTTTAACTTGTTCGATACAAGAAGTATCCTGAGGAATATGCCCTTTAAACCGTAGCCATATTAAACCAAAGATGTCATTAACATTAATGCAAAGTCAGAGCTATTCATTTATCCATGTCACCAGCATGGCTCAAAAGAACATGTTTTAAACACTTAACACGTCTGCCAAGTCAGTATGTCCGTGTCACTATCCTGGCCCACGAGAAGAATATAACCACATGCCAACACAACATCTTTTTTCTTTCTTTTCATCGAGGACAAAAGTACCAAAGAGCAACAAACTCCCCCTTTGTCGTTGATGGCAAAAAAAGAAAAAACTTAAACAATTATTGCCACAAAAAATGCCATCATCTGAAAGGACCAAAAACAATGCAAGAAATTCCACTGTCAACAAATGCAATATACATCACCACTGAAACCTTGTCATATGCAAGCTTGGAAAAAAAAACATTCTCTGAACTTGCAATTCTGTAAAGAATGAACTCCCAATCTGATCTGAATCAAACAAGAATACTAAACTGAAATACCCAAAATGTTTGTGCCACTGTAATGAAATTCCAATGTCTGAAAAGTCAATTGTCACTGTAATATCACTGTAATGCCAATGAAATGCCAATAAAATGCCAAGTCTGTAATGCCAATCAAAAAGAATACCAATATGTGAAATGCCAATATCTGTGAAATGCCAATATCCAATGTCACTGTCAGAAATGAAATACCAGAGTGAATACCAATATGCCAATATCTGTGAAATGCCAATATCCAATGTCACAATATCCAATCTGTCACTGTATACTGTCAAAAAATGAAATATCTGTCACTGTATACTGTCAAACTGTCAAAAATGAAATATCTGTCACTGTATACTGATGTTACTCACTGTCACTGTATACCAATGTTACTCACTGTTGCAAAAAAATGAAATACCAAATACCAATTTCTCCCCCTTTTTTTCTTTTTTTTACAACACAAGGACAAAAGAAAAGAAGAGAGCAACAGAGCAACACTCCCCCTCAAAGTATGCTTTAGGTGAAGACAAGAGCAGATTGAGAAAATACTCCCAATCTATCCCTTAACCGTTCAAAAACTTCTTTAGATAAGGCTTTTGTAAAAATGTCAGCAACTTGGGCTTGTGAAGGAACAAACACCAATTGAAACTCATTAGCCAACACTTGATCTCGTAAAAAATGAAGTTTAATGGCAACATGTTTAGTACGAGAGTGCATAATAGGATTTTTTGAAAGATCAATTGCACTAGTATTGTCACAATAGATTGAAATGGGCTTAATAGTAGAAATGCCCATATCAGTAATTTGATGAGACATCCATATCAGTTGTGTGCAACATGCAGTGGCTGCTATGTATTCTGACTCTGCGGTGGATAGAGTGACACAATCTTGCTTTTTACTATGCCAAGCAACAAGACAATCACCAAGAAAGAAGGCAGCTCCACTGGTGCTTTTACGATCATCTAGACAACCGGCCCAATCAGAATCAGTGAAGCCCACAAGAGTGAAGTCATTATTGCGGGGATACCAAAGACCATAATCTAGTGTGCCTTGAACATATCTAAAGAGTCGTTTTACAACATTCAAATGAGATTGTTTAGGTGCAGATTGAAAGCGAGAGACTAGACATACTGCCAACATTAAATCTGGTCGAGATGCAGTTAAATATAATAGACTTCCTATCATTGACCTGTACTCAGATTGATTTACTGCAGGTGAGTCATCAGATTTGATCAATTTACAGCCTGTTTCCATTGGAGTGCTGACTAGTTTACAATCTGTCATATTAAATTTTCTAATCATCTCTTTGGCATATTTAGTTTGTGACAAGAAGATACCTTGCTGAAGTTGTAACACTTGAAAACCAAGAAAGAATGCCATAGAATTTCTTTAATCTGTATACACAATCAGATTTTCCTGCAATTTCAAAACCTTCCGGCTGTTCCATATAAACTTCTTCATCAAGATAACCATTCAGAAAGGCAGTTTTGACATCCATCTGATAAACTTTAAATTTTTTATAGCAAGAGTATGCAAGAAAAATTATGATTGATTCTAATCTAGCTACTGGTGCGAATGTTTCTCCAAAATCTATTCCTTCCTGCTGAGCATAACCTTTACACACAAAACGAGCTTTGTTTCTAACAACCTTCCCAGATTCATCAAGCTTATTTCTAAAGATCCATTTGCCTCCTATTACATTCTTATCATCTGGCCTAGGTACTAATTCCCAAGTTTGGTTTTTCTCTATTTGACTGATTTCATCTTTCATTGCATTTAACCAACATTCATCAGATAAAACATCAGAAACATTTTTGGGTTCAAAATCAGTTACCAAACAAAAATGTTCAGCCAGTTGAGCTTGTTCAGTTGTTTTTGCCCTTCTTCTAGTCAAAATACCTGCATCTATATTTCCAATAACTTGACTTTGAGGATGTCTCTTTGTTATAATTTTTGAGGGTGTATAATGGAGAATACCTGTCTCTGCATTTGAATTCTCTGTATTTTCTTCATCAGAACTTGATGAACATATTTCATTTTTCTTTTCTGTTTCTGCAGGTTTAGGAACTTGATCAACCTTTGTTAAAGTAATTTCCTCTTCCTCAATATCCTGCAAATCATTACTTAACAAAAATTGTTCATCAAACCTTACATTTATTGTTTCAACAATTTTGTTCAGTCTATTATTGAAACATCTATAGGCTTTGCTATGAGTAGAGTATCCAAGAAAGATACCCTCATCAGTTTTAGCCTCAAAATTTCTTAGATTTTCTTCATCTCTTTTTAGATAACATTTGGCACCAAAAATTTTGAAATATTTAATAGAAGCAGCTTTTCCATACCAAAGTTCATAAGGAGTAAAGGTAGATTTTACCCTAATTTGTACACGATTCAAGATGTAAACAGCTGTGTGTACAGCTTCTTTCCAATACCTGTCTGGTAGATTTGCCTCATTAAGCATTGTGCGAGCCATTTCTTTGACTGTTCTATTTTTTCTCTCAACTACTCCATTCTGTTGAGGTGTACGAGTAGCAGCATATTGTCTCTTAATACCATGTCTTTCACAGTAATCAATGAATTCTTGTGAAGTGAATTCACCACCCTTGTCTGATCTCAAGCATTTCAATTTTAGATCAGATTCTCGTTCAACCATTTTTCTAAAAATCTTAAATCTATCAAATGCTTCGGATTTGTGTTTAAGGAAAGTGACCCATACCATTCTGGTATAGTCATCAACAAAAAGCATAAAATATTTTTCACCATTTATAGACTGTGTCCTTGTAGGACCACATAAGTCTGTGTGTACAAGCTGTAATGGTCTAGTAGAAGAATGTTCTTTAGGTTTGAAAGACACTTTTGTTTGCTTTCCTTTCAAACATGCTTTACAAACTGAATTGAATGGTTTATTCAAAATAGGCAAACCTCTAACATTCTGATTTTTACTTATTCTAACCAGATTGTCAAAATTTATATGTCCTAGACGTTTATGCCATAACCAATTTTCTTCTATTTGACCCATAAGACAAATGCCTTCATTATTCTCATAGTCAGTGGAATCAAGCAGACTGTAGACATTGCCAATTGTTCTCAAACCAGCAGCAACAGTTTTACCAGATTTATTTTTGATAGTACAATCTTGAGAACTAAAAGATACACTGTAACCACTATCACAAATTTGACTAACACTCAATAAATTGTGCTTTAACCCTTCAACAAAGTACACATCATGAATAGGAGTATCATCATTTAGCAATAATGTACCTTTACCTCGTACATAAGCTCCTGAATTATCCCCAAAGCGTACAAATCCACCATTAAAGTCTTCAAGATGCAGAAATTTATTTCTATCTCCTGTCATATGGTGTGAACAGCCACTGTCCAACACCCATAAAGATTTCTTATTTGAGAAAACTGCAGTTTGCACTATCATTGATTGCTCAATACCAGATACAAACTTAGGTTTCCATATTTTATTAGGACTTGCCTTTGTTTTGCACTGTATAGTAGTATGCCCAAAAGTGTTACACTTATTACACTTTACTATTTTTGGAAAGTCATATCCTTGATTGTAATCAAACATAGGAGATCTTTGCTGCAGAAATCTGCAAGTATTAACCTTATGACCAAACCTATTGCAATAGAAACAGTATCCATGAAAGAAGCCAAACCTAAAAGGTTTTGTTCTGTTATAAGTCTGAAATGATTTTCTAGTTGCAGGCTTAGTGTTCTGTCTTGATGATTCAGCTTTATCAAACCCTAAACCAGCCAAATCTTTATGCAACTTTTGCTTGCTCAAGATATCATTTAGATGTATTGTACTTTCATACTGTTCATTTTGTTTTTGAAGTTTTGTGGACTGTTGTTCTAATGTTTCAATTTTCTTTTCTCTTTCTTCAAGAAGGGACTTCAAGTTTGAAGTCACTAAATTTGCATCATTTAACTCAACTTGTAAAATCTGATTTGAATTTTCATGTGAAGCTACAAGTTTCTTTAACCTCTTTATTTCTTTTAAGGCACAAAGCAATTCTCCTTCAAGATCTATTTCTCCTTGATCTAGATCTTCAAATTCATTTTTTGTTTTGCTAGTTACATCTTCTAATTCTGCCATAAATAGAGTTTCATCACCTTCACAAGGTGAATCATCTGATTCATTTCCAGAGTCTTCTTTAGTAAAAAGACTCTTCTTTTTCTTGAAGGTATTAAATCTCCTTTTTGGATTCCACATTTTCTTTTTGTAGAATTTTTCTGGTTTTTCCTCTTCGCTGTTTTGATCACTTAGAGGACATTGAGCAGCAAAGTGTCCAGCTTTGCCACAATTAAAGCACTTAAAAGGTAATTTGCCCTTATATTTCTTTTTTAGTTTTCTAACAAAAAGAGCTTCTATAGCATCTGAAAGTTCAGATTCACTATCAAGTTCTTCTTTCTTTTCTACTTTAAAAGCTGTTTCTTTTGAAGAAGAAGGATTATTACCTATCCTCATCTCATAGGCAGTAAGAATGCTTTGAAGGTTATCAAGTGTCATGGTAGAAAAACTTTCTTTTCTTCTAAGGTTGAAACCTTAGTTTCAAACTTGGGTAACAAGGTTCTAATCACTTTATTGACAACTTCCTTTTCTTCAACCTCTTCACCAAGACCCTTTCTTGAATTTACTATTTCATCAACTCTAAGAAAATAGCTTGCTACTGTTTCATCTTCTTTCATTCTTAAAGATTCAAACTGATTTTTGAGTGTAAGGATTTTAGACTCCTTAACCTTAGCATCCCCTTGATAAATGGTTTCAAGTTTTTTCCAAATATCATAAGCAGAAGAACAATGCATGACTTTAACAAAAACATCTTTAGTGAGACCACATAAGAGAGCATGCTTAGCTCTGGCATTTAACTCATACTTGGTTTTATCATCAGGATCAGTAGGAATAATGGAGGGAACTGTATATTTTGTGATCACAATATTCCACACATTAAGATCAACTGAAATGAGATAAGTTTCCATCCTAATCTTCCAGAACACATAATCAGTTCCATCAAAAAGAGGAGCTCTTGAAAGTGAAGCACCTTCCTGAGTTTGAGCCATAAAAAAAACTTCCAAGTGACCAGGAACAATCCCTAGGACAGACCTATATGAGGGACCCTATGCTCTGATACCACTTGTTGGAAGTGGAAAAAACACTCTGAGAGGGGGGGGGTGAATCAGAGTGTGACAAATTTTTCACAGGTTATACTTTTATGAACCTTGACAAATTTAATTCACAGTGTGCACATATGACTGAGACTTAACACCTAGATAAAATACATTAATGAAGCATGAAATATACCATTGAACCAACTAAAACACTTGATTCAGACCTTTTAAAAAAATGGTATTAAAATTTACACAAACTTGAAACATCTAAAAGAGTACTTCAAATAATGCATTACATAAATCCAACTAAACAGAGTAATATTGATGTATCAGAGCATACACTAGTAAGACAGAATGAAACACGACAATGCACATAACACTGTATTTTTCATGAGTGGAAAACCCTCTTGGGGTAGAAAAACCACTCGGAAGATCCCTTATATTAATTCGAAAAGAGCACCAACTCAGTTCACATGTTTTAGAAACCACAAGGCCTCAAGGAGCACCAACCCCTCTTCTTATCAATGAATATTTCAACTCGAGCTACAGCCACTGGTGATTTTATGCATGCAATTAAATTTTGCAGTCACAAAACCATCAGGGATTGGAGCGAGAATATTTTACCAGTCTGTACATATGAAAATTTTGCAATAATATTCTTCAACACTATCCAATCTCTGAAAAATATAGTTTCAAATCAATAAAGCCTCATATACTCTGAACAGTATGATTTCAAATCAACAAACCCTGAACAATATGATTTCAAATCAATAAAACCTCAAATACTCTGTACTGTATGATTTCAAATCAATAAACACTGAACAATATGGTTTCAATTCAATGAAGCCTCATATACTCTGTAACAAAAACAAGGTATTGATTCTCAAGAAACCCTCGGCTGTTTCTGGTAAACTACGGCACTGTTTAATGCTACCACTTTGTTCACACTCAAACTACGGCACTGTATTTCTCTGTTTTTCCTCTCACCAACTGATCTGTCAACAAACTGTTTTTATGCACCCAACAAAAATACCACATTTTCTTCTTAAATAACCCACGTATAGAGTTACAAAAACTTACAGGATTTGTAAACTGAAAAACAAAATAACTGATTTTAACTGTGCAATGGAAACAGAAGAAATGGAAGACGTTTTTATTTCCCAGTCATGAAAAACAAAAATAAAGCACGAACACTTCCTTATTTTTATTTTGCATAACTGATAAAAAAATTCGAACCAAGAAATCTGTATCTCTTAAATCATGTGTTTCAAGAAACATACCTTTTAAACGCAAACTAAACAAACAAACTAACCAGTCAACCGTTAATCTCTTGATTAAAACCATTGTTTGCTCCATTCTCTGTAACTGATTCGAGCTCTGTAGCTCCAGCGGCGCTGCGACTCACATGGCATTAGGGTTTGACGGACTCCAAATAAGTTAAACAAAACAAATGAAACGCCAAATACAGCTTCCAAGAAAAACTTTTAACTTGTTCGATACAAGAAGTATCCTGAGGAATATGCCCTTTAAACCGTAGCCATATTAAACCAAAGATGTCATTAACATTAATGCAATGTCAGAGCTGTTCATTTATCCGTGTCACCAGCATGGCTCAAAAGAACATGTTTTAAACACTTAACACGTCTGCCAAGTCAGTATGTCCGTGTCACTATCCTGGCCCATGAGAAGAATATAACCACATGCCAACACAACATCTTTTTTCTTTCTTGTCATCGAGGACAAAAGTACCAAAGAGCAACAAACTTAACCACTGAACCATGACATTACGATTAACATCTGCAACTGATATATCCAAAACATCGAAAAGATCCTTGACTGATTGTAAAATGAACCCTCCATCTAGAAATGAATCTTGAAACACATACATGATATGGTCATCGATGCTCCCCGTTACAAAACATCATAAAACTTGGCATTGTCGAAAATAGAAACTCCAGAATGATTGCCTGCAGGTGCCAACTTCACCGAAACATTACAATGATTAAGTAACGGCTTGGACATAATACTCTTCCGAATCAATATCTTGTCCAAATCAACTGGCCCCAGAGACGTAATGATTACAATGACTTGGCATGTCGTTATATTTTTCCATAGAACCATTATATTCTCGAAATCCTTATTATCATCATCATCTATCGAACACCAAACAGAGTGGCCAACCGACTGTCGTGTTTCGGTTACATGCAAAGAGGCGTTACGTAACCTTCCTTCTACTGTCTCTTGCACACTAATTCGAGCCCCTATTTCACGAATAGAGAAATCTCTTGTATCAATGTCCTACGTATTCCCCCCACTGACAAAGAGAAAAACAGGTTCATGGGAACTAGTGACAAGCCTGCCTATCGCGACATGCACTACACAGTGGGTGACCCCCACCATGAGCTTCTTCAAGAGAATCCTCTCCACACCCGACAGGCACCCCGAATCATCCTTCGTCATCACTAAAGCCAAGACTTCTGCAACCTTCCTTAAAGTTCTACCCAGGTCCTTACAACTGCACACAAAAGGGCACCAGAAATTGTGCTTATGGATACAATTTTGGTCATCTGCAGGGCTCAAAATCTCACTCTCATCGATGAAATCCACACCTACAGCCTCAAGGATCCGCGCTTCAGCGAAATGCCCGATTCATGCTCGTGACACGACAAGAATATTGACAGATTTCTCGATCCCACGAACCACACCTGGATCGATCATTGTGTTAACCCAAATGGCAGTTGCCTCAGCCCTTGGTTGCATGGGGGTTTCCTTGGCCGCGACCATCGCTATAGCTCCTGCTGATTCTGCATTTCGGGCCTGTTCGACATTGCACACCATTCTGTCAAAATCTTATTTGCTGAGACTGGGCAAAGTATGCCAAAGAGCGAAACCATCATTGTCGCTAATGTTCGGATTGGGGCCAAAGCAGTTAATTAGGTCTTGTAGCAATTGATGGATGCACATAGATTCTTGGGCGAGAGGAGGGCTTGCTTTTGCTGTAACATTCGTGTTCTCCATCATGCATACCAAAGTAATTATACCACTCACATAATTTGTCCCATCATGCAAGAGGGCCGATAGACTATCAGAAAGCATAAAGGCATAAGTGGGTAATTTCACATCACTGATCTTTTTATTTTTTCAAAGAACGCCGAACTCAGCATCTGCCTCTTCACCTCCCAACATTGCGCATTCTGAAGACAATTCGCATTTCGAATGTTCCTCTGTAATCTTGACCATCGACAAGGCTTCCACGGCCTCGTTCGCAGCAAGGGCAATTTCATAACGATTGGAATCATTCTCCACCAAACGTTGCAGCAATCCCTGCATTCCATGCGTTATGAAATATTCGCTCAGAGTCCTAGCCACAAAAAACGTAGACTATGACTACATATTTGCGAGCCTTGTGACTTGCTTTGCAACATCACTATTCTTTGCAGAGGCTTCCACGAGAATGCCAAGAAGCCTGCCAACATTTTCTGCGTGGTCTCTACCTCTCTCTCTATCGCTTCTTTTTGTAGGCCGTCCTCATCCTCCGAGTGCACCATCGCCACTATGCCGAAGCCCTCTCTGTTGGGGTCAACTTCCATCTCTACCACAACCTCCGAACAATCCGTAACAAGGCCTGAACCAAATCAAGTCTGGGACAACACTCCTGCCACATCATGAGGCTCATTACCCTCAATCTGTTCAAAGACTGAAGGCTCAACATGTTGTCTTCATCATGCCCTGCAATCAGCATCATCGTCTCTATCGTGATCACGTAAAATGATATGAAGCTTTTTATTTACAGAAGTCACTTCCCTTGGATCAAGCACATCTTGCACTTTGTCGTCCAATTCCATAGGCTAATATTCTTCATGGGAGTACCTTTTTGTCTTAGCTAAGGCCATGCCATCTACAAAGCCCTCTGAAGCCACATTGTTTCTTAGGTTTCTTTTTCCTGCCACCACACTCCAATCTGCACCCTCATCTTCGGAGTCAACAATAGATTCAACTTTGGTCTCCGATGACATACTCGCTTCCTCCTGAAATATTTTAATGGTTTCTTTCCCAGCATGCCAACAAATTCCAACCGAGGCATCATGGGGTTCAACCTTCACCACACGAATGCCAACAACTTCCCTGTCATTAACAATTTGGCCAATAAGTGTCAAAAATGGCTCAAGAGAGGAGTAAATAAGAATCCCAACATCCTTCTCTTTCGTTGGATTATTCTCTCCAACTGAGTTCCCCCCTTTCGTCTAGCCATACCACCAACGTGCATGATGCTTGAAGCACAGTTTTACATGGAATGTAAAACTACCATAGAATTTATGAATTTTACCTTCTTCTTCCTCCATCTCTACTCAAGCCAACATAGGCTCTGATACCAATTGTAAAGATAAATGAGCAAAGAAAAACATATAAACAAATAAACTTAAGCGAAACACAAACATAAAATAAACACATAGTACAATTATTTACGTGGTTCACCATTACTGGCTACATCCACTAGAAAGCGGGGAGAATCATCTATTAACCAATTATCAAATCTTACATCCATACATGAACTGCACACGAGCATTTATACAATCATATTTAGTGATGAAACTGTTGTTCTAAAAAATGAGCAAAGCAAGTTCATCTGCAATTTATCTATGAAATAGCCAACTTCATACAATGAAGAACTTCAGGACTTGGACAACATAATAAGGATTTGAATCCTACTCTTTAGGCTCTGTAAAACCTAGGTGGGTGTACCTTTGATGCATTGACTTAGACCCATTACACACATATGGCAACATCAACAATAAGCAGATGAATCTCAAAAGGCTTAACATCAAGGAGGTTACTGCAAATGGGCTAGATCTATATTGACATCTCAACTAAGTTGAAGCATGAGATAAGTGGAACAAACTAAAACTACAAACATTAAACTAAAAGGATATTTGATTCTATAGAGATCTCTAAGAATCCCTAGAATCTGCAAGGTCAGTGCCTTATCCAAGGGCATGGAGTCATACATCAAACTGCAAATGAAAAACCTCTACTGCAAATCCATCTTCATCATTAAATATTCCTGCATTAATGCCTTACATAAATGCATTACTCAGCTCATTGACAAAATCATCAGATCTTGAAAATATATTCCATTATTCATGATTTATTATAGAATTTAAATTCTTCCTTGAAGAATGCCTGTAAACAACCACAACAATCTCCTTGAGATGACAAATTCTAGCCTCCTTGAGGCTTTAATTTGTAATAGAGAAATATATATCTAGAGACAATTTTGTGTGAATTTATGCATGCCTTACATACATATATACCTGTAACAAGAAACACCTACAACAAGAAGATATACTCCATTACATGAAAAAAGACATTAGACTATACATACTCTAGAACAAAAACTCAGAGCTAGAAACACAGAATATGGAGTTCTGCTCACAAAAATTTTGGAACCCTTACAAAATGAGAAGACCTCAGAATAAGAAGGAAGAGAAGAATTTCGGATTTCATCTCTAACAATGACAACCATCCCAAATCATTTTGTATTAATTGCTCACACACTTGGCCTGCAGAAAATCTTCTCTGACAAACTAAAAAATCCTTCTAAAATCCCAAGGAAACTTCTCTTGGGATACTTGATGTGTGCAACAACTGACTGTAGAAACAAACTCCTCCGATCGAGAGCTTTCCAATGATATATAATAGGTTTATATTTGGGCAAAAAATACCCCCTCAACCATCAATCTCTCTGCAGGTCAATCATTTAAATTTTCGCATTTCTATACTATAGTTCAAAACTATATATTTAACTTTGAAATTTTTCCCTCTATGGCCTACCACATGTCACCACTAGATTGGTCGTGAGTCCCTCTAGGCACCACCTATCCTGCCATGTGAGCACAGTCGGACCCACCGCCGAACCCTAGCCCTTCTTTGTCACTGAGTCGCAAGGGTTATTCATTGAGCTGTTTTGGACTACAGATTAGTGACCACCGTCGATCTTCCTCGGACTTGCTCACCCATTAATCACTTTTACTTGCTCTCCTATATTGTGTGTCACTTCCTAATTTGTCCATGCATCCGGCTGGCCACCACAACTGCAATTGGATGCCATCACACCAGTCATTGATCCACAATGGGTAACTGGCATTCATGTCTACATAGCGGATCAGTGACCACTGTTGATCTGCCTCAGACCTGCTCACTTGTTAACTCGTATGAGCTTCTCTCCTCTTGGGTCGCACCACTTGGTCACCATGTCGTGATGGTTAACCATCGAGCAGTTTCCCATCACAGTATGGTGACAGTCATTGATCTTCATCAAACTTGCATGCTCTTTATCCTTCATCCATCTCATGCCACGTGTCACCTTACGACCCACTCGCAGATCCACCTATCTTGCCACTTGGACCCGCCACTTAATCTTCATTGGACCCAGCACAACATTGGCCCACCTTGTCACCAAGTCACCATGGATACTCTAATGAGCAGCTTCCCATTGCAACCTATCGACCATTGTTGGATCACTCTGATCACCATCTGATAACCTCTGATCTAGTCATTCTTTATCTCTTCATTTCTACTCTCTAACGGGTCCCACCATATGGTCGCCATGTCGCAATGATTAGCAGACGAGTGGTTTCCCATCATGGTGAAGCGACAACTATTGGATCTCTTCGCTTGACCGTTAGATCTACTCAATTTGTTCGACCTTTAGCTTCTTTGTTACCAGCCTATTGGGTCCCACCATTTGGTCACCATGTCGCTGGGGTTAACATTTTGGGCACTTCACAACCATGGTACAGCAACAGTCGTTGATAGTCTCAAAATTTTACTTGGGCGGCACTTGTCCACCACCTCACCTTGAGCTGCACCCACCTTTTTACCTTGGGCCTTCTTTGTTGCCAGTCTGTCCCAAAATTTGGACACCTTGAGATGCATGTGTGCCCAAGGTCCACTAGGCCACAAGCCACCTCTTGCCAAAAGCCCTCAAGCTTTGACACTATAGAAGTGTGCAGCTCTGTATTTAAATACAAAAAACTCCCTCTGCACTGTCAATGTGGGATAAATGCTCATGCTTGGCGGCATTTACATGGAAATTTCTCTGGCCTTTTAAAACCATCTTTGGTACCCAAGTAAAAATGCTTTACACTGGCCAATTGCATTTCCCCTAAGTTTCATTAAGTTCCCATGTTTCAAAGGCACATGAGGGGAGTAATGCTAGATCTATTTTTCATGCCCTCAAACCAGGCGATTTAGGTTGATTCATCAAGTGCCATTTGAAAGTGCAGAGCAGAATTTTCAAATGGGCCACTCAAATTATCAAAAATTTATAGGTCCCAATAGAAACCAAGAGTCAAGTGTAGATGAATCATATTTAGTTGGGAAACAAAGAGTTGGGAGAATCTGAAAGGTCTTCTACCTATTGGGCTTCACATTCCCAATAATATTTAGGTAGGAAGGATGAACTAAAACATAGTCCTACCATTTTTTTGTTGTGTCTTGATGTCAAATTGTTTCTATTGGATTCAGTATGAGAATTGATTTTTGGTATTCAATGGTTTTGACGATCTACTTTAAGTTTTTGTAACTTGTGTATATTCAGATTTGATACTGATATGTTTGGACTTCATGTGCAGACAGGAGGATTATGTGTTCACTGTTTCTTATATGTTTTTTAGGTGATAACATGCGGAAAGGTATATCTTATTTTAGTTTAGCACATTACATATGACATATCATATCTTTATCCATTCACTTGGTGATTATTTCAGTAATTGATGGTTATTATTGAAATGCAAATTGATCAGATTATTTTTGTGATCTAGTAATATTACTCATATGTATAGAGAAGTATTTGGTCACAATGTTCATTTGAATTGAGCTTATTTTGATCATACTTATCTATGTAGTGGGATTCATTGTTACATATTTCATTATATCATCAGTCTTCTTTGATATGTGTTAAGAGTAACTACTAAACTCTTTAAGTCAACCATCAAGCTTTAATGACATTGTTAAATGCATTTTATTTATTTTTTTGACCGACTATATTCTATTGTCAAGCTCTATATTATTGTATTATATCGATTTACTATCAATAGAATTTGGCAACGATATTGTAAAGGATTTTAATGGTCAACATTATTCTTTGAAATGAAAATGATGACTTGGATAGTTGTTGATTTACATATAATTTGGCACTTGATATGTCATGTGGACAGTGACATGTACATGAATAGCTTGGAAAGTTAATGTACCACTACTTACTATCAACACATCACTTCCCAGTTGACGTCCTCTCCTTACCAATGATAGACTATATCGGTAACCTGTTCATATCTCCCACACAAGGCAGGAACTAACCTATGTACCAGTGACTCCAATGGTCATTATAATAAATGGCATTCTCTCCTTTAACTTACCGGTGTTCTGCAGCACAAGGTGATATTAAAGACATGTCATCCTCTCATCCTATATGTATCCATGATAGTGTTGCACATACATCTCTTATATTGGTAGCCATCATATACGAGTTGACATCAATGACAACACAATGCCAACAATCTCCCCATTTGGCATTGATGTCAACTCATGTAGTATCCAACATACTACATAATCTCTCTCATCCTTTGCACCCTAGTGACACCAAAATCTAACATCATTCCAACAACATCCTTTGTCTGCAGTTGTTCACCACTTCCTTTATCTTCATCAGCCCAGATATCATCTCAACTGGTTTGTCAAAGTGACAAACATGTCCTTCCTTCTCTGTATCGGCAACTCATCGTGTCTACTTGGTTGATCTGGTGCATATATCTGATCTCATGCACTTGAGGCAACTTAGTGTTTCATCGGTTCATTTGGTGTGAGCCTTCAATCAGCCGCCTTCTACTCTTTTGTCTTATCTTGGAAGATTATGATGCATTCCATGCATAATAGGAGATAAGCTCCACTTATCAGTAGGATTGGATCCTTGGCATCTACATTTTGCAATGCACCAACATGGCTTCAAATAGGCACATATAATCTAGTTGGGCACACTCACTATCAATCTTCTCTTCACCCTATGATATCTTCTTCATTCAGTGACTGCATCTTCATCTAGTGGGAGTCCTACTATTCTGCATCCACACAACATACCGGTGACTAGTACATCCTTCACCTCATGTGTTGATGTGATCTAGGTAACATTCCACCTCTTCATCACAAAAAACTACTCAAGCACCTTGCTCATTCTGCTTGTCCACTGGTCTATGAATGATGCATACCAGAAATGGATTCATTGATGTAAACCAGTGTAGAAGGGCTACCGGTCTAAGAGATGTATGTGTTGCAATGTAATGGATGAATACAAAATGAGATATCTTTGATATCACCTTATGTTGCAGTGCACCAGTAAGGTAAGGTAAGGTAAGGTAAGGGAGAGACTTCCATTTAGAAGAATGACCATTGGAATCACTAGTACACAAGTTAGTGGTTGACTTGTGTGGAGGAGATAGGTAGGTTATTGATACAGTCTATCATCAGTAAGGAAAGCATGTCAATGGATAAGTGATGTGGCACTATCATGGATGCATACAGAATGAGATATCTTTGATATCACCTTGTGTTGCAGTGCACCAGTAAGGTAAGGTAAGAGAGAGACTTCCATTCAAAAGAATGACTATTGGAGTCACCAATACGCAAGTTGGGGGTTGACTTGTGTGGAAGAGATAGATAGGTTACTAGTATAATCTATCACTTGTAAGGAGAGCATATCAATGGATAAGCGATGTGTTGACTATGTATGGTTGCTAACCAGTGAGCATGTGATGAAATAGAGAATATAAATCAATCAAGTAAGCGGTTGCCAACTGGCAATATTATAACCAGTGTACAAGAAGGATAAGAAAGGTGCTTGAGTTGTTGTTTGTGATCAAGAAGCAGAATGTTACCGAAATCACATCAACACAAGAGGAGAAGGATGTACTGGTCACTGGTATGTTGTGTGGACACAAAATAACATGACTCCCACCAGATAGAGTTGTAGTCACCATGTGAAGAGATCACTGACAACTCACGTAGTATCCAACATACTACATAATCTCTCTCGTCCTTTGCACCCTAGTGACACCAAAATCTAACATAATTCCAACAACATCCTTTGTCTGCAACTGTTCGCCACTTCCTTTATCTTCATCAACCCAGATATCATCTCAACAGGTTTGTCAAAGTGACAAACATGTCCTTCCTTCTCTGTATCAGCAACTCATCGTGTCTACGCCCACTAGATAGAGATGTAGTCACCATGTGAATGTTCCCACACTGGATCACATGTGAATGTCTGAAGATATGTTGCACAAATAGGGAAGCCACATGAGTGTATTGCAGGATGTAGATGACACGGATCCACTACCAATGATAAGTGAAACTCATCTTGTATTATCCATAGTGTGCATCATAGTTCTCCAAGATAAGATATAAGAGTAGAAGGAATGTGATTGAAGGCTCACACCGGATTAACAGGTGAAACACTAAGTTGCCTCAGGTGCATGAGATCAAAGATATGCACCGAATCAACCAAGTAGACACGATTAGTTGATAGTACAGAGAAGGAATGATAGGTTTGTCACTCTAACAAACCAGTTGAGATGATGTCTAGGCTGATAAAGATAAAGGAAATGGTGAACAACTGCAGACAAAGGATGTTGTCAGAATGAAGATGGATTTTGGTGCCACCAGGGTGCATCGTATGTTACCAGTATACATGCAGAACATATTACTGGTATAGATATCAATAGGTAAAGATGACAAGTGACAAGTGACAATATCTTGTCTGATGAAGCTGAGTACATTGTGGTTTGGCATGCGAAGTGACTAGTAACGGTGTTCCAATAGAAGAGAAGTAAAGTGCAAGTTTGAAGGCAGACCGGTTAGGGTATAACCGACATGGCTAGAGAACTGGTAGATGAACTAGGTTGTGTGTTGGTCGGTGATAGAGTCTAGACTACCACAGTGAATGAGAAGAGGTGGACGCTGACAGAGATGCCACGTGGAGTCCAAGTGTCAAACCAATGGACTGTGCATTGTAGGTGAGGTAGGTAGTGACTGTTCGATATTAAGGTCGATAACGTGAATCAAGGATCAAGAGAAGAAGGGTATGACTCCAGAATGATTAGAGAACATAAATCTGATTTGGTGGACTCATGATCAAGGTAGAGTATCCAAGTGCTGATCAGGGTAGGTAAAGTTATCTGGGTGATTGCTTGATAGGTGTTTGACAAGTGCAAACCGAAAAAAGGTGTTGTGTTTGCCAAATATGGCAAACGTGTTTTGGACACAACAAGATTGGCAGAGTTTGATTGATCAGTTTGAAGGTGGTCGATCTCTAGAAGGAGGTCTAATTGATTTTGGTTTGCCTCGAGGTCATTGAAGGAACCCTAGCATGCCAGAGGTTTGAATATCATTTTGGTAGGAATGCATAGTATAAATGTGCAAATCAAAGACCAAATCTATGCTATTGCATGAGAGAAAAAAGTTGGTGAATGGAGTAAAAACTAGGGAGTTAATTTTTCAAGTATTCATCGACAATCATAGAGGAGACTGAGCATGTGAGAGAGAACTGGATAGAAGAGTTCAACCAGTGAGGGTGAGGTCACTGGTAGACTGTCCTTAAGTTTGACAGTGAAGTGCATCGGTGGTGATTGAACCGACATAGAAGATTGTAGAGAAGAGAACAACATAGTGTGAATATTTGAAGAACTGGTAATCTAAGAACTGATAGTCATTAGATAGCCATCAATCTCCCATACCGATTGACATCAATGGCAACACAATGCCAACAATCTCCCCCTTTCGCATTGATAAGAATGACCATTGGACTCACCAATACACAATTTAGTGGTTTACCTGTGTGGAAGAGATAGGTCGGTTATCAATACAGTCTATCATCGGCAAGGATAGCATGTAGCACTGAGAGGGGGTTGAAAAAGTGGTTCTCAAATTTTTATCATCACCTATCCTATGTGAATATACTAGTTAATAGGTTTAATTGAATGCAGACTTACCGGTTAGATGGGAGACTAACACAAATGAACTCACACATAAAGGGGACATCACATAACACCATCATATACAAGGAAAACCCAAGATGAGAAAAATCTTAGTGAGAAATGCTATTGGAGACTACTGCTTCAATCTAGCCTCACAATGAATCTCTGATTACAATGTTTAGGGAACCAGCCCAATGAGCACCAATACAAGGACCACCAACCCCTGATTTAAGGCACCAACCCAAGGAGCTACAACCCTTGTACTAAGTTACAACTTAGTGAATACAAAGCATAATCATTTACAAGTTAATAACCTTGTTTCAAATGTATTTTGTAACACTTTTGCAAATCTCTCTATTGGATCTCTTGTCTAGTTAATTGTCTGTTCTCTACCTCACCATCGCACTTTTGGAACCTTATCTCTTGCTCCAACCTTATCGGTTCAACCTCTTCTTCTTATCTACTAGTTCTCTCTCTGTCAGTTCTCTCTATTGGTTGCCTCTTCTCTCAATTTCTCTGTTGGTCTTCACTAGCATTATCTTCTACCAATTATATGCCTACCTTCTCTGTAGTCTTCTTTACGTCTTCTCTGTTGGTTTTACCTCTACTAGTTCTACACTTCATCACTTCTCTCTTCTCTATGCTACACCACTTCTCTCCACCGATAATACACTCTGCAAGTTCTATCACCACCGATGCACTTCACTTTCAGACTCAATGACATTTTACCAGTTACCTCACCCTCACTAGTTGAACTCATCTAACTGGTTCTCTCTGATACACTTAGTCTCCTCTGTGATTGTCAATGAGTACTTGACTGATTAACTCTTTGGTTTTTACTCCCTTGTCCAACTTTTCTCTCTCATGTAGCAACAAAGATCTAGTCTTTGATCTAAACATTTATATTATTCCTTCCCACCAAAATGATATTAAAACTTCTAGTGTACTAGGGTTCCTTCATCGAGATCAAGCCAAACCATAACCAATCACATCTCCTTCTAGACATCGACCACCTACAAATAGATCAATAAAACTCTGCCAATCTCACTACATCTAGAACACGTTTTCCATATTTGGGAAACACAACACCTTTTTTTCTCTGGGCTTGTCAAACACCTATGAAGCAATCGCCCAGATAGCTTCACCTACCCTAATCAACACTTGGAGACTTTGCCTTGATCATGAATCTACCAAATCAGATTTCTATTCTTTGATCAGTCTCGAGCCACACCCTTTTTCTCTTGACCCATGATTCACGCTATCAACATTAATGTCTACTAGTCACTACCTACCTCATCGACAAGGCATGGTCCATTGGTTTGTCTCTTCGACTCCACATGGAATCTCTATCAACATCCACCTCTGCGCAATCATCATGTTAGTTTCGACTATTTGACTATCCAACACACAACTGGGTTCATCTACTAGTTCTCTAACCATGTTAGTTATACCCTAACCAGTCTACCTTCAAACTTTCACTTTTCTTCTTTTTCAGTGCAACACTCTTACCAGTCACTTCACATGCCAAACCTCAACATACTCAACTTAATCATACAAGAGCTCTTCACTTTTCATTTTTCAGCTTTACCAGTGGATATCTATACTGGTAATATCTTTTGCATGTATACTGGTAACATACTATGCACCCCAGTGGCACCAAACTCCATCTTCATTCTAGAAACATCATCTGTCTACAGTTGCTTCCTATTTCCTTTATCTTCATCATCCCAGACATCATCTCAACTGGTTTTTCAAAGTGACAAACATGTACTTCCTTCTATGTACCAGGAACTCATCATGTCTACTCAACTGATTTGGTGCATATCTCTAATCTCATACACCTAAGGCAACTGAGTGTTTCATTGGTTTATCCGGTGTGAGCCATCAATGATTTCCTTCTACTCTTCTATCTTATCTCAGAGGACTATGATGCATTCCATGCATAATAGGGGATAATCTCCACTTATCGATGGGAGTGGATACTTGACATCTGCATTTTACGATGCACCAAGATGGCTTCAAATAGGCACATATAATCTAGTTGGGTACACTCACTGTCAATTTTCTCTTCACCCTATGATATCTTCTTCATTTGGTGACTACATCTTTATCTGATGGGAGTTTTGTTTTTCTGCATCTACACAACATACTAGTGACAAGTAAATCCTTTTCCTCCTTTGATTATGTGATTTAGGTTACAATTCACCTCTTCATCACAAACAACTACTCAAGCACCTTTCTCATCCTACTTGTACACTGGTTATCAGCGTGTTAGTTGACAACTGCTTACAATTAAAACATCACTTACCAGTTAACACCCTCTCCTTATCAGTGATAGACTCTACCGGTAACCTATTCATATCTCCCACACAAGTCAAGCACTAACTTGTGTATCAATGACTCCAATGGTCATTATACTAAATGACATTCTCTCCTTTACGTTATTGGTGTTTTGCAATACAAGGTGACATTAAAGACATCTCATCCTCTCATCCTCTCATCCTGTATGCATCCATGATAGTGTTACCCATACATCTCTTATACCGGTAGCCATCATATACTGGTCGACATCAATGACAAAATAATGCCAACAATCTCCCTCTTTGGCATTGATGTCAACTCATGTATTATTTGCCATACTACATAATCTCTCTCACTATTTGTGTGATCTAACTCTCCCCCTTTGTATAATCCATCACACACATGTAGTATGCGGTATAATAAGAATCTCTCTCCCCCTTTGTTAACAATGGCAAAGGGCATTATCAAGATATCACTCCTCCTTGCTTCTACCAGGCACTGACAAAAAATTTTCTGTCCCCTTTTTCTTTACTGGATGCTTTCCTCCTTTGATACCAATTGGTACAATTTTTCAAGTTATAGCTCTTGAGATGGAGACTCAACCATCAACTGACACTATTTGACCTCTACTACTAATTGTTAAAGCTAAATTTGCAGAAGGGTGTGTTAGTGAATACAATTTACCTATTGGTCAAATTGTATCATCTCTCTTTGACATGAAGTAGCTATTCTAACCTCATTATGATTAAAATTAAGTGTTGAAGCTGACATTGATACCAATTGTATCATTTTTTATACCAATTGTATGTTCTCCTGCATAGGTAACTCTCCCTTTTTGGAGACAACTCTTTTGGTGATCCAGTTGTGGTTTCAATTTGATAGACATTGAAATATTTCACAACTCAGGGCACTCTCAAAGACACCATTTTACTAGTACAACCATGGACACTTGCACACCCTCTATTTCCAGCAAGTCTGATACAAATTAGAAAAAACATGGCTATCAACTCCCCCTGAGTCATGCATCTTAGGTCCATATTTCCAGTCAAGTCCAAAGTTGGGGCTCTAATCAACTCCATATACTAGTTGAGTTGTGTATATGTGATCATCTGATGATCTTTGAGTTTCATTAAATCCACAAAAACCTATGACATGATCCTGGATGTACACAATTCCATACAATGCCATCTTCATGCCATGAACCAAACTGGTTAGCCCTTAAAGGATGTATGCA
Organism: Cryptomeria japonica; assembly: GCF_030272615.1. NCBI lineage: Eukaryota > Viridiplantae > Streptophyta > Pinopsida > Cupressales > Cupressaceae > Cryptomeria > Cryptomeria japonica. The sequence continues at coordinate 37,950,003 of NC_081415.1, forward strand.
TAGATAACCAACAACCGGGCCATCATATGTCATTCAGGTCTTTTCCAATACTACTTGAGCCATAACCTCCTCATTCCATGTTATTAAGGCTAATGCAATGATCTCCAACCTCATTGTCTTATATAACCTACAAGTACCTAATAGCATTCATGCCAGTAACATCTTGTCCATACCGATTGCCTTTACCAGTCCATTATCACTATCGGAGCACTTCCCTCTAGCTCCTGACATTTTGTGTTAGTGTGCATCTGATTCAAATTGTTAATCTCAATCTATTGACACATGCAGTAGTGATCCATCTTTCATCTATAGATGTGTAGCCAAGGCTGCCACTACACATACATATCATCTCTTTTTTTTCCTTCATACTGGTAGTAGCTTGTTCTTCCATGTGTCCTTCTTCACTTAGGGGTGAATGATATAGTCAGTGTATTACTCTCTTTAAGGTCGTGCATCTCCTTTAAGCCTTAGGAGATATCACCTGTGCACTGAATGCGCAGTGTCGGTTCACAGTTGCATCCTCTTGCTTCTTCCTCCATTCCTGCTTGGTCACATTCTTCCCATTTTCAGTCTTGGGAGCAGGTCTCACATTCTTTTGCTGATGGGTCCTTTCATTTATGGACTATGCATTACAACTAGAAGTAGTGCTATAGTAGCACACAACATCCATCCGAACTTCATGATTTCAGAATCTATTTTCATAATGGTTTGACCATCTTCCTCTGGTCATGTTGATGTGACCGACAACCAAAACCGGTGGACCTCTTCATTCTGCTGGGACATATCTCCTTTGACTCCATATAGGTCTTTGACTTCCATATGATTGAAAGTACCTCTTCTTGCATTCAAAATTTCTATGGCCTAATCTATTGCAGTTATAGAAAATACTCTTTTCATAACTGGGAGAGGGGATATGCATTTATATTCTCCTGGATACATTTTTCTCATATGCATGATATCTATGAGATCCTATATTATTCCTTCTAGATCTCTTTCTACATTCTTCTGCCCTATGGCCATGACCATTACATACAAAGCAATAACCAGAGAAGGAATATTTATTACTTACAAATTTATTCTGCCATGCATGGGGAAATCTTACCGGCCCGACATCTCCATTTCTTCTTCTTTGAGCATGGATCCTAGATTGGCCATTCTTTGCCTTTCCTCCATCTTATCTTTTCATCTCCCATACTTAGCTTGATATGTGGGTGGTAGTACTTCTTTTTACTCTACCGGTAGGAGGTCTTCTTTGTTGTCTTCTCATATTCTTGCTTCCAGTGAAGTTTTCTTTTCTTATTTTCCATTTTACTTTGGGATCTGCAGTGTTCCTCCTTCTTGCAGCACCGATCTTCATTCTTGTTTGCAAGTCTTCACCGGTTGTAACTAGATCAACCTTCTTCTGAGGAGAATTTTTAACTGTGAATGTCTATCGCTTGTTTTCTCCATTTGAGGAGACAAACAAAATGTCATTGTGGGGGACATTCTTGTTGGTGGAGCATTCATCAACACCACTTCCTAAGCGTTCAGTTTTCTTGGCATGTTTTTAATTTTCCAACATTTTGTCTAAGGTATCACTGCTACTATCAAACGATATTCTTATGAGATCATCTTGACATTTCTCAAGGTCATTTAAGAGAATCTCCATTTATGCAAGGAGTTGTTGATATTATTCATTTTTTACTTCTAGCCTACATGCTAGATCTTCACACTAGCACTCCTTGGTGCCTTTTTATTGCGACTTCAACACTGAGATACATTTCTCAGATTCTTCAAGGAATTTTAGCAACTAGTTCTACTCGACTATAGAATAATTCTTGAATAACTTGTATTGTTTTCTCACTCTGATGAGTTCTTCAAGTGCATTTAGAAGTGCTCCTTCAAGATCAACTTCTTCTTCCTCTTCTTCTTCAGCTTCACTATCACTGCCAAAGACATCTCACTGGTAGGAGTGATCTACATGATCATTCACAAATGTGTGCCTCTCATCTTTTGATTCTTGAAATATGAAGAGGTGGGTTCCTTCTTCATAAATATTGTGACTGCTAGTAGATCTGCCTTCATCATCTACAGATTCATGAGATGCATTTCTCATCTTATCATCGCAAGACGGTTCCGTAGTAGTGGGATCATTTCGATAGAACTTCTTCAATCTATCCTAGAAGATTTTTACAAATCTACATCTATCCACCTATGAGGAAACATCATCAGATAAACCATAGAGTATAGTCATCATGGCTTCTTCATTGCACTAGTTTCTTCTTTTTGCATCTGAATCGGTGGGAGGACTGACTTTTCTAGGGTAGCCATTTACAATAGACATCCACACATAAAACCCTAGAGAGGATAGGTTGATTTCAATTCTAAAAATTCAAATAGAATAGTTTGAACCATCAAGCACTGGAGCAGGGATTGACTCTAAACAAACCATTGTGTCTTTAAGCTAGAATCTACCAAAGCTAGAGAAAGTTTGTCTAACTAGGAACATATGCTCTGATACGAGTTGTTGGAAAAAATGTACCACTAACACAAATGCACTCACACATAATGGGGACATCACATAACACTAGCATATACGAGGAAAATCCAAGATGGGAAAAAGCTCGGTAATAAATGCTGCTAGAGACTACAACTCCAATCCAGCCTCACAATGAATCTCTAATTACAATATTTACGACACCAACCAAAGGAGGACCAACCCCTAATTTTAGGGCACCAATCCAAGGAGTACCAATCCTTGATTTAGGGCACAAATCGAAGGAGCTACAACACTTGTACTGAGCTACAACTCAATGAATACAAAGCATAATCATTTACAAGTTAATAACCTTGTTATAAATGGATTTTGTAAGACTTCTGCAAATCTCTCTACTCGATCTCTTGTTCAATTCACTGTCGGTTCTCTACCTCACCCTCTCACTATTAAAACCTTATCCCCTCATCCAACCTTTTTGGGTCAGCCTCTTCTCCTTCTCTATCAGTTCTCTCTCTATTGGTTCTCTCTATTGGTTGCCTCTTCTCTCAATTGTTCTACTGCTCTTCACAAGAACTATCTTCTGTTGATTCTATGTCTACCTTCTCTATAGTCTTATTAACTTATTGTCTACCAATTTTACCTCTAGTGGTTCTACACTTCATTGGTTCTCTCTTCTCTCTGGTACACCACTACTCTTCACCAGTACTACACTCTATCGGTTCTAACACCACAAATTCACTTCACTGTCAGATTCAATCATGGGATACAAGTTACCTCACCCTCATCGGTTGGAATCTTCTAATTGTTTTTCTCTCACACACTCAGTCTCATCTATAATTATCGATGAGTACTTGACTAATTAAGTATCTGGTTTTTACTCCCTTTATTGTCTTTTCTCTCTCATGCAATAGTACAGATCTGGTCTTCAATCTACACATTTATACTATGCCTTCCCACAAAAATGATATTCAAACTTCTTGCATGCTAGGGTTTCTTCATTGACCTCTAGGCAAACCAAAACCAATTAGATCTCGTTATAGAGATGGACCACCTGCAAATGAATTAATCAAACTCTACCAATCTCATTGCATCCAAAACACATTTGCCATATTTGGCAAACACAACACCTATTTCGGTCTACACTTGTCAAACACTTATGAGGAAATCACCCAGATAGCTTCACCTACCCTGATCAGCACTTGGACACTCTACCTTGATCAGATTTTTGTTCTCTGAGCAGTCTTGAGCAACACCCTTATTCTCTCAATCTGTGATTCATGCTATCAAAATTAATGTCGAGAAGTCATTACCTACCTCACCGATAATGCACAGTCCATTGCTACAACTCCTGGAATCCACGTGGGGTCTCTGTCGGTATCCACCTTTACTCAATCATCATGTTAGTTTGGACTTTGTCAGTGACCAACACACAACTAGCTCTCTAACCATGCCGATTATACACTAACTGGTCTGCCTTCAACCTTGCACTTTTTTGCTCTTCTAGTGCAACACTCTTACCAGTGACTTCACATGCCAAACCACAACATACTCAACTTCATCAAACAGTATATCTTCACTTGTCACTTGTCAGCTTTACCAATGGATATCTATATGGGTAATATCTTCTGCATGTATACTGGTAACATACCATGCACCCTAGTGGCACCAAACTCTATCTTCATTTTGACAACATCCTTTGTCTATAGTTTTTCCCCATTTCCTTTATCTTTATCAACCCAGACATCATCTCAACTAGTTTCTCAAAGAGACAAACTTGCCCTTCCTTCTATGTACTGGCAAATCATCATGTCTACTCTGTTGATCCACTGCATATCTTTGATCTCATTCACCTGAGGGAACTTAGTGTTTCACTGATTCATCCAGTGTGAGACTTCATTCACCATTTGTCTACTCTTTTGTCTTATCTTGGAGGACTATGATGCATTCCATGCATAATAGGAGATATGCTCCACTTACTAGTGGGAGTGGATCCTTGACATCTACATTTTGCAATGCACCAACATTGCTTCAAGCAGTGACATATAATCCAGTTTGGTACACTCATTGTCAATATTCTCTTCACCCTGTGATATCTTCATCATTCGGTGACTACATCTTTATCCAGTGGGATTCCTATTGTTCTGAATCCACACAACATACCTGTGACCAATACATCCTTCTCCTCTTGTGTTGATGTGATTTAGGTAATATTCCTCTTCATCACAAACAACTACTCAAGCACCTTGCTCATCTTTCTTGTACACTAGTAATGAGTTTGTCAATTGACAACTGCTTACCATCAACACATCACTTACCACTTGATAGCCTCTCCTTACTGCGAATAGAATATATCGGTAACCTGTTCATATCTCCCACACAAGTGAGGAACTAACTTGTGTCCCAATGACTCCAATGGTCATTATACTAAATGACATTCTCTCCTTCACCTTACTGATGTTCTGCAACACAAGGTGATATCAAAGACATCTCATCCTCTCATCTTCTATCTATCCATGATAGTGTTTCACATACATCTCTTATACCAGTAGCCATCATATATAGGTTGACATCAATGACAACACAATGCCAATAATGCACACAAATAGTAAGGTCAGTTAATCATATTGTTGGTTGTAATGATGGACTTTGAAATGATTAAGTTTGTTTCATGGTCTTCAAACAATCATTAGTTTTGGTTTTAGAAAGTGCTTATGCTATGTTGCTCAAACCCTACCTGCTATGGTACAATTTCCATTAACTTGTTATTATTAATTTTCTCACCACCAATTATGTGTGTGAATTTTTTCTCTGGATGTTTTTTTTCAATTTTTAAATATTTAACATGCATAATTTTTAAGTTTTCAAATTATACAAATTGTTTTTCTTCAATCTAATTAGGTCAAATAATTTGCATCATATTTTGATATTAATTAATTGATTATTAATTAATTGTGAAAATCTTGGTAGTTACCATTACAAGGTAACAAATCTTTTACTTTTCAAGTAATTTATAAACAGCTCTTAAAATTATTAAATAGTAATATAATTTGTTTTATATATTAGAAATCGAGAGTTCAAAATATAGACAGAGAGTTTATATAGAACTGGGGAGCAGGGGGTAGGGCCTCAACCACTAATCAGAGGAATATATACAGTTATCTAACTTTTCAAAAATGATGGGGCATAGCAAAATAAATCAGAATTAGAGGATCTCATCCTGATCCTCTAGCCATGTGGTCCAACCCTGTTCGCCTTCCATCCAGACCACCTTCTTTCTAGCAAGGATATGGGAGCACATCTCAATCATGTTGAAGGGACGAGGCCTGCTGTCCTGTAGATCCTTTATCAGCTTTTGCACTGCCTTATCGAAGGAGGTCTGGTTCTCTGTGATCCTAGCCCATTCATACCCGTCTTGCATATTGTAAACAAACATGGTTGCCCTACCATTTTTTAGGAACTGCAGTAGCTTATTTCTCTCGAGGTTCATCACAAAATAGACCTGCACATCAATTTTGTAATGTGTGAGTTTTTTAAAAAACTCAGTACGTTCCCTTGTAATACCTTGGAACTTCTCCTCATTTCTGAGTTTCCAAATAAACCAAAGAATATACGAAGATAAGATTTGCCAAACAAGATTACTATCCTTTCTCAGTCCATGAATAAAACTAGTAACTATATCAAGAGGAAACACAAATTCTGCAAAAGAAATTCCAAACAGAAGCCAAATATCTCTAGCAAAGGGGCAATCAAAGAAGATGTGGTGCGCAGTCTCAGGTTTTCTACAGACAAAGCATTGGTCATAATCAGCCGATATCCTAATAGGTAATCTGTCCAACATAAGTTGCCATCTGAAGCACTGAATCTTAGGAGGAATGGGGGATCGCTAGAGTTTCACAAAAGATTGTTGCCAAGTGTGGGGGCTAAGATTAACATACCATAGTTTGTTGACGTGCTCAATCACTGACGGATCACTGTTTAACAGGGCGTAGATAGATTTGGCTTTTATTTTAGGGAGGGTAGAACCATCCTTCCATAGGAATGAAATGTACCTCTAGGCATCTACATGGGTGTTCTTAGGGAGGTTAAAGGGAATGCAAGCAGTTTTAATCATATTGTATGTCTTGTTATGAGATGCAGGGAGGCCATATTTAGTGCTAAGGGCTTCCCAGCTAATAACGTGATCATGTTCAAGAATATCCATAATTTACTTGATTCCTTTATTATGCCAATGCATAGCTAAGCAGCCTTGGGTTAGGGCAAGGGGTTTGGAGTTGTGATGCAAGTTCCACCATATTGACCTTTCACCATGTAGGGACTTATCAGAGTTGATGCTCAAGTTGCTAATTAGACCACACACATGCTCCCAAGCTTTCCAGATCGATTTGAACACCCAGGTGCCTTGGACAGACATAGGAAAGCTACTAGTAATTAGATCACTGAGCGGGAGAGCTTTCCAAGTTTTGGCTATTTTGGGAACACCATTTTGTATGTTGTTCCTAATGAGGATTTTCCAGGGTTCTTGCCCTTCCAAAGAGTGGAATATCCATTTGGCTGCAAGGGAGATGCCTTGTAGTCTAAGATCCTTAAGGCCTAGCCCACCAAGTTTTTTATCCAAGTGGCACCAAGTCCATTTGACCACGTGGGTTTTCCTTTTACCCTTTCCATCTGACCAAAGGAACCATCTGATAGCCTTTTGGATTTCAAAGATTTGGTAGTTGCTAAACATCCAAACCGAGGAGTAGTAGATACTGTATGAGGATAGGATTTTTTGGCAAACTTGAATCCTGCCAACAAGGGAGAGAACCCTATTGTCCCACTTGTTGAGTTTACTGTCTATCTTTCCCTTCACCCAACCCCACATGTCCTTAAGAGAGGGAGATAAAGAAAAGGGGATGCCAAGATAATGGACTAGTTTAGAGGGTCCTCCCCATGCATAGCCAAACTGTTGAAGCCAGTTCGGGGGATTCTCTTTCCAACCAAGTAGAATGGATTTGGTGTTGGATACCTGAGCTCCGAAGGCCTTACCCAAAATGTCAAGTTTTTGATTGAGGGAATCAATATTGTGTGTTGAGAGCTTCAGGAAGAATGAGGTATCATCAGCAAATTGGATGTTGATCAGCTCAGAGTCGTTTGGCAGGGTAATGCCTTAGACACTGGGTGACAGGGTGTAATCTCTAAGGAGATAATACAGGGCGTCAGAAACAATGACAAATAGAGCAGGGGCAAGGGGGCATTCCTGTTTTATCGATCTAGAGAGGGGAATTGACTGGGAGAGGGTCCCATTGATCTCAAGCAGGGCAGATGCATCTTTAAGGAGGATTTGAACATAGTTACAGAATTCACTAGGAAAGCCAAAGGCAGAGAGCATCATGAGGATGAAGTTCCATTCCACCCTATCATATGTTTTCTCAAAGTCGACAAGGAACATGGCGGCATCTTAGTTGGAGGTCCTGACCCATTCCATGGATTCCCAACTTGTTACAAAATTTTCCAGGATGTACCTGCCTTTGATGAAGCCTGTTTGGGTGGAACATATGAACTTGGGGATAGTAATATAATTTTTAAAATAAAAATATTTAAATAATTAAAATATTAATATTGATAATAATATAATAAGTCAACAATATAATATATTACTAATTATATTAATAAAAAATAATAATCTACTAATTTTAACAGTAATAATATAAAATAAATAATTTTATAATAAAAATAAATATAAGATAAAACTATGGTTAAGATTGAATACCATTTCATTGAATAAATATTAATGTAATATATTACAAAATAATAGTGTTTAAAAATATAATAAAATGAATATGAGTAAAAAATAATACAATGAATATTAATAAAATAGTTCTCACTTTGGTCTCTTTAATTAAGAGTGGGGTTCAATTAGGGTTAGGATATGATTCAATTAATGTTTAACTAAAGTTGTAAAAGAATTTTTTTAGTTATTCAAACATGGGTAGGGTAAGGATTTAATAATTGGAATTAGAGAGATAAATTTTATTAGACTTAAAATATGGTTAGGGTAAGGGTTAAGATTAGGGTTCAATTTAGGTTATGGATTATAGTTAGGGTTCAAATAAGATTGTGACTTAATTAGGGTTAGGATTCAAAAATAAAAATGAATCTGCAAATTGAAAAGAAAATTTGAAAAAGGCTATTGTTATGAACATTTTCTTTACCATGCTTTACTTTGATGAAAAGAACCAAAAGTTTTCATTGCAGGGTTAGTTTTGGTTAATGAATAATCAATTTTGATAGACTACATTTTTTGAAGTCTTGTTCTCCCTTGTTCTCCTCAAAATTCTTTGAGAAAGTAGTTATTCTTTCATAAGTAAAAAACAATAAACTCCATCTTGAGTTGGTATTTCTATTTGTAACTTATCTTTGACTGAAAATGATGTAAACCCTAGTAGTTTGGTTAAAAAAAATAAGGGTTTTCAGTTTGAAAAGAAATTGATTGATAGAAACCCTAGTTTGAATGTATCACTAAACTTAGGGCTAACATATATGTGCTTTCAATATTTTGTTGATGATGGAAAAAGACATATACAACTGGATTGAAAGATTTTTGTGGTAAAAACATAAAACCTCCGTATATGCATATATGAAATTTTCATCTTTGGTTAGTGCAACAGAGACTGCAATTTTGACATTGGGAACTTGAGAACCATATCTCTATTTGTTGAAGCCAATTGCAATTACATAACCTTGATAGTGTACAGTGTTTTGTTTAGTTCGACTCCACCATCGTAAACCGTTGAAGTTTTGAGATTGAATAAATAAGATAGGTTCGAGTGAAGTTTTGAGATTGAATAAAGAAGATAGGTTCGAATGAAGTTTTGAGATTGAATAAGGAAGACAGGTTCGACTTGTTTTTTATACTTCATGAAGGCTTTTCCATCTAAGAAATCTTGGTGTTATGTGGTGTCATTTGTTTTTCTATTTTAGTATTATATGTTCATTAAATATGTCAAGATCTGATACTTAGTTTGCTCAAATCATTCATTCAATTCAATTTATAATTTATGATAAAAAATTGTTTTATGTTCAGTATTCTTATGGTTAAGAGTCTATAATTATTTTCTGCAATTTCACTTCACATTTGAATGTTCAAATTGAGCAAAGTTGGTTCTTGTTAAAAGTTGTGTTATAACAAAGCATAGAAAAATTGTTTAGTAAATCAAGTTGAACTATTTTATTGGATGCTTTTGAAATAATTTAAATGTTTGTATAAAAGTTTCAGTTGCATTCACAGAACATATTGAGTTCAGATTCATTTCAATCACGTTGTATTAAAAGGGGTCTTCATATAGTTTCAACTTTAAATTTTCGAACCTAAAGTATAGATTCACTTCACTTTGATTCACCCCCTCTCAAAGTGAATCCACTTCCAACATTTTCAATTCATATTATCACTGAATATAAATTGTAAACCAAAAGTAATAGAATTTGATAAGACAACTGAAAATTCAGAGATCAAAATGAAAACATATCTTGATTCTTTAACAAAAATCCTCTCAGAATTTTGAAGAGTGATATCTCAAAATCCCTAAGTCAGTGGGGTCTCTGGGCATCTCTCTCTAACCAATGTCCATTTGTAATTTTGAATTTGCATAGGGAACTTCACAGAATTGTATTTGATATACCAAAGAATTTCATACCATATTTGAATGAGCTATAGGCGGAGTTGCAGCCAGACGGTATCTATATAAGTACAAATAGAGGACATTTTCAAAAAAAAAAATGCTAAGATCAACTTTCACGTAAGTCATTAGTTGTTGTTCACAATCTAGAAATAAGCTATTCATCTTCATTCTTACATTCATATTCATGTTCATTGATAAAAGAATGTGTTAGAAATATTGATACAAAATTAATGTTTATTATAATTTTCTTTTTTTCCAAAGATTTAATTTCCTTGGCAAAAATTAAATGTTTTATTCTTTAAAAAAAAAAGTAATCGCTTTCTAAAGACAAATTGTTTATGCTTAGAAGAATTATTGTTTATGCTTAGAAGAATTATTTTATATAGTTTAGAATTATAATAGCAGAGAACTAGGGTAAAATCTACCCTAGATGCAAAGAAGGATAAGATTCAAAAGCCAAAATTTCTACAAGAACAAATTCTCTTCAAATTGCTGCAACAAAATTAAATAAAATAGCCTAAATAAAATAACTGTAAAAGCAAATGCAGTGGCAGATGCCTTATAAAATAGCAGCTCAAGGAACCTTCATTCATTGGTGGCAATAGAGTGATCGACTTAGTGGTAAAGCAGATCAGAGCACTCGATAGGTTTCATTCATTTGCCTTAGAAAAAAATTCATTATCATCGGCAGATTGGATTTTTTTGGAAAAATGTTCTTTATCATCTGGGTTGAGGTGGGCAGATTTGATTTTTGTATTATTTTTACCCACACTCCTTTGGTGGGTTTGGATTAATGGCTATATTTATTTTGAACTCAAACTCCACTTAGTCCTGGGTTTGTGGTAAGTCCAGTTTTGTTCTTGCCAAATTTTTGTTTAACCTAACTAAGCTCTTTCCTATATGCGTTTCCCGAAGATCCAGCTGGCTTCTGCCATCATTGTGTACCCTAGGTAAGTGTTGTTCGCAGGTTTCTCCTTTTATCTACGCTTGGGATATTTGGCTTGCCCAAGACAATTCTGCTTTCATTCTTATCCTGCATTAATCTTCTCATCATTCATATTGGTTTCTCTTTTCTCTTGTCGATTTTTCCTTCGATCAACAATGTCAGTTGAGGCTTCGTTTGGATTTATTATTAGTGTATACCCAAGGCCCTCCTCATGCTTTGGTGCAGACACTCCCATTTCCTTCTCAGCATACACTTGCCTGGTTTCTTTCAGAAAGATAACAGATTTGAGACTAAAGCATCTCCTCATTCATGTGGACCCTCGAGTTCTCCTAGCAGTAAGATGATTCTAGGTAGCCCCCATCTGAATAGGGATGAGTACCCGTGAGACAACACCAACATCTCATCTCACTAAGGAGATCTTTCCTAAGGAATTTCTTCAAGAATTCCAAGAAATACTGAATAATGCCCTCCACGACTCTAGGGCACCTCGGCCAAGTGACCGGATTCTCTTCAATGTCGATGGAGATCTCATCAAATATTACCCATTCTTGCTGGGTTTGAAGGGGAAAGATTTGGACAGACACAGAGTCTTCACTAGAGTTGGTTTGAGCTACCTTAAATGGCGGTTTCTAGGAGGAAACCAGGAGGTTCAAGGAGAAGAGGAAGATCTCTTGCAGTTTGCAAGACTCAATGGAATCCTGCCCTTGAAAGTTGTAGATGTAGAGTCCCATGTCGACCAAAAGTGCAGGGGTGGTTCAAGCAGAGGCTATCGAGTTTCTGGTAGAGGAAAAGAGAGAATTGATTTGCCTCAACCTAATAACCTTTTCCTCAAAACTTAATCCAAAATAGTATATAGCTTATTTTGCTTTCCTATAATGTTTAAACTCTCTGTGGTCTAGGCAGTTGGGAATCTGCCATATAAACTTGTTTAGTTCTATTATCTTTAGACCTACATAATTTTGATGGGAATATAGGAAAAACATTATACATCATAATGATTATGGTTTCCTGCCTATTTTGGAAACTATATTTCTATTAGGATTGCTGAGAATAGGTTAGTTTGATATTTCTCTTAGTTATGAAGTTACTATAATTATTCTAAATTAATATAAATATTGACTTTACCTTTACCGATTGAAAAAAAAAAACCTATACAAGATGAAGCAACTTAGTTATAAACATTTCTAAATTAATCTTGTAAATTTGATTCATGGTAAGCATGGAATACTGTCTCATGTGCAAATAAAAGAAAAAATATTCAAGATACAAATAGAATGATTGTATGAAACATCAGATACTGAAAACACCAACAAAACAAAACAAAAAGCGAAAAAAGCATGTCACTTGCGAAGCACAATAGGTTGTATAGATACCTCACGTGCCACAATCTCCTAAGCCATCTACTTGGCCATCTGCATCTCATCAATTGGTGGCCTCATGCTATTGTAAAAAGCAGTCTAGTTGGTGATAAGGTTTATCAGACCTAAAACTATGACTAAATGTGGTAGAGGCGGATAAATGACCTAGAAATTAGTAGCCTGCATATGCTGGCAAAGGCATGCTTTCATAAACTATTGACAATTGGGTAAATTCAAGGTTGTTATAATATTTTATTAAACAATAATTTGAAGAGATTATTAATGATTATTTTATATATATCTGGTGGTTTTGTTTTATAGAATTAGTTATATTATAATTTTGTTTATATTTATTTAAAACTATTAAAAGTTTTGGATTAAGCTAAAAAGGGTTTTAAGGGGCCAAAAACTCTTTATAAGATCAAAATGTTGTCAAAAATCATAAAACAAACAAAATCCCACAATCAAACATTAGCATAGGAAAACCACTAGAAAAATATGTCAACAAAACTAGGGACATGAAACCTAACCAACCTTCTTGTGAATTTTTTAAACTTTCAGATCTTTCTAAATAAGGAGGTTGTGAAGATCAATCACCTCTTGGATGAAATGAGAATAAATGCCCACAACTTTGGCTTGGGTTCAAGTCTTAGTAGAAGGTCCCTACAACTTAACTAGCACCTTATTACCTTGATCAAAAAAATTGCCAACAGTCCCAAATGTATCCTCTTAGTCCACATAATCTTGCCTTTTTAAAATTATCACCCATCCGTAGGGTCTAGGCTTTCTTAGTAAGACTATGAAGACCTACAACACTATCCAAGGCAACAGATTGGGTGATGCCCAACACAATATTAAGATTTTAGCGAACCTTGTTCATAGAGTCTTCTAGTAGCATAATCCTCTTCTCACGATCCATTTCCATAGGCTTGACATCCCTCACCACCTCTTGAAGTAAGGCCAACATTTTAACTTTTTCCTCATTACCCAAACTCCAATTACCACTACTTTTCTTAGCATCAATACTATTAGAAAGTGAATTCGTGGTCTCTTTAATGAAGTTAATTTCATAGATGAACCAATTGGCCAAATTGAATTGCTTCTCAATAGATTGTTTTAACAAGAACTATGACATCTTTAGTGGTAGTGGTCTCCATAAGGTTTGCTTCAGGGTATCCATCCTAAAAACCAACGAAAACCTCATTGCCAATAAAAATATATAAATCCATGCTCACTCCACAAAGAATATTATTTATTTTTAAATTTTCATTATTTTATCAATTAGATTATATCTTTAAAATAATTTAATTCAAGATTTACAAAGAATCATAAAACCTATTTAAATGGGTGGGACTGAGAGTTTTGAAGGGGCTAGGGTTTCTAGAGGTCATGGATGTGCTTTTGGTGATGGGCAGACAGAGTTTGATGAAGATGAAGATAATGATGTTGATATTTCTACTGGTGGTGGTGACGCTAAAGTTGTTGTTGTTTCTTGATTGGATCTCTTAATGTGTGGTGAGATTTGGACTCTAATTTGGGCTGAGCAATGTTGATGGGTGTGGATTATTTGACACTAGTTTTGGGAGTCATTTATTGATGTTGTTTCCATCACTTTTGGTGTTGTTTTTAGTGCTTGGTTTTATCTCTTGATGGTCTATGTTGTAATGAACCTAGTTTTTAGCATGGCTAGTTACGTTTGTAGGGGTTTCTTAGAGGAGGGGGAATTCTCTTATCCGTTGGCTTCTAGCATGAAGATTTGTCTTTAAATTTTTGTGGTGGTTTCCTCTTTCCTAGGTGTTGGATAGGGGGATTTTGGTAGAGATTGTTCTCCCTTCTCTGCTTTGTGGTGGAAGGGTTTTATCTTTGCCTCTACATTTTTGAGCCTACAACCCTTGTATCTAAGATTATAGGCCCTTATTTGGTTCTTAGGATCTATTTCATTGTTTGGGTTTTTACCTCTATGCATGAGTTCTTTCTCTTCCTCTTTTTTGGCCGCCTAGTGTTGTGTGTTGGCTAATTCATTGTTGCTAGTTTTCAAGTGCACAAAAAGCAATATTGAAACTATAGATAGAAAGAAAAACATAAAAGAAATATTTTTGGTTGATGCAAGATTTCTATGAACCAGGGATGCTCCAACATCAAGAATCCCCATCCCAAGGTTTTTGAATATACTCTCCATGAGGAGAAGTAGTAGGATTAGCATGGAAATAATGTGATTTCGCAGTTGGTTTATGTGCTTCAAGAGATTCTTGATCACTAGGGGCCGATGCAGGAGGAAAATCAATAGGAGTCTCATCATTCTGGATGTGTGGATAGAGATAAGTATTATCAGCATGAGAGAGAGTGCTCACATTCATCTCATAGGAGAGAGGATGTAGTTCTAGTGCAAGATCTAGTATTGGAAAGACATATGAAATATATTCTCAAGGCTCGACCCTCTACCCTTCATAGATTTGGTAGTGGTATGGAGGAGAAGACTTGACTCTTGGATTTGGGTATGTATTTTTCTATGCATCCATATAATAGTAACACAAAGGCTAGGTGTCATTATCATGTATCTTTATTATTTTTATTCTACTTGGTGGAATATGGAAGAGTATACATTACATTTGGATATTGTGATACTTTCATGGGAGTTGTTTCTTGAGCAATTTCATGCCCATTTCTTGCCAAATAATTAGAGGTAGAGGAAGGCTGATGAGTTTCATAATTTGAGGTAGTTATCCATGATAGTTAAGTATTATGAGTGTAAGTTCCTTGAACTTAAGTTATATGTTGGGATAGTGGATGAGGAGGCTATGTTGGTGCATCATTTCATTACAGGTCTTAATGACTGTATTAGTGGTGGAGTTTGGGTTTTCAAACCCAAGAGTATGGAGGTAGCTATCGAGAAGGCATGTTCAGTTGAGAAGAATTTGACTTTGGTCTTAGGAGGTATGCTAGGAATGTAGACAATTAGTGCTACATCTTAGGGATCAGTTGTGAGGGGTGCGCAGCTACAGGATTCAAGATTTGTTAGGAGTTATCCACCATATTATAGAAGTAGTTAATGAATTTGAAAGATTTATTTCGAGTCATAGTTTTTCTTGTGGTATTCGGCCTAAAACATTTTAGCCAGTTAGGGATTGTCGAAGGAAGCATGATAGGCAGCCTTTCTCTTCACAACCAACATAGGCTTTTCAGTAGAATTATAGCAAAGGGAGTGTTATGCAATCTAGTGCACCTCTAGTTAGCAGAGGTATTAATAGAGGAGGATGTTTCTCTTATGAACAACATGAACATATTGCATTTTGATATCCATGGGGGTCTACATAGATGTTTGGTCAAAAACCAATAGTTTTAGAGTATATATTTGGTGATGTAGGGAGATCTCATCATGTATTTTTGGTAGTTGACAACCATCAGGATGAACATTAGGGTAGGGCCATAGAGGCCTCATCTGAGATAGGTGGTATTTCTTATTCAATATTATTTTATTTTGGTACTTGATATTCTTTCATTTCTCCATCTTTAGGAAAATGATGAGATGGTCTTACGGTGGTAAATCAAGTTAATAGGTGGTAGTGGATTTCGATGTACATGGTTGTGTGTTGGATTTAGGAGTTTGTTCCACCACCATGGATTTTCCTATTCTTTCTTTGGGGTCCTATGATGTGGTGTTGGGTATGGATCAGGCTAAGATTTATTACTATGGTAAGAGGGTGTAGTGTCTTGATGATAGTGGTGAGCGTGTGGAGGTTGTAGGATTTCGGTAACCCATATCCCTTTGCATGAATTCCACCATGCATCTAAAGCCATGTGTGTGCCAGGGTTGCCAGTTGTTTTCTATTAAGGTGAAAAAATTTGGATGAGGGTGAGAATAAAGATGACCTCTTTCATCAGTGTCCCATTATTCAAGAGTTTTGGATGTGTTCTCTAGTGAGATTTTTGGTATGCCACCTAAGCATGATATAAATTTTTGGATAGATTTGGTTCCCAAAATAGAGACTATCTCAAAGGCTCCTTATCAGATGACTACTCAGGAGTTGAGTGAGTTGTGGTCATAGTTAGAGGATTTTCTAGCTGAGGGATTCATTTATCCTAGTATTTCTCATTGGGGAGCACCTGTGTTGTTTGTTAAGAAGAAATATAAATCTCTTTGCTTATGTATAGACTACCGACAATTGAATAAGATGATGGTAAATAATCATTATTGCTTGCCAAGGATTGATGATCTCTTTGACTAGATTAAGGATTCTAAGATATTCCTTAAGATAGATCTTAATTCGGGGTATCACTAGTTGAAGATAGATCTATATTCATCATAGGACTTTCCATACTAAATATGATTATTATGAGTCTACAGTGGTACCTTTTGGGCTTGCCAATGCTCCCTCAGTATTCATGAGTTTGATGAATGGAGTTTTTAGGAAATACATTGACAGCTTCATCCTTGCATTTCTTGATAATATATTGATCTATTAGAGGACGGTAGAGGAGCATGAGGATTATATGAGGTAGGTGTTGCAATGCCTTCGTGAGAATGAGTTGTATGCCAATATGGCTAAGTGTGAACTCTTTCATACTAAGTTTAAGTATCTTGGCCATGTTATTTCAAGTGGGGGTATCATAGTGTATACCTATAAGATTTAGGCTATCGTGGATTGGCCAACACCCACTAATATGGGTGAGGTTTGTAGTTTTATGAGCCTTGTAGGATATTATCTATAGTTTGTTTAGGGGTTCTCAAATATTTCTTACCCTATCACCTCTCTTTAGAGGAAACAAAATAATTTCATTTGGTCATATTAGTGTGAGGCAACCTTTTAAATCCTTAAGGAGCATTGACTAGTGCACCTATCCTAGTAGTTATGGATCCTTTAGGAGATTTTTTGGTGTGCATGGATGATTCTTTCGAACAGTTAGGAGTAGTCCTTATGTAGGATGGTCATGTGATAGATGATTAGTTGTGCAAACTCAAAGGTCATAAATTCATTTATCCTAATCACAATTTAGAGTTAGCGATAGTTGTGCATGCTTTGTTGATGTGGAGGCATTTCCTTCTTTGGCATCGGTTTGAGTTGCATATTGATCATCATAGTTTGAAGTATATTTTCACACACCCGAACCTGAGTGCTAGGTAGTGGCGATGGATGTAATTTCTTTGTAAGTATGATTTTGAGGTGAAGTACATCCAAGGCAAGGATAAAGTGGTGGCAGATGCATTGATTCACAAGAGGCCTAATCTATCACTGTTGACTCTTAGTGTCGATTTGAGGAGTCAAATTCTTATCACACTTTGTTCGGATGCTTGGTATAAGAAGGTTAGAGAATAGGTTGATTTAGGGAGAGATCTTGAGGGGACATTTGTAGGATATTCATTGGAATTGAATGGTCTTTTTCCTCCTTTAAGGCATATTTATGTTCCAAATTTAGATGGACTAGAATTGATTTTTTCAGAGGCACATCGTACAACTTACTTAGCACATCTAGGTTTTGAGAAGATGCATGTGGATCTTTGATAGTTATATCATTGGGCAGGTATGAGGTGAGACATAATAGAGTTCATGTCCTAATGTTTGTAGTGTCGTCATGTGAATGTAGACAATCAACATCTCTCAGGTTTGTTGTAGTAAAACCTAGTTCCAGATGGGAAATGGGATATCATATCTGTTGATTTTATTATTGAATTGCCCATGTCTTCTTTTTGTCATGATGCTATCATGGTCATGTCAATAGGTTGACCAAGGTGGCATAATTCTCTCTGATCAGATCTTCCTACATATCAGCAATAGTAGATAGGGTTTTCATGGAGGATATAATGAGATTGTAGGGTATTCCTCTTCGAATTATATTAGATCACGATTCTATGTTTAATTAAACCTTGTGGACTTCTCTTTAGCATGATTTAGGAGCCCAGTTGAAATTCATTTTAACATATCACCCTGAGACAAATGAGAAAACTAAAAGAATTAATTAGATTTTGGAGGATATGTTGCAGATGTATGTCATGGATCAACACTCTCAATGAGAAGATGATCTCTATCTGGTGGAGTTTGCATATAATAATGGGCATCAAAATTTAATTGGTATGTCTCCTTTTTAGGCTTTATATGTGTGAACGTTTCGTATGACTTTGATTTGGGATCATTTGGAGGATAGAGTGCTTCTTCGTTCAGAGATGTTGTAGGATATGGAGCAGTAGGTGACACATATTTTTTGTTAAATTTTGATCAGATTTGGTATGTGAGTAGCTTTAATTTTATTTCTATTACTTATTTCACAACTAACCTATATGACTGTGAACTCTATATGCAAGTTTCTGCAAATATGAGGACAACACAAATTAATTCACAAAGTATTTTCTTGGACTGCAAATGAAGGAGATTGATGTCTTATTGGCTTCCACTTTCAATTTCTATACTTGCCTTTATAAGAAAAATCAGTCATGATATATAAAATGGTTTGGGCATGTTGATTAATAGACATGCCTCCATGTACGTGGAGACATGTCTCTTCATCAAGGTTCCTCTCTAAACAATGATTAACATAATCATTTCTATTACTAACAGTAAGATAATGATTCACATAATTATTTGTTATTATTAACAGAAAGGTAACAATTCACATAATCATTTGCTATTGATGATCAAACATAGTTAATTCAAATAGTAATTAATAATATCAAACAATTTAATGTTGATGATTGATTATTATATTGATCAATCTATTTGATAAATAATTCGGTGCTCATAGACAATTTGGTATAAACAACGTGATTATAAATTCAATTTAATCACTAGATTAATATAATTGATATTGCTTATTGATTCAACATGAATTAAATTTCATTGATTTATCAATAACATGATTAATGATTTAATATTCCAATCATAAATTATGTACATGTATAAATATTCATATATATAATAATAAGAAGAACAATTATTATTATTACATGTATTAATATGTATATATACATATTAACAAATCATTAATCATGTTTATGATATAATTAACATTACTTATACATATGATTTGATGGGATTACTCTGACCAAAGCTATAAATCATCAACACTATCTCTAAGCTAGGGAGGAGGATCATAAGGTACTCATAGTAGAACTACACATAGTGTAGTAGATATCATCACATGATATCAGGAGCAATGGTCTACAAATATCAACACGTGATATTCACCAAAGGCTCACTATATCCATTATGGTATGCGCACTAGCATCAACCATATAATGCCTACCATAGGGACTGAAAAGTTCATGGCATATCCACAAATATTTAGCACTTAATATCCACCATGAGATATCTCAACAATCCAACCTATAGATATCAACCTTATAATATACATTCGATATTGTTTTAAGAGATATGGATTATCATGACGTGTTCATAGATATCAACCATGTGATATTTATCATGATAGACTATAGAGTTATTGTAAATTTGACAACTTCCAATAACTACTAGAAGTACAAGTGATTATCATTCAGAAGTTTCCACTTCTCAATAATGCACACAGGGGCCCATGAAGTCATGAAATGACAAAAGGCATTTATATTAAACTTTTTAAGAATATATTAGTACAATATTTATGCTAAGACTCAATATGAGAATTTACATTTTAATCATACCAATCTTACCTCTGGAATGTTCTACCTTTGTTTTAGTGAGAGGCTTGGTGAGAATGTCTTTTGTTTGATCTTCAATACTAATATAACTCAACTGGATTACCTTTCTCTCCACCCTGTCTCTGATAAAGTGATAAGGAATTTCAATATGTTTGGATATGTCATGCAATACTGGATTTACTAAAATGTTTATACAACTCTAGTTGTCATAGTGGATGATGGTAAGATCTAAAGATTTTCCAAACAATCCTACAAGGAGTTTTCTCAGCCATACTAATTTTCATGCTACCATAGATGCCGCAATGTAGTCTAATTATGTGGATCTCCAAGCAACTGAAGGTTGTTTCTTGCTAAACTAGGATATTGTAGTTGATCCTAAACTGAAGTAGCACCCTAAGGTCCTTTTACAATCCACCACACTTCCAACCCAATCTGAGTATGTATATCCATATAAGTTTAGATCTGCATCTTTATACTTCAAGCCATATCAAATGGTTCCACAAAGATATCACAAGATGTTTTTTTCTACAACTATACGTAACTAATTTTGTTCACACATGAATTGATAGGGTGTATTTATAGCATAACAAATATTTGGTCTCATATTGGTCAAATACATCAATGATCCAATCATCTACCTGTAGAGGGTGGAATCTGCAAATTTAGAACTTGCAACTGCCTCTCAACTTGTGTAAGTTTGTTTCCATGGGAGTGGACATAAGCTTACAAGACATCATTCCAAACCTTTTTAGAATGTCAATAGTGTATTTCCCTTGATTTGGGATAATCCCATCAGTCTACTGCCATACTTCTAAACCAAGAAAATAGTGTAGATTCCCTAAGTCCTTCATGTCAAATTCGGATGCAAGGTCTTGTTTACAATTGATGGTGAGATGCTCTTTTCCTATGATTACAAAGTCATCAACATAAAGAATAATAACTAACATATCTCCATTTATTACCTTATAGTAAAGGCTCAAATTTGCATCATTATTCAAGAATCCAAGTCCTAATAGATAGTGATTTGTCCTTTCATACCAGGCCCGAGGAGCCGATTTGAGCCCATATAAGGATTTCTTAAATTTTCAAACATGATAATGTTGTCCATACACTACAAATCCTTCAGGTTGTTCTAGATAGACTTCCTCCTCTATTACATCAATTAGAAGCAGTATTTACATCCATTTGATGGATTTTCTATCCTTTGATGCAACAATAGCAATCATAGCTTTAACAGAAGTGTATCGAGCAACAGGAGAAAATGTATCATCATAATCAATTCCCTCTTTATGAGAGAAAACTCTAGTGACAAAATTTTCTTTGTATTTTTTAATACTTCCATCTACATCATGTTTGATTTTGAAAATCCACTTAGAAGACACCACTGATTTGTCCTTAGGCCTAGGCACAATGTCCCAAACATCATTCTTGAGAATAGACTTATACTCTTCTATCATGGCTCCTTTCTAGGCTTGAGGTTGGAAGCCTTCCTCAACATTAGAAGGTTCCGAGTTTATGATTTTACTCGTTAGTGCAACACAGCTAGAGAATATATTAGGTCTTTTACTTTCCCTAAAATTTCCTTTTGGAGATGTATAATTTTTAGCCTCCTCATTCATCTTTGTGGCCCATTGTAGTCTTTTCTTAGTCACATTAGTGTCTCTAGGTTCATCAATATAGTCCATAGGTTCAATGTGATTGTTTCCTTCAATTGGTTCATGAGTCTCACTCTGAAACTTAGAGGAGTGATCTTTTTTAGTGTATTGAGGAGATTCATCACTCTGAAACTTAGAGGAGTGATCTTTTGTTTCATTAACATCCTTAGATCCTTTGAATGAAATATCCTCTTCAAATATTACATCCCTTCTTAGTTCAATTTTTCTTTGACTAGTAATATAGACCCTATAGGCTTTAGAAGTTTCATTATACCCAACAAAGATTTCCTTATTTCCAAAGGGTTCTAATTTAGATATTTTCTCCTTAGGGATGTGAATGTAAATAGGACAACCAAAAATTCTTAACCGACCTATGTCCGATTTGATTCCTATGAATGCTTCTTCGGGAGTTTTTTTTATCAAGAAAGTAATGCAGACATCTATTGTTTATATACAAAAAGTACTAGAGGCTTCGACCGAGAATGAGGTATGAAGGTTCTAGTCATGCATCATGGCTTTTGCTACTTCTACTATAGTTCTATTTTTCCTTTCTTCTACCCCATTTTGTTGAGGGTTGTTTAAGGAACAATGAACTCCCTCTTATTCCCAACATTATTACAATTTTTTAAAAAGTTTTCAGAGATGTATTGCTCCCCATTATCTGGTCTAAGGGTATTTACACTTTTACTTGATATGTTTTCTACTAGACCCTTGAATTCCTTAAACTTTTTAAGGACTTCATTAGACTCTTTACACTTTAGAAAATATTTCCATGTCTTCCCAGAATAATAATCTATAAAAATAAAATAATATAAAAGTCTTCCTAAAGAGGATTCTGAAATAGGTCCACATTAATCAGAATGAACAATTTCTAATACTTTTTTGGATATATTTTAACACTATTATGAAATGTTCCCTTTGTATTCTTCCCTAAGACACACCCTTTGTAGATTCCTTCATGTTCTTGATTCAGCTTAGGTATCCATGTCACCATTTTGTGTATAGAGGTTCAATCATGAAAATGAAGATGTCGTAATCTTCTATGCCATAATTCACAAGTGTTAGAAGATTCATGAATAAGCAATTGTGAAGGAGAGGTGAAAAGTTTATACAAACACCCATGCCAAACTCTAATGATGTGTTCCTTCTTTATATTTGAGTTCTTAGGTCAGGCTAAGACTTTTCCATCCATGAAGGTGGTTATGTATCCATTGTCTTCAAGGGCTAATATGGAAACCAGGTTGTATTTGATGCCTGACACAAATAATAGACCTATTAATGGAAGGGAGATGCTTGATTTTATTTGAATGGTACAAGTTATGATCCCTTTCATTAGGTAGTTTGAATCATCTCTAATTGTGACTTTCTCATCAATATTTTTGGTGTAGGGCACCTCTACTTTTCATAGTGATTCTATGGCTTAGGGATCTCTAGTGATTGTCTTGTGTTTTATTTTTTTGTAATAATGGGTTGATTCGCAAAGATCACCCTTAATGTAATAAAATGCCCTTTGTGTGCTCAATAACCTCTTAGGCACACATATAAACCTAGAGGTCCATTAGGCCATGTGTGCTTGAATTATGGATTTTTTGTGTTTGATTGACCTAGGATGTCATCTTAGGTGTGTTGGAGCCTAATGGTGACCTTGGATGTGTTTAGTGATCAAAGTTGCAAAAAATTGCAAAAGTTGTGAAATGTTGCAACATTGTTGTCAAATAACTTTTCAAAAAGTTGTTGGTATGAGTGTAACTTCCTTGCAATAGTCATAACCATTTAAAATATGGTTATGGTCATTGAGAGGAGTCTATATATTCTTGCACAATTGAATAATAAAGGTTGTTAATGTTTTTGACAAGTTTGGTGGAGTATTTACAATAAATAAACCTGATTTTAGTAGAACTGTGTTAAATTTTCACATTGTCTGTACAAGACATTGAATGTTTTTATGAAATTTTGGCTTGGTAGGAAAGGAAATTGAATCACCTTTTAGATGAACCTAGTCTGACCCCTTGAAGTGGTGTTTGATGGAAGATATTGTCATTTTACTCTTTATAGGTCTGAAACCCTCTATTTTCAAGGTTGTTTTATAAATGATGCCCTAACTTGCAATCTATCCATTGGTTTTCAATGATCATTAATAGAATACAAGTTAGGAGGGTGTATTATTAAATTGTAAAGGGGAGAGGTCATAGGAGTTGGTTTGGTATTTTTTCCACCAAGTCCTAGCCTAAACTGTGTGAGGGTTTAGATTAGAATAGTTAGGGATTGATTGATAGCAAAATGTATAACAGTGGGAAATTCAGTTAGATGGTGGAATTGGTGCACATGGATATTGGAAAAGATCGCTAAATAATTGGATCCATATTGTGACCCCATTCCCATACACCTTCTTTGTAACCTGGGCCTAACTTGATCAATTAGGTTTGTGACCTAAGTAGGTACCTAGCAATGTTGGAGTAGTTTGGAGGTATGATTCTTTGGAGTCTGATAGAGGTTCAAAAAGGGTGTCTGAAACTAAAATTTGTTTGTGACATTGTTTGGCACTTTTTGGAGTAAAGTTCAAAAAAGAAGGAAAACAGGGCTACTAGTCGGGTAGGTTTGACTAGATGTAAAGAGCAAAGTTGTTATCCTTGTGCAACTCTGAGGTTATGTAAGGGGTAAAAGTTAAAATTTTAGTTTGGTGTGAGTTGAAGCCTTTAAGGGCTTGAGATTGAAGGAGAAAAAGGTCTGTGTGTGTGTGTGGGTGGGTTTGCCACCCTACTCCTACAAGCTCTGCATCAGGTAGTATCAAAGAACTAGAAGAAAGTTGGGAATATTTTAAACCATGGGAGATAGGACAGAGGGATAAAATGAAGAGGAGATACCCTCTAGAGTCACCAATGTAGAATTGGCTAGGATAGTGAGGGAGAAAATAGCCAAGAACAAAAATATGGAAGGGGAAATAGAAAAGTTGAAGAAGGATAAGGCTAGGAAAGAAGTTGTCTCAGAGTCTAACTAAGGAGAACAAGGAGGAGAACAAGGAGAGAATCCAACTATGCCTACAGATCAAAGACAATTTATTGAAGCCCTTAAGAGAGTAGGTGGAAGAAACACTAAGGAAGAATTACCCATGTTTCAAGGGAAGATGAATACAGAGGAGTGCATGGATTGGATTGAGACCTTAGAAAACTATTTTGAATATGAGTAGGTGGTAGACAACCTAAAAGTGAAGGTGGCTAAGTAAAAAATAAAGGGTCCTACACTTATTTGGTGGAATGTCCTATAAAGGGAAAGAGTGGAGGAAGGTAAGAACCCCATCACTTCATGGAAGAAGATGGTGGTAGAGGTTAAGAAACAATTTGTCCCTAAGGATTATGAGATAATCTTGCATAAGAAACTACAAAACTTGAGGCAAAATGATTTGCATGTTATTGCTTACACGAAGGAGTTCCGCAGAATGACACTTAAAGCAAAGATACCAGAGAGTGAGACACAAATACTGGAAAGGTACATGAATGGCCTTAAGTTCAACATTCAAGATGAACTAAGTTTGTTTAATCCTGAATCGGTGCACAAGTATTATAAAATGGAACTTAGAATTGAGGAGAAGCAAAAGAGGAGAGGAGAACACAATAATAGAGGAAGGGGTGCAAATTTCAAAGGTAAGGGTGTTAGATACTTGGTTAACCCCAAAGACACCAAGAGGGGGGGTGAATCAGTGTGTCTAATAGATGAAAGATTTACACTTATTTGCAATTCTACAACTGAAATTAATATACCGGTACGGAAATAATAATGCAGTAAAGAGAAACAAAAGAATCAAGATCAATGCACACCATAACACAGATTTATTTGGTAAGGAAACCCGATAGGGGAAAACCCTCAGTGGGAGTTGTGACCCACATTATTTATTTAGTGGACACTATGAATAAGAATTACTCAGTAGAATAGGGTCCTGCACATGCAGGAAGGCCAACTACCTAGAGCTCACTACTCAATAAAAAAAATAGAGTCTCACTGTCTACACAATTGGATGGTTAAATCCAATAGATGATGTACTTCTTCAAAATAGCATCCGTACTATTGGATTCAATACCTGTTTAAGCTCTGTATGATACCTCTCCCAAAAACCCTTGCCAGTATGTAGTGAAATGATTCTGCTTTCACATAATAGTCTTTGCTTTGCTTTGCTTCTTATTTGCTCCAAAATAAATACATCAAAGTGCATATATAGTTATTCACTCTCATATACTGCTTACAGACATACATACATTTCATACCTTTCTTACATTTCATACCTATATTGTTAGGGATCCCAAAGATACTGAGAGGGGGGGGTGTGAATCAGTATCTAACCGGTAATTAGAATTTCTTAACTTAAAACATGCTAAACATAATATAACAGTGTACCAGTATGCAAGAAATAATGCAATAAACAGAATCAAGAACATCCACATGAAAAGCACACCATAACATAGGATTTTAACGAGGAAACCCGGTGTGGGAAAAACCTCGGTGGGATTTGTGACCCACAATATTCACTCACTGGCCAATAAGAGAATATTACTTACAATAGGGGCCTGCACATGTAGGAAGGCCAACTGCCTAGAGCTCACTGCTCAATGGGAAGTCTCACTGACTTACAATAAGGATTATACAAATCCAATATCTTGTACTGCTTTACAATAGCATCTTCAATGCATGATTCAGTACCGATTCCTGCTCTGTTCTTTACGTATACCTCTTAACCTATATTTCGCACAATAGGTCTGCTTAATATTTTCCTTTATGCTTACACTTCACTTATATCAAATGTCTACATTGATCTCTTTTATATATAAGAGTCATTTTACAAATTGCCAGGTCGGCTTGCACAATTTTACAATAATAAAAAAAATATAATATAACAAAATCCCGTCGGCCTTTGTGCTAGTATACTTCTTTTCTTCTGTGTCGGTGCTGATGTCCTAAGTGTCAGTGTAGAGTGTGATCTGCTGATGCCGGTGCACTAACTTGTTAGTATAATGCTTTGCCGGTTCCATAGGATTGCAAGGTTGCCATCAATGACAAAACCTTCAATCACATACAATGTCTCATTGGAGTGTGCATATGCCCACAATCTCCCCCTTTGGCATTGATGGCAACACTCATGAGAAATTTCAAAAAGTATCCAAAAATGTGTAGTCCAAAAATATTACCAAAAATGTGATAGCTCCCCCTGAGAATATGATTCTTGTCTTGTGATTTGAATTTTCTCATCCCACTACTCCCCCTTTGGCATCAATGACAAAGGTTGTCAAGATGTCAGTAGAGTTTGTGGTTTCAACCTTGTAGTTGGGTAGTTATAATTTGAAAAAGATCTCCCAAAATCAAGTTTATACTATCCATAAACTTCTTGCTATCCTTTATTGTTGTCTTTGTTCTCTTCACTGTACTAGTAAGATGCTGCAAGTGCTTTGCTGGTGTTTTGCTTCCCTATTTTAGTGCCTCAGAAATTTCCTTCTACAGAGATGCTAGATAGTCCAATCTTGGACTTAGTTTAGATCTCAAATGTTTTGCCTTATTTATTATCCTTTCTTTCTCTCTATCCAATTTAAGTAGTTCTTCCTCAAAAATTTTTATCTTCTCCTCAAAAACTAATAGTGTATCAAGTGAGTTAACAAAACTATCTACAAGTTTATTGATCTCATCCTGTACCTTGCTCAGTTTCTTGTCTATATCTACAGTCAAAAAGTTTGTTTTATAGGTATCCTTATACAGATTTTTGTACTCTTTCAACAAATTACATGATTCTGGTAGAAGTGTGTCAAAATCTTTATTACACTTCTTTATTTTCTCATCAAAGAATTTCTATTTTTCAACTTCTACTTTATCCTTCACTGAATCTTCCTTTATTTTCTCAATGTTTTCTGAAATATATTTACACAGTGTATCCAATTGTCCTAAAGAATCTTTGTTATCTATATTACAGTTTTATACATGGTTTTAATTTCTTCATCTCCTAACTCTTAATTGTTGTAGTGGATGTACATTCTAGGGTCTTTAGCATAAACAACTCCCTTAGGGATTTGAGAAAAAGCACCTAAGGTATCACCCTTCTTTGCTATTTCAGGAACTAACTGAAATACGGGCCTAGGTCTTTTTATCACTTCAACAATAGTAGGGTTTGCTATGTATTCAATTGCAGAGGAGGATGCCATGATTAAATACCTTTTACTGCCTTTAGGATGGATGATTGCTTGGAGTGTTCTTGCTGCTTGCTTGAAATGTCTTAGCTCAGAGTCTTTGTGCTCTTCGTAAATTTGAAATCTCGATGAAGTGAAATGGAGCCAAAACCTTAAATTTATAGTGTCTTTTCGCCATCTATCACATTAATTGTATTCTAGTTAAGTATTCACTTAACATTGTTTGCCGGTAATAAGTAATTTCCAACTTCTTATCTCTAATCAAGGGAATAATAGCACATGTATCAATAGATTGCCAAACCCTCAAGGAAATTTTCTTCAATTAGATGAAGAACTTCCTATCGGTGGAGCATTGCTCTATCCTGCTGGTGAAGCATCACTCTATCCTGTCAGTGAAGCATCACTCTGTCCTTCCGGTGGAGGAGTATTCCCAATATTTAGATCAACTTTTCTAATCCATTGTTTTGAGAATTCTTGCTTAACCTCTTCAACCTTTTCTTTACCTTTCAAGCTAGAACTTTTGTTGTCTACTGGTGTTCCTTTACTTCTACAGAATTTAGCAATATGCCCAATCTTGTTACATGCATAACAAGTTACAATATTCTTCTAAATAGCTTTCCCATAACTTATGCTAGTTTGTGTTCTGCATTGATTAGATAAATGTCCAGATCTTCCACAAACATAACATCTCACATTCATTCTCCAGTTTTTAGAGTTGTGACCTACTTTGTTGCATTTAGAACATTGACTGGTGGGTGTGTTGATATTCTAATAATTTCTAGATCTACATTCATTTGCTCTATGACCATACTTATTACAGTTAAAGCATTTTCCATAGAATTTATAAGCATTAGGTTGTCTTACCAGTTTTCTATGATCCTGTGTATTTGCAATACTGAAGCTTTCACCAACTTCAAAGCCAATTCCAGAAGTGTCACCTTTAGGTTTTTGATTCTTCAGCAAGGTGCCAAGTTCCTTTGAGCTTTTATTGATTTTTTCTTTATGTTGATTTGCAGTTTCTAGTTCTCTTTCTAAGACTTCTTTTTGTCTCATCAGTTCATTTGAGTCATTTTGAGTATGCATTAGATCTGTCTTCAACATGTCATTTTTATAGCTAAGTCTTGTGTTCTCATTTGCTGCATCACTTAGTCTTCTAATCAATTCTTCTTCATTCTTCTTCCTATCCTCAATCTCTTTGCAAAATCTCATAGTCATATCCTGCATTTCATTTTTTGTTGTCATGTCCTCTTGTTTCAGCTTGCTTATCTGATCATTAAGTGATTCCTTTTCATCATTTTCATTTTGCAATTTTTCACAAAGTTCTCTTCTATTATTTCTTGCAATAGTGAGATTTTTTTGAAGTGCCTGAATGATATCTTGAGCTGCTTTAAATCATCTTCTAGTTTGATATTTTTCAACTTTTGTGCATCATAGTCTATAAGAGCTCCTTCCAGTTGCTTCATCGGATTTTCCATCTTTACCTATGTCAAGATCTTCCTCAAGTTGTTAGGATTTTGAAAATAGAGGACCAAGCTCTGATACCAATTGTTAGGGATCCCACAGATACTAAGAGGGGGGCTAAATCAGTATCTAGTCGGTAATTAGAATTTGTTAACTCAAAACATGCTGAACATAATATAACAGTGTACCGGTATGCAAGAAATAATGCAATAAATAGAATCAAGAACATCCACATGAAAAGCACACCATAACACAGGATTTTAATGAGAAACTTGGTGTGGGAAAAACCTCGATGGGATTTGTGACCCACAATATTCACTCACTGGCCAATAAGAGAATATTACTTACAATAGGGGCCTGCACATGCAGGAAGGCCAACTGCCTAGAGCTCACTGCTCAATGGGAAGTCTCACTGACTTATAATAAGGATTATACAAATCCAATACCTTGTACTGCATTACAATAGCATCTTCAATGCCTAATTCAATACCGGTTCCTGCTCTATTCTTTACATATACCTCTTGACCTATATTTTGCACAATAGGTGTGCTTAATATTTTCCTATATGCTTACACTTCACTTATATCAAATGTCTACAATGATATCCTTTATATATAAGAGTCATTTTACAAATTGCAAAGTCGGCTTACACAATTTTACAATAATAAACAAAATATAATATAACAAAATCCTGTCAGCCTCTGTGTCAGTATACTTCTTTTCTTCTGTGTCGATGCCGGTGTCCTGAGTGTCGATGTAGAGTGTGATCTACTGATGCCGGTGCACTAACTTGTCGGTGTAATGATTTTCCGGTACCATAGGATTGCAAGGTTGCCATGAATGACAAAACCTTCAATCACATACAATGTCTCATTGGAGTGTGCATATGCCAACATATACATATTTCAAATGACCCGCAAGATCTCATAGATATATGAGTCTTTACCATACAACATGTTGTCTATACAGTTACAAATTACATTACAATTTACATAAACAATATTATTGCCAAGTAGGCTTAGAGTTCTAGTATGATCTTCTGCTGGTGTAAACTGGATGCCGACGTGAATAATGCTTGTTGTACCTGATGGTGCCAGTAGGTGAAGTATATTGTTGATTGAACCTATGAAACCTTGTTGAACTTTGTTGCCACTTTGTTTCTACAATGGACCTTATTTCCACTCTCTTCCCATCAATGACAACATCTACCATTCTCAACTGAGTGTATAATGCCAACAATCTCCCCCTTTGGCATTGATGGCAACACTCATGAGAAAAATCCAAAAACCTAAAATTGAAAACTGAAAGTGCTTCCCCCCAGAAAATGATCTCCTTCTATTTACTTTTAAATTCCTCACTCTGTACATTTTTCTCACTATACCAATCCTTCTTTGACATCAATGACAAAGGATGTCAAAAGTATAAAAAATTACCTAGATACCTGAAGTCGGTTATGTACAATCTAAACAATATCTGCCAAAACTAAGTTAAGACCCTGTAGGAACTTTGTACTGTCGGAAATTATTGTCTCTGTCTGCTGGATCATCCTGGTAAGATAATGCATTTGTTGCTCTGGTGATCTTTCTCCTTGAATTTTTGCCTTGGATAGTTCATTCCGATGTGTAAGTAGATTTTCCAATCTTGGACCAAGTTTGTTCTTCAACTCTTGGGTTTTCATCTTTAATCTTGCCTTCTCTCTTTCTATATTTTCAATTTTCTCTTCATGAATAGCCATCTCTTGATCTAAAAATTATGTTAGTTTTGAAGAACCAATCATGTTATCTACAATATCATCAATCTCCTTCTGAGTTTTTCTGATTTGATCATCAATATCTTCAGTTAAATGATGAGGTTTGCAAGCTTCTAGGTACAATTCCTTATATTCCAAAATAGTGGAATTCAATGCCAATAGCAATGAATCAATCTTCTGATTACAATCCTTTATTTTTTTATCAAATTATTCTTTCTTTTCCTTATCAACCCTTTCCTAAATAGTTTCCTTATTTATTTTATCTAAAGTTTGAATGTTAGAAGAAGTGAATTTGGACAATTTGTCCAAATTACCTATTGAACCAACAATGTGATCTACCTTCCACTCCGGTGTAATCATCTACAAAATCAGTAGAGAGTCATCAATAGCCTTAAATGATAAGGCATTACATTCATTTATCTTCAATATTGAATCCAAAAGTACTTATGTGATGGTTGTCGGTCTAAAATCCATAGTTGAAGTACTGGGCGAAGTGCTAGGTTCTGCATTAAGTTTCTTCTCTTCTCTAGATACCACTTCCTTATTTTCATCCTTATTCTCACTCTTATTCTCTGCCGGTTCAGATTCTATTTTTTTTTGTTCTGTTTCTACCGGTATCTTAACATTCTGCTGAGTGTCCATAGTCTCAACATTTACAAATTCACATTTCTTCTCCTCAACAATTTCTTTATCAATTACAATATTGATGTCTTGAGTGTCAACATTCATTGTGAATAGAATGTCTGACTTGGGATCAACATTGTTTGCTTTTATTTCCTTTGGTAAATTTACTTTAGGTTGATTTTGCATTTCTATTAGTGCATCTGCTACTGCTAGTGTGGTGTCATCTACCAATGGTGGTAAGTTATCCTTTATTGTGAAATCAGGTACAACCTTACTCTTCCCTTTATATCCTTTATGGTATACCTTAGTAAATGATTTATTAACTTTCTGTCTATCTTTATCTACAAAGAATATGTCCCACTTATATGTTGCTTCATCTACTATCTCTTTTATTCTGTCGACCATGAGGCTTACTACTGGTGACCACTCACAAAAATATTCTTGTTAGCTTCAGATATCAAATCATTTATTTCTTTCTTAGATTTAACAAGATGAACCACTAACAATTCCTCAACCTTTAGTTTCTTATCCAATTCCATAATAGACATTCTCTTGTCTTAGATATAAATCATTGGTAAAACATCTATGACTTGAATAAGAACCCTCATATATATATATATATATAAGTACAAAATTATAGTCTCTTCAATAGTATATTTATTAGAATCATTGAAAGAATGATAGAACTTACTAACATTACCAAGATTTCCATCTTGAGTTATTTCATTGACAAGATCTTCCAATGAAAGAGTATCAAATACCTTTTGTTCCCATTTCTTCTATGTGACCTTCTTCTTGGGACTGTTGGGCCCTCTCACAACCTATTGTTTCTTTCTTAGAGTTCTAGTTTTCTTCGGTGATGGGCAAGTGCCATTCAGTATTTTCTTTTCTTCCTATCCACCCTTTTGAATTAAGCAGCCTTGTCACTATCATAATCAAATGAGGTAGCCATAGGAGAATTATGTGCTACCAATTTTTGTTCTAATTTTCTTTCTTGTACAATAACACCACTCATCTGATCAAGTTTTAGTAACCCCTTAGTAACATCTTCAACAAAATTTGAAACATCTTTCAATATTTTCTCTTTTCTTCCTTCGCTTTTGAATTTAAACATCTTTTTCAATAGTTTCAGCATTGCCTATGATCTTTTCAATTGGTTTTGGTGGAGTATCTAGGAGTATCTTGGCATAAGATTCCAAGATATTAGAGTCCACTTCAAAACCCATCTCAGTTACCTAGACAGTTCTAGGTCTAACTACCTCCATCCATACTTCATCTCTCTTAATTACAAAGCATATTTGTTTGTCATATTTATCAAATATGCTCTGAGGGATTCTTTCCCTTTGTCTCATTTTAGATTGAAAGTCCTTGAAATATTCTTTTACCTGCTTGTCACCATCTGAACCCATACTAATAATTGCCCCCTTAATCTGTTTTCCAACATAAATATCATAGGAAAAGTCTTTGTGGCCTATACCGGGAATCTCCTTTGAGAAATATAGCATTAAACATACAAGTAAGTTGCCAACTAAAAGTTCCCTTCTTGTCACCCTTAATATTATCCAAATTTTCTAACAGTTCATCTTTCAACTATTCACAAATATCAATTTTAGCATTGTTCATTATCATCTCATAAGCACGGTGAATGCATAGACTGGAAACATAATTCAGCCTATTAGTATGTGCAACTTATATCAAATAACCATACTTGCATATTTAACATTGTTATCAGTTATATCGCTAACCTTGAGCGACCTATTGCCAGATGTAGTGTCGGTTAAGTTCATAAGGTCTCTTTGTTTGGAATTTTCTTTTTCTTCTCAAGCATTGTGTCAGTATAAGGTAAACCAGTAACAACTCTAATTGCTTCCTTAGTGATTTTTAAAACTAATTCTAACCATAAAAAATCACCATGAACTCTGCAAAGAACATAACAGACAACCTCATCTTCAAATTCAGGCATGTGAAGGATGTCTACAAACCCTAAATCTTCCACAATCTTATGTTCCGATTTGACTACACCTTGTCTGTTTGTAATGATATTCATGAACGTGTTCTTTATATCTTCAGACCCTAAATATTCAATGTTACAATGAATGTATTGCTGGCATTTTTTATGTTTATGTTGTGATTGTCATTGATGGAGACACACTTGCATTGAGATCCTCTTTATATATATAAGTTAGAACACAACCAGTATTTGGTCCAACCGGTATGTTGTATTATAGTCTTTAGACTATTGATGTTTTGCAGAATGTGTTTCCCAGTCTGAACCGACATGTTGACCTAAAGCACTACGAGGGATTAAAGCGGCATAACACATTTCTACCATTCTTCATTTTTGTCAAACCGGCAAGCGACATTTTGTGTGAACTGGTAATACTTTGTGATGAGTTACCACCCACCAATTGTTTGACGGTGCTGACACTGTAGTGATGCTTTATGTGATGTATTACCTAGTATGTCCAGGTTCATTGAACCTAGGAAATTGTAATGCAATTATATTGGACCGACATGAAATCAGTTTCCTTTATAAGGACATCATCTCTAGGGTTTTATGTTGTTATTATTGTTGTTGCGATAGTTTATATTGTGGATAGGGTTTAAGGTGGTTGAGGAGTTGGAGAGATTATGAATGTGTAGAAGACTAAAGTAATGCTATAGTGCATTACGAACGAGCTATCAAAGATCTAACCAAGCAGTCTGTGCTATTATCTAGATCAAACACTTGTTGATTACTCACATCTTTGACAAGTTTGTAGCCCTTAATTGGGTATGCCCAAAAGCCTCTTCTAAATCCTCTAACAAGGTGGTTTACATCTATGGATCTAAAATCCTCTAGCAAGGTAGTCTTTAATCGGACTTATCTCCTAATAGAGATTGAGATTCCTAATAGGATCTGTTCTGGTAAAGAACATTGTAAGAACTTAACTGGTCTAACCTTAGCCGATCTAGTTCCTATTTTGTAGATAGTTACTTGTGAGTTCCATCTCACCATGGTTTTTCCCATTTGGGTTTCCATGTCAAAATATCTTGTTATATAGTGTTTGTGTTGTTGTGGGTGAATGCATTATTAGCTATTTGGTTTGCATGTTTGTTAACCGGTTTGTCTGTTAAACTATTTTACCAGTTTACTGCTAGTGTTGCAAAGTGTTTAAGTGCAAAGATTTTTGGCGTACTAATTCACCCCCCCTCTTAGTATTCATCAATTTGTATCAGAGCCAACCTTTCTATAAGTTTATCCACTTGGAAAGAGATATGGAGGAATACACATTGAGGGCACTTACCCATCGGCTCACTCAGTCTGAACAAGCCTATGATGATCTTGTGGTCAAATACAAGGCATCTCAAGAAAAACCAAGAGAACATGCAGAAAAGCTGATGGAGCTATCTAAAAATAGTTCTTCAGATGAAGCAGACATGGAAGCCCTAATTGCTAAAGTAAATAAGTTGAATGAATCAAACTCCAACCTGAGAAAGGAGTTGGAAGGACTGACTATCTGGATGTGTCAAGAGCTTGAGAACTGGAGAAAAGCTAAAGACCTAGTGAAAGAAAGAGATCATGAGATCTCCAAGCTGAAACAAGAGATGAGTGCCTTAAATGCTCAACTCCATGCAAGCAAGGTGGAAAAGGAAGACATGCAAGCAAAACTGAATACTGTCATCTCTGAGAATGAAAACCTATTGGTAACAAATGCTGCTATTTCCAAAGAACTCTTTGAGTCAAAGGAAATACTTGCTAAGTTCAACAAGAGTACTGTAAAGCTAGAGTAGAAGCTTGAATCTGCCAAACCGGTCAAGAATACCAATGGACTTGGTTATTCTGGTCATGAGGAAGGTGAGACCTCTGGTACAAATGCTGGAACATCAAAGAAATAACCGACATCAAAGGATAAAGGTAAGCAAAAGTTTAAACTTGTTTGTTTCAACTGTCTTAAAGAAGGACATACTGCTAATGTGTGTAGGAGTAAGGCTTACAATAATTTTCCTTATTTCCTAAATGATAAGCCTAGATCCTATAGATTTGATGGTAGCTATTATGCATGCAACAAGTATGGGCATAGAGCATCTAAACGCAGGTCTGTTATGAATAACACTGGAAGATATCCTCAGAGGACCCAAGGAGCTGGTCCTGAACCTTTTGTGAACTGGAATCACAACCGGTTTAATGCCTTCAATCATCAGGCAAGAAGTGGTGGTTATCAAGCGGCAACCAGATGGAGAACAAATTGTATGATCTATCATGGTCATGGTCACACTGCTGCAACATGCAGAAGGAAGAATGAAAACATGAACAATGGACCTTGGAGAGCACCTGGATTGGTCTGTTATCACTGTAACAAGCCGGGTCACATTGCCAGATTCTATAGATCAGAAAAGGACATATCTGATGATATACCAGTCACTCCAGAAGGAGACATTGATGTTGACACCGTTCAAGTGGATATGAACAAAACCTGGAAGAAGAAACCAGCAGTGTTACAAGAGGAACTGGTTTCTGCACCTAGTGTCGAAATCATGAAACCAACAAACTAAGCTTCAGAAAATCTTAGGGGAGCAAACAGCACAATGTTTGGAACCCTCAGTTTACACTGGTAAAACACTTTAACCGGTATGTTATACCTGTCGTTTGGCAGAAGACCCGAAATGGTAAAAAGGCAAAATTAGGGTTTACGCCCTAATGGAGGAGCATTAATGATGGTAGGTGAGGAATATGTTTAAAAGCATTTTTCAAATTATTTCTCACTATCAGTTTTTGAGTGAAGAAAAGTTTTTCAAAGAGCTGAGCGACGAAAAGGCGATTTGAGCAAAGATTTTGAGAAATTGAGAAACCGCAAAGGAGATTCAAATTCAAACTGGGAACGGTCAAGTGGAGAACACAAAGCAGTGATTCAGCAACTGTCAGAGTGTGAAGTGAAGGAGAATCGAAAAGCCCTAATTTCACATATTTCAAAAGGTATTTCTCGAGTTCTTAAGATTTCTATCATGGCTTCCGCATCTCATACCAGTTCTAGTGCATCTATCAAGTTTGCAAGTTTTATTCAATGGAAGTCCAAGTATAATGCCCTATCACAAGTTTCGGCTGGTGTGATAGTAGAAGAAGGAATTTCTAACTATATAGATTGCAAAATAAAAGACCTAGGGTCTCTAGCTATCCACACCCAGTTAGGTTTATTTTGCGGTAAAGATAAGAAGATGAAACTGGAGTTTAATATTTTGGAGAAGAAAAAGCTCCATAATGTTGTTTACTTCCTGGAAGATTTCACAGAAGATTATATAAGGATTATTCTGAGCAGAGTCCATGGTGATAAGATGTACCTGGAGAGAACACATGACATCACATCGTAGGCAATTCATGTAGTCACCATATTCTACAACACAAGGGAAGTGCTAGCCCTAAGAACGGTAAGCAAAACTGAAATGTCCAAGCTCACCGGTTTAGTGAGCGACTCATGTGGCATGACAATAAATTCTATCAAGGATGATCTAGTTAAGTATGCATGTATGGTGATTGGATACCGGACATTCTCAGCCAGTAGAATTAACTCTATATTTGCCGTAGTGGTAAATGCCACTTACCAAATGATAAAGGAGGATGCATCATTTGATCTGTGCATTGGTATGCAAAGACAACTCTTGTTGAATCTGAAGGCGATCAATCAGGATAATGCACTTAGGTTCAAGTTTGGACAACTACTAGTTGGGTTGTTCTTCTATTTTCATGGCTACTTTCCAGGAGTAGGAGATGTCCAATGGTCTGGTGACCAACCAGTGACCAAGCAAATCAAGGAAAGCATTGAAGCAATTGGAACTAGCTACCTTGATGTTCTGAACAAGTATTTTGATGAGTTCAGAAGGAAAATAAGCCAAAGAGTGAGGATACTAGGTGACATCATCAAGAAATATGAAGACGATATCTGCTTCACCATCGAAGTAGATAAATACATAATGGAGGCTGTTGAGCCTAGACAGGAAGAAGTGGAGCCAATGGGCTATGAGGTGATGTAAAATATACTAGAAGGGTATGCCTCTACCCTTATTGCATCACCACTTGATCCTAAGGTGAAGAGAACTGGCACCTACCTAAAGAGGATAGCACCGATTGAGGAACCACCAACAATGAAACAAAAAGAACTGGCAGTAAAGAAGGCCAAGGCAGTGCCTGCAGCATCAGCACCAGCTACTACTACAACTCCAAAAGTGACCAAGCGGTCACCAGCTAAGAAGAAACCAGAAGCTGCACTGGCTAAAGTGTTCCAGAGAAATAGGAAGACAAGGAACACCTCTCCAGACTCATAAGAAACTTTGTTTGAGGAAAAGCCAAAGAAAACACGTCAAGAAAAGAGGAAGACAAAGAATGAACCAACATCATCTGCACCGATAAATATAGATATCTATTCCTATAAACCCTTGACACATTGTCAAAGAACAATAAATAATATTAGGAGAAAAGTGCTAAATGACTTACTTGAGTGTTTTGATGACTTCAATGAGGATGAAAAGGAAGCGGTTGAAAAAGAAATAATTTAGTATTTATGTATTAATGACCGGTCGCCCTCAGAGATCAAATCCTAGAAACCAGATTCTTTATATATGTCATTAGATAATAGATGGCGTATTGCCATAGAAAAAGAATAGGAAATTAGGGAGAAGGTTTTTGCATAGTACTTTCTCGACCTATCAAATTCTGAATTGTTTAATGTTATTGACCAAAATAAAGGACTCCTCTTCATGAGAAAAAGAAGACTCTGGCTGTTAGAAGGTAGAGTTGCTGATGTCGAAAAAGACACTCATCTATATATGAGAACTATTGTCCAGACTCACAAAGTGCATATGACCAACCAGCAAGCTGAAGAAGAACCAGCTATATCCAAACTGGATGAAGTATTTGATGATGAAGGAAATCTGGTTGTTGAACTGGTCGACACCATTGATGTTGATGCTTTGGATGTTGAGGATGATACTCAGGAAACACCATCTGAGGCTACAGGATAGAAGCAATAGGCTAAATAGGCTGATAAGCAAGTCAAGGACAAATAGGAAGTGGCAAAGGAAGAGGCAGAGCAAAGGAAAAAGGATGAAGAGGAGAAAAAGAAGAAAGATGAAGAGGAGAAAAAGAAGAAAGATGAAGAGGAGAAAAAGAAGAAAGATGAAGAGGATAAGAAGAAGAAAGATGAAAAGGAGAAGAAGAAGAAAGATGAAGAGGAGAAAAAGAATAAAGATGAAGAGAAGAAGAAGAAGAAGAAAAATGAAGAGGAGAAGAAGAAAAAGGATGAAGAAGAGAAAAAGAAGCAAGAAGATGAAAAGAAAAAGAAAGAAGAGGAAGATAAGGAATAGGAGAAGAAGAAGGAAGCAGAGAGGAAGAAGAAGGAAGAAGAATATAAGAAACAAGAGAAGAAGAAGGAAGCAGAAAAGAAAAAGGCTGAGGAGGACAAGGAAGCAGAGAAGAGGAGAGAAGCAGAGTAGAAGAAAGTAAAAGAGGACAAGGCAGGAGAAGCAACAAAGAGCACCCAGATGGAGACACTGAACGCAACCGGGAGTCAAGCCAAACCGGATGACCTTACCAGTCCTATAGATCTCTAGTCTGCAAGTGAAATGGAGCTAATGCAGAGCATCAAGGTAGCTCAAGAGTTCCTTGAAATCATTTGATGGAAGAAGGTGAAGGATGTAATCCAAGTAGCTATGGATATGCTTACTGGTTTGATACCTGGTACAAATCTTCCAAATATCGATTCATCACTAGCTAGACTTAAGCTCCTATGCACAGTTGTAGATGATCAGGTGCAAAGCCTTGAAGATACATCAAAATTAAAACACTTAGATGGTCTGTTTTAAAACACTTAGATGATCAAAATTTTATTTTCCTAAGTGTTGCCATCAATGCCATAGGGGGTTATTGTAAGCATTTTGATGTTTATGTTGTGATTT
This sequence comes from Cryptomeria japonica, assembly GCF_030272615.1. Taxonomy (NCBI): domain Eukaryota; kingdom Viridiplantae; phylum Streptophyta; class Pinopsida; order Cupressales; family Cupressaceae; genus Cryptomeria; species Cryptomeria japonica. The sequence continues at coordinate 37,989,648 of NC_081415.1, forward strand.
TCATTGATGGACACACACTTGCATTGAGATCCTCTTTATATGTATAAGTTAGAACACAACCGATATTTGTTCCAACCGGTATGTTGTATTATAGTCTTTAGACTATTGATGTTTTACAAAATGTGTTTCTCGGTCTGAAGTGGCATGTTGACCTCAAGTGGTACAAGGGATTAAAGTGGCATAACACATTTCTACCAATCTTCATTTTTGTCAAACCGACAACTGGCATTTTGTGTGAACTGGTAATACTTTGTGATGAGTTACCACCCACCGATTGTTTGATGGTGTTGACACTGTAGCGATACTTTTTGTGATGTATTACCTAGTATGTCTAGGTTCATTGAGCCTAGGAAATTATAATACAATCCTATTGGACCGACATGAAATCTATTTCCTTTATAAGGACATCATGTCTAGGGTTTTATGTTGTTATTATTGTTGTTGCGATAGTTGATATTGCAGCTAGGGTTTAAGGTGGTTGAGGAGTTGGAGAGATTATGAATGTGTAGAAGATTGAAGTAATGCTATAGTGCATTAAGAATGAGCTATCAAGGATCTAACTGAGTAGTTTGTGCTATTAGCTAGATCAAACACTTGTTGATTACTCACATCTTTGACAAGTTTGTAGCCCTTAACTAAGTAGGCCCAAAAGCCTCTTGTAAATCCTCTAACAAGGTGGTTCACATCTGTGGATCTAAAATTCTCTAGCAAGGTAGTCTTTAATAGGACTTATCTCCTAACAGAGATTGAGATTCCTAACAAGATATGTTCTAGTAAAGAACATTGTAAGACCTTAACCGGTCTGACCTTAGCTAGTCTAGTTCCTATTCTACAGATAGTTACTTGTGAGTTCCATCTCACCGTGGTTTATCCCATTTGGGTTTCCATGTCAAAATATCTTGTGTTATGGTGTTTGTGTTGCTATGGGTGAATGCATTATTAGCTATTTTGTTTGCATGTTTGTTAACCGGTCTGTCTGTTAAACTGTTTTACTGGTTTACTGCTAGTGTTGCAAAGTGTTTAAGTGCAAAGATTTTTGGCATACTAATTCACCCCCCCTCTTAGTATTCACCATGTATGCCCTAGGGTCTTCAGCAAATGCAACTTCCTTCCAAAATTTTGAAAATGCACCAATGGAGTCATCCATCTTAGATATCTTAGGGATTATCTTAAAGACTAGTCTAAGACACTTGATCTTTTCCACAATAGTAGGTTTTGCAATGAATTCAAGAATAGAAGATGAAGAAGCCATGTCGTAAAATAAATACCTTTTAAGTGAAAACCTTAGATGCCCTAAAAATATTTGCTGCTTGAATGTCGGTCCTCAACTTTTGTTCTCTTTGAATAATAAATTTCAGTGCTTTATAACCAAAAACTTAACTTATGACCATATTAAATGATTTGCCAGTTAAGTGAATTTCCATGTAACTCAAAAAATGTGTCAGTAAAGAAGGATTATGACTTCTTACCACCATCTGAGGGTAAAATGAATGATCTTGAATTAGTTGCCTTAGACTTAAGGATTATTCCTTAGTTAGATGAAGAATCTCCTGTCGATGTAGGATTGCTCTGATTTGCCAATGCAGAGATAGATTCATCATTTCTCTGATCTCTCTTCTTTACCCATTGTTTAGAAAATTCTTGCTTGATTTCATTCACCTTTTCCTTTCCTTTGTCATTAGATGCTTTGTTGTTCATCGGCACATTCTTTCTTCTGCAAAATCTTAAAATATACCCTATCTTGTTACATGCATAACAAGTTACATTGTTTCTTTGAATAGCTTTTCCATAACTTTGTCTGGTTTGAGTTTTGCATTGATTAGATAGATATCCAAATCTACCACAAGCATAGCATTTTACATTCATTCTTCAATTGTCTGAGTTATGACCATATTTATTGTATTTGGAACAGTGACTAATGGATGAGTTTGTATTCTGATTATTCCTAAATCTACACTAATTTCCTCTATGACCAAATTTGTTGCAACTAAAACATTTGCCATTGAATTTATAAGCATTGGGTTGCCTTACTGGTTTGTTGTGATCATGATTGTTTGTAGTTCTAGGACTTTCTCCATGTTCAAATCCAACTCTAACTGTTTCTCCATCAGATCTTTGACTCTTCAACATATCATCAAGCTTGTCTGAGCTATTTTTGAATTTGTCTTTGTATTCATTTGTAGTGACCAACTCACCTTCCAGAATGCTAAATTGTCTCATAAGTTCCTCTTTGTTATGTTGCATCTGAATCAACTCTATTTTAAGCATGACATTATCATAACTAATCCTTAGAGATTCATTTGATCTTTCATTGTCTTCTGACCAAATCTTCCCGATTCTTCTTTTTGTATTAAATATCCTTGCATAGTCTCATGGTTAAATCTTGCATCTCATTCTTCATGTTGTTGTTCTCTTGTCTCAATTTCTCTGCAATATCTATGAGAGTTTCTTTTTATTCACCATCTATTTTTTTCAATTGCTCATGCAATTATTTTCTCTTATTGTTTTCCATGACCAGGTTTTCTTGAAGTGCTTTGATGAATTCTTGAGCATATATGAGTTCTTCTTCTAGTTTGATATTCTTCAATTTTTTTGCATGAAAATCTTCAAGAGCCGCTTCCAACTATTGTCTCAAACTTTCAATTGGTATTGGATTCTGAATATTCCTCAAGTTGTTCAACTTCTACAAATAGAGGACCATGCTCTGATACCAATTGTTAGATACTTGGTTAGCCCCAAAGACATTAAGAGGGTGGGGTGAATCAGTGTTTGATCGATAGATGAAAGATTAAACTTATTTATAATTCTACAATTGAAATTAATATACTGGTAAGAAAATAATAATGCAGTAAAGAGAAACAAAACAATCAACATCAATGCACACCATAATCACTGATATTTTGATCAGGAAACTCGATAGGCGAAAAACCTCGGTGGGATTTGTAATCCACAATATTTACTCACTGGCAAATATAAATAAATAATACTTACTACAATAGCAGCCTACACATGCAGGAAGGCAAACTGTTAGGAGCCGGAGGCAATTGAGAGGGAGGGGGGTGAATCAGTTGTCTATGAATCTCTACCCAAATATAACTTAATCAAACTTGATCCATAATACTGGTAAACCAAACTTAATGCCAATTGACAATTTAAGAGTTAATAACAATACCAGTGAAAATTAATGATGAATACTAAGAGGGGAGTGAATTAGTATACCAAAAAATGTTGAACACAAACTCTTAAATAGTTTAGCAGATAACCAGTATAGAAGATTCACTAATAAACTGGTTAAGATAAATGCAAACCAAACAACAAATAAAGCATTCACCCACAAATGAACAATCACCATAACACAAGATATTTGACGTGAGAATCCAAATGAGAAAAACCACAGTGAGTAGAAACTCACAAGTAACTATCTGCAGAATAGAAACTAGACTGGTTAAGGTCATACAATGTTCTTCACCAGAACAGATCCTGTTAGGAATCTAGATCTATGTTAGGAGATAAGTCTTGTTAAAGATTACCTTGTGAGAGGATTTCAGATCCACAATTGTAAACCACCTTGTTAGAGGATTTACAAAAGGCTTTTTTGGGCCTACTCGGTCAAGGGTTTCAGACTTGCTGAATATGTGAGTAATCAACAAGTGAGTGATATAGATACTAGCATAGTATGCTTGGTTAGATCCTTGATAGCTCACTATTAATGTATTTTAGCATTACTTCAGTCCTCAATATCTCCACACTCTAACTCTTCACACAGACCTTTCTCTTCTATGATCGTACATGAAAAAACCCTCATCATCCCTTTTTTTTAAATCCTAGACATGATGTCCCTATAAAGGAGACTGATTTTATGTCGGTCCAACAGAATTAGATTACAAGTTCCTAGGTTCAATGCATCTAGACACATTTGATAACATGACATAAAATCAACGCCAAAGTGTCAGTGGATGATAACTCATCACAGAGTAATACTAGTTGGTAACTCATCACAGAGTAATACCTGTTGGTACAATATACTGATTACTGGTTGACAAAAATAAAGACTGGTAACTCAAAGTGTTAGCTACCACTTTGTTCATTCATATTGCTTGGGGTCTCCATACCGCTTTGGTCTTCAGTCAATTTGTCACTAGTAGACATCTTTTGCAAAACACTGATAGTTTAAAGATTATGATACATAGTACCGGTTGGGACAAATACCGGTTAAGCATAGCTCATACATCAAGAAAGTGTGTGTCCATCAATGACAATCACAACATCATAAAAAATGCCAACAATCTCCCCCTTTGGCATTGATGGCAACACTTGGGAAAATTTTGACATCTACATGTTTTACAACAAAAATATGCCATAATCAAAATTACTCCCCCTAAGCATATACACTATCCCTTTTGTAGAAATTACAATGTATACTAGTCCCTTAAAGAGATAAAATGAAAGTATACATAACATTCACCAAAATTTAAAATACTACTCCCCCTTTTCCAACAATAACAAAGTGATGCAAAATAACCCCTGTTTCTCATTATCATTAAGAATAGAGTAAATTTTTAAGACAATAAGGAATGAAACTTATCAAAAACAGATTTGAAGTCTTGCATAAAAATTTTCATGGCCAATGCTCATGACTCAAGTAATGAGGAAGCAACCTCACTTTTAGTCTGCATCTGAGATACTTTTTCTTCCATGGCATCAATGGTACTCATCTCTTGAGTTGTTGTTAAGGCTTCTAGATTGAGAAAGCACTTCTGAAGAATTTGGAGTCTGGGTAATAAGACCAATTGAAGCTCCTGTAAATCATTTGACCGGTTGCTGATTTCCAATTCTATCCTGGCAGTTTGGAGCTGATAATGGTGAACAATTTTTCCATATGTAGTGAATGAATCATAGGGCATCTTGAAGTTACTTATGTATGCCTCTAGCTCCGATTGGAGTTTATCTTTTTGTGCAAGAACATTATCACAAAATAGATGGGGTTGGCTTATTTTACTCAACAATAATTTTCCCTCATCCATAGAAACACTTATATTCTTTTGTTGCTTGAGAAGTTGTGACCGGAGCTCATTTAGTTTTTTTACTAAGGAAGTGTTGAGTGCCTTTTCATACTTCGTCTTGGCATTTTCTTTAGCAACTTCTTCCAGGAATTGTACCTAGTCCTCTACAATAGTACAAAGGAGTTTTAGTTTGGATAGAGAGGAATCGGTACTAGGGAGGTTAGTATTGAGAATCAAATTGGTAAGGGTGTCCACCATAGTTTGAATGACATCCTGTTCCTTCTTCCTCCTCAAAGTTTCCAATCTTTCCTGGGCAGGCTTTATGCTTTGAAGCAACTCCAATTCATTTGTAGATTGGATATCAATGGGACTGGTGATGTCAACCGGTTTGGCTTGACCATCAGTTGCCTTGGGAGTCTCTCTTTGTTTGGCTTTCTATGCTTCCTTCTCCTCTACTTCCCTTTTCTTTTCTTCTTCTTTCTTCTTTTGTTCCTCTTCTTGTTTCTTCTTCAGTTCTTCCCTCTTCTTATCTTCTTCCTGCTTTTTCTTTTCTTCTTCCTTTTTCTCCTCTTCTCCTCTTCTTTTATCTTCTCTTCTCTTCTTCTCTTCTCTTCTTCTCTTCTCTTCTCCTCTTCTTGTTTCCTCTTGTCTTCCTCTTTCTCCACTTTCTCTTTATTAGCCTTTTCCTTATCCTATTTCTCCTTCTCTGCATTGTCCTTATCTATGTCCAAAGTGACATCCCCACCATCCAATGTATCCACATCAATAGTGTCAACCAGTTTTGCTTCATCTGGTTTGCATGATGAAAGGTGAGGTTCTTGTTTAGCCTTTCTATTGGCTTCAGCTACTTGGTGCATTTTCACAGTAACTTTAGCATGTAAGTGTGTGTCTTTCACCACTTTAGAGGCTTTTCCTTCTAGTAGCAAGATTCTTCTTCTTCTCATGAAGAAAAGGCCTTTGTACCTATCTATGATTTCAAATAATTCAGAGTTTGAAGCATCAGGGAAGTATTCTGCAAAACTCTTCTCTCTGATCTACTATTCTCTCTCAATGGCAATGTGCCATTTATTATCCAAAGAATGATATAAAGAATCAGGTGTCACCGATCTAATTTATGATGGCAACTGGTCATAAACACATAAATAATTAATGACTTCCCACTCTACTTCTTCTTTCTCACTATCAGAAAAATCATCAAAATACTCCTTCAAATCATCAAGCAATTTCCTTTTAATATTCTTAATAGTTCTTTGATAATGTGTCAAAGGTTTGTAAGAGGAAATGTCTATATTTACCATTTCTGCAATTGTAAGTACATTACCGGTAGATTTTACTTTCTTGCTTGTTTGTCTGGTCTTCTTTGGTTGCACCTTCAGTTTAGTATCTTCTGATTTTAGTGAGATGTTTTTTCTTTTCTGCTTTCACTCAAATACTTTAGTGGGAGTAGCCTTAGGTTTCTTCTTTGCACATGACCGCTTGGTCACTTTGGGACTGGCTGAAGTAACTGGTGCCGATACCGATGGCATGACCTTGCTCTTTTTCTGTGTAGGCTCTTCAACCGATGTGACCCTCTCTAGATAGGTGTCAGTGCACATTTTCTTGGCATCTAGAGGTGAGGCAAGCAGGGTAGAGGCATACCCATCCAACATGTCATACATCCCTTCATACCCAACTTCTTCCTTTCTTGGTTCTACTACTTCCATTATGCATTCATCTACCTTTATGGTAAAGCAGATGTCATCTTCATATTTGTCTACAATATCTCCAGATATCCTCATTCTCTGGCTCATTTTCTGCCTTAATTCATCAAAGTATTTGTTTATAACCTCAGGATATCTAGTTCCCACCACTTGGAGACTTTCCCTAATTTTCTTAGTGACCGGTTGGTTAGTAGACCATTAAATATCACCTACTCCATGAAAATAGCCTTGAAAGTAGAAAAATAAGTCGATCAAAAGTTGTCCAAACCTGAACCTTAGAGCACTATCATGTTTGATGGACTTTAGGTTCAATAGTAGTTGATTCTACACACAGGTATATAAATCAAATGAGATGTCTTCCTTAATCATTCTATAGGCGGCATTCACCATAGTAGTAGGGACCAAGTTTATTCTACTGGCATAAAACATCCTCTAGCCAATCACCATGCAAGCATACTTTACCAAATCATCTTTGATGGTGTTGAAAGATATTCCCCGTTGGTCACTCACAAAACTGGTGAGCTTAGTCATTACAACCTTGATGACCTTCCTTAGAGATGGCACCTCACCAATGTTACAGAAACTAGTGATGACGTGTATTGCTTCAGGCGTAATGTCATGCATCCTCTTGAGATAAATTTTTTCACCATGCACTCTGCTCAAGATGATGCAGATGTAATCTTTAGTGAACTCTTCAAGAAAATAAACAACATTGTGCAGTTTCTTCCTCTCTAAGATGCTATATTCCGGTTTGATTTTCTTGTCATCCCCATAGAATAGACCTGGCTGGGAATGGATCACTAGGGATCCTAGGTCTTCCAATTTATAGTCAATGTACCCTAAAATATCTTCCTCAACAATGACTCCGGCAGGTACTTGGGACAGGGTATTGTATTTCATTTTCCTTTGAATAAAATTTGTTGAGTCTATAGGTGCACTAGAACTAGAGTGCAATGCAAAAACCATGATAGACAAAATTTTTGAGAAATACCTTCACACTTTGAAATTTACGGTTTTGTAATGTCGCTCACAACACACCACTTCGGTTGCAGGATTATCTCTTGGTGTTCTTCACTTGATTAATTGAAAAATGATCTCTGGATTCCTCTGCAATATTTTGAAATCACTTCGAATCATTGGTTGAATAGCTCTTTGTCATTCTGCTCTTGAAAAATTCTTCACTCGTAAACTGATAAGTGAAAAATGACGTTGAAAATCCCTTTTAAACAAATTCTCGCCTACCATAATAAATGCATCATTGTTAGGGCACAAACCCTAGTTTTTGCCTTTTACCGCTTTCGGTCTTCTGTCAATTGATAGGTAACATATATCGGTTAAGGTCTTTACCGATATGAACTAAGGGTTCAAATATTTCACCAATATTCTCCCCCTAAGCTTTTCTGGAGCTTAGTTTGCCAGTTCAGGGACTTCCACACTAGGTGCAAAAATTGGTTCATCTTGTGACACTTTGTCAGATTTCTTTTTCCATGTTTTATTCATTCCCGCTTGAATGGTTTCAACATCAATCTTCCCTTCTGGAGTGACCGGTATATCATGCGATAGGTTCTTTCTTATTCTGCAGGTTCTAGTAGTGTGTCTCGATTTGTTGCAATGATAGCATATCATTCTAGGTGTTCTCCATGGTCCATTATTCATACTACCATTCTTCCTTCTGCATGTTACAGTAGTGTGACCACTACCATGATAGATTAAATAGGTTGCTCTCCAACCATTTGCCACTTCATAGCCACCTGATCGATGGTCATAGTTATTATACTGGTTGGGGTTCTAGTTCACAGAAGGTTTCAAGATATCTCCTTGAGTCCTTGGAGGATATCTCCCAGTGTTGAGAAAAAATAACCTACACTCAAATGCTCTATGCCCAAACTTGTTGCATCCATAACAATTTCCATTGAATCTATTGGACCTAGGCTTATTATTTAGAAAGTAAGGAAAATTGTTGTAGGTCTTGCTTCTACACACATTAGCAATATGTCCTTCTTTGAGACAATTAGAGAAAACTGTTTTGAATTTTTGCTTACCTTTATCCTTTGATGTTGGTTGCTTCTTTGATGCTTCATCTTTTGTTCCAGAGGTCTCACCTTTCTCACACCTAGAGAAACCAAGTCCAATGGTATTCTTTACCAGTTTTGCCGATTCAAGCTTTTGCTCTAGCTTAGCAGCACTTTGATTGAATTTGGAACGTATCTCGTTTGACTCAGTGAGTTCCTTTGAAATAGAAGCATTGGATTCCTTCAAGGTTGCATTCTCATAAATAGCCATGTTTAGTTCACCTTGCATTTCTTCTTTTTCCACTTTACTCTCTTGGAGATGAGTGGTAAGGGTACTAATTTCTTGCTTCAGCTTGGAGATCTCAAGATCTTTGTCTTTTACCAGATCTTCAACTTTTCTTCTATTCTCAAGCTCTTAACACATTTTGATAGTCAATCCTTCCAACTCCCTTCTTAGGTTGGCATTAGATTCATTCAATTTTTCAACTTCTTCAACTAGGGCATCCATGTCTGCTTCATCTGAAGAACTATTTTCAGTAAGCTCCATCAATTTCTCAGCATGCTCTCTTCTTTTGGCCAAGGACACTTTATACTTGACTTTGAGTTCATCAAAGGCTCTCTCAGTTTGAGTGAGATGATGCGTAAGTTCCCTCACACTGTATTCCCCCATATCTCCTTCCTAGTGGTTAAACTTATAGAAAGGTTGCCTCTGATACCAATTGATGAATACTAAGAGGGGAGTTGAATTAGTATACCAAAAAAAACTGAACACAAACTCTTAAAGAGTTAAGCAAATAACCGGTATAGTAGATTCACTAATAAAGTGGTTAAGATAAATGCAAACCAAACAAAAAATAAAGAATTCACCCACAAAAACATTATCACCATAACACAAGATATTTGACATGGAAACCTAAATGGGAAAAACCACGGTGAGCAGAAACTCACAAGTAACTATCTGCAGAATAAAAACCAGACCGGTTATGGTCATACAATGTTCTTCACTAGAACAGATCCTGTTAGGAATCTAGCTCTATGTTACAAGATAAGTCTTGTTAAAGGCTACCCTGTGAGAGGATTTCAAATCCACAGTTGTGAACAACCTTGTTAGAGGATTTACAAAAGGTTTTTCTGGGCCTACCCGATCAAGGGTTTCAGACTTGCTAAATATGTGAGTAATCAACAAGTGAGTGATCTAGATACTAGCATAGTATACTTGGTTAGATCCTTGATATCTCACTATTAATGCATGTTAGCATTACTTCAGTCTTCAATATCTCCACACTCTATCTCTTCACACATACCTTTCTCTTCTATGATCACTCATACAAAAACCCTCATCATCCCTTTTTCTAAAACCCTAGACATGATGTCCTTATAAAGGAAACTGATTTCATGTCAGTCCAATAGGATTAGATTACAAGTTCCTAGGTTCAGTGCATCTAGACACATTTAATAACACGACACAAAATCACTACTAAAGTGTCGGTGGATGATAACTCATCACAGAGTAATACCAGTTGGTACAATATACCGATTACCTGTTGACAAAAATAAAGACTGGTAACTCAAAGTGTTAGCTACCACTTTGTTCCTTCGTACCACTTGGGGTCTCCATATCGCTTTGGTCTTCAGTCAATCTGTGAGTGGTAGACATCTTTTGTAAAACACCGATAGTTTAAAGATTATGATACATAATACCAGTTGGGACAAATACCAATTGCGCATAACTCAACAAAGTGTGTGTCCATCAATGACAATCACAACATCATCAAAAATGCCAACAATTAATGCATGAGATAGAAAGAGAAGTAACATCCACAACACATAACACAAATATTTGTACATGGAAACCCTGTAAGGGGAAAAACCACGCTGGGAAACCTTAACCACAATCAAATGATACTATTGTAGATAGTATGTGTGTACAAATGGAGTCTGCACATGTAGAAAGGCCAGCTACCTAGAGCTCACTGCTCAATTACAAAATGAGAGTCACACTGACTACAATAGGATGGTTAACTCCTAGATAATCTACTGCTCAAAATAGCATCTTCATATGCTGGATTCAATACCAGTTAGGCTCAGATTATCTCCTTCATACCTTCCTTGAATCTTCAAATGATGTCTACATGAGTATCTCTTCTTATATTCACATATACAACCTTATCTCATCTCCTATCCTATCCTTTTCCTATCTCACAATTTAGATCTTACATATATACTAAAACCTTAGACCAAATGTGTAGGTCGGCTCACTAAGAATATTACAATTAAATGAACTACACATGAATCAATATGTGATGCATCATGTCTGCTCAATGCATTTATAATAATAACCAATCAATAAATCATCTCCATAACATGTCGTGTTGATCTAGAGTAGATAATGCATGTCGATCCATAGCCTAGACCAATTTGTCGGTAACAACAAATATGACAACCCGATTAGATCAATAACCAAATCTCCAAAACATGTGTCCAAACCATATCTTCGGAGATGATAACAATTCATCCTCTTTTCTGGTGAACAATATAACCTATCAGTGAACCAGATACCAATGACTGTGCATAAGTCACTGAACTTGCCGGTGAACATAATCAAAGATCTCAAGAAAGATAAGTGTTGATAAGTGTTGACAAGTGTTGACAACAATGACAAAACCAATGCAACACATCCATAATACCAACAATCTACCCCTTTGGCTTTGATGGGAACACAAGATGGAAAAACCATCTAAGTGCCAAAGTAGAAATGCCAATAAACCAAAAATCAACAATCTCCCAAAGAGATCAATTACCAGAAATAAAATTACAGAATATCTCTCCCCCAATGAATAATCTCTCCCCAATGGATAATGTGTTTTTCCATAGATATTTCTCCCCCTTTGACATCAAATGCCAAAAGCAAATAGAAAAACCAGATACAACCAGTTCATAGAACTCAATACACTTACCAACTACTCCCCCTCAGAAGCAGCTCTCCTCCATAAAAGCCGGAAAAATTTTCTCTATAAATTCCTGTCAATCTAATGCCAATTTCCAACTGTCCAAGTCTCTAATAGTGAGGGTATAACCTCAAGCTTTTCTCTAAGATATTCAAAAGTTTCTTTAGGAAAAGTCTTAGTAAAGATATCTGCAATCTGCTCTTTAGTATTCACATAAACCAATTTCTCTTCATTTGTTTCAACATTCTTTTTCAGAAAATTGTATTTGATAGAAACATGTTTAGTTTTAGAGTGAAATATTGGATTGTTAGATATATAAATTACTACTAAATTATCACAATAGATGATTATAGGTTCTTTGCATTTTACCTTTATGTCCTTCAACATTTGCTTGATCCATAATACCTGAGTACCATTAGTTGTTGTTTCAACATATTCAGATTCTATCGTTGATAATGATGTACAACTTTGTTTCTTTCTCAACCATGAAATCAATCTGCTACCAAGAAAGAATGCCCCACTGGTGGTGCTCTTTCTGTCATCTACATCTCCTGCCCAATTAGCATCGGTGTATGCACATAACTCAAAATTTTCATCTTTAGGATACCATAAACCAAGATTTGTTGTGCTTTGTAGATACCAGAAAATCCTTTTCACTGTTGATTCATGATTTTCTTTAGGATTACTCTAAAATCTTGAAACAATACATATTGCATTCATAATATCAAGTCTTGTTTGTGTCAAATATAGTAAACCTCCAATCATAGATTTATATCTTGTCAGATTAGCAGGTGCAAAATCATCCTTCAACGATAGTTTATCAGTTGTAGTCATAGGAGTACTTACCGGTTTAGAGTTTTCCATACCAAATTTTTTTAGTAGTTCCTTTAAGTACTTTGATTGACATATGAATATACCTTTATTAGTTTGTGAAATCTGCAATCATAAAAAGAATTTTATCTCCCCAATCATAAACATTTCAAATTCTTCCTACATCTTATTAGAAAAGTCTTTACACAATCAATCTTCTCCTCCAAAGATGATGTCATCAACAAAAACTTCAATAACCAAAATGTCTTCATTAGTCACTTTGAAATATAAGTTGTCATCTGCATTACCTTTAGTGTAACCAGGTTTCATAAGATATTTGTCCAATCTAGCATACCAAGCTCTAGGAGCTTGCTTCAATCCATATAAAGCTTTCCTTAACTTGCAAACCATATCTTTATCATTTCTCAAAGAAAATCCATCAGGTTGTTCAATGTAAACTTCCTTTTCAAAATCACCATTCAAAAATGCATAGTTAACATCCATTTGATATACTTTATAGTTCTTGTGTGATACAAATGCTAGAAATAGTCTAACTGTCTCAATTCTAGCTACCGGTGCAATGGTTTCATTGTAATCAATTCCTTCTTTCTATGAATACCCCTTACAAACTAATCTTTCTCTGTTTCTGATTACCTTACCATCTTCATTAATTTTATTTCTAAATAACCATTTAGTTCCAATTACATTTTTGTTTTTAGGCCAGGGAACCAATGTCCATATGTTATTCTTTTCAATTTTTCCAATTCAACTTCCATATCCTTAATTCAATGTTTGCCTTCACATGCCTCATTAATAGATGTTGTTTCAATTTAAGAAATTAATCATACCTCTTCATTTTCTAGTCTTCCTCTAGTCATAACTCCTTGATACTTATTCCCAATTATTTGACTTTCAGAGTGATTCAATCTTACATATGTGGGTGTATTTGTTGGCAAATGCATACTCCAATGAGAAATTGTAGGTGATTGAAGCTATTTTCATTGATGAAAACCTTACAATCATATGATACCGATAGGGACCAACACAGGTAAACTCTACACCAGCACACAATTCACCGGCACCAAAAAGAAAGATTATGGACACCCTGGCTGACAAGAATTTTGTTTTTAATTGTAAAATCTTTTTGTAAGCCGACATGGCATATTGTAATGAGACTCATATAAGTATGAGATCTTGTAGATCATTTAGATAGCAAGTATGGAAGGATTAATGAAGACCTAAAATGCAAATTATAAGGTAGATATTTGATAAGGGTTTATGTATATTATAGAGCTTAAACCGATATTGAACCTAGCATAGTAGATGCTGATCTGAGGTAGTACATGACTTTGGATTTATATAATCCATTTTTCTAATTCAGTGAGACTTCTTTTGTAACTGAGCAGTGAGCTCTAGGCACTTGGCCTTCCTACAAGTGCAGGCCCCTATTGTAAATAGTAATATTCTCTAATTGGCCAGTAAATGAATATTGTGGGTCATGAATCCCACTGAGCTTTTTCCCACACTAGGTTTCCTTGTTAAAAATACTGTGTTATGGTGTGTCTTTCATGTTGTGGTTGTTGTTCTTATTTACTTCATTATTTTTGGTTTACCGATACACAGTTTTGAAATGCTTTTCATGTTATAATTCAAGTAAATTCTTTTACCAGTCAGATACTAATTCACCCCCCCTCTCAGTATCTTTGGGAATCCTAACAATTGGTATCAGAGCCTGGTCCTCTATTTTCAAAAGCCTAACAACTTGAGGAAGATCCTGACACTGGTAGAGATGGAAAACTTGAGAAAGCAATTGGAAACAACTCTCTTAGACTTTGATGCTGAAAAGGTGAAGAATACCAAACTTGAAGATGATCTGAAGGCTGCATAGGATATCATTCAAGGAATTCAATAAAATCTCACTATTGCAAGGAATAAGAGAAGACAAATTTGTGAAAAGATACAGAATGATGATGATGAAAAGGAAACTCTTAATGAACTGGTGAACAAACTAAGACAAGAAAACAGTACAATGAAGAATGAGATGCAAGATATGACTATGAGATTTTGTAAAGAAATTGAAGATAGGAAGAAGAATGAAGATGACTTGGTTGGAAGACTAAATGATGCTAGAAATGAAAACACAAGACTTAGTCATGAAAATGATATGTTAAAAACAGATTTGATGCATACACAAAATGACAGAACTGAACTCATGAGACAGAAAAGAATCTTGGAAAATGAATTGGCTACTACAAATCAACACAAGGAGAAATTCAAGAAAATTCAGAAGAACTTGATGACATGCTGAAGAATCAAAAACCTAATGGTGATACAAATGGCCTTGGCTTTGAAGTTGATGAAAGCTCCAATACAACAAACAATCATGATCATAGTAAGCCAGTAAGACAACCTAATGCTTACAAATTTAATGGGAAATGCTTTAACTATAACAAGTATGATCATAGAGAAAATCAGTGTAGATGTAGAAAATATTAGAACACTAATGCACCCACCGATCAATGTTCTAAATGCAACAAAGTTGGTCATAACTTAGAAAATTGCAGAATGAATGTAAGATGCTATGTTTGTGGAAGATTTGGACACTTATGTAATAAATGTAGGACACAAACTAGCATAGGATATGGGAAAGCTATTCAGAAAAACAATGTGACTTGCTATGCTTGTAACAAGATTAGACATATTGCAAAATTTTGTAGAAGAAAGACATCACTGGCAAATAACAAAGGACCCAATTTGAAAGGTAAAGAAAAAGTTGAAGAGGTAAAGAAAGAATTCTCAAAGCAATAGATCAGAAACTTAGATCAGAATGTTGATGGGAATACTCCTCCACTGGCATAACAAAGTATCACTCCACTGGCAGGAGACTCTTCATCTAACTAAAGGAAAATCCATTGGGGGTTTGGCAATGAATTGATAAACATGCTAAGTGAAATCGGCAAGCATTAAATGTGGTAGTTGAATAAAATAACATTATAAAGCAAGGTTTTTGACTCCTTTTTCATTCACCAAACATTCAAATCTCCGAGAGTGCAAAAATCCTGAGCAAATTCATCCTTAGGGAAAAGTGAAGCAGTTCATCCAAGCACTCATCTTAAAGGTAGATTGAGGTATTTATAACTATGGCTTCCTCATCCACACCTAAATTTATTGCAAACCCTACTGTGATTGAAGTTATCAAGTGCCCTAGACCCGTGTTTAAACTCATTCCCTAAATTACAAAGAAAGATTATACCCTAGGAGCATTTTCAAAAATACCTATGAGCGTAGTTTATGCAGAGGATCCTAGAATATACATACATTGTCATATAGAGGAATTAGGAGATGATGAAATCAAGAACATGTATAGGACTATGATTTGTGATGTAAATGGTAATGTCAAACTGGAACACAAGGTAGTAGAAACCCTAGGTTTTGTGGATATTCTTAGCATTCCTAATTTTCTTGAAGATGTGATAAGAATAGTCCTAAGCAGAGTCCATGGTAAATTATTTTGGTTGGACTCCATCCATAAGATCACTAATGAAGTAGTTGGGGAAGTAACAGGTTTACCTTCCAGTGGTAGCAGACCTAATAGAACTAAAAAGGTCTCAGATGACACTGTGATGAACCTAACCGGCACAACATTTGACAAAAGATCCCTAAGAGTCAATGATGTGAAGGACATAAATGTTATATTTGTCAGTATGATTCTTGGCTACAAAGCTACACATGTAAATATTTTAAACTTAGTATCTAGCCTATGTATTAAAAGTGCATATGACATGGTTAATGACAATGCAAAAATAGATGTGTGCGAATGGCTTAAAGATGAATTAATAGATAACCTGAAGAAAATCAAAGGAGACAAGAAGGGAACTTTCAGATTTGGAAATTTGCTTGTTTGTTTAATGCTATACATTACCAAGGAAGTGTTAGGATTCCCCCAGATACTGAGAGGGGGGGGTGAATCAATATCTAACGGGAAATAAGATTTTCTTAACTTAAAACATGTAGAGAAAATTACAACTGTGTATTGGTAAACATAAAGTAATGCAATAAATAGAGATAAAAACAACCACATGAAAAACACACCATAACACAATATTTTAATGAGGAAACCTGGTGTGGGAAAAACCTCGGTGGGATTTGTGACCCACAATATTCACTTACTAGCCAATAAGAGAATATTACTACTACAAGAGGGGCCTGCACATGCAAGAAGGCCAAGTGCCTAGAGCTCACTACTCAATTACAAAATGGGAAGTCTCATTGACTTAAAAAATGGATTATATAAATCCAATGTCTTGTACTACTTAAAAATAACATCTAATATGCCAGATCTAGTATCGGTTTATAGCTCTACTTCATACATAAACCCTTAACCTATAATTCACATAATAGGTCTACCTTATTTCACTTAATTACATTCCTCCATTCATTACCTCTATCTTCTCACAATGTTCTACAATGAACTCTCTTATATAAGAGTCATTTTATAACTTTCCAAGTCGGATTACAATGATTTTATAATAATAAACAAAATATATTAACAACAAAATTCCTATCGACTTTTGTGTCGGTATGCTTCCTTTCACTATTGGTGCTGGTGGTCTGTGTGTCGGTGTAGAATCTGATTTGCTGGTGCCAGTGGATTGCCTTGCCAGTGTCATAGGATTGTAAGGTTGCCATCAATGACAAAAGCTTCAATCACCTACAATGTCTCATTGGAGTGTGGATTTGCCAACAGGAAGTACGTGGTATTGGTAGGAAAGACTTTGGCTTTGATATACCGGTAGGAAAGAAACTATTGGATATATTAAACAACATGGGAGAAGATAGAGAGAAAAATATAAATGAACATTTTCAAGCATTGAAGGCTAGAATGAAGACAAGAATAAGGCTATCTCTAGCAATTGTTGATAAATAACAAAAATAGATATGCTTTGTAATTAAGAAAGATGAAATGTGGATGGAGGCAGTTGTCCCTAGGACTATTTGGGTAACTGAAATGGGATATGAAACAAATGATAACATAATTAAAACTTATGCAAAATCCCTCCTTGAAGCACCAAAGGAACCATCTGAGAAAGTCTTTGGAAGTGCATAAATAATTAAGAGTGGTATTCAGTCTCAAAAAAGAGTCAAGAAGACTGAACAAATAGTAAGGAAAGGTACAAGACAAGCTAAAGCTATTAAAGAATATGTACTAAAGAAAACTGGTATTAAGGAAAGTGAACTAGAAGATCTAGAAGGACCTCAACTGGAAACACATCTTTCACCAGTTGCAACCTCTTTTGAGAGTGAGATACCGATGGTATTTAAAAGGGTAGAAAGGAAAAGAAAACCCTCATCGACATCCTCTCCTACACCAAAGAGGACAAGACAAAAGCAACAGACAGTTAGGCCTCCAGCTAAGAAGTTAACTCCAAAGAAAAAGAAGGTAAAATAGGATATTGCTCCACTAGACAAACTCCTAAGTGAAATAAAAGAGGATGGAAAACTGAAAAACATTAGCAAGTTGTATAACACACTTTCCATTGATGATAAAGAAAGCATAGAAAATAGTGTTATTTTACACTTGGACATATACAAGAAATTTTTGATGAAAATTGTTGATGAAATACCAAATGATTTATACAAAATACTAGAAGCTATAAGGGTAGCTATTGTTGAGTTAGACAAAAACACAAAAATAGAGAAATGTTGGCATTTTTTATATTTATGTTGTGATTGTCATTGATGGACACACACTTGTATTGAGATCCCCTTTATATGTATGAGTTAGAGCATAACCGGTATTTGTTCCAACCAGTATGTTGTATTATAGTCTTTAGATTATTGGTGTTTTGCAGAATGTGTTTCTCGGTCTGAAGTAGCATGTTGACCCCAAGAAGTTTGTGGATAACAAGTGGTACGAGGGATTAAAGAGGCATAACACATTTTTACCAGTCTAAATTTTTGTCAAACCGGCAACCGGCATTTTGTATGAACTGGTAATACTCTATGATGAGTTACCAACCAGCATTTTGTGATGAGTTATCATCCACTGATTGTTTGACGGTGCCGACACTTTAACGATGCTTTTTGTGTTGTGTTACCAAGTATGTCCAAGTTCATTGAACCTAGGGAATTGTAATGTAATCCTATTGGACCGACATGAAATCAGATTCCTTTATAAGGACATCATGTCTAGGGTTTTTAGGTTGTTGATGTGGTTGTATCAAAAGTTTATGTTGTTGCTAGGGTTTAAGGTGGTTGAGGAGTTGGAGAGAGTATGAATGTGTAGAAGACTGAAGTAATGCTGAAGTGCATTAAGAATGAGCTATCAAGGATCTAACCGAGCAGTCTGTGCTACTAGCTAGATCAAACACTTGTTGATTACTCACATCTTTGACAAGTCTGTAGCCCTTAACCGGGTAGGCCCAAAAGCCTTTTGTAAATCCTCTAACAAGGTGGTTCACATCTGTGGATCTAAAATCCTCTAGCAAGGTAGTCTTTAAATGGATTTATCTCTTAACCGAGATTGAGATTCCTAATAGGATCTGCTCTGGTAAAGAACATTGTAAGACCTTAACCGGTCTGGTTCCTATTCTGCAGATAGTTACTTTTGAGTTCCATCTCATCGTGGTTTTTCCCATTTGGGTATCCACATCAAAATCTGATGTGTTATGGTGTTTGTGCTCTTGTGGGTGAATGCATTATTTGCTATTTGGTTTGCATGTGTGCTAATCAGTTTGTCTGCTAAACTTTTTTATCGGTTTACTGTAAATCTTGTAAAGTGTTTAAGTGCAAAGATTTTTGGCATATTAATTCACCCCCCGCTCTTAGTATTCATCAATTGGTATCAAAGCCTACCTTTCTATAAGTTTAACCACTTGGAAAGAGATATGGGGGAATACTCTATAAGGGAACTTACTCATTGGCTCACTCAGTCTGAGCAAGCCTATGATGATCTTATGGTCAAATACAAGGCATCTCAAGCAAAAAGGAGAGAACATGCAGAAAAGCTAATGGAGCTATCTGAAATAGTTCTTCAGATGAAGTAGACATGGAAACCCTAATTGTAGAAGTAAATAAGTTGAATGAATTAAACTCAAACCTGAGAAAGGAATTGGAAGGACTGACCATTCGGATGTGTCAAGAGCTTGAGAACCAGAGGAAAGCTGAAGATCTGGTGAAAGAAAGATATCATGAGATCTCCAAGGTGAAACAAGAGATCAGTGCCCTAACTTCTCAACTCCATGCAAGCAAAGTGGAAAAGGAAGACATGCAAGGAGAACTGAACATTGCCATCTCTAAGAATGAAAACCTGTTGGAAACAAATGCTGCTATTTCCAAAGAACTCTTTGAGTCAAATGAAATACTTGCTAAGTTAACCAAGAGTACTGTCAAGCTAGAGAAAAAGCTTGAATTTGCCAAACCGGTCAAGAATACCAATGGACTTGGTTATTCCAGTCATGAGGAAGGTGAGACCCCTGGTACAAATGCTAGAACACAAAAGAAACAACTGACATCAAAGGATAAAGGTAAGCAAAAGTTTAAACATGTTTGCTTCAACTATCTTAAAGAAGGACATACTGCAAATGTGTGTAGAAGTAAGGCTTACAACAATTTTCCTTATTTCCTAAATGATAAGCCTAGATCCCATAGATTCAATGGTAACTATTATGCATGCAACATGTATGGGCATAGAGCATCTAAATGCAGGTTGGTTATGAACAACATTGATAGATATCCTTAGAGGACCCAAGGAGCTGGTCCTGAACCTTTTGTGAATTGGAATCAAAACTGATTTAATTCCTTCAATCATCAACAAAGAAGTAGTGGCTATCAAGCAGCAACTGGATGGAGAGCAAACTCTATGGTCTATCATGGTCATGGTCACACTACTGCAACATGCAGAAGGAAGAATGGAAACATGAACAATGGACCTTGGAGAGCACCTGGATTGGTTTGCTATCACTGCAACAAACTGAGTCACATTGCCAGATCCTATAGGTCAAGAAAGAACATATCTGATGATATACTGGTCACTGCGGAAGGAAACATTGATGTTGACACTATTCAAGCAGACATGAAAAAAACCTAGAAGAAGAAACCAATAGTGTTACAAGAGGAACCAGTTTCTGCACCTAGTGTGGAAATCATGGAACCGACATACTAAGCTTCAGAAAAGATTAGGGGGAGCAAATGGCAAAATGTTTTGAACCCCCAGTTCACACTGGTAAAAGACCTTAACTAGTATGTGATACCTGTCATTTGGCAGAAGACTAGAAACAGTAAAAAGGCAAATTAGGGTTTATGCCCTAATGGAGGAGCATTAATGATGGTAGGTGAGGAATATGCTTAAAATCATTTTTGAAATCATTTCTCACTATCAATTTTTGAGCGAAGAAAAGTTTTTCAAAGAGAAAAGCAACGATAAGGCAATTTGAGTTGAGATTTTGAAAAATTAAAAAACCGTGAAGGAGATTCAAATTCAAACTGCAAATGGTCAAGTGGAGAACACAAAGCGGTGATTCAGCAACCGACGGAGTGTGAAGTGAAGGAGAATCTGCAAACCCTAAATTCATGTGTTTCAAAAGGTATTTTTTGAGTTATTAAAATTTCTATCATGGCTTCCACATCTCATACTAGTTCTAGTGCATTTGTCGAGTCTGTAAGCTTTATTCAATGAAAGTCTAAGTATAATGCCCTATCACAAGTTCTGGTTAGTGTGATAGTAGAAGAGGGAATTTCTGACTACATAGATTGCAAGATTGAATACCTAGGGTCTCTAGCTATCCACTCCCAGTTAGGTTTATTTTGTGAAAAGGATAAGAAGATCAAACCAGTGTATAATATTTTGGAGAAGAAGAAGCTCCACAATGCTGTATACTTCCTGGAGGATTTCATAAAGGATCATATAAGAATCATTCTGAGCAGAGTCCATGGTGACAAGATGTACCTGGAGAGAATGCACGATATTACACCACAGGGAATTCATGTCGTCACCAGTTTCTACAACACAGGGGAAGTGCCAGCCCTAAGGATGGTAAGCAGAACTAAAATGTCCAATCTCACTGGTTCAGTGAGCGACTCACGAGGCATGATAGTCAATTTTATCAAGGATGATCTAGTTAAGTATGTCTACATGGTGATAGGCTACCGAACATTCTTTGCCAGCAGAATTAACTTTGTATCAGCTGCAGTGGTAAATGCCACTTACTAGATGATAAAGGAGGATGCATCATTTGACCTATGCACTGGTATGCAGAGACAACTCCTATTGAATCTGAAGTCGATCAAACAGGATAATGCACTAAGGTTCAAGTTTGGACAACTACTGGTTGGGTTGTTCTTCTATTTTTAATGCTACTTTCCAAGAGTAGGAGATGTCCAGTGGTCTATTGACCAACCGGTGACCAAGAAAATCGAGGAAAGCATTCAAGTAATTGGAACCGGTTACCCTGATGTTCTGAATAAGTATTTTGATGAGTTCAGATGGAAAATGAGCCAAAGAATGAGGATATCAGGTGATATCATCAAGGAATATTAAGACGATATCTGGTTCACTGTCCAAGTGGATAAATGCATAATGGAGGTTGTTGAGCCCAGACAGGAAGAAGTGGAGCCAATGGGCTATGAGGTGATGTACCATATGCTAGAAGGGTATGCCTCTACCCTTATTTCCTCACCTCTTGATCCTAAGGCAAAGAAGACCAAAACCTATCTGGAAAGGGTTACACCATTTGAGGAACCCTCTACAAAGAAAGGAAAAGAACCTGCAGTGAAGAAGGTAAAGGCAGTGCCTACAGCATCAGCACTAGTTACTACTGCAACTCCAAAAGTGACCAAGCGGTCACCAGCCAAAAAGAAACCAGAAGCGGCTCCTGCAAAAGTCTTCAAAAGGAAAAGGAAGACTAAGTCAAATGAACCGGACTCTGAAGAGACTGTGTCTGAGGAGATGCCCAAGAAGGCCAGACAGATGAAGAAAAAGACAAAGAATGAACTGGCATCATCTGCACTAGTAAATATAGATATCTCTTCCTATAAACCTTTGACACATTGTCAAATAACAATAAATAATATTAGGAGAAAAGTGCTACATGACTTAATTGAGTATTTTGATGACTTTAATGATGATGAAAAGGAAGCAGTTGAAAAGGAAATAATTCAGTATTTATGTGTTAATGACTGGTCACCCTCAGAGATTAAATCTCAATCACCAGATTCTTTATATAAGTCATTAGATAATAGATGGTGCATTGTCATAGAGAAGGAATAGGAAATTAGGGAGAAAGTTTCTGCATAGTACTTTCCCGACCTATCAAATTCTGAATTATTTGATGTTATTGACCAAAATAAAGGACTCTTCTTCACTAGAAGAAGAAGACTCTGGCTATTAGAAGGTAGAGTTGATGATGTCAAAAAAGACACTCATCAGCATATGACAACCACTATCCCATCTCACAAAGCATGTCTAGCCAATTAGCAAGATGAAAAAGAACTGGTTATATCCAAACCATACGAAGTATTTGATGATGAAAGAAATCTGATTGTTGAACTGATCGACACCATTGATGTCGATGCTCTAGACGTAGAAGATGTTACTCAGGAAACACCATCTGAGGCAACAAAACATGAGCAACAGGCTAAATAGGTTGATAAGCAAGCCAAGGATAGACATGAAGCGGCAAAGGAAGAGGCCAAGTAGAGGAAAAAGGATGAAGAAGAGAAGCGGAAAAAGGGTGAAGAAGAGAAGAAGAAGAAGAAGGATGAAGAAGAGAAGAAGAAGAAGGATGAAGAAGAGAAGAAGAAAAAGGATGAAGAAGAGAAGAAGAAAAAGGATGAAGAGGAGAAGAAGAAGAAGGATGAAGAAGAGAAAAATAAGCAAGAACATGAAAAGAAAAAGAAAGAAGAGGAAGATAAGGAATAGGAGAAGAAGAAGGAAGTAGAGAGGAAGAAGAAGGAAGAGGAAGATAAGGAACATGAGAAGAAGAAGGAAGCAGAGAGGAAGAAGGTTGAGGAGGATAAAGAAGAGGAGAAGAGAAGAGATGTGGAGAAGAAGAAAGTAGAAGAGGATAAGGAAAGAGAAGCGGCAAAGAGAATCCAGATGGAGACTCCAAAGGCAACCGGTAGTCAAGCCAAACTGGCTGACCTCACTAGTCCTATCAACCTCCAGTCTACAAGTGAAATGGAGCTGATGCAGAGCATCAAATTTTCCCAAGAACGGCTTGAAAACATATGGAGGAAGCAGGAGAAAGATGTAATTCAAGTGGCAATGAACACTCTTACCAGTTTGATACCCAGTACTAACCTTCCCAACATTGAATCATCATTGGCCAAACTAAAGCTCCTATGCATAGTAGTGGATGATCAGGTGTAGAGTCTAGAAGAGGCAGCAGAGGCAAATGTCAAGGAGCATCAAAAAGCTCTTAATATAGCTTTGGTGAAGAAGTTGAATGAGCTCCATTCTGAACTGAAGAAAGAACAAAAGGATATAAGGGACGCTTTGGATGAGGGGAATCTGCTACTCAACAAGATCTGCCAACCCCATCTATTCTATGATGATGTGCTAGCTTAGAAGAAAAAGCTTCAAACACACTTGCAGTCCTACATGAGCACATTCAAGCCACCTTATGATTCCTTTACAACTTATGGGAAAACTGTTCACCGGTTTCACATCTAGTTAGCAAAAATGGAGCAAGAGATCAGCACTCGGTCTAGAGATTTGCAGAAGCTACAATTGGTTCTACTCCCATGATTGCAAATTCTTCAGAAGTGCTATCTAAACCTAGATGCCTTAACAGTTAAACAATAAATGAGCACAATTGATGCCATGGAAGAATAGGTCTCCCAGATGCAGACAGAGAAAGAAGTAGCCACCTCCCTACTTGAGTCCCGGTCTTTATCAATGAAACAATTTTTGCAGGACTTTAAATCTATTTTTGATAAGTATTATTCCTTATTATCATAAACTTTTACTATTTTAATATTAAATTAAAACAAGGTTGTTTGGCTGTACTTTGTCATTGTTGGCAAAGAGGGAGAAGAATTCTATTTGGGAGAAGTATCTGGTAATCAAAATTTTGATATATGCTATGAATATCTCAATGTTTATGCTCTTTATGCAAAATTGTTATACATTGTATTGCCAAAGGGATAGTGTATATGCTTAGGGGGAGCAATTTTGCCAATGGCATGATTTTGTTGTAAAACACTTAGATGTCAAAATTTTATTTTCCTAAGTGTTGCCATCAATGCGAAAGGGGGAGATTGTTGGCATTTTTTTATGTTTATGTTGTGATTGTCATTGATGGACACACACTTCCACTGAGATCCCCTTTATATGTATGAGTTAGAGCACAACTGGTATTCGTTCCAACCGATATGTTGTATTATAGTCTTTAGACTATTGGTGTTTTGCAGAATGTGTTTGCCAGTCTGAAGTGACATGTTGACCCCAAGCGGTTCATGGATCCCAAGTGGTATGGTTGATTAAAGCAGCATAACACATTTTTACTAGTCTTCATTTTTGTCAAACCGGCAACCGGCATTTTGTATGAACCGGTAATACTCTGTGATGAGTTAACAACCAACATTTTGTGATGAGTTACCATCCACCGATTGTTTGACAGTGCTGACACTTTAACGATGCTTTTTGTGTCATGTTACCAAGTATGTCCAGGTTCATTGAACCTAGGGAATTGTAATGTAATCCTATTGGACCGACATGAAATTAGATTCCTTTATAAGGACATCATGTCTAGGGTTTTAGGTTGTTGATGTGGTTGTAGCAAAAGTTTATGTTGTTGCTAGGGTTTAAGGTGGTTGAGGAGTTGGAGAGAGTATGAATGTGTAGAAGACTGAAGTAATGTTGGAGTGCTTTAAGAAGGAGCTATCAAGGATCTAACCGAGCAGTCTATGCTACTAGCTAGATCAAACACTTGTTGATTACTCACATCTTTGACAAGTCTGTAGCCCTTAACCGGGTAGGCCCAAAAGCCTTTTGTAAATCCTCTAACAAGGTGGTTCACATCTATGGATAAAAAATCCTCTAGAAAGGTAGTCTTTAATCGGACTTATCTCCTAATAGAGATTGAGATTCCTAATAGGATCTGCTCTGGTAAAGAACATTGTAAGACCTTAAACGGTCTGACCTTAATCGGTCTGGTTCCTATTCTATAGATAGTTACTTGTGAGTTCCATCTCACTGTAGTTTTTCCCATTTGGGTTTGCACATCAAAATCTCATGTGTTATGGTGTTTGTTCTTTTGTGGGTGAATGCATTATTTGCTATTTGGTTTGTATGTGTGCTAACCAGTTTGTATGCTAAACTGTTTTACCGGTTTACTGTCAGTCTTGTAAAGTGTTTAAGTGCAAAGATTTTTGGTATACTAATTCACCCCCCCTCATAGTATTCATCAAGTAATTACTTGCAGTTCACCTAGTGAACTCCACTAAAGAGATAGATCAATTAATCAATGAGGCCAACTGGACAATATATTTAACTGGTCACTAACATGTAGCACTAATGGTAGGGAGAGTGAATGAAATCTCAGAAGAAATTGCTGATCAATGTGATATATTTTTTGTTGAAAAAGAAAAACAAGAAGAATTAAAAAGAGAAAAACCTCTTAAGGTATACCAAAAGGACAAGGATAAGGGGAAAGTTAAGGTAGGTGGACCTCCAAGCCTAAAGATAATAGATAACTTGACCCCACCTCCTTTTGATACTCCACTGGTACAAATTGTTGATACACAACCAACAACAGAGAATGTGGAGACACCACATGAGGATACAAATCCTGAATCTAAAATTTTGTACACCATGAATATAGACACTCAAGAGGTAAACATTATTGTGGATAAAGAGACCACTAAGGATAAGAAGACATATGTGGCAACAGAGCCACGAGAAAGAAAAATTGGAATTGAAAACATTGGAATTGGGGAACAACAACAAACTAAAGGATCAAATGAACCCCTAGACACTGAAAAGGAAAAGACCATAGATGTGCATATTGTTGCATCTATTGAACCACCGACATCTACTGAAACTGAAAAACCAACTAAGTCACTGACAGTAGACAACACAAAGGTAAACAAAGAAAAATCGGCAGTGGAAACTACAGTGAAATTATCTGAAGCACAAATAGAGAATCCGGTAGAGCAAGAGGCTCCTTCTTAGATAGTGCCACTAACTACATCTGAAAAGCCCAAGCCTTTGGTAGTGGAAATACAAACTCAAACAGATCCTCTAGAGAAAGAGGAAAGCAAAGCTATCACTACAATTGGTGGACTACAGATTGTAAAGTTAGTTAGAAAGTTATCCGGCACATCAATGACTGAATTCAAGGCAACAAATGTAACAGACATACTCTTGGATTCAATAAAGAAAATCACAAAGTGTAATGCACAAGCCTATAAGGCTATAGATGACACAATACCAATTTTGAAGATGATAGCTCCAAAATGTAACATAGAAAACAAAGATTCTTTGAGCCAATTAGACATATTGTCTAAGTACATAACGAACAATATACTGACTATGGACCAAATAAATGAAGAGACATTCAAAGAGAAAATGAATAAGGAGGAAGAAAAATTATTTGAGGAAAAACTAAAGAAGAATAAGGAACAAATGGAAACCTTATTACCGACATTAGGAGAAACAATTTTGGATTTCAAGAAACTATATAGAGATACCTACAAAACAGATATTTTGACAGAGGACATAGATTCAGAGATCACCAAAAAACAATAAGAAATCAACAATATTGTTGACAATTTAATAGGAACATTAGATTCATTTTTGGAAGTTGAAAATAATATTACAATTCTTGAGGAGAAAATTGAAAAGTTAGAAAAAGATAAAGTTTAAGGCAAAAGATTTAAAATGCAAACTAGGCCCTAAACTAGATAACCTGATCTCTTTGAGGAAAGAGATCTTAGAGGCACTCACTCAGGGATAGAAAACACTAGAAGAGAAAATGTAACACCTCATTGGTATAATTCAAAGGATAGAAGTGGCATTAAAGGATAGTGAGAAGTTCAGCAACAGTTTAAATTTTGCATTAGCAGACATCTATCGGATTGTAACCCACCAGTTACAAGGATCTTGGCAGAATCCACACTCCACTCATAGTGAATAACAACCTTTGTCATCGATGTCAAAGGGGGAGTAGTGAAGATGAGAAAAATGATCAGAAGAAAGACATCATCAGCTCAGGGGAGCACATATTTTTGTAACACAGTTTTGACAAGTTTTTTCAAATTCTATTTTTGGACACTTCTTGGATTTTTTTCATGAGTGTTGCCATCAATGCCAAAGGGGGAGATTGTTAGCAAATGCACATTCTAATGAGAAATTGTAGGTGATTGAAGGTATTTTCATTGATGGAAACCTTACAATCATATGATACCGATAGACGCCGACACCGACAGACTCTACACTGGCACATAGTTCACCGACACCAAAAAGAAAGATTACCGGCACCCTGGCTAATAGGAATTTTGTTTTTAATTGTAAAATCTTTTTGTAAGCCGACATGGAAGAATGTAATATGACTCGTATAATTATGAGATCTTGTAGATCATTTAGATAGCAAGTATAGAAGGATTAATGCAGACCTAATATGTGAATTGTAAGGAAGATATTGGATAAAGGTTTATGAATATTATAGAGCTTAAACTAGTACTAAAACTAGCTTAGTAGATGCAAATCTGAGGTAGTACATGACTTTGGATTTATATAATCCATTTTTTTAAGTTAGTGAGACTTCTTTTGTAACTAAGTAGTGAGCTCTAGGCACTTGGCCTTCCTGCAAGTGCAAGCCCCTATTGTAAACAATAATATTCTCTTATTGGCCAGTAAGCGAATATTGTGGGTCACAAATCCCACTGAGGTTTTTCCCACACCGATTTTCCTCATTAAAAATAATGTTGCATGGTGTGTCTTTCATGTTGTACTTGTTGTTCTTATTTACTACATTATTTTTGGTTTACCGGTATACAGTTTTGAAATGCTTTTCATGTTATAATTCAAGTAAATTCTTTTACTGGTCAAATGCCGATTCACCCCCCCCCCCCCCCCCCGTCTCAGTATCTTTGGGAATCCTAATAGTATTCAGTTTCCCTTTTTCTTCAGTCACTGTGGAATTCTCTAATGATGCTAGTGTGACTGGATCAACATTCTATACCATTGCATTTTGTATAGGTTCATTTGTGATTATCTCAACTATCAGTTCAAAGTCCATAGAGATTGAATTTCTTCTAAAGTGATCATCAATCTTCACATTTGCACTTTCAATGATTTTCTAAAATCTTCTATTAAAACATCTATATGCCTTTCTCTTAGATGAATAACCAAGAAATATTCTTTCATCACTTCTAGGATCAAATTTATCAATATACTCATCTCTCCTAATATAACATTTACTTCCAAATATTCTAAAATATTTAAGAGTAGGAGTATTACCAAACCATAGTTCATGAGGTGTCTTATCGGTTTCACTTTTGATGTGAACTCCATTGAAAGTGTAAACCTCTATATTTACTGCTTCTCTCCAATACACATGAGGTAGGTTTGCTTTTGATATCATGCTTCTAGTTGCATCTAGAATAGTTCTATTTTTCCTTTCCACAACTCCATTTTGTTGGGGTATCAGAGGTGCTGATAACTGTCTTCTGATTCCATTCACTTCATAGAATGTATTGAATTCCTTAGATGTGAATTCACCTCCTTGATCTAATCTTAAACATTTGATTTTCTTACCGGTTTCATTCTCTACCATTCACTTGAATAATTTGAATTTCCCAAAAGCTTCGGATTTCTCCCTGAGAAAAGTAACCCAGCACATTCTAGAATAATCATCAATGATTAGCATAAGACATCTATCTCTTTCTAGACTTCTAGTTCTTGTCAGACCACATAAATCAGTATGAATTAAATCAGGAACATTATTGGATTTCTTTGGAATACTCTTAAAAGTTGTTCTGACTTGTTTTCCAAATTGTCATTCCTTACATATCAGATTGTGAGGTTTTACAATCTTAGGTAAATCCCTTACTACCTTAGTTGTACTAATCTTTACAATGCAGTCAAAATTTACATGACAAAGTCTCTTATGTCATAACCAACTTTAATCAATATGTGCAATCAAGCATGTCTTCTCATTGTTATTCAAATGAAAGATATTACCTCTAGTCTGATTACCGGTTGCAATTTCCAAACTAGTTTTGTTCAAGATTTTGCATTTATCATTATTAAATTTTAACTGAAATCCTTTTTCAACTAATTGACCAACACTCAAAATATTGTGCTTCAAACCTTCAACATAATAAACATTATCAGTTTTGTGCTTACCATCAAAAGATATAGTGCCTTTTCCTCTGATCAAACAAGCCTTATCATCCCCAAATCTTACTAGACCTCCATTGTATTCCTGAAAAGTTAAGAATTCACTTTTATCACCACTCATGTGATGTGAGCATCTAGAATCTATAATCCATTCATCCTTTTCTTCAATTTCAGTTGTCGGGGCCTTTTCTATCGGTGGAATAGTAGGTGTCAATTGATCTTCAGTTATTGCAACAAAAGCCCATCCATTGTCTCCTGGTTCTTCATCAAAATCATCAGTAACTCCTTCATCAGCATAGTAACATGATTTGTCTCTATTCTTCTTAAATTTGTATCTTTGATATTCAGGGTTAGGCTTATGTGTCCTTTTAGCTTCTTCTCTCAATCTTGCATGTCTATCAAGATGTCTAGATCCCATATGGCCAATTTTATTGCAGTTAAAACATTTAAATGGTGCTTTACCTTCATCCTTACTTCCAACTAGAGGTTTAGGAATTTTCCTTGTGAATAGTGCTTTAAGTTCTTCAAGTTCTTCATTTTCCCTTTTGATGTCTTCAAGTTCTTTTGCATAGAGTGTTTTCCAGTCAGATTTATTAGTTGATGATGATGATGCTTTGAAAGCCAAATCTATCTTAATTGTGGTAACAGGAACAAATTCCTTAAGCTCAAAAGCTGAAAGTTTTCCAACCAAAGTATCTCTAGATATTGATGTATTAGGCATTGTTCTTAATTCATTAATAGCAGATAATTTCATTTTGTATGCCGATGGAAATTCTCTTAAAACTTAATAAACAATCTCATCTTCACTTAAGGAACCTCCACAACATTTTATACCCAAAACAATTTCTTTAACTCTTTCCATAAAAGAAGAAATTTTTTCATCTTCTTCCATTTTTCAGATTTTCATACTTGACCTGGAAGAATTCTAGTTTTGAAATTTTGAAAGTGGTGTCACCTTCATTCAATGTCTCAAATTTTTCCCAAATAGCTTTAGCAGTAGATCAGTCTGATAATCCCATGATTTTTTGATCTGACAAGGCACTCAAAAGTGCTTCTCTTGCTTTCCATCATTCTCTTGATCTTTAGCCAACTTTGTTGGATTAGGTTGACTCTATGTAGGACCAACATAAAAATTCTTCAAAACATCCCATATGTCTCTTCCAATCCAATTTAGATGTGTCTCCATTCTGATCTTCCATATACCATAGTTAGCTCCATGAAGTTTCAGACTGTCCTTGAAATAGTTAGTTGCCTTAGAATCTCCTCAAGTTGTTAAACCTCTGCAAAAAGAAGACATGGGTCTAATACCAATTGTTAGGACCCAGAGGCAACTGAGAAGGGGGGGCTGAATTAGTTGTCTATTAATTTCAACCCAAATATAACTTAATCAAACTTGATGTATAATACCGGTAAACCAAACTTAATGTCGGTTGACAGTTTAATAGTTAATAACAATACTGGTGAAACTTAATGCATGAGACAGAAAGAGAAATAACATCCACAACACATAACACAGATATTTGTACATGGAAAGCCTGTAAGGGAAAAGACCATGGTGGGAAACCTTACCCACAATCAAATGATACTACTGCATATAGAATATGTGTACAAATGGAGTCTACACATGCAGAAAGGCCAGCTTCCTAGAGCTCACTACTCAATTACAAAATGAGAGTCCCACTAACTAAAATAGGATGGTTAAATCCTAGATAATGTACTGCTCAAAATAGCATCTTTATATGCTTGATTCAGTATCGATTAGGCTTAGATTATCTCCTTCATACCTTCCTTGAATCTTCAAATGATGTCTGCATGATTATCTATGCTTATATTCACATATACAACCTTATCCCATCTCCTATCTTATCCTTTCCTATCTCACAATTGAGATCTTACATATATACGAAAACTTAAGACCAAATGTGTAGGTTGGCTCACTAAAAATATTACAATTAAATCAATTATAATTGAATCAATATGTGATGGACCATTTTGGCTCAATGCATTTACAATAATAACCAATCAATAAATATTCTCCATAATGTGTCGTGCTCATCTGGAGTAGATAACGCATGTCTGTCTATAGCCTAGACCAATTTGTCGGTAACAACAAATATGCCAACCCGATTAGATCAATAACCAAATCTCCAAAACACATGTCCAAACCATGCCTTCGACATAACCAAGTAATCTCCAAATGATAGCAATTCATCCCCTCTATCGGTGAACCAGATACTAGTGATTGTGCATAAGTCACTGAACTTGTTGGTGAACATAATCAAAGATCTTGAGAAAGATAAGTGCTGATAAGTGTTGACAAGTGTTGACAGAAATGACGAAACCAATGCAACACATCCATAATACCAACACCAACTGCCTTGAGCTCACTATTCAACAGTAAAAATGGAGTCTCTTTGACTACACAGTTGGATGGTTAAATCCAATAGACAATGTACTACTTCAAAATAGCATTTGTAATGTTGGATTCAGTACTAGTTTAAACTCTATCTAATACCTCTGCCAAAAACCCTTGCCGGTATGCAGTCAAACAATTTTTCTTTCACAGAATAGTCTTCACTCTGCTTTACTTCTTATTCTCTCCAAAATAAATACATCAAAGTGCATATACAATTATTCTCTCTCGTATACTGCTTACATACATACCTACATTTCATACCTTTCTTACATTTCATACCTATACATATTTCAAATGACCTACAAGATCTCATAGATATATGAGTCTTTACAATACAACATGTCAGCTATATAATTACAAATTACATTATAATTCACATAAACAATATTATTTCCAAGTCGGCTTAGAGTGTCAGTATGATCTTCTGTCGATGTAAACTAGATGTCGGTGTGAATAAAGTTTGTTGTATCTCTCGGTGCCAATAGGTGAATTCCATTGTCGGTTGAACCCGTGAAACCTTGTTGAACCTTGTTGCCATGATGAACCTTGTGCCATTGTATTGCCATCAATGACAACATCTACCATTCTCGTCTAAGTGTATAATGCCAAGAAAGCGTAGATTCAATGGTAGAGAATTATCTCCTAAACCCTAAGGAGAAACAAGCAATCAGGAACATGAAGGAGAATCAGGCAACAAAGGTAGCTTTAGAGGAAGAAGAGAAAGTGGTAGAGGAAGGTTTGGTGGAAGAGGACCTAGTGTTTTCACTGATAGGTGTTTCTCTTGTAACAAGGTTGGACATCAGTCCTTTAGATGTCCCGAGAAGCAAGGGAATGATAGTCAAGGGGGTGATAGAAGAGAACATTTGATTCAAGAGGAAGATAGTCAAAGTATGACCTCCTACAACACATCAACTTCAAAACTTCTAGACCCAGAGCAAGGAGAGCTCTTGATGATCAAAAGGACTCTCTTGAAGAAGCCAATCAGCAAGGAACCACCTTAGAGGAAGTCTCTTTTCAGAACCACCTGCAAGATACAAGGTAAGGTTTGTAGAGTCATTATAGATTCTGGTTCCACAGATAACATAGTTTCTGTTGAAATGGTTACCCAGCTTAACTTGCAAATAATACATCATCCCTATCCCTATAAAGTATCTTGGTTAGAAAAAGGAGAACAAGTTTTCATTAGTGAACAAGTTTGGGTAGACTTTTTAGTCGGTGAATACAAAGATTGAGTGTTGTGTGATGTAGTAGAAATGGTCCATGCTAGTCATTTGTTACTTGGTAGACCTTGGAAATATGATGTAGATGCTAGGAATGAAGGTAGGAAGAATGTCTATACCATCACCAAAAATGGAGAGAACTTCACCATGACCCCTCTCCCAGATGACAATAAGGATAAGCATATTGTGACTAGTGTCATGCTAGTAGATGAGAAGGAGTTCATGAAAGATTTGAAGGAGAAGGATACCCCTTGCTTTACAATAGTTGTCAAGCCTAATGATGAGCTTAAGAAGTAGCCTAAGAGTCAAGAGGCAAAGAGGAAAGTAGGCCCTAGGGAGGTTCAAGATCTGCTAGATAAGTATAAGGGAAGAGTTGCAGACAGTACCATAGATACTTCACCTGCTTAAAGAGAGATGGGTCATTGTATTTACCTTATACCTGGTGCTACATTTCCCAATAAGGAAGCATAAAAGCTGGCCCCTGAGCAAAATGCATAAGTTGCAAGATAGATCAAAGAATTGCTAGAGAAAGTGTTGATTAGAAAGAGTATAAGTCCCTATGTAATCTCGACAATGCTAGCTCCTAAGAAAGAAGGAACATGGAGGTTGTGTACAGATTCTAGGGTTAAAGTAAAGTGTGCAAGCATGAAAAGTTGACAGTGACACCAACAAATTATCTTGTGGAAGCCCAATAGGGAGAAAATGACAGTGTGACTAGGAAATCACAAAATTTGTATTCTTCTAAAATACGCCCAGTTAAGAGCCATCCCTGTTAGTGTTAGAACCCGGAGACAACTGAGAGGGGGGGATGAATCAGTTGTGAAATAAATTCAAACCAAAACAACTTATCCAAACTTAATGCTTAATACCGGTAAACTACAACTTAATGTCGGTAGATGGTTTGTTAGTTAATTGCAGTACTAGTAAAGATTAATGGATGAAATAGAAAGACAATAACATCCATAATACATAACACAAATATTTGTATGTGGAAACCCTATAAGGCGAAAAACCATGGTGGGAAACCTTACCCACAATCAGATGATACTACTGTAGATAGTATGTGTATACAAATGGGGTTTGCACATGCAGAAAGGCCAAGCTTCTAGAGCTCACTGCTCAAACACAAAATGAGAGTCCCATTTACTACAATTAGATAATTAAATTGAATGATGATGTACTGCTCAAAATAGCATCTTCTTATGCTGGATTCAGTTCTGGTCTAGCTCTGATATGCCTTCTTCAAACCTTCCTTCAATCTTAATTAATGTCTATGTGTATGGCTCTACTGATATTCACATATACCAAAATATAAACCTTCTTATATTCACATGTTGATCTCACAAATGAGATCTTACATTTATACCATAACCTAAGACCAATTTTAGTAGGTTGGCTCTAAAAGATATTATAATAAAATTAATTACAAATAATAATAACTAATGCAATATTTGATTTAACATGTCAGCTTAATGCATTTACAACAATAATAAATCATCTCCATAGCATGGCGTACTGATTTGGAATAGATAAGCCCGTCGGTGCTTCTCCTGGACCTATTTGTCGGTAACAACAAATATGCAAACTCAAAGAAACCAAAGAACAAATATTCAAGACAAAGTGTCCAAATGATGTCTTCAACATAACCAAGTATTCTCCAAGTTATTCCAAGTGTCGATGAACAATATATCATGTCGGTGAACCAAATACCATTGACTATGTATAAGTCACTTGCCTGTCGGTGAACATTGCCAATTCTCCAAATGGCAGTAGGTTGACTAGAGTTGATAAGTGTTGACATAAATGACAAAACCATATGAACATAGCCAAAATACCAACAATCTCCCCCTTTGGCATTGATGGTAACACAAGATGGAAAAACCATCAAAGTGTCAAAATAGAAATGCCAAATACCAAAAACCAACAATCTCCCAAAAGAGATCATAACAGAATTCAGATGCAAAGAGTAATCAATCTCTCCCCCTAGGAGTAACATGTGTTTTTCCTTATTAATCTCTCCCCCTTTGACATCAAATGCTAAAGAAATATAAAAACTAGGTTCAAATACAAAATACCAATTTATTTAGTGTACCAACTACTCCTCCTGAGAAGTAGCTCTCCTCATCAAAGCCAAAATAAAAGATTCCTCTATTAGTTTTGTCGGTTGGTGACAAAAATCAACTGTCTAAGTCTCTACCGGTGGGGGTATGACCCCAAGTTAATCTCTTATATAATCAAAAGTTTCCTTAGGCAAAGGCTTAGTGAAAATATCTGCAATCTGCTCTTTAGTATTCACATAATCCAGTTTTACTTCTTTTGCTTCAACATTCTCTTTTAGAAAATTCAGTTTGATAGAGACATGTTTAGTTTTAGAATGTAGTACTAGATTCTTAGATATATCAATTGTTGTTGTATTATCACAATAGATAGTTATAGGTTCCTTGCATTTTACCTTTATGTCCTTCAACATTTGCTTAAGCCATAATACCTGTGTATAGTTAGTTGCTGCTGGAACATATTTTGATTCTGCTATTGATAAAGATGTGCAACTTTGTTTCTTACTCAACCAAGAAATTAATTTGCTTCAAAGAAAAAATGCTCCATTGGTGGTACTTTTTCTGTCATCTACATCTCCTACATAATTTGCATCTCTGTATGCACATAATTCAAATTTTTCATCTCTAGGATACCATAAGCCAAGATTTATAGTGCCTTGCAAGTATCAGAAAATCCTTTTTACTGTTGATTCATGATTTTCTTTAGGATTACTCTGAAATCCTGAAACAATACAAACTACATTCATAATATCATGTCTTGTTTGTGGAAAATACAGTAGCCCTCCTATCATAAATTTGTACCTAGTCAGATTAACAGGTGTTGATTCATCCCTTAGTGATAAATTGTCATTTGTAGTCATAGGTGTTCTTACTGGTTTAGAGTTTTCCATGCCAAATATCTTTAGTAACTCTTTCAAGTACTTGGATTAACTCAAGAATATACCTTTATTAGTCTGTGAAATCTACAATCCTAAAAAGAATTTTACCTCTCCAATCATAGACATTTCCAATTCTTCCTGCATCTCAATAGAAAAGTCTTTACATAATCCATCTTTTCCTCGAAAGATTATATCATCAACAAAAACTTCTATAACCAATATGTCATCATTAGTCACTTTATAGTAGAGGTTGTTGTCAAAATTACCTTTAGAAAAACCAATCTTTGAAAGATATTTATCCAATCTAGCATACCAAGCTGTTGGAGCTTGCTTCAACCCATACAAATCTTTCCTTAACCTGCAAACCATATTTTTGTTATCTGTCAAAGAAAATCCATTAGGTTGCTCAATGTAAACTTCTTCTTCAAGATTTCCATTCAAAAATGCACATTTGACATCCATTTGATATACTTTGTAATTTTTGTGTGTTGTAAAAGCCAAGAATAATCTGACTGCCTCAATTCTAGCTACTGGTGTAAAGGTTTCATTATAATCAATTCCTTCTTTCTGTGAATATCTCATACACACTAGTCTTGCTTTATTTCTGATTACTTTACCATTTTCATTGAGTTTGTTTCTGAATACCCATTTTGTTCCAATTACATTTTTTTCTTTAGGCCGGGGAACTAATGTCCATGTGTCTTTTTTCTCAATTTATTATAGTTCTTCTTCCATAGCTTTAATATAGTGTTTATCTTCACATGCCTCATTAATTGATGCTGGTTCAATTTGACAAATATGACACACCTCTTCATTTTCCATTCTTTCTCTTGTCATAACTCCTTGATATTTGTTCCCAATTATCTGATCTTTAGAGTGGTTCAATCTTACATACCGGGGTGTCCTTGTTTGCTGATGTTCTTCAGTTACAATGGAATTTTCATATGATACCAGTGTAACTAGATCTTCATTATGTACCGGTGTGTTCAGTGTAGGCTCATTTGTCAGTATCTTTGTTGCCAGTTCAGAGTCTATGTACCTTGAAGTTCTTCTAAACTGTTCATCAATCTTCACATTTGTATTTTCAACAATTTTCTACAATCTTTTGTTAAAACATCTATATGCCTTTCTCTTAGATAAATAACCAAGAAATATTCCTTCATCACTTCTAGGATCAAATTTTCCAATATACTCATCTCTTCTAATATAGCATTTACTTCAAAAAATTCTAATATATTTAAGAGTAGGAGTAATACCAAACCATAATTCAGAGAGTGTCAACTGGGGAAAATGTCTTCCTCAACTTTCAAAGGTAAATCTTTCACTACAAAAAATTTACTTGATCTTGTGCATACTGATTTGTGTGGTCCTATGAACACTAGGAGTGTGTAGGGAGATAGGTACTTCATGATTCTCACTGATGACTGCTCAAGAATGATATGGGTCACATTCTTGAAAGACAAGTCTGAAGCTTTTGGAAAGTTCAAAGCCTTCAGAGCAATGGTTGATGAAGATGAGGATGAAGAAGAAAAGAAAGAGGAATTTGTTAAGATCATACCTAGATATATAAATTAGAATCATGATCCAAAGAAGTTCATAGGAGTCAAGGATGTAGGAATTCTTACAAGAAGAAAGGTCAGAGAAAACTGTTACATGATCTCTGAATTTGAGCCTAAAACATTTAAAGAGGCACATAAAGATGAAGACTGGATCAAGGCAATGGAAGAGGAACTTGACCAGATAGAAATAAATGGTACATGGTCTTTGGTACCCACACCTGAGCATAAAAATGTCATTGGCACCAAATGGGTTTTACGAAAAAAGATGAATGAAGATGGCACAGTGATAAGAAACAAAGCTAGACTGGTGTGTAAGGGATATTCTCAAGAAGAAGGAGAAGACTATGGAGAAACCTTTGCTCGAGTAGCTAGACTGGAAGGAGTTTGTATGCTTCTTGCATATGCAGCCTTCAAGTGATTCAAAGTATATCAAATGAATGTAAAATTTGCATTCCTGAATGGAATACTTGAAGAGGAGGTGTATATAGAGAAACCAGATGGGTTTGCCCTATCAGAGAACAGTGACATGGTATGTAGGCTAGATAAAGCCTTGTATTGATTGAAGAAGGTACCTAGAGCATGGTATGAATACTTGCACTCCCATCTTGTGAAGATTGGATTTGAAAGAATAAGTGAAGATAGCAATATCTATTTGAAGTTAGAAGGAGATCAAATTTTGATCTCTGAAGTATTTGTTGATGACATAATTTTTGGTGGAGATGACAAGATGAGTCATCATCTTGCAGATGAGATGAAGGAATTTGAGATGTCACTTATAGGGGAGATTAAGTTCTTCATTGGACTATAGATTCAACAAATGAAAGATGGTATCTTTATCATTGAGTCCAAGTATGTCAAAGAGGTGTTGAAGAGCTTTGGCATGGAAGACAGCAAACCGGTTGGTATTGTTGGTCATCAAAACTGATTAACCCAAGTACACCTGCAATTGATCTATGAAGTAGCCAATTCAATATATGAAGAACCTTAGGGCTTGGACAACATGACAAGGATATGAATCTTTCTACTCTTCAGGCTCTGCAAAACCTAGGCAGGTATACCTTTGATGCTTAAAATTAAACCTATTACACACCTATGATAGCATCAATAAAGTAGATAGATCTCACAAGGGCTTAACAACTAGGAGGTTACTGTAGATGGGCTAGATCCATATTGACATCTACACTAAGTTGAAGCATGAGATGGATGAAACATTCTCACAGAACATAAAACAAAGGTAGATATCCTGATTTGAATTTTAAATCTCTGAGAAAACCCCAAAATCAGCAAGCTCAGTGCCTTATCCAAGGGCAACAGAGTCATACATCAAACTGCAAATGAAAACACTCATTGCAAA
This sequence comes from Cryptomeria japonica, assembly GCF_030272615.1. Lineage (NCBI taxonomy): Eukaryota > Viridiplantae > Streptophyta > Pinopsida > Cupressales > Cupressaceae > Cryptomeria > Cryptomeria japonica. The sequence goes on from NC_081415.1 coordinate 38,028,949, forward strand.
TCCATCTTCATAATAATGCCTTGCATAAATGCATTACTAAGCTTATCCATAGAAAATATAAGATCCAAAAATATGAACCCTATTTTATTAATGTTTTCTCATAGAGTTTAAAATCTTCCTTGAAGATTACATACAAACAAGCATTAAACTCACAGACACAACTAATCATGACAAACTTGATCCTCCTTAAGAATTAGATTTGAATAAAATGAAATACATTTCAGAGACAAATTCTGTACGAATTTGTGCATGCCTTAAATACACAAGAACCTACAACTAAGAACACCTATAGCAAAGAATTGAACTTAATTACTCAAAGAAAAGCCATGCCCTATACAATCTTGAAGGAAACTCAAAATTGGAAACCATGAAAATATGGAGCCATCCTCCAAATTTATGGAACCCTTACAATGAGAAGAAAATGAGAATAAGAAGGAGAGGGAAAAAGATTAGGTCTGCAATCGAAATTGCCAAGTGTCTTTTCTTCTAACTGAATTTCACTTCCTTCTTCTTTCCCATGGAAATTGCTCCCCAAAATATCTCACATTTGTTGAAACTAACTACATGATTAGATTCCTTATCCCAAGAGCTTTCCGGTGATATATGTTACTTGGTATTTTGGGCAAAAATGGACCTCTGGGCGAATTAAATCCGTCATATGCCTCCATCATTTAAATTTTTGAATTTTTTATATAGTTTGAACTATATATTAAATGTGATTTTAACTTTGATTTTTGGCTTGATTTTGCCCTGACACCTTGCCATGTGGTAGCCTTTAATTAGTTGATGGGGTCCACTGGGTGCCACCTCGGATGACACCTCGTCAATCCACCACCTCACTACCTCGTCATTGCCACTAAACTGCCACATGTACGCCACCTCAATGCCACGTCATCACCACTGGATGGGACCCATGAGTTGGACTTCCCCCTAGACTTGCCAATTGTCTTTTGCCATTTCACAATGGCTAACGAGCTTGCATCTTTGGGTCATGAAGTCACACCGGCCATTGGATCTTGCTGAACCTACAGGGTCTTTAACCTTGGTTTTTCACATGTGCTTTTTGCTATTTCACGAAGGGTATTCTTCAAGCATCTTCCCTTCATGAATCCATGTGCACCATCTAATCTCCTCAGCTTTCTCACTTGTTAATCTGCTCTTTCTCTACAAAACTCATCTACCTCGAGATTTGTGCCTACGTGGGGTCCACCTGGTCACCACTTGTCGACCTCCTCGGTTGCCTCAGGATCTATGCTTGCACGTGTGGGGTCCACCTTGGTGCCCAACTAGCTCCTTGTCAAAAGCCCTTAAGCTTTCACACTATGGTAGTGTGGAGCTTTGGTTTTAAATGTCAAAAAATTACATTCCCCAGGCAATGTGGGATTAAATGTTTTGCCTGAGACTGTGTTCTTTTTGAAAGTTTTTTGATGACCATTGTTTGTAAACTGCATTTGTTTGAAATTAGATGGCCTTTCTGTTAGTGTAGGTTTTTTATTTTCCTTATGTTAGGGGGTATTTATTTTTCCTACACATATATTATTAAGCTTGCTTAGGTTATTAGGTGTGGTTAATATGAGGACACGTGGCGGAATACATTAGCTACATGTGTAACTCTCCACCTCACATGGGTAGTTGAGTTACACACCCTCTTTTGGCTTGTTGTGCCACCTCTCATAACCACTATTTTGTCATTTCCTAAGTGGGTTATGGGGTAGTTGGGTTTCTCACCCTCTTTTGGCCTTATGTGCCACCTCTTATAACTCCTTTTTTGTTTTCATGTAAGGAGGTTATGCCACATATTTTGACATTTACCAAGTAGGTAAAAACCTCCCACCTTTTATGGGGTAGTAGGTAAAACCTCCCACTTTTTATGGAGGTGGGAGTTAATGCACCTCTTGGTTGTATATGCTATTATTTTTCTATATAATAAGCAATATACTCTCACCTTCACAAAAGAAGTGATAGCTCGGTGAGAGTCTTCTCTAAATTCTCTTCTTTATCTCTATTTTTCTCTCATATCAGATTTATCTTCATTCAGCTATTTTGATCTTCGATCATCCATTGCTTGGAGTTGCATGTGATCTATGACCGACATCAGATCCTCGCTCAATTCTTGCTTCTCACAGAATTTAACATGGTATCAGAGCCGTGTTGTCTGGTATAGCTCATTGCTTTTCTGATTTATTTGAGAGATTTGAGATTGTTAGATAGCTAATATTTTTCTTAAAAACCAAGTATGCTCTTCTCCTGCATTTTCGTGTGATCTGGAGAATCAGAACAGTTTAAAGGAAAATAAGCTTCTAGTTAAATCTGGTTTTATATATGTGTTCTTTGAGATCTGGGTGATTGCAGCATTTTTGGTAATATTGGAGGCTTCTTTAGCATTTCCAGAGTGTCCAGAAGGCTTGTGAAAATCATAAGTGACTTTTATTTCACCAAATTCAGAGTTTGGAGAACACAGTAAAAAAAATCAGAGTACTTGACGGAAAGCTGGAAATGAGCACTCTTCATAATTGCAGGTCTTATTGAAATATTCTACCCTTCTTTGTTAGATATTGCAGGTTGAATCAGCTGCATGTTTTTTTTTTCTTCTATAGATCATATCTTTCTTCTCACAACTCTATTTTATAAAAACGAATAGTTGTTGGAAAGGTATTAAGATACATTGAGCAGCTATAAGGCTAATTTTTTCAGATTTTTTGTTAAATTTATATGTATTTAAACTTTCTATTTTGGCCATTAAAGCCTTAGAAAGCATTGTAATCTAATAAAAGCCTTGTAAATGCACTAATTATAAAGTGCCAACCTTGTAATATTTGGGGGGGGTGATTTCAAAGATTAGTGGAAAGGGGGGGTGTCTCTTGTGTCTTCTTTCTTGCACTCTTCTTGACTCTTTGCAATCTTCTTTTCTGCTATCATGGATGCATCTACAGTTCCACTTTTAACACCATATAATTACTTTGAATGGAAATCTAAGATGATAATATATCTGAAAAGACATGGATATCATCGTGTTACTATGGGACTTGAAACTGAACCTCAAGATGCTGCAGAAAAGATTAAATGGTTTAATAAATGTGATGAAGCTTTTGGTACATTGTGCATGTCAGTCTCTCCTGACCTTCTTTTTCACATTGAATCTGCTACTACACCAAATGCAGTATGGACTACTTTGGGAAACCTCTTTGGTAAGCAGGATGAACTAAGAGGTCATCAATTGGAGAATGAACTCATAGGGTTGAATCCAACCAATTTTGATACTATACAAGACTTCTTCACTAAACTTAAGTCTATAAGATTGCAGTTGGAACAGTGTGGAACTAAGAAAGATGATAAGCAACTGATTTTGAGTATTCTTTCTAAGCTTGGTCCTAACTATTCAGCGTTTGTTTCTACATTCTATGCTACCAAATGTGCCCTAGGTACCACATTCAAAATGCCTTCTTTAGATGATTTTGCTGCAGAACTCACTAGGGAGAAGGACAAATTGGTTCAAATGGGTACAATAAAGCCCTCTAAGTCACATGCCTTAGTTGTAAATCAAGGCACAAAAGAACAGAAAGGGTCTAGTAAGCAAGATAAGAAACAAAAGAACCAAGGAGAGAAGAAGAAAGATCAGAAATCTGCTACTTCAAAAGCAGACAATGAGACCTCTTCATCAAAAGGTGAACAACCTAAGAAGGAGAAGGTCAAGTGTTCTTATTGTAAGAGGCCTGGTCATGATGAACATAAGTGTTTAATGAAACAGATTGATCACCTTTCAAATCTTCTTGAAAAGAATAATATCAAGGTTCCTGATTCAGTCAAACAAAGTTCATCGGAAGGATCTTCTAAGGACATAGATAAAAGTAAGGGGAAAGGAAAGGGTAAGGCCCTAGTTGCTATTGCTTCACAACCAAATTCTTGGATAATTGACTCAGGTGCTTCACACCACATGGCTTCTTCAGAAGATGATTTCACATCTTTAGAGCCATGTTCTATGCCTTCCATCCTAATGGGTTATGACACTCCTGTTGAAGTGCATGGGAGAGGGTCTATTGATGTGGGTGAAGGAACATTTCAAGATGTACTTTGTGTTCCATCTTTATCAACTAATCTCCTATCTGTTTATCAGATCACTCACACTGGTTCTAGCAAGCGAGTTGAGTTCACACCAGATGCAGTGGTAATCAGTGAAATGCATAATGGGTCTACTGTTGCTGTGGGAAAAGCAAATCATCATTCTAGATTATATCAGTTTTCTCACTTTGTTCTTGATTCTCCTTTGACAGTTTTACTCACTCATGCAGATGAGGTGAGTTGTTTGTGGCATCAATAGTTTGGCCACTTGAACTACCGTTACTTGCAACAACTCAGTCAACAAGAAATGGTTTCAGGGTTGCCTTCTATTCGATTTTCTGATGGAGTTTGCCAGGGGTGCATTCTTGGTAAGCATCCAGAGGAGAAGTATGATAAAGGTAAAGCTTGGAGAGCTACACAACTATTGGAGTTGGTACATAGTGACTTGGCAGGACCATTTCCACAACCATCTTTCAGCAAGGCTAGATATGTCTTGACATTTATTGATGACTTTTCCAGATATACATGGGTTTACTTTCTCAAACAAAAGTCTGAAGTCTTTGAAAATTTTCTAGATTTCAAAGCTTTTGCAGAGAAACAATCTGGGAAGTTCATCAAGATTCTGCGTATAGATAATGGGGGTGAATATGTTAATAATCAGTTTGAACAGTTTTGTGCTTCAGAAGGTATCAACATGCAGCACACAATTCCATACAGTCCTCAACAAAATGGTGTAGCAGAATGAAAGAATAGGTCCTTGAAGGAGATGGCTAATTGTATGATTCACTCCAAGTCTTTGGTACCTCAGTATTGGGCAGAGGCCATCAACTGTGCGTGTTACATCCAAAACTGAGTTCCTTATAAAGCTGTGAAGGGGGTAACTCCCTTTCAAGCTTGGACTAGTCGAAAACCCATAGTTAAACACTCTAGAGTGTTTGGTTCTCTTGCATGGGCCCACATTCCAGCTGAAAAATGCAAGGCTATGGATCCGCAGAGTAAGCCTTGCATATTTGTTGGATATCCAGATGATGTCAAAGGGTATAGGCTTCTCCATCCCACTACTCATGAGTTGTTCATTAAGAGGAGTGTTTGTTTTGAGGAGAGTTCTTCTAGTTCTTCTCATACCACTTCTCCATCCACTATCACATTGGAGAAATTGCATTATGATGACAATTCTTCAGAGGATCTTAATCCTCCTAATCTTGATGAGGAGGAGTCTTCTTCCTCTACTTCAAATGATGACAGTGATGATGAGGATTCACATTCCTCTCATAGTCATCATTTAGAGGCTGATGATTCTCCCCCAGACTCTCCAGCCTCAATGCCTCTTTGGGCTTGACAAACTTTTGAGTCAGTAGGAGATTGGCTTGGTGATCCATTAGATACTAGAAGAACAAGGTCACAATTTCAGCAAGCTCCACATCTCTTCATTGCTTCAGCTTCTGATCCACAATCCTTTCAAGAAGCTTCAGGTGTTCCTGAGTGGGATGCTGCATTGCAAGAAGAGTTCAATTCCTTGGAAAGGAATCACACATGGGATTTAGTTCCTCTTCCTAAGGGAAGGAAACTTGTTCGATGCAAGTGGATCTATCGAACAAAATTTGCAGTGGATGGGTCGGTTGATAAGTATAAGGCTCGCTTGGTAGCAAAAGGTTTTTCCCAAGTTCCAGGGGTTGATTACTCTGAGACTTTTGCTCCAGTTGCTAAGATGAATTCCATCCGACTTGTTCTTGCTATAGCTGCAGCCCATCGTTGGGAAGTTCATCAGATGGATGTGAAGAGTGCATTTCTTCATGGTGACCTTCAGGAGGAAATCTACATGGAGCAACCACAGGGGTTTGTTCAGGATCCTTCACTTGTGTGTCGACTTCGAAAGTCTCTCTATGGCCTCAAACAAGCTCCTCGAGCTTGGTATGCCAAGATGGACTCATTCCTTCTGACAGTTGGTTTCACTCGGTGCCATTCTGATCCGAACGTATACATTTTGCAACAGGATGAAACTCTCACATTTCTAGTTCTCTATGTTGATGACTTGTTACTCACAGGGAGTCACTCATCCACCATCAAAGAAGTGAAAATTGCTCTACATGATAGATTTTTGATGTCAGACTTGGGTCTTCTGCATTACTTCTTGGGAATTGAGATCACTCAATCATCTTCAGGAATCTTCCTTGGACAACCCAAGTATGCACTTGATATGCTCTCTAGATTTCACAAGGCTGATTGTAAGCCTGCACCTACTCCATTTTTGTCAGGAGTCAAACTTGAGGCTAAATGCTCTTCACCCTTGGTTGATGGCACTTTATATCGACAGCTTGTTGGAAGCCTCATTTATTTGACTCATACGAGACCCGACATTTCTTATGCTGTGGGCATGGTCTCTAGATTCATGCAGGAGCCACATGAGTTGCATTGGAAAGCAGCTAAGCGAATCCTCCACTACATTCAGGGTACTCACAATTATGGAATTCAGTATGTAGCAGGTGTGGATATTGACTTGGTAGGATATACGGATTCAGATTGGGTAGGTGATTCTCAGGATCGCAAGTCTACTTCTGGGTATTGCTTCTCACTTGGTTCTGGTCCAGTTTGTTGGTCGAGCAAGAAGCAGTCTGCAATTGCTCTTTCATCAACAGAAGCCGAGTATCGAGGGGCAGTCAATGCCACCACTGAGGCTATTTGGCTTCAAAATATTCTTATTGAGTTTGGTATTCCAGTCAGAAAGCCTACCATCATCTTTTGTGATAATCAGAGTGCTATACAGATCTCAAGAAATCCAGTTCATCATCAGAGGACGAAACACATTGAGATACATATGCACTATATTCGGGAGCTCATTCAGGAAGGCATCATTGATCTTAAGTATTGTTCTACATCGGAGCAAACTGCGGACATCTTCACCAAACCTTTCACCAAAAGCAAGTTCCTTCATTTGCGATCTTTGCTTGGGATGCAAAAGGTGTCTACTTTAGGAGGGGCTTCTTAGTCCTTCATTCTTTCTCTCTCTATTTAGGGGGGGTCTATTCCTCTTATGGGGGGGGCTTCTTCTTTTTGGGGGGATATTTATGTACATGGGTACCTAACATGGCCTCATTTGTCGGGACCCATCTTTTCACCCACCTAAGCTACGCTTAAGGGGGGGTGTTAGTGTAGGTTTTTTATTTTCCTTATGTTAGGGGGTATTTATTTTTCCTACACATATATTATTAAGCTTGCTTAGGTTATTAGGTGTGGTTAATATGAGGACACGTGGTGGAATACATTAGCTACATGTGTAACTCTCCACCTCACATGGGTAGTTGAGTTACACACCCTCTTTTGGCTTGTTGTGCCACCTCTCATAACCACTATTTTGTCATTTCCTAAGTGGGTTATGGGGTAGTTGGGTTTCTCACCCTCTTTTGGCCTTATGTGCCACCTCTTATAACTCCTTTTTTGTTTTCATGTAAGGAGGTTATGCCACATATTTTGACATTTACCAAGTAGGTAAAAACCTCCCACCTTTTATGGGGTAGTAGGTAAAACCTCCCACTTTTTATGGAGGTGGGAGTTAATGCACCTCTTGGTTGTATATGCTATTATTTTTCTATATAATAAGCAATATACTCTCACCTTCACAAAAGAAGTGATAGCTCGGTGAGAGTCTTCTCTAAATTCTCTTCTTTATCTCTATTTTTCTCTCATATCAGATTTATCTTCACTCAGCTATTTTGATCTTCGATCATCCGTTGCTTGGAGTTGCATGTGATCTATTACTGACATCAGATCCTAGCTCAATTCTTGCTTCTCACAGAATTTAACACTTTCCAACCATGCCACACACTGGAAGAGGGGATTCTTTTACCAGCCACGTTGCATTTGCATTTGCATTAGCTCAGAATTTCATTGATATACAACCATGCCACGCTGCCTAAGGATTTGCTCCAAAATTTCATCTTTTACCAGTAATACTCACGGAGGGAAGGAGATGGGCATTATGCCTCAATTGGATTTTCTATTGGAATTCAAAAACCTCACACCATGCAGGGAGGATGTTGGATTGGGCTTGCAGATTTATTTTTTTTAAACTTCATTCATAGTCTCCTCACTCTCCACGATTACTAAAGAATTCATTTGCTGCTCACTGCATCTTGCTCATAGGTTTCCAGATTCCCTCTCCTCCACCATCCATGCAGGGGGGCATTCTATTGCTATGGTTTAAAATTTCTGCATTGCCAATTTCACTCACCATGTAGGGAGCATGTGTCCACTTTTGGCAAAGCCATGCAGGAGAGGGAAGGACTTGTTTGCATTTGGTAGAAGACCTCAACGCTGCCCCCTACCTCCATGCCATGTGAACTGCCAATTACCATTTGTTGTAGTCTGAAAACCTCCAGTGACCTGCTAGTTACCATTTGCCATGTGAGAATAGAGGACTGATGTTGAATTTTCCGTTTGCATTTGGTTAATGTTTCATGTTGTCTACTAGTAATGCCTCCCCTTCACGCAGAGGATCCACGCAGGGGAGCTTGGGGGTATAAGTGGCATCCACTTGCCAAATGCAATGTCTTGAAACTTCCAACACCTTTCCCAAGACATCACACTACCTACTTCAAGAAAATTCATCCTTCCCCATTAGCATTTATCCATACTACCTATGTTATGGATACATTTTGAGCTTTGAATGTTTGATTGCTAAGTTCATCCCATTTTTCAAGTAAATTCTTTTTGCATAAACAACCTCTTGCAATGGATGATATTGTCTTGGCAAGCTGTATATAGGGCCCAATCTCGCATTACATCATGCTAAAAGAAGTATAGATCTAGGGCACTTCCATAAGTAATGGCTTGGCTCCCAAGATTGTTTGTCAGATTTCAAGAGGTTTTTACTAGCAAGTTCCAATAAGAGGACAAATGCATCATGCTGCTCCATCTTTCTCACATAGACCCAAATGTCCAGCAATGCATCTGCAATATTTGGAATTTTGGTTTGCCCAAATGCCCATTAGTAGAAGAGAGATAGGGAGTCATTCTACTCCAGCAATGGTAATTGATAATGTCGAGTAAAGGAACTTTTGGAACTATTGAATAATTCCTGGTTTTAATAAGGGTTTTATTTTGCTACTTGTGCTCTCCGGGAATTTATTTCCCTCTCTGATGTCAACATCATTTCCCATTCCACATGCTTCACTCATTTCCTAAGCAATTGTCTCTACAATTTCCTTAGTAATCTCATAAGTATCACTAACATTTATACTATCTTCTGGATGGGGAATTGATAAGCAACAGTGATAATATCCATTGTTATCATATTTAAATCATTAAGATAAATGAGCTTCATGAATGACATATTGACCCCAATTTTCAAAACCATAAAACTCTATAAAAGCCTCTCAGTTATATGCCCACATAATGAAACAAAATCATCTCTTAATAAACCAATTTTCCAACAACATCAATGCATGAGCATGAACCAGGTTGGGCCCCAAAGCGGGTCCGACTAAAAAAAAATTCATTTTCATGCAACTGACCTCTGAAATGCCTCACAAACCTTAAACATACCTCTGGAATCAATCAACACTATTTTCGGATCATCAAACTGAGTTTTGCAACTTTCAAGCACTTACGCCACATTTTTGCATTTAATCGCGAAGACGTAATTTTCAAACCGGTCAAAACATCTTTCTAGACCTCGCCATCTGACAGGAGTGTACTCTGATATACAAGCATGAAATATACCAAGCAGTTTCTCAAGAATTATCTCGAGCAAAGAGATATTAATTTTCAAAAATGACCAACTGGCTTTGTCGACACTGTGGACCTGATGAAGTCAATGCTCAGGCAACTCATGATGCCTTTCTTGAAAATATCAAATTATCTCCACAGACCCTCAAATTTGAGGCATAGGTACCTTGAAGTACATATCAAATCTTAGAACACTCAATTTGACCAAAAGACTAACTGGGTGCAAATGGTACGCTCACGAAAATTGCAACTTTAACTGATATGACAATGAAAGTACGGATCACTAAAACAAATGGCCTAAGAAACCCTTTTGAAAATCGATCAAACGGATTGGCAGAGGCTTTAAACTTGAAACATAGCTTGTCATTTATACCAACAATAACCTAGAAAAAACATATTGTCATGACACTTGCTGAGGCAACTTTTACACTTGTGCAAAACAGGGCTCCGACTATGTCCTGAAACAGGGTCTTGTGAAAACATACAAACTACAAACAGATCGAGGTTGGAAAACTAAGCAAATGGATTCATAAGGACTTGAAATTTTGCATGCTAACTCACATTTATGCATAGAATTTAATCCATTTTTAAATTATTCATGACAATGAACAGGGCAAAAGATATAGGAGCACAAAGTAGGCTACTCAATAAAATCTGCATATGTGCCTAAAATGCACTTTCAACTCACCCCTTGAAATGGGTACCTAATAAATTGATCCAAACCAAAACTGAAAGTTTCAACATACTTCATATGCCAAATGAAAGGTGTAGGACACATTTCCCAAGCCTTACCCTTTGAAAATCATCTTGCTCCATTTTACCCTCTCTCTAACTAGGCCATTCAAACTAACTCATTTGGAAATGCAGAGCAAAATTTTGAAATGGGCCTCTAAACTTGACTAAAATTTAATGAGTCCCAACAAGTACACTGATGGTGACCGATTGTAAATTGTCAAAAGAGGATGACTCAACGTTGGTGAATGAGAAGGAATACCGATCAATGATTGGTAAGTTGCGCTATGTAGTACATAGAAGACCAGACATTGCACATGTAGTGGGCATTACTGCACAGTTTTAGGAAAGTCCAAGAGAATCCCACTTGGTAGCAGTCAAGTAGATTCTTAGATATCTGAAGGGAACTATTGACTATGGATTGTGGTATCCATACAGTAATTATTTCAATCTCAAAGTGTTTACAGATGCTGACTGGGTTGGCAATGTGAATGACCGAAAGAGCACAATCGGTGGTGCATTCTTTCTTGGTGGTAGACTAGTCTCATGGATGAGTAAGAAGCATAGTTGTATCTCTCAGTCTATAGTAGAAGCGGAATATGTTGCATCATTTATGAACTGCACTCAGGCAATGTGGATGAATCATGTGTTGAGTGGTTTCAAAGTTCTTGTATCTAAACCGATGAGTATATTCTATGACAACACATGCAATTAATATTTCCAACAATCCAATTTTTCATGCTAGAACAAAGTACTTCGAGCTCAAGTATCATTTCTTGAGGGAAAAGGTTCATAGCAAAGAGATTGTATTGGAATATGTTTCTAGTAGGGAGCAACTAGCAGACATATTCACGAAGCCTCTACCAAAGCCTACATTTACCTATTTAAGAGGTGAATTAGGAGTGCTGCCCTTTCAAGAGGTAAACTAAAAGTGTATGTTCCACATCAGTCAGGTATTGCATTGATAAATCTTCTTTCAAGATTGGTGTGTTGGAGGATGCTACTCCTTAGGGGAAGTAGCATAGTGGAACATAGTTGTTTGTGCCTCCACTTTGGCATTGTTGTCAAAGGAGGAGAAGATGTGAAGCTAAGAATATATCTACAGTATTGGTGAGAAGAAGTGAAGCAGAGAGATATCTTTGTATATTGCCATCAATGCCAAAGGGGGAGATTGTTGGCATATGTGCAGAGCTTAATGACAGGATGATGTATGTTGTCACTGATGTCAATATGCTAAAGTATGAACTGGTATATTGATGAAAGCAAACTGGCAAGGGAACCGGTATGACATGTGAACCAGTATATGTGAAAGAGTGAAGTAGTATGTTGTTGGCAAGTGAACCGATATGATATGAGAACCGGTATATGTTAAAAAGTGAAGTGGTATGTTGGAATGAGAACCGGTATATGGGAAGTTTTGTATCGGGCTTTCATTTGGAATGACTACTGGTTTGTAGTCTTAGCTTCAGGGTTTTCGGTCGATGCATTCCAAGCCTGTGTGATTCAATCAATGACATCTTCTGATGAGTTAGCATTGTTATGAAGATCATATCATGTTGCCACATCAGCCTGGAGCATGTGAAGGATTTCCTTGAGGATCTTGCATGAAGAAGGTTGATTATCTACCTCGGGAATGTGCGAAGTCTCTATAAATGGTGGAGAGCATGCGATGGGTTATTAGCTTCCTGAAGTGGCAAAGAATGAACGTTGGAGAACATCTTGAGATCCATTCAAAGACTATTGTATTCAATGCAATGTGATTAAAGGATAGGATTGAACCGACTGAATTGATAAACCTAAATGTTTAGGGTTTAGAGTTTATGCTACCAACCTATATATTTTCTATAAGGTTGATGATGTTTTTCATTTTGAAGTTGTTGGCAAATGTTATGTGTGTATCCAAGTGAAGAGATACCTGATTCCTACCAGACCGGAGAAGTGTCTGTATATCTACAGAGTGTGATTACAAAAGCAAAGGAGCAAAAGAGAATCTGCCTTGGCATTGTGTGTTGTTTTTCAGATTAGTGATTTACATGTTGACTTCTAACCATTTCAGTAGTTGGAAAATCCCTTAATTGGGTAGCTTTAATAGGCTTTTATGTAAATCCTTTAACAGGGTTACTCAATTCAATGAGTTCTTTAAATCCACTTGCGAGGTAACCTTTAACTGGGTATTTAAGACATTCCATAACTGGGTGATCCCTAGCAGGATTGGTTCCTAACAGAACCTATTGTAAAAGTCTTTAACCAGACTAGGCTCCTAACAGAGCGGACTTCAGAAGAGTTCAAAGAATATCTTGTGTGTATTCATCCCCATCGTCGTTTTTCCCAGTTGGGTTTCCACGTGAAAAATTTGTGTGTCATGTGTGATGCTTTTTCATGTGATGATTAGTATTTTTTGTTAAGTGGTAATGCATGCTTGTCCAATGAGTATTATATGTCTGATGATGTATTACTTGTCTATGCATATTAGTGAAGTGAGAAGGAGATGTTAGGTGAGGTAAAGATCTAAGTATTAACTAGTTTATATCTTTCATAGTCTCACTGTGTTTTACTAGTCATGCGCTGATTTAGACTAGTGATATTGTATACCAGTTAAAGTGCAGTCTATGCAGTCAAACCGGTTTAGGAAAAAGTTTTTGCCTGTACTGATTCACCCCCTCTAAGTACCAGTTTGGTACTAACTGTTCATCATTATTCATCAGGTTTCTCCTTTGATGTAACTTTGTTGAATGTGTAGACTATTGTGCTTACTGCCTCTCTCTAATATACATGTGGTAGATTTTCTTTTGATAACATACTTCTAGCTGCATCCATGATAGTTCTATTTTTTCTTTCTACAACTCCATTCTATTGTGGTATCTGGGGTACTGATAACTGTCTTCTGATTCCATTTACTTCACAAAATATATTAAATTATTTAGATGCGAATTCACCTCCTTGATGTGATCTTAGATATTTTATTTTCTTACGAGTTTCATTCTCTACCATTGCCTTGAATAGTTTGAATTTCCCAAGAGCTTTTGATTTTTCTTTGAGAAAAGTAACCCAACACATTCTAGAATAGTCATCAATGATTAGCATGAAATTTCTATCACCTTGTAGGATTTTAGTTCTAGCTGGACCACATAAATCAGTATGAATTAGGTTAAGAGCTTTATTAGATTTTTCTGGAATACTTTTAAAAGATGCTCTTACTTGTTTTCCAAATTGACATTCCTTACATACTAGATTGTGAGGTTTGACAATCTTAGGTAAATCTCTTACTACCTTGGTTGTACTAATTTTCACAATGCAGTGAAAATTTACATGACAGAGTCTCTTATGCCATAACCAGTTTTCATCAATATGTGCAATCAAGCATGTCTTTTCATTGTTGTTCAAATGAAAGATATTACCTCTAGTTTGATTACCGGTTCCAATTTCCAAAACAGATTTGTTCATGATATTTCATTTACCATTCTTGAATTGTATCTGAAATCCTTTTTGAACTAATTGACCAACACTCAAAAGATTGTGCTTTAAACCTTCAACATAGTAAACATTGTCAGTATTATGTTTACCATCAAGAGATATAGTACCTTTTCCCTTGATCAAACAAGCTTTATCATCTCCAAATCGTACTAGGCCTCCATTGTATTCCTGAAAGTTTGAGAATTTACTTTTATCACTAGTCATATGATGTGAACATCCTGAATAAATGATCCATTCATCCTTATCTTCAATTTTAGCTGTCAGGGCCTTCTCTACTAGTTGAATAGTAGGTGTTAGTTGATCTTCTATCATAGCAACAAAGACCAATCAATTTTCTGTCAAATCCTCATCAGAATCATCAGTGACTCCTTCATCATCAAGATAACAAGATTTGTCTTTATTCTTCTTAAATCAATATCTCTAATATTCAAGGTTAGGCTTGTATGTTCTTATCACTTCTTCTTTCAATCTTGCATGTCTATTAGGGCATCTTGAAGCTATATGACCAATCTTATTATAGTTAAAACATTTAAAGGTTGCTTTACCTTCATACTTACTTCCAACTGGACCTTTAGGCATTTTCCTTGCAAATAGTGCTTCAAGTTCTTCAAGTTCTTCATTTTCTCTCCTTCTTTCTTCAAGTTCTCTTGCATAAAAGGCTTTCCAATCAGACTTGTCAAATGATGGTGTAGATGATGTTGATGCCTTAAAAGCTAAATCTATTTTTATAGTAGCAACAAGACCAAATTCCTCAATTTCAAAGGCTGAAATTTTTCCAATCAATGTGTCTCTAGTTACTGATGTATTAGGCATAGTTCTTAGCTCATTTATAGTAGTAACTTTCATTTTGTATGCCAGTGGCAATCCTCTTAAAACTTTGGAAACAATTTCATCTTTACTTAAGGTTCCTCCACAACATTTAATACTTAAAACAATTTCATTTACTCTTTCCATAAAAGTAGAAATCCTTTCATCTTCTTCCATTTTCAGATTTTCATACTTGAACTAGAAGCTTTCAAGTTTTGCAATTTTGACTATGGAATCTCCTTCATTCAATGTTTCCAAATGATCCCAAATAGATTTAGCAGTAGACCTATCTAATAGTCCCATGATTTGCTAATCTTATAATACGCTCAAAAGTGCTTCTCTTTCTTTGCAATCATTTTCCTCATCTTTAGTCAGATTTGGAGGATTAGGCTGACTTTGAGTAGGAGCAGTATAGCCATTCTTTGTAATTTCCCAGATGTCCTTTCCAATGCAATTTAGATGTGTCTCCATCCTGATCTTCCATATGCCATAGTTGGTTCCATCCTAAAATAGTTTGAAGACATTGGATCTCCTCAAGCTGATAAACTTCTGCAAAAAAAAGGACTAGGCTTATAGAAAGACAATAACATCCACAACACATAACACCAATATTTGTATGTGGAAACCCTATAAGGGGAAAAACCATAGTGGGAAACCTTACCCACAATCAAATGATACTACTACAGATAGTATGTGTATACAAATTGGGTCTGCACATGCAGAAAGGCCAAGCACCTAGACCTCACTGCTCAAACACAAAATGAGAGTCACACTAACTATAATTGGATGATTAAATCCAATGATGATGTACTTCTCAAAATAGCATCCTCTTATGCTGGATTCAGTACTGGTTTAGCTCTGATATGCCTTCTTCAAACCTTCCTTCAATCTTAAATGATGTCTGCGTGTATGGCTCTGCTGATATTCACATATACAGAAATATAAACCTTCTTGCAGTCACACATTGATCTCACAAATGAGATCTTACATTTATACCATAACCTAAGACCAATTTTAGTAGGTTGGCTCTAAAAGATATTATAATAAAATTAATTACAAATAATAATAACCAATGCAATATCCAATTTAACATGTCAGCTTAATGCATTTACAACAATAATAAATCATCTCCATAGTGTGTCGTGTTGATCTAGAATAGATAAGCCTATCGGTGCTTATCCCGAACCTATTTGCCAATAACAACACATATGCAAACTCAAATAAACCAAAGAACAAATATTCAAGATAAAGTGTCCAAACGATGTCTTCGACATAACCAAGTATTCTCCAAGTTATTCCAAGTGTCGATGAACAATATATCCTATCGGTGAACCAAATACTAGTCATTGTGCATAAGTCACTTTCCTGCCAGTGAACATTGCCAATTCTCCAAGTCCCACTACGCTGACCAGAGTTGATAAGTGTTGACATCAATGACAAAACCATATCAACATATCTAAAATACCAACAGTTAGAAGATTACAACAATACTGTTAAGTGCCACCTTATTGAGGGATTTTGATCAATGCCAATTAGTGCCTTTACCCAGTTTAAGGTAGCCTTGTTAGAGGACTTAAAATATCAATTAAGATGTTACCTCATTAAGGGATTTATATAATGGGACTTGTTAAAGTCTACCTAGTTAAGGGATTTAAGTTGTAGTTGTTAGAAAGCAATAGTTGGATGATCTCTTAAATTTTCCCTTGATAGCTTGATCAGATCTCAATATGCATGGCACTTAATACACACTGGTTGTGACTTCTCTACACAGCACCACTTCCTTTTGCTATTCACTTTGTATGTCACGTGTCCCTCTGCACTGCACTCTACCAATCTTCTATTCTTCGGCTCTACACTCTACCTGTTCACTATTCCTCGACTCTTCTCTTGGCCAGTTCTCTATTAGTCAACACTCCACTCTGTCAATATGCTTCACATACACACTCAACTATGCTAACACCACTTAGCACTTGTTCTTTTTTTCTTTCATCTTAGATCGCCTTCAGCTAGATTTCACTTTTTTCAAATTTTTACGATATAAAACTTTTAGAAAGAGTTCCAGAATTCTTTATACACTTTTTGTTGACACCTACAGGCATATCCTCAATCAGATCAATAAAGGATTTCAAAAGATTTTAAATTCAAATTCTCTCACTTTTTCTCTGTACGCCTTTCAGCAATTTTGCCATGTGGTCAACCAATTCTGCCACTGCATCTCCCAAGGATACAAACCTATGAGTCATGTTCAATCAAATAAATGCAAACTAGAGAATCTACATGTAATCATGCTTGACAACAAGATAAATGAAAGTTAACTTTACCAACAAATAATTTGGTATAGGCACAAACTTACCAGCTCATTCTTTGCCACCACAACTAAATGGCCGATCATTGCTTTGAGATTTATGGTGATCAGCTGACCTCCTTCTATCATACCAATGTACCAGTATGTGACTGTAGTTCTTTCTTTATCGGTTCATTCTTTGACTGTTAGTTTTTTGTGCTAGCATCATATCTCTGTTAGGATTCCCAAAGATACTGAGAGGGGGGATGAATCAGTATCTAACCAGTTTATGGATTTTCTGAACTTATTAAGTAAATTGCATTCCAAAATAGTGTACCGGTAAAGAAGAATTAATGTAGTAAATAAGAGAAATAAACACAACATAGAAAGCATAGCATAACACAATATTTTTGGTGAGGAAACTTGGTGTGGGAAAAACCTCAGTGGGATTTGTGACCCACAATATTTGCTCACTGGCCAATAAGTGAATATTACTTACAAAATGTGGTGGTTGCACATGCAAGAAGGCTCACTGCTCAATTACAAAAGGAAGTCTCACTGGCTTACAAAAGTGGATTATAGAAATCCAAAGTGATGTACTGCTACAAAAAGCATCTGCTATGCCAGATTCAGTACTGGTTTAAGCTCTTGCAATAATCATAAACCTTACATCAATATTCGCTCCTCATATCCATGTCCTTATCTTTCTTCTTACATCTTACAAAATAATCCTACAAGATCTCATACTTATATGAGTTATTTACAATATTGCATGTCGTCTTACAAAAAGATATTACAATTAAATACATTAAGCAATAAACAAACTTTTGTCGGCTTAGGGTGCCCATAAACATCTTTGTCGGTGTCAGTGAACTATTTGCTGGTATAGAGTCTGTTGGTGTTGGTGCTTGCCAGTGTCATATGATTTGAAGGTTTCCATCAATGACAATACCTTCAATCACCTACAATTTTCTCATTGGTGTGTGCTTTTTCCAACAATCTCTCCCCTATTTTCTAGTGAGTTACCGATTGGTTGAAGCAAACAAGTTTTCATGCCTGAGTCACCTTTGTATCCTTACCATCACCAAAGTGACCAGTCTTCCTGAATGATAGATCGGTTGAATTAATTTATTTTACCTTGAGCTGAATTAATCTTTGATCATTCAATACTAATGTTTTTTCCATTCAAATTTGATCATTCGATACCAATGTTGTTTCCATTCACTAATTCTTACTAAAAAGCAATGTCACTTTACCTTATACTACTTCACTGGTTGGTGGCTTCACCGATGAGTGTTGGACATCAATGACAAACCTCATTACATAAACTAGTGTACTAGATTTACCAACAATCCAACAATCACCCCCTTTGGAATTGTTGGCAAATGCTTCAAACTCTGGCTAATGAGATGTGTGGTTCATCTTCATCACTATAACAATAAGAATCGAGTCATTTTACTCTAAGTGATGAATATCTTCTCTTGTCACTAATATCTACCAATGCTCAAATACTCTAAACATATCTCCCCCTTCACAACAATGCCAAAGAGCCCTTGCTTGACACTTACATGACTACTCCCCCTAATCAGAGTAGTCCACACTCATCAATCTAGTTGTTTTAAAAAGAAAACTTTGAAAATCATACCAGATTGATGCAAAACTCAGATTGTTTACTTTATTGAATGGAGGGGCACAACCCCCAACTTACCTCTTAAATAGTCAATGGTGTCCTTTTGTAGTGGCTTGGTGAATATATCAACCGCCTACTCTTATTTTGGTATGTACTGCAACATCACTTCCTTTTCTTGAACTTGTTCCTAAGATAGTGATATTTGATGGCTATATGCTTCATTTTGGAGTGCATAACCGAGTTCTTAGATATATCAATGGCACTGGTATGTCACAATGAATTACTATTAGTCCAATAAAATTTTCTTCAATGCCTTCCAACATTTATTTGATCCAAACTATCTGTGTGTAGTTAATTTCAGCAGCTACATACTCGGCTTCAACTGTAGATTGAGATATGCAATTTTGTTGCTTACTTGTCTAGGATACAATTCTTTCTCCAAGAAAGAATGATCCTCCATCGGTGCTCTTCCTATCATCAATATTTCCAACCCAATCTGAATTAGTGAAAACACTTAGACTAAAATGTCCTTTGTGTGGATACCAAAGATCATACTCATCAGTCCCTTGTAGGTATTTGAATATTCTTTTGACTACCAACTTGTGTGATGTCTGGTTTTCTATGTATAACATATTGTAACTTACTGATCATGGACTGGTAAAGTGTCTCATTCACTTCGGTAGCCTCATCATATTTAGATAGCTTGCAACCTATGACCATTGGAGTTCCAATAGGTTTGCAATCCTCCATTCCAAAAGTCTTAGAATCTCTCTTATGTACTTAGTCTAATTGATAAAGATACCATTAACTAAGAAAATTGTAGGCCAATGAAGAACTTAATCTCACCAATCATGGACATTTCAAACTCTTGCTACATTTGTCCTACAAAGATTCTCCTCATCTCATCATCTCCCCCAAAGATGATGTCATCCACAAATATCTTAGAAATTAGGTGTTTTCCTTCAGTTCTTCTCTTCAGATATAGGTTACTGTTATCACTGGTTCTTTTGAACCCAATGCTTAGGAGATATGAGTGGAAGCTCTTGTACCAAGTTCTTGGTGCTTGCTTCAGCCCATACAGAGCTTTCTACAACCTACATACCATATTTCTCCCATCTTCAGTTCAAAACCCTTCTAGTTGCTCTATGTATCCCTCTTCCTCCAACACACCATTTAAGAATGTCAATTTCACATCCATTTGGTATACTTTAAATCTTTTATAAGCAGCATAGGCTAGCAGAATTCTAACCCCTTCAAGTCTAGCTACTAGTGCAAAGGTTTCTCCATAGTCCAAGCCTTCTTCTTGAGAATAACCCTTATAGACTAGTCTTGCCTCGTTTCTTATTACCTTTCCGGTTTCATTCATCTTATTCCTGAACACCCACTTGGTGCCTATTACCTTTTTATTTTTTGATCTAGGTACTAGGGTCCACATATCATTTTTTTTTATTTGTTTGAGTTCTTCTTCCATTTCTTTGAGCTAGTCATCATCTTTGAGAGCCTCCTTTTCTATTTTTGGCTCAAAGATAGAGAGCATTACACTCATTCTCTCTTGCTCTTCTTCTGGTTAGAACTCCTACATCCTTATCACTGATAATGTCTTCTACAGAGTGATTCTTTCTAACATATTTGGCCAATACTAGTTCATTCCTTGGAGATTCGTCTAGCGGTTTTATAGGTTCTATTCCACCATCTTCTTCATTTGCCACTTCAACATGATTTTCTTCTATAGGCTCCATCGATACATTGTATTCAAACCCTTTATAGTCTTCTCGTTTGCTTTTACTGTCCTGTTTATTCTTCTCAAAGTACTCATCTACTTTGACATTTTCTTTTTCCACAATCTTACTGGTTCTATTATTTAGACATCGGTATGCCTTTCTCTTTGTTAAGTAACCTAGTAGTATTCCCTTATCACTCTTGGGATCAAATTTTCTAGTGTACTCATCCCTTTTTATATAGCATCTACTTCCAAATACTTTAAAATAACAAACATTTGTCGAATAACCACTCCATAACTCATAAGTAGTTTTGTTTGTTCCCTTCTTTACCTATATCTTGTTTAGAGTGTATACAACGGTGCTTATGGATTCTCTCTAGAAGGTATGTGGCATATCCTTCTGTATCATTAGAGTTCTGACACAATCAATAAGAGTTCTATTTCTTCTTTCAGCAACTCTGTTCTGGGTGCAAACATTTGCCTCATTATTCCCTATTCCTCATAGTAGTTCATGAACTCTTGAGAAGTGAAGTCTCCTCCTGTGCCTTAAACACCTTAAAAATGTGAAAGGCTTCTGATTTTTCTTATACAAATACAACCCACATCATCCTTGAGAAGTCATCCACAAACAACATAAAATATCATTCTCCATAGAAACTCTTGGTTCTTATGGGACCGCACAGGTCTATGTCAACTAAGTCCAACACTCTTTCTGATGAGAAACTTTTACTGTTGAAACTAGATCTCATCAACTTTCCTAGTTGACACTCTTTTCACATAGCATTTTTTCAGGTTTTACAATGTCAGGCATACCTTTGATAGATTTTTCCTTGTGGACTTTAGCTATTCTATCAAAATTAACATGACACAATGTTTTGTGACATAACTAGCTATCTTCTACCTTGGCCACTAGAAAATTACCTATGGTTGTGTCTAGATGGAACAAATTGCTTCTTGACTGTTTATCAGTGGCCACTAGACTTCTATATTTGTCATTTATCTTACATATCCCTTCATTGAAGTCTAATTGGTATCCTTTATTCTTAAGTTTTGCAACACTTAACAAGCTATACTTTAATCCTTCTACCAAACAGACATCATCAAAATTTGTCTTATCATTAAGGGCTATAGATCCCTTACCTCTTACTGCACATGGGGCATCATTTTCAAACCTCATTATTCCTCCATTGCAATCCTCCATGTTGAGGAATTTTCTTCTGTCAACGGTCATGTGGTGAGTGCATCTACTATCAATCACCAATTATCCTCACTAGTTAGTGTTGTAAATCAATGCCATATCTCCTTTCTTTGTGTTGTCCTCTTTTAATACCAGAAAGGCAATGCCATCATCATCAAATCTCTCAGATTCTTCATTAGTAACTCATTCTTCTACAAGATAGCATTCCTTCTTTCTCTTGTCCCTGTCATTTTTGAAATTGTTCTTTCTGTCTCTATCCTTGTCAGGGCATATTGAAGAAATATGACCTATCTTATTATAGGAGAAACACTTTAAGGGTAACTTACCTTTGTATTTACCTTTACCTCTTGCCAATCTTCTTGCTAGTAGAGCTTCAATCTTGTCTTGCTCCTATTCTTTAGAGAGCAGATTGTCATTCTTATGAGAATGAGCGGTTCTAGTAGTGGAGCTACTACCTGTTTCTTTCCTTCTCCTTGTGGGTGTGTGTACCATGGATTCTTTGAAGGAAGCATCAATCTTTGGTACACATTATCATAATTACTCAAAATTTAAATGTGGTCAACTTTTTGATCAGTGAGTCAAGAGTTACACTAACTGTTCCCAAAGATCTGAGTTCTTGGATAGAAGAGACCCTTATGGCATATTATGGTAGTAGAGTTCTCAAGATTTTTCTAACCACATCCTCCTCCTCAAGTTTTCCTCTTGCATTTTTTATATAATTTACTACATTTATCATCTTGCTATATTGCTCTATGTTTTCACTTTCCTGCATTCTCATCTCATCATACTTTCCTCTCAGGCTGTCAAATTTGGCCTTTTGAACATGAGGATCTCCCCCATAGACTATCTTTAGCTTATTACATATCTGGAAAGCTGTTTTAAAATCTTTCACCTCTGCAAATTCATTATCTGAAAGAGTACTAACAATCATATCCATAGCAGCAGTATTATCTTGCCTTTCCTTTATCTAGTCAGGAGTAAGAGTCCCTAAAGGTTCATTGTCTTCTATGATCACATGGTTCTAGTAGTGTTCACCTAAGTATCTCTCCCTAAGCTGGTTAAGATTCTTTTGATTCTAGGGACTTAAGCTCTTATACCAATTGCTAGTCCCAACTGGTGCTGAGAGGGGATGAGTGAATCAACACTTAATCAAATTCACACAATTTAAATTTTATCTTTAAATCCTCATTTATCAAAAATCCAACAATATACTTAAATAGTGAAGTAAAGTATGTAAGCATGAAAAGTTGACAGTGACACCAATAAATTATCTTGTGGAAACCCAATAGGGTGAAAACCATGGTGTCTATAAGAACACAAAATTTGTACTCTTTTGTAGTACATCGTTTTAAGAGCCATCCCTATTAGGAGATTACAACAACATTGTTAATTGCCACCATGTTGAGGGATTTTGATTAAGGCCGGTTAGTTCTTTTACCCAATTAAAGGTATCCTGGTTAGAGGGCTTAAAAAAGTAGTTAAGATGTTACCCAGTTAAGGGATTTATACAACGGGACCTATTAAAGTCCACCTAGTTAATGGATTTAAGTTGCAATTGTTAGAAAGCAATAGTTGAATGATCTTCTAAATGTGCCCTTGATAGCTTAATAAGATCTTAGTATGCATGTCACTTAATACACATTGGTTGTGACTTCTCTGCACAACACTGGTTCCTTTTTCTATTCACTTTGGTGGTCACTTGTCCCTCTGCACTGCACTCTGCCGATCTTCTATTCTTTGGCTCTACACTATGCCTGTTCACTATTCTTTGGCTTTGCTCTCAGCCATTTCTCTATCATTGAATCTGAACTCAGCCAATCTACTTAACATACACACTTATCTGTTCTAACACCACTTATCACATGTCCTCACCTTTCTTCACCTTGGATCGCCTTCAGCAAGATTTCACTTGTTTCAAATTTTTATGATACAAAACTTTCAAAAAGAGCTCCAGAACTCTTTATACACTTTCTCTCAACACCTATAGGCATATCCTCAATTACATCAATCTAGGATTTTGGAAGATTTCAAACTCAAATTCTCCCTCTTTTTTTCTGTGCACCTTTCAGCAATTCTGCCACTTCATCTCCCAAGGATAGAAACCTTTGAGTCATGTTCAGTCCAATAAATGTGAACTCAAGAATCCACTTGTAATCATTCTTGATAGAAAGATAACTGAAAGTTAACTTTACCAACAAATGATTTGGTATAGGCACAAGCTTACCAACTCATTCTTTGCCACCACAACTAAATGACTAATCATTGCTCTGAGATTTATGGTGATCGCCTGACCTCCTTCTTTCATACTGGTATACCGGTATGTGACTCCACTTCTTACTTTACTGGTTCATTCTTTGGTTGTTGGTTTGTTGTGCTAGCACCATATCTCTTCCTTGTTTTCTAGTGAGTTACCAGTTGGTTGAAGAAAACAAGTTTTCATGCCTGAATCACCTTTTGTATCTTTACCATCACTAAAGTTACTGGTCTTCCTGAATGATATATTGATTGACTCAATTTATTTTACCTTGAACTAAAGTAACCTTTGATCATTTGATACCAATTTTGTTTCCATTCACTAATGCTTAGTTAAAATCAACGTCACTTTACCTTATACTACTTCATCAGTTGGTGTCTTCATTGGTGAGTGTTTGACATCAATGAAAAACCTTAGTACATAAACTGGTGTACTATATTGACCAACAATCGAATAGTTGTAACTAGAAGAAGGTGGTGAAACTAACTATTTAGATGAAGAAGGCTTAGTAATGATGTTATCTAGTTGTTTGTTTGAAGATGTCTCTAGTTTTGATGATGTTGATGAATTTGATGATGATGTTTGATTGGAAAATGAGAAACTAGCTCCTTTGGGAGTAACTTTTCCTTTAGGATGGGTCACAACGTTTGCAACTCTCAAGTTTTTTTGCTCTTCTTTGACTATGATTACTTTGCAATGCTCTAATTTAGAAGGTTCAAGCATGATGATGATGTTATCTTCATTGGTATAGTTCTAATTTGTCTTGGCGACTCCCTTGGATTTAGTAAAATATCCTTGCTCATAAGTAGGCAAGGGATCTTTGAAAGCTTTCTGATTAAAGTTGGTTGCATGATTCCTAACAATAATTTTGCCATCATTGATAAGGTCTTGATCTCATGTTTGAGTTTCATGCAGTTATTAGTTGTCTGACCCTTCTTTTGGTGATATCCACATTAATCATTTTCCCTCCACCATTTGGGCTTGACTTCAGGGTCATATGGTTTGGAGTCGTCAGGAAATATGATTATATCATTTGCCAATAGAGTCTTAAGAGTTGTTTCATAGGATTCTCCTAAAGGAGTGAAATCACGTTTAGGCTTTGAACTCTAAGGCTTATCTTGAAACCACTCTTTCAATTTCTTAGGAGGGTTTTCCATAGCACTTTTAGTATCTTTTAGGGCCTGTTTGCCCTAGTCAAATTAAATAATGCTAGTTTTGGTTTAACATTATCAACTATTCCATCATTCACAATATTTCTATTATTATCTTTGTTGTATTTCCAGTTTTTTTTTCTATTTAGAACTAGAGCCATGTCGTGTTTCCTTATAAGGTGAGATTTATCCTTTCTTCACAAGAACAACATTTAGTTTGAGAGAATTGTCCAACATCTTATTAAATGAAGGATGTACTTGCATTTAAATATTATATTATAACTCAAAAATTAGATTGTTGACAAAGATGTCCATCCTTTCAGAATCAGGAATGGGTCATGAATATCTAGAGAAAATATTTCTCCAACGTTTAAGGAAAGTGAGTAGAGGTTCTCTTGTTCTTTACTTTATATTTCAAAGGTCAATTGTGATGATTGGAAGACAAATGTTATAGGAGTATTATTGGGGAAATAGTTCGACCAGCTCCTCCAAAGATTTAATTGTCGTAGGCTATTTTGAGAACCACTTTATAGCTTGTCCTCCTAGACTTCTTGGGAAGAGATGCATAAGATATGTCTGTACATGCGTAACTTCCATATATAGAGCACATAATTCTTAGAAATGGTCTTGAGGATCTAAGTTGTCATCATGTCTATCAAATTTAGGAATTTAGATTCTTGAAGGAAATGGAGGCATGTGAAGATTCTTGTCGAATGAAAACAACCAGATTGTGTCCAAGGAATACTATAGAGAAGATTTATCTTTGCCTTTCATTTCTTTGATCTCTACTTTAATTTCTTGCAATTGTTTGGTTACCAAGGATAGTGGTGTCTCTTCTTCATTAATGATAGGGTTTTCAACATTGTAGTCAATGGGAAGTCTAGCTCCTTGTTTAGCTAACTCTAGAAAATGTTCTTCTTTTTCTCCGACCATTATAATTTTCATCATTTTTTTAAAATCCTTATCCTTTTGACATTTAGCTATATTATCTTATTTAGGTTAAGAAGGTTTGGAATCACTAGATGAGGTGTCACTATTACTAGCATGAGTGATAATTTTATTGCGAGAACTCCATCTAGAAACCTCTCTTTCTTGTCTTTCCCCAGACATATTGGAAGATAAAGGTTGATAAAAAATTGGTTGGCTTTATGACGAAGGTTTATCAAAGATTGGTTGCTCTTGAAAGAATGGATTAGTTTGCAATGAGAAAGGCTACCTCTTACTTTCGTTAGAATTCTTATAAGAGCTCTTGGTTAGAATAGGCATTTACAATTGATGTAATCAAGAGCTCGATGTTTCTTTGAGGTGATGATTGGATGAATAGATTAAGATAATTTTTTGTTTCAGGAATGATCTATCCTCTATAAGACATGATCTAAGAAGATGAGATTGATCAGATTGATGGATGATTGATTAAACCAACTAGGATATGATCGACCAAATTATGTAGCACAATGACTAGGGAATAATATCAAGATGCTATGCTTAGGATGAAAAAGACCAGGTATATGTTGTCCTATGATATATCAGGACTGGCCAGGAAAGTATGACAGAGGTCTATAAAAGATATGAAAATCATGCAAACAAAGATTTGGGACTCAGGAAGATAGATTTTCATATGACAAAATGCTTAAGACCATATGATAAAACTATAAGTAACTAGATGAAAAAGTAGGTTAGTTGTATGACAAACTAGGTTACTCATACAAAATGGTGTGATAAGTGTTCAAAGCACTCAGTGAAAGTTACAGGCTCGTATGACAATTCTTAGAGGCTTCTATGACATTTCTTAGATATAAGTATGACAAACAGGGCAATTAAGGTTTTAACTCGTATGGAATAGGATCAGACATGAAATGATCTTTGAGAGAAAATAGTATTTTGATCACTGAGTTTGATGCTTTAGTTTATTATTCAAGTTTTCTAGTTTTAGTTTCAGATTGTTCAGTGATAGTTTTAGATAGCTCAGGGATAGAGACATAATAGACAAGCAAGATGTAAAATTAATTAAAGCACATCATGCTAATCCTAATTAAGTTAGCCGAGAGAGAAAAAAATTTATTGCAGACATAGGTAGACACCTAGTAGCTAATCAAAATGCGGTCGCTAAGTCTCACACAATAGATTCTCAATGTTGTATTAGCCAGCTCAAAATGCTAATGGGGGCACAATATGGCAAGTATATTTGGATAGTTACTATCTCTCTTGCACAAAGATTATCCTCATTTTATTGGTGAACTAGGTAGCTTCGATCCTAGATTTCTTAATAAGAGTTTTCATTTAAAGTTGCCCCTTGCTGTCATGCAAGGATGATTGAGGCCTATAGCCCAACAAGGCACCAAACAAGATGTAGTCATGTAAGCATGATTAAACCATGAGGCCCTACAAAATGCCCCAATATGAGTTATCTCAAAGAGAAAACTCAAAGAACTTCGTCCTCCAAGACTTGAAACCCACAGAGGCCTATTTATTATAGTGATTCAGAATGCTTAGATCTAGCTGTGCTCACTTTGGTCATTCTCACAAGGTGATTACTTTTTCTCACTATGATAGACCTACTAAAAGAACACAAATCTTGGACTAGAAAAGCTTCAAGGGTCAGGATTTCTAATTGTCTGTGCAAACAAGAGAATACTCTCCTACCTTTTAGAATTTTCTCAAACATGAAAAAATAGATCTATTTATTTACCACATTGCAATTTAGGTGCTTGGAAAATAATTAAGAATACAAAAATTTTGCTTTCATCTCCTTAGGCAACCAACAAAAACAATGAATCAACAATCATATTGCTTTTGAGCGATATAGGCATATTCTTGGACAAACGTTCCGCAAAAATTTGGTAGGATGTGAAAATCACTTAGATAGATAGAAAATAGATTAGGGTTAGCATTAGCATAAGAAAATTCATGTTAGAAAACCCCTAAAAACCTCTTTATTTTTCAGATGAGAAAATAGTAATCCGTATGAGTTTTCTCATCTGACCATGTGAGGATTCTCACCTACCCATACGACACAAGGTAGAATATCATATTGTAATTAATATAATGTCGTACAATTTTTTGTAGAGAATGTATGGGTATAATCCAAAACATGAGAAATTGATGATCTACAAGGCCAAAAAATTGAGTATTAGTAACTTGCCCCACAGCGGGCGCCAAAAATGTGTGTGTGAAATTTAGAATTTGTATCTGAAACACAAACACTCAAAAACTCATTGCATACATGGTTAGTTGATCAAAGTTAGTGAATGTAAAACCATAATAAATCAACCTAATGCCTCCTGAAATATGCAAGTATAGATTTTCTCTTAGACTTATCTAAGCAAAACAAGTGACTAGACTACACTAAGATAGAGGATTTAATCTATATGAATGCATGATTAAGCTATATGAAATCTATATGCTAACATGATTAAGCTAATATAATTAAGATAATATGTAGTAAGCTAAGATGCAATATTGTGAATGACTCTAGAACAAAACTAGCCTGATAACAATAAAATCTCTAGCCTTTTTTTATTAAGAGATGAGAGCCTAAATTTATAGAAAATCTAGAGAAAAAGCAACGGTCGATATTGATTGTTGATGATGATGAATAATGATGAAATACTAAGGTCCTAACTAGTACTAAGGGGGGGGGGTGAATAAGTACACAAAGAAAAACTACTTCAACACTTTGTCATATCAAAACACAACTAACCAGTTTTCACCACTAAACTTAACCATAGCTATACCAGTTAAACAAAAATAGTTTAAACATCATTAAATAGAGCTCAAACCTTGATAACTACCTACTGATATAATCATGCATGAGTTGTACCAATAATACCACAACCATTTAATTGTGCATGCATATCTAACTTAATCAAAACCACATAATCATCACACAAAAATCTCACAACCCATAACACACATATTTTTCACATCGAAACCCAAATGGAAAAAACCATGGTGGGAATGAATATCCACAAGATGTTTGTGAACTCTTTTGAAGTCCACTTTGTTAGGATCCTAAACCCATTAAAGACTTTACAATAAAGGTCTAGTTAGGGATCACCCGATTAAGGGATGGCTATATACCTTGTTAAAGGTTCAAACCATGTTAGGAGTTACTTCGCTAGAGGATTTAAATAACTAAAAAACCTTGAGCCACCTAGTTAAAGGATTTAGAACAAATCCTATTAAAGCTACCTAGTCAAGGGATTTACCTTCTGTTGAAATGGTTAGAAGACAACAGGTAAAACATCAATCTAATAACAACACTTCTTGCTAAAGAAGATCCTTTTTAGCTCCTCTTTTCTGCAATCGCACTCTATAGATTCCTCACTCTTGTTTGGCAAGTATAAAATCTCCAACACGTGGGCACAAATACAACTTTGCCAACCACTATAATAACAAAACTCATCAACCTTATAGACAACAAATAGGTGGGTAGCATAAACCCTAAACCCTAAATATTTCAAGTTTACACTTACAAGTGGTCCAATATTAACCATCCAAACACATTACATAGAATGAAATGATCTAAAATAGATCTCTAGACATTTTTTATTGTCCAATCTTCACTGCATCTGAAAATCAATAACCCATCATGTGCCCTTCGTACACCGCTAAGAAAAATGCTCATTCCCAAGGTAGGCATTTAATGCATTCTCTTCATACATAAGAACCACAAATAAATCCTTCATGTTCACACAACTAATGTGGTATCTCAATCCTTATCCTTATTCCTTAACTAACTAATCACAAAACATCATCGGTTGCACCACACAAGCCAAACCAGTAACCCTAGAGTTGAACTAAGACTACCTTCTGGTAGTCACACTTAGTGAACCCCGACACCTATCCACTCCATCTTGGTTGACCATAACCACTTCCAATATTCATACCAGTTCATACCGGTTCACCTGCTTGAGCACTTATTGACATCAATGACAACATACATTATCACCGCTTCATCATATGGCAACAATATCCTCCTTTGGCATTGATGGTAATACTCAGTGTATCATTTCTCAGTATCTGCACCATTCTCAATAGCATATACCAGTTCAACTTAAATGATCACCACCAACACCTAGACTTCTCACTATGCACTTTTCTCAATCACTTATTTCATTTCCCCTTTTGGATATTGATCTTCAAACATATATCTTCTCCCCCTTTGACATCAATGCCAAAGTGGAGCCACAAGCTTGTGGGCTCCACTATGTTGCTCCCCCTATGGAGTAGAATCCTTCAGCACATCAATCTTGTAAGATCTGACATGGTAGTACCTGACTGATGTGGAGTACACATCTTTAATTTACTTCATGAAGGGGTAGAACCCCTAATGCACCTATCAAATAGGTAAATATAGTATTCGGTAAGGGCTTAGTGAATATGTCTGCTAGCAGCTCCTTACTTGAAACATGTTCTAACACAACCTCTTTATTCTAAACCTTTTTTCTCAAGAAATAATACTTAAGCTCAATATGCTTGGTCCTAGCATGCAGTACCGGATTTTTGGAAATATTTATTGCACTGGTATTATCACAAAATATACTCACCGGTTCAAATATAATTACTTTGAATGTTCCAACCGGTTTTCTCTCCTCCAAGCCAAAGGTCTTCAATACCTCTTTGATATACTTGGACTGGGTAATGAAGATACCCTCTTTCATCTGCTGAATCTATAGACCAATGAAAATATTTATCTCTCTAATCAGAGACATCTCAAACTCCTTTTTCATCTCATCTACAAATGCATGACTCATATCATCATCTCCACTGAAGATTATATTATCTACAAATACTTCACATATCAGAATTTGACCACCTTCAGATTTCATGTAGATGTTATTGTCCTCACTTGTTCTTAGAAATCCTATCTTCACAAGATTAGAGTGTAACCATTTGTACCATGCCCTTGGTTCCTATTTCAATCCATATAGGGCCTTGTGTAATCTGCACACCATGTCAGTATCTGCTGACAAAGAAAACCCATCTAGTTTCTCAATATACACTTATTCCTCTAGGATTCCATTCAAGAAGGAAGACTTCACATCCATTTGGTATACCTTAAATCCCCTGAATTCGATAAATTCAAGTAGCATTCGAACACCTTCTAGTCTAACCACTAGGGAAAAGGTTTCTCCATAGCCTTCTCCTTCTTCCAGAGCATATCCCTTGCATACAATTCTTGCCTTCTTTTTTACCACTGTGCATTCTTCATTTAACTTATTCCTGAAGACCCATTTGGTACCTATGACATTCTTGTGTTCTATTCTAGGTACAAAGGACCTTGTTGCATTCTTCTCTATCTAGTACAACTCCTTTTCCATTTCCTTTATGCAGTCGTCATCAGTAAGTGCCTCTCTAGCAGTCTTAGGCTCAAATTCTGAAATCATGAAAGAATTTTCTTTCACCTTTCTCCTTGCAAGTATTCTTGGATCTTTGTCTCCTATGATCTACTTTGGATCATGATACAATCTTACATACCTAGGAATGACCTTAGCAGGTTCTTCTTTCTTTTCCTCTTCTTTTTCCACTTCATCTTCTTCTTAACCTGCCAAAGCTTCCATCAATATAGAAACACTAAGGTCTTTCTATTGTTTGTCACTTGTTTCTTTCTTAACTGGTTCCCAGAAGGCTAAACCTGGTTCATCTTCTATTTTCTTGTTGCCGATTTCCTTAAGCTTCTAAGGGAATTCATCAACCCTGATATTAATACTTTCAACAATCTTCTGAGTCCTATTGTTGTAGCACTTGAGAGCTTTGCTTTTAGTGGAATATCCTAGGAATATTCCTTCATCACACTTAGCATAAATCTTACTCAAGTGCTCACTTCTTCTGATATAGCATTTACTCCCAAACACTTTGAAATAACTCACATTGGGCATTCTCCTATTTTAGTACTCATAGGGGATTTTGTCTTTACCTTTCTTAATGTGTACTCGGTTCATGGTATAGACTGCAGTTCTCACCACTTCTCTCCAAAATGTGTGATCGACATATCCTTGGATCAACATAGTTCTAGCTACTTCAACCACAGTCCTATTGTTTCTTTCTACTGTGTCATTCTGTTATGGTGTCCTTGGGGCAAACAATTGCCTCTTAATCCCATTCTACTCGTAGTACTTATTGAATTCATCAGAAGTGAATTCACCTCCCTGACTAGTCCTCAGGAATTTTATCCTTCTACCACTCTCCTTCTCCACCAATTCCCCAAAGGCTTTCAACTTTCTGAATGCCTGAGATTTCTCTTTCAAGAATGTGACCATCATTCTTGAGAAATCATTGGTAAGAATCATGAAGTACCGATCTCCCTGAATGCTTCTAGTTTTCATCGGACCACACAGATCTATGTGCACTAGATCAAGTAAGTTCTCCACGGAAAAAGACTTACCTTTGAATGTTGAGGAGGACATCTTCTTGAGTTGGAATTCTCTACACAAGGCATTCTCCAGTTTGTTGAGCAAAGGAAATCCTCTTAGTGCCTTTATCTTACTAGCCTTTACAATATTGTCAAAATTTATATGACAAAGTCTCCTATGCCATATCCAACTGTCATCAAATTTCACCATCAAACACTGACTAATATTGGCATTCAGTTGAAATAGGTTTCCTCTGGTCCGCTTACTGGTGGCAATAAGTTCACCACTCTTTCCAATTATTCTACAGACTCCACCTTTGAATTACAGTATGAGTCCTTTATCATTTAGTTGAGCAACACTCAAAAGATTATTCTTAAGGCCTTCCACCCAATAGACATCATCTGCACTGCTCTTTCCATTTAGTGAGATGGATCCTTTTCCTTTCACCCTGCAAGGTGCATCATTACCAAACCCGAAAATACTACCATCATATTATTCAAGAGACAAAAACTTTCTCTGGTCACCGATCATGTGGTGAGAACACCCGCTATCAATGATCCGCTTGTTAGAGTTGTCAATATGTGAGACAAGGGATTTCTGGTTAGACAACTCTTCCTTGAAAACCATAAAAACTATGTCCTGATTCTCTTCATCCTTAGATTCCTCATTGGTAACACCTCGATCCACTGCAACAAGACAATTTGTCCTACCTACTACTTTTTACTTCCTAAGCCTCTCTAGTTTATCCTTATTGTCATTATTAGGACATTTAATAGCTATATGTCCTATCTTATTGTAGGAAAAATACTTCAGAGGAAGGTTACCTTTATATTTTCCAGTGCCTTTTGGAAGTCTCTTGGCAAGAAGAGCTTCAAACTCCATCAGAATCTCCTCAATGTCCATATCTCCGCTTGGCCTGGATTCATAATTGGTACTGACCTCTTTTCTTTTCCTTATCAGTGCGGAGGAAACAAACGCTCTAAAGGCTGACTCGGTCTTCCAAACACTACCATCATAGCCATTCAATTCATATGCAGTCAACTTTACAGTAATAGAGTCTAAAGATACCTTGGTTTTGTTGATAGACCTTAGCTCCTGAATAGCAGCAACCCTGATAGCATAGACCGATAAAAGTGATCTCAGAACTTTACTGATAATAGTGGCATCATCAATTGTTCCACCAGTGCTCTTGATGTCTCCAACCACTATCTTGATTCTTAGAACATACTACTGAACAGTCTCTCCTTCAACCATCCTCATATCTTGAAACTTTCCTCTAAGGATTTCTTCTTTAGCCTGCTTGACATGTTCATCACTGTCATAAATGGATTTCAATTTGTCCCATACTTCTTTCGGATTGTTCTTATCTTGTACATAAATAAACTCTACATTGGACAAGCTGCTAATAAGGGCTTCCATGACTTGCCCATTTTCTTGTATCTCTCTTTTCTAATCATCGGTTAGAGTACCAGAGGGGATTACATAAGCATTCTCAACATAGTTCCAATGTTGTGCACCCAAACTCTTGATATATATTTGCATCATGTCCTTCCATATTTTAAAGTTGTCCCTATTGAACTTAGGACCTTCCCTCTTCATCATTAAAACATGATCTTTTGCCTCAAGCAGTTAATCTTATATCACCGAGGACCTGGATAAGCTTTGATACTAATTGATGAATAATTATGAACTACTAAGGTCCTAACCAGTACTGAGAGGGGGGGTAAATTAGTACACAAAAAAAATCTACTTCAACACTTTGTCATATCAAAACATAGGTAACCAGTTGTCTTCACCACTGAACTTAACCATAGCTATTATAGTTAAACAAAAATACATTAGACAACATTCAATAGATATCAAACCTTGATAACTATTTCATTGATATAATCATGCATGAGTTATACCAATAATACCACAACCATTTAACAATGCATGCATATTTAACTTAATTAAAACCACACAAACATTACCTAAAAATCTCATAACCCATAACACATAAATGTTTCACATGGAAACCCAAATGGGAAAAACCACAGTGGGAATGAATACCCACAAGCTGTTTGTGAACTCTTTTGAAGTCCTCTCTATTAGGAGCCTAGTCTTGTTAAAGACTACAATAAAGGTCTTGTTTGGAACCAATCCTCTTAGGGATCACCCGGTTAAGGGATGACTATATACCTTGTTAAAGGTTGAAACCCTATTAGGAGTTACCTCGCTAGAGGATTTAAATAACTCAATAACCTTGAGCCACCTTGTAGAGGATTTACAATAAAGCTTGTTAAACCTACCCAGTCAAGGGATTTACCTTCTATTGAAATGGTTAGAAGACACCGATCTAATAACAACACTTCTTGCTAAGGTAGATCCTTCTCAGTTCCTCCCTTCTACAATCACACTCTGTAGATTACTCACTCTAGTTCGGCAAGTATCAAATCTCCAACACGCGGAAACAAAAATAACTTTTGCCAACCACTACAATAACAAAACTCATCGACCTTATAGACAACAACTAGGTCAGTAGCATAAACCATAAACCCTAAATATTTCAAGTTTATACTTACAAGTGGTCCAATCCTGGTTGTCTAAACACATTACATAGAATGAAATGATCTCAAACAGATCTCAAGACATTTTGCATTGCCCAATCTTCACTACATCTGAAAATCAATAGCCCATCATGTGCTCTTTGCACACCGCTAAGAAAAATGCTCATTTCCAAGGTAGGCATTTAACACATTCTCTTCATGCACAAGAACCACAAAGAAATCCTTCACATGCACACAACTGATGTGGTATCTTAATACTTATCCTTATTCCTTAACTAACTGGTCATGAAACATCATCGGTTGCACCACGCAAGCCAAACCGGTAACCCTAGAGCTGAACTGAAACTACCAGCCGGTAGTCACACTTAGTGAACCCCAACACTGGTCCACTCCATCTCGGTTGACCATAACCACTTCCAATCTTCATACTAGTTCATACCGGTTCACCTGCTTGGGCACTTATTGACATCAATGACAACATACATTATCACTGCTTCATCATATGCCAATAGTTGAGTGGTCAAGATTCTCTCTGAAGTAGCACAATCTAGGTGATTTGATGTGATTGGATGCTTTCTTGAGATTTGAAGAAGATAAGATTGAGATAATATTAAAAAATTGATTTATTCATTAAATATGCTAGGATATTTAATTAAATAAATAGAATAATTGATTAAAGAGATTTGATGATTTATTTGATTGAAGTGATTAATTTTTCATGTGAAATTTATGATTTAGGAATTAATAAATTAGGTGCACAAGATTGATTTAATTTGCTTTGGTTAGGACCTTGGTGATATAATCAACATTAGGGACCCATGGTTTAGATGACCATTTTAGATCCACAAAAATGTGTGTGTGAAATTTGGAATCTGCATCTAAAACACAAACACTCAATAAATCATTGCATGCATGGTTAGTTGATCAAAATCAATGAATTTAAAACCATAAAAAAATGACCTATTGCCTCCTAAAAGATGGGAGTATTGATTTTCTCTCATATTTATCTAAGCAATACCAATGACTAGACTACACCAAGATAGAGGATTTAATCTATATGAATGCAAGATTAAGCTATATGACATCTAGATGATAACATGATTAAGGTAATATGCAATAAGATAAGATGAAATATTCTCAATGACTCTAGAGAAAAACCAACATAATAACAATAAAATCTCTAGCCTTTTTTAATTGAGAGATGAGAGTCTGAATTTATAGAAAATCTAGAGAGAAAGTGATGATCGAGATTGCTTGTTGATGAGCAGTCAAGATTCTCCTAGAAGTATCTCAATCAAGGTGATTTGATGTGATTGGCTTCTTTCTTCAGATTTGAAGGAGATAAGATTGAGCTAAAATTGAGATAAAATCAAAAAAACTGATTTGTTTAATTTTCATTTCTTAAAGCAAGCTTTCTTTGATTTATTCCCTTCTATTCAATTTTGAGATTTAATTTATTTAATCAATTTTCTAATATTTCTCAAGTTATCTCAAATTAGATTTTCAAAATATCTCAAGTTTATTTCTTTTCTCAAATTAATTCCTTTATGATGATTAATTCCTTTATGATGATTAATTCCTTTTCAATGATTAATTCCTTTTTTTCAAATTAATTCATTTTTGATGATTTAATGGAAAATTGATTTATTAATTAAATATGTTAAGATATTATTCATCAGTTTTTTATTTGGAGGATGGCTTTGCATTTGCGTGCATGTCATGCTAGGACCAACATTTCATAGCTTGTGTCCTACGCTCTGCTTACTTCGTTCTGGGGGGTTCTTGCTTTCTGGGGGTTGGTTTTTGCTTGCTTATGGTTGGGTTTTCTGGGCTGCCACAGAGTTTTTTTGCAACCCTTTTCTAATTCTTTAGCTCTGGGTTTTTGTTAGGGGCATGTGGGGTTTTAGGGCTGGGTTTTCTACCCTTTTTTTCCTTCTTTTAGTATTTTCTCTGGGTCCATGGAGAATAGAGGATTATCCTCTTCTCGAGTGATCTCTAGAGATCTAGATATGGCTAATCTATCTCACTCGATGCAAGAATTTGGAATGGAATACATGAGTAATTTCCAATCATGGCTAGGTGTCTCTTCTTCAAAAGAGCCTTTTTGCATGAAAAAGGTGAATGGTTGTTTGGAGAGATCCCAAGATCATCCAGTTCTAGTTATTCAACCTGAGCAAATTTTTAAGGATGTTGAATATTGGTGTAATCATTTTCTCATATATAAATTTATTGGTCTTCGCCTCTCTATACCTATTTTAGAGTCTTGGTTACACCATGTCTAGAATCCCGAGAAAGACATGGAGCTACTTATGGCAGCCAATAACTATTTTCTGGTTATATTTTCTAGCCTCGCAGATAGGAACAAGACTTTTTAGGGTGGCCTTTATTTTTTCAAATAGGTGGGACTCTTTATCAAACCTTGGCATAATGGATTTAATTTTTCTAAGGAGCTTCCCTCTCATGTTCTTGTGTGGATATGATTGCTAAGGCTTCCATTGGAATTATGGAGAGAAGATATTCTTCACTCAATCTCACTACTTCTTGGTAAACCTATGGGTTCGACTTCAAAAACTCAAGATCGAAAGGTAATTTTCTATGCTCGTATATGTGTAGAAATTAATTTGAATAATCCTTTTCTAGACTCTTTGGAAATCTATTTGGGGAAATCTTCTTGGATCCAACAACTAGACTATGAGACCCTGCCATTTAGATAGAAAATTTGTCATGAATATGGTCATTTACAACTAAGATATCTAAGAAATAAATCTTCTAAACTAGTTGTTTCTGATTGTCCTCACTCTATTTTAGGGGAAGATAAGGGGAAATCCCCTATGCCTAACGGTCCTGTTGATAAAGATGGCTTCATTCCTGACAAACATCAGAATAAAGACAAAGGAAAGAAGAGAACCTGGTTGGGTAGGCAGAATGATATGCCTCTAAATAGGTTTGATGTTCTAGATGATTTGGTCCAAGATGAAGGAGTTCCAGTTGAAATGTCCTTGGGTGCCCAATTACAACATGAGGTGCTAGATGGGGTTTCCAAGAAAGAGGGTTGGACCTTGTTGATACCCTAAAAAATATCTATAGTAGCTGCTAATTATCCTAACATATCTGTCATCACCAAGATTTTTGACATGGGAAGAGGTTGACAATACTTCTTCTTATTTAGTATAAAATCCAACATAATGTAACCACATTATCTTAGGATCATCCCTAATAAAGCCAAAAAGGGACCAGTAAAATATCCTTCACCAATTACTATCTTATGTGTATATCAGGATAACTAAGCTGATCTAGTAATTCCAGTATTGAAGGAGGTAATCGGAATAGCTATACCAAATGCCGATATTGAGAATAAGGGTAGAATAGAAACATTTCACAATAGTGATGAAGTGAAGTTATCCCAACAAAGAAAGTATAAGCACAAGTGTCATTTGAGCTTATTAGAATAACTTGTGAAGACAGAATAACACATTAGAGACATTCCAACTAGTGAGAATTATCTCGATGACATGTAAATAATGCAGTATCAGGCAAACTATCCCAACTATACACCTGTGGTTGAAAGTTGGATATCAGTGGAATCTATGGTGATACATAAAATGATAACCTTATTGGTGAAGCTGATAAAAATCACAATAATAGGATCATCAAAAAG
The DNA here is from genome assembly GCF_030272615.1 of Cryptomeria japonica. Classification (NCBI taxonomy): domain Eukaryota; kingdom Viridiplantae; phylum Streptophyta; class Pinopsida; order Cupressales; family Cupressaceae; genus Cryptomeria; species Cryptomeria japonica. The sequence goes on from NC_081415.1 coordinate 38,067,544, forward strand.
TTGATAGAACATCTTATCCTGAAAATGAATATATCTAATAGCATTGGAATAAGACACTTCGATAATGCATCCTCTTCTAAGTACCTATATTGATATAACTTATAAAGATGAGATACCATCTTTTTGCTTCTCCAATAGTAAAGGTAATTTTGATATAGCATTACTTAAGAGGTACTGGGGATAACTTACATAAGTAGAATACCGCATAAATGTCGCTCTAATCAATAAAGTTATCATGATACTTTACAAGTGAAACAATAGTGGGAAATTTATCTTGATCTGAGATTCAAAGAACAAACAACCAGATAGAAAATGAGAGAAGGATAAAACCCTTATTGGGATAACTTGTAGTGTCAGGAAAGTGAACTTTGGGTATGGTGATATCTAAAATAATATCGATGGACATCGACTAAGACATTATGGGTGTGGACAGATAAAAAATAAAATAAATTGAAGACTACTTGTTGGGATAGCTCAAGCTGAAATGATAGAAAAGGAAGGAAGACCAGGGATAAGCATTAAAAGTTTGACATGATTTGAGAGAGTGAATTAGCCTATTAAATATTGAAATAAATTATTCAAATGCCTTTTCCTAGAGAAAAATATCATGCTACAAGGTAATATCCCTCGATAGTATAACACATCCTTTACATGGAAATTGTTCTTCACTCATGGTGATGCAAGGAAACTATGTGGGAAAATGACACTTATTTGATTGGTTTCAATATGTTGTCATTGATGGAAATATGACAAGACGTTCTTGCAAAGGCTCTAGCACTGATAGGTATCTTCACTGGTAGGAGGAATTCTTTGGGTACCAGCATTACAGGCTGACATGACTTCATCGGGATAAAGGTATTGAAGGACGACATTATTTTGGAAGATCCGACATTGGAAATTGATTTTTATATTTATGTATATATGTTATTGAGGCGACATGTATGTTCATTTTGTAATTATCTTTGTAAGCTGACATAAAGCATGATGGATTGTAAGTGTATATTGGTCAATTAATTAAATAATTTTCTAAGGTGTAAGGATAGGAGAATATGATGATGTTTATTTATACAAAAAATGGAAGAGAGATCATGTATGTGAGGAAATTTATGTAAGAGGTTATTTCGGTAAGGGTTTAGGGTTTCAGACCGGAACAGATAGAGCTTAACCAAAACTATTTTTAGGCATAGAAGATCCTATCATTGTAGATCACTCATTTCTCTGGATTGTAGTTTGGATTTGTGTGTACTTAGTGAGGCTCCTTTTTTGATTAAGAAGTGTGGTCTGGGTTATAAGTCTTCCTGCATGTGCAATCCCTTATATTTGGTAATATCTTTTCATATGGCTAGTGGATTGATATTGTGGGTCACTAGTCCCACCATGGTTTTTCCTCTTTGATTTTTTCCACATATAATTTGTTGACATTTGACACTCAATTGGTTGATTTTACTATGTTGTCATTGATGGAAACATGGTATTGTGTTCTAGCTTCATATTTTGGTTCAGTTGTGTACTGGCAAGCACTTCACAGACACTACACTGACGCCGACATCGGTAGGACAAAATAATTTCTTTGTTTACTAGCAATGCACGCTGACATGGTTTAGAATATGGTTATCAGTATTAGAGGCCCACATCTCTTGGATCCGACATCAACGATTCTTTTTAATATTTATGAACTCATGTTATCTAGCAAACATGTAATTTGATATTGTAATTATCTTTGTAAGATGACATAAGGCATGATAAGTTGTATAGGGTGTATAGGTCAATTTGATAGATCATTTTGTGACCATCACCATGGAAATATGGCATTGGAAGGAGATAATATAGTATATGTAAAATATATCAAAGAGATCATATATGTGAGGATATATATGTACGGTTTATTCTGGTAAAGGGTTTAGGTTTTCAAACCATAACACATAGAGCTTAAACTAGAACTATATTGTAGCATAGAGGATGCCATCGTAGTTGTTCAATGCTTCTCCAGATTGTAGTCTCAAGTTATATGTAGTTAGTGAGGCTCCATTTGTGATTGAGCAGTGTGCTCTAGGATGTAAGCCTTCCTGGAAGTGTAGGCCCTTTATATTTTGTAATATCTCTTCATATGGCCAGAGGATTGATATTGCGGGTCACAAATCCCACCGTGGTTTTTACTCTTTGAGGTTTTCCATGTATAAATCTATGTGTTATGATTCAAATTTATTGGTTGCTTTACTTCTTTCAATTATTTATGTACCAGTATACCAGTTGGCATATGCGTGTTTTAATAAGGCTAAAATTTCTCATTTGAGTATAACACTGATTCAACCCCCCCTCTTAGTGTTATTGGATTCCAATAATTTGTGTCAGAGCCTTGTGCCTCAGAGGATGTTTAATAGCTAAAGGAAGATCCTAAATCCACAATCCATGGACATGGCTTTGGAAAAGCAACTTAAAATGGAACTTGAAGATTATGATGCTGAAAGGTTGAAGAACTTAAAGCTACAAGATGAATTGAATTCTACTAAGGAATTCATTCTTGTCCTATAAGAGATGTTATCATTTGTTCAGTCTAGGAGGAAGGAACTTTTACAAAGTTAGGATGATGAATAGAATGATGCACTTAAGGAACAATGTCAGGAGAACACGGTTATGAAAAATGAAATGCAAGCTATAACTATGAGGATGTTTAAGGAGATTGAGGACCAGAAGAAAATAGAATAAAATCTTTCTATATCCTTGAAGAAAAAAATTGAAGAATGTGGCAGGTTGGTTCATGAGAATGATATGTTGAGAACTAATTTAGTACAATCCCAGAGTAATGAATAAGAGCTTGAGAGATAAATAATAATTTTGAGAGAAGATTTAAGTACTACGAGTGTAAATAAAAATTCAAGATTAGCTAAGCACTGCTAGATGAGTTATTGAAAAGACAAAGGAATATTGGAGATTCTAGTGGACTTGGATTTGAGCAAGGACAAAGTTCTAGTACTTCTAATGAACATCAAAACCATAAGGCACAGGTGAGGTAATTTAATCCTTATAAATTTAATGGTAGATTTTTTCTTTGCAATAGATTTGGTTACATGGCTAGATAATGTAGAAACAGAGGAAATCAAAACCCTGATTCTGGTCCCGGTAAATGTTTTAAATGCAATAAGTATAGTCATAAGACAAAATATTGTAGAATGAATGTCAAATGCTATGCATGTGGAAAGTTTGGACATATGTCTAATCAATACGGGTTGAGCATTTTCACTTATTTTAGAAAAGAAGTCAAAGGCACAAAGTTACATGTTATGCATGTAATGAGGTTGGACTTGCTAAATTCTCTAGAAGCAGAAATCCACCAGTTCATAATGGAGGATCAAATGAGAAAGGGAAAGATAAGGTTAGTGAACTACAACAAGATCATACTCAGAGATGGGTTAGGAAGATTGAAGAACAAACATCATATGGAAATGCACTAGTTACTTATCTGGTAGAGAAGGTTGCTCCTACATCGGCAGGTAGCTCATCCAATAACTGAGGCAGATGTCTTAGGGGTAGGCAAAATTCATGAGGATGCTGCATATGCCCCGCGAAGAGGTTCTAGTAGATGTTGTAGACATTGGAGATATTTATGCAGCAAGGATATGTTTTGTTCGAGATCCGATATCTTTCACCAGTAGTCATTTATGTCAATAGAAGATTAGGGTTTTTCATGGAGGATAAAAGGTTGAATTCACTTTATTATTGATCACCTTGCATTCAAAGTGATTTCAAAGAGATCAAAAGAAACTTAGAGAGATCAAAGGCATTTTAGAGAAATCAAATTTCTTCTTGAGTGATTTCACTGGCGACTAGAAGAATTTGTAAAGCGTTTACACAAAAAGAAATCAACAAGTATTTACCTTTAAACATGGAAGCGGGATCATCATCTATTCCTATCTTTGTTGTAAACCCAACTATAGTAGAGGTCAAGGATCATCCCAAGCCAATTTTCAAGTGTTATCTGCATGTGGCTACCCTAGAATATTTGGTTGGAGTGTTTTACCATTTTCTAGAGGGAGTTGTCTATGTTAAAGATGTTAGGGCATACATACACTATCACATTGAGGACTTGGGAACATCTAAAATAAAGGGCATGTACATGAGCGAGCTAATGGGAGAATCTAGAAAGATCAAACTGGCATACAAGCACATTGAATACTTAGGGTTTATAGGCATTCTGGATATTCCAGAATTTGATGATGAGATAATCAGGTATGTTTTGAGAAGAGTACATGGGGAGTTCATCTACTTAGATATACCTTACAATATCACCAAGGAAGTCATTAGGGCAATCACTAGTTTACTATTGGTTGGGAAACATCTAGACAAGAAGGTTTCAAATGATTATGTCAACAAAATCACTGGCAATTGACACCTCACAGGTTGAAAAGAAAAACATAACCAAGATGAGTCCTACTGAACCCATGATGATGGTGACACAAAAACTAATGATGGAGGGATCTACAGATAAAGGGATTATAGATCAATCAATCACTATTTTACACAGACTAGTCCCATAGTGCAAGATTAAAAATAAAGTGAGCCTATAAGACAAGCTTAAGATAATCATTGAGCATATTTCAAATGATTTTCAATCCTTACAGCAAATTTCAAACCAACAAGCATTGGAGTGGTTCACTCAGGTAAGAGAGTTGCATTTGATCAGGTGACTGAATCTAAGAAGAAGAAGATTGATGAAAAGATGAAACTGATAGATAATTATTTGAAGCAATGTACAAATTGTTGGTATTTTGCATAGAGATTTCATTAATGATATGTTGTCATTGATGCCAATCAAATTGGTAATGGTATTCATGTTATTGTTGATATTGTTGTTTTTGATACTGGCTAGTAACTAGTAAGAAGAGCTTTGTGAAAAATATTGTAAACCGGTATGTAAACTTTGTGAGTTGAACTAGTCTAAATGTGTAAAGGTGTAAACCGTTAAACCTTTCTATGTAATATAACCGGTAAACCCTATCAGCTAATAAACCCTAGCCGATCAAGTTTGATGGTTTATTATCAGATAAGAGGTAATGATGGAGACACATGTGATCATTGAATGAGGATATGTTCAACTTGTTTTGGTGCATTTGTTTTTGTCTAGGGAAGGATTAAAGTGGATTGCATCTAATGCATAGTGCGTGATGAGTTACAAATTTTGATGAAGCAATGATCATGGAGCGGTTGTAATTTTCTTAAAGAATGTGAAGAGATTTTCATGATTTCTAACGGTCAAGATTGTACTGACTTGTTTGTAATCTTGATGATGAGAATTAGTTTTTCATTGTGTTACTAGCCTAATTGATTTCTATTTAAGGTCGATGAAGTTGTAAAGATTATTGGCAAGATTGGTAGAAAACTTGTTGAGAGTGTAGTTGCCTAACCAGTGAATGGATCTACACTTTGAGTGAAGGAAGATTGAATCTTAGAAGGATCTAATCAAGAAAATCCAGTGCTACTCAAACAAATCAAGAAAACGTATTGTTTTCTAATAATTATAGTAGAAGTTAAATCCCTTAACTTGGTAAGCTCTAACAAGCTTGGTTAATATTAAATTCTCTAACAAGGTTGTCCATTAGTTTGGATTTTTAAATCCTCCAGTGAGGTTTCTCCTAACTTGGTATGGTGCTTTTAATGAAGGCATATTTGTAAATCTCGTAACCGGGTGATTCCTAACTGGAATTAGTTCTTAATAACACTTATTGTAAAGCTTTCATAGGCTTGGCTCCTAATAGGGTGAACTTCAGAAGAGTTCAGATAGCTATCCTTGTGAGTCCCATCTCACCATGGTTTTTATGTATTTGGGTTTTCCACGTATAAACATTTGTGTCAAGTGGTGAATGCTTTTGTGGTTGTGATCTTATTTGTTGATATGGTGAATTTATAATAAGGCATGCTATGTAGAAGCATTGAGAGATGAATATGTTGAGTTATGATTAAACTTTTTTGATGTTTACAAGATTGAATTTCTTTACTATTAAAGTTGTCATAATGGTTAAACCGGTTGATGTCAAGTATTCTTATGAATATTGATCTTGACTAAGATATGTTTACTTTGTTTGATTGAGTTTGAGTTTGGGAACTTTGTATCACTTTTTCAATATAGTGATTCACCCCCCCCTCTCAATATTCTATCGGATACTTATTCTTTCATCAATACCATCAATTGGTATTAGAGCGACTAAGGTCCTCTTAATCTAAAAGCCTAACAGCTTGAGGAAAAGATCTTTTAGATCATGATGATGAAAGAAGGTCCGAAGTTCAACAAAGATAACTATAGAACATGGAGTGATAGAATGAAGGTTTAAACTAAGATTCCTAGTAGTTAGTATTGGGATCATATAGAATATAAGCATACTACACCTACTGGACCCCTGACTAATGATCAGAAGAAAGAACATCAAGAAAATCACCAGGCATTATAAGCTATTATCAGTTCCCTATCTGATGCTAAATATGTAGATGTTCATGGTCTTGAAACTACACATGAAGTATGGAATAAATTAGAAGATATTTATAGTGGTGATGAACATGTTAAGATTTCCAAAGAGGAGATTTTAAGAGGAAAGTTTGATGACATGAGAATGTCTGAAGGTGATAATATCTAGCAGTACGGTCAAAGGATTAAAGAGATAGTTGGTGAGATAAAGAGTGTAGGAGGGAAAGTGGAAGATGACACAGTAATTAGTAAGGTACTAAGAACCATGCTATCAATCTATGCTATCCGAGTTGCAGCTATTCAGGAGCTGAAATCCATTGAGAAGACAAAGGTAACTCTTGACTCTATTATTGGCAAACTTACTACTTTTGAACTAAATGGCTCTGATGGTAGTGTACAAAAATCAGAATCTTCTTTTAGAGCTTCTACCTCTAACCCATCCATGAGAACAAGTAGAGATATCGGCCATAACTATGAATCTAGATCTAGTAGAGATGTTGAAGATGAAGACAACTTAGTGGAACTTGAAGTATTGTTGGCAAAATGACTGCCTAGAGGCACTAGTAAATATAGAGGTAAGATACCTTTAAAATATTTTGCATGCAATAAGATTGGTCATATAGAGGCAAATGACCCTAATGGTGAAAATGAATACAAGAGAGACAAATTTAAGAAGTACAAGGGTAAAGGCAAGAGAGATTGTCTTGTAGCTATTGACAGCAGTATTACTAATGAAGAATCTGATGTTGATGCTAGTGAGGATATTCCATTTGTAGCTATTAAGGAAGACATATCAGATTAGAAGGCACTAGTATCCAAAATGGATAACTTTGATGATTGGATCATTGATAGTGGTTGTTCACATCACATGATTGGTGATTGGAGAAAATTTCTTTCCTTGAAGGAATTTGATGGCGGTGTCATCAGATTTAGCAATGACTCACCGTATATGGTTAAAGGTAAGGGAGTTATTTCTCTTAATGGGAAGAGTAATGTTGATGATGTATATTGGGTTGAAAGCCTAAAGAACAATATTTTAAGTGTGGCACAACTTAATGATAGAGGATACCCATTGGAGTTTAGAAATGGAATGTACAAAATCTTTGACAACAAAGGTAAATTGATTGCAACCGGGAAACAAACCAAAGGTAATCTATTTCATCTCAATCCTAAAGTTAGCAACTATTTGATTGCAAAAATAGATGATAGCTAGCTTTGGTATAGGAGATTTTGTCAAATAAATTTTGACAATATTGTTAAAATAAGCAAGTCTAACACAGTAAGAGGTATGCCTCAGCTAGACAAACCGGTTAATGCTCTTTGTAAAGAATGTCAACTAGGAAAGATGACTTCTTCAACTTTTAAGAGAACGTCTTTCTCAATAGAGCACTTGTTAGATTTGGTTCATATAGATCTATGTGAACCAATAAGAACAAGAAGCATTCAAGGTGACAAATACTTCATGATCTTCATTGATGGTTGTTCAAGGATGATGTGGGTTACATTCTTGAAGGGTAAGAATGAAGCTTTTAGTAAATTCAAGGCATTCAGAGCCTTAGATGAGAAAGAGAGTGGAAAAAAGATAAAATGTCTAAGAACAAATAAAGGTGGTGAATTCACTTCTGCAGAATTCACTAAATATTATGATGATAATGGTATCAAGCGGCAACTTTCTGACCAAGGACACCATAGTAGAATGGTATAGCAGAGAGAAATAATCAGTCAGTGGTTGAAGCACTATGTTGATACAAGGAGGTGTATCAAAAATATTTTGGAAAGAAGCTATAAGTATAACTATCTACACAATGAACCAAGTTCTGGTGAAAAAAGATAACGACAAGACCTCATATGAAACCTGCTATGGGAGATCACCTAATGTTAGCTATTTTGAGATATTTGGATGCAAATGTTTTATTAAAAGAGGTGATTACATAAGCAAGTTTGAAGATAAGAGTGATGAAGGCATATTTCTTAGCTATTCCACCAAGAGTAAGGCCTATAAATATTTCAACAACTAGACACACAAAATTGTTGAAAGTTTTGATGTTCGTGTAGATGAATGTCTTGAAATTTCAAAAGAAACCAGTTATGAGAAGAAGGATGAAGATTCTTGCATTTTTCTTTTGGAACTTGAAACTGTTAAATCAAAAACAGGTAAAGAAAATCCAGATGTACTTGTTAAACCGGAACAAATAAATTCAGAGGAAGACAATAATGAAGAAGCTGAACCTAAAGAGAATGATCATGTTATTCCTAGGTATGTGAGACTGAATCACAGTCCTGACCAGATAATTGGGGATAAGGATTTCAATGTACTAACTAGAAGGAGAATAAGAGAAAAATCTTGCATGATCTCCACCTTTAAACCTAGAAGTGCTAAGGAGGCATTTGGTGACGATCATTGGGTGAAAGCTATGGAGGAGGAGTTGGATCAAATCGAGAAGAACAACACTTTGACCCTAGTACACTGACCGATAAACAAGAAAGTTATAGGTAATAAATGGGTGTTTAGAAATAAATTAAATGAAGATGGTGTTGTAATTCACAATAAAGAAAGATTAGTATGTAAAGGTTATGCACAAGAAGAAGGAGAAGATTATGGAGAAACTTTTGCACCAGTATCAAGGTTGGAAGGTGTCAAAACATTGGTTGCATTTTCAGCTCATAATAAGTTCAAGGTATACGAGATGGATGTTAAGTCTCCATTCTTGAATGGGATACTGGAAGAAGAGATTTATATAGAGTAGCCTGATGGTTATGCATTGACAGATAAGGAAGACATGGTATGCAAATTGCATAAAGCCTTGTATGGATTAATGCAAGCACCCAAAGCATGGTATGAATGACTTCATACTTATCTGATGAAGATAGGCTTTACTAGAACTAGTGATGACAACAACATTTATCTCAAGTCTGAAGGAGATGAAATACTGGTCAGTGAAGTATTTATAGATGACATTATATTTAGAGGTAATGATGACATGAGTAATTGTTTTAAAGATGAAATGAAGAATCAATTTGAGATGTCATTAGTATGGGAAATAAAAAATTTCATAAGCTTACCGATATAGCAGATGAAGAATGGTATTTTCATTACTCAATCAATATGAAAGAGGTTTTGAATAATTTCAATATGAGTGACTATAAACCAGTTGGAACCCCAATGGTTATAGGTTATAAATTGTCCAGGGAAGATGCATCTAATTTTGTAGATGAAAATGAATACAGGTCAATGATTGGCAAATTACTCTATGTTGTTCACAGTCAACCTGATATTGCCCATGCAGTCGGTATTATTTCTAGATTTTAGAAGAATCCAAAGGAAGCACATCTAATGGAAACCATGAGAATTTTTAGATATCTAAAAGGTACTATTGACTATGGGTTATGGTATCCATATGGTGGATATTTTGATTTGAAAGTGTACACAAATGTTGATTGGGCAGGAAATATTCATGTCTAGAAGAGTGCTATGAGTGGATCATTATTTCTAGGAGGAAAGCTAGTGTTCTCAAAATCTGATTCCCCTTAAGACCTTTATAGTAATATGATAAACTCTGCCTACAAAAGAGAAATCAAAGAGAAGGAAACTTTCAGAACAACATATGACAAGGTTTGATTAACCTTCTACACTTCGAACTTGTCCAAAGTTCAGGTGGGTATACCCTTTTGTGAACTGAGTTCACACTTCTAAAAAGACAAATCCACAGTAAACCAGTCCGAAAACCAATGGATTTTATCACCTTAAAACCAACTGAAACAAAGAGATAAAACTTCTACTCTTATTTAGTATTGACCTACAAGCTATGTAAAAAGACAACCACAATAGATACCAGTGCTTTATCCATTGGCCACAGAGTCGTCTAAGTTTAGGCAATACTCCCACAATCAAATATCCCCACACATCCTATCAGCTCCGCTTCCACAGATCCCCATATATGCCTGACATATACAAGAATTTCACTCATACCAAACCAAACTGCATTTATCAAATTCAAAGTATCCCACAAAGAATTTACATATAGAAATGATTCCCACGTATTTAATTCCCCTCTTGAAGAGAAAAGTTAAGAAGCACATCGACTTGAAATCACCTTACAACCCATATTCAAAAGGAATAACCCTAGATTACTCAAAATGAAACAGTAAATATTTGCAAAACATAATTGAGGAAAACACAAATTTTAAGCTCAAAATCGATGGTCTGTATATTGATATTATTTCAGGAAGTATTACAAAAACATTTCAATGTTCTCCATTAAGAGTAAAAAAAAAGCTCATATAAATTTCTGCAGCGTTTCCTTACAATTCCTTGCGATCCTTTTTTACTAGTCCTAGTATCCATTTATAATAACATTGATGCATACCAAGCTTTGGACTTTCCTAGGAGAGTTTGTTACAATCATTACTTCTCTTAAGAAGTAGTTACAAAACCTTTTCCAAATGTGGTTACAAGTCTTTTTCAACATCCATAGCTTCTTCTACTTGTTGTTCTTTTGCAACATCTTCTAACTACTCCACATCCAATACTACATATTTTATTGTCCATTTCTGGTATACATCATTAGTAGGCCACAAGAAGTTAACCACTTTTCCTTTTGTCTTGGCTAATCTTTTCCAAGAGTTCCTCATTTTGCTGACCTCTGAGTTTAGAAAACCATAATGAGATTTGATTTTCTCAATCTCCTCAATTGTTTTGATAAATATGGAGGCATCCTTTGAATTAATAATGCCTTTTATTCTCAATGACAATTTGGCTTCTAATTCCTTAAGCCATATTTGTTTATCCTTTAATTGTGTTGGACTAGCAAAACCCCCTAGGAGTAATTCAAAAACTTGATTAGTGTACTCTTTCTTGTACAAGTTGATCTTTCTATCTGCATTATCTACTCCTTCTACCAACTTTACTAAATCCTTTGTCATATCATTGGTAGATTTAATAATGGGGTCAACCCTTGCCTCATCATAGGATACATAGATAAGTTCTATATCCTGCTCTTTGGGCTTCCACTTGTCAAAAATAGGCATTAGAACAGCCTTGTCTCCATTTAGCTCATTCCACATTTCCAAAATCTTACTCATATATTGTACATTAGTGAGGACCCTATGGTGTCAACAAAACTCAAAATTGTAGCCCTTACTCTCTCTTCATATTTCTTTGCATACAGGGCTTGAGCTTGTTTTAGCTTCTCCAATTCATGGGGAGTGATCTCAATCAACTGGGAACTAGAAGGTGCTGGAGATGGTGGGAATTCAATAATGGGGTTGGTAGGTGAAGGCCTTGCAGGAGAAGAAGAGATCATCAATGTTGAAGACTCACCTTGGTGGTATTGTCCTGCCAACTAACTTGTCAATTTGGAAATGATGTTATCTTTACCTCTTACCTCTTCCTTGGCATTGTTGTAAGCTTTTAAAACTGTCTCCAACTTAACTTGGAAATTTGCCTTTTCCTTGGCCTCTCTTTTCGCTACTGCAACACTAAACTTTGTAGTCTCTAGGACTGTGCTTTCAGCTTCTACCACCCCAATGCTTTGTACTCTTTTCGCTATCATACCTCCAAGGTAACTTGACCTTGGGGTGTCCTTATTCCTTCTATTTTCATCTCTTTTCAGAGACCACATAACTAGGGCAGAATTATCCTTTTTGAAATTGACTCACTCCATAGGTTTAGTCTCCTTCCTTACTGCCCCTAAAACCAAGGCATCTGCTATGTCCCATTCAGGGAGAATGAGGACACCAGCCTTAGCCACCACGTCTCTTCCTTGCTTAGGAGTGATGGTCTTGAACTCAGTAATCATCTCTTGCTTTATTTCTTCCTCCACCATAGATGGATCCTTGTGTGGCTGCTCACCTTTCCTCTTCTCACACCTAGCATTAAATTGATCAATATTCTGCTTCCACATGAATTGCATGAAAGCTCCTGATGTGAAAAAGTTATTATCAGCCAAGAAATCTTCATTGGCTTGTTTGATCTCAAGATCCAACTCCCGGCCTTTGAACTCACTAGTGGTTATATTCGTCTTGGCATTAAGGGGCTCTTCTGACATTCCCTCTTCCACTTCATCATAGGTGTAGGCTATCTCTCCAAGACTACCTAATTGTAACAGTTGCTCAGCTGCTGCCTATTCATCTCCTATATGAATAGGGGATTGAGATGGGGAATACAAGGGTTCATCATATTGTACTTCCTTTCCCACTCTTTGCTTCTTTCGGCTCCCCTGTTGTTGGCATCAACACACTATAGTTGGAATTCTTATGTAACATGTAATCACCTAGAGGGATTGCTTTGGCAGATGTAGACCTAGTTAAAACTAGTCTTGCTTTCTCAAGGTTTTTCTTAATCACAACCTCCCTCTTTTCTTTCAATGTATGCATTACATCTTCAAAACAAAGAATTAAGAATTTTACCTTTTCTTCAAAGGGGTGGAAACTGGACAAGGGGTCATAGCTAGTGTCAAATTGGTGCACAAAATCAAGGGCCTTCTTATAGGCCACCCACTTTTCTTTCCTTAGCTCTTGCTCATCCAAATCAAACTCATTCCTGATGAGGCCTTCAGGGAACTAGAATTGGTGAGGTCTACCTTTGCATACTGCCCTCTTTCTGAACATGTCGTCAAAGAAATCTTCAGGGTTGACACACCTTGATTCTACTGTTGATAAGTGGTAGGGTTGAAGGAAATCTTCAAAACACTTCCAACCTCCTTTAGTTATCACAAATTGGCGTGATATAGTTATTGTAGGGAAAATGGTCCCTTTACCTCTACCTGTTAGCTCTACCTCTTACATGCCACCAATTTGCCTAAGAACTTCTACAATTCCTACTTTGAGAGGGACCTGATATGGCAACAAAAATGGAGTGCCTCTGAAACCATACACTCTAAAAACTGTGGAGATAGGGTATAAGTACATGTCACCCCAATTGTGGATAATTTTAATGTTTTCAGCAAACTCTTTTGGCCTAATGAATTCCAAAAGAACCTTAGGGACTCTTGGATTCTCTAAACATATAAGAGTCCTAATCTTGGATGCAAAGCACTTATCAAATCTCAAGTAGCTAGCATCCTCCTTGTCCCATGAAAGCACTGTACTCCATAACTGAACTGACATCTTCTTTCCATCCTTTTCTTTCACAAGATCCAATCCATTTGCAAAATAGTCACCACCCTTGACCAAAAATATGTGCATGAGGAGGGAATACCATCCAAAAGGTCTATCCACTTTCCCATTCTTTATCCCTATCAAGCCTTCATGGATGGCATCAGTAACATAGGAAGCATAATCAAAGGTTACTACCAGAGAAGGATTCAAAATTTGAGCAATCATTAACATGCAATGAGTTGGCATATTTGCCTCAGCATCTTCTCCTAAAATTTGGTAGAGTGACGAGTATAATCCCTTGGCTCTAAGGGTGAACAGATTTAAGGAGAAAGGCTGCATAGTATTGGGTCCTACAACTGTTAATCGACCTATCTTCACAAAGAATTCTTTAAGAGGCCCACTCCTAAGGTGATTCGTCTGTGCATTGTAAACTTGAGCTAGCGATTTAAAATTGATGGGTTCTAAAAAATTGGAAAATTCACTAAGCCCAAAAGCATTTCTAAACTCCTCATTATTAATCTCAATGAGGGGTTTTCCATTTATGTCCCTAATATTCTTTGTAGTGGGGTCATAATTATGTGCAACCTGAGTTAGAAGGTCCACATCCATGAACACTCCAGGAACTACCAATTTTCCTAAATCTAACTCCCAAATGTTGTTCATTGGGGCTGGGGAATGTCTCATGCCGAATCCGACCTTGAAAAGACCCAACCCAGACAATCCTACCTGGGGGTCTCTCAGCCAATTGCCTTTGTCGTACAATCCTTCTCCTATTTTCAAGTGAGGTGCTCTTGGCACAAATTCTTTTACCTTAGCAACCACATTAGTTGACAAGGTCAACTGTTCTAGGAAATCATCACAAATCGCCCTTTCTTGGTAACTAACCTTCCCTGAGAACTCCCTTTTAGGTGCCATCTTAAAATTACTAGGAAAGCAACTTAATTACTAACCACACAATTCTGTAATAGATCAAAACCCCAATTGAAACAAACTATCAAGTAATTGCTAAGCAAGAGTACAAGAGAACCTGTTCTTGGCTCGAAGAATTCTACTCTACACCTGAAAAAATCTGCTCTGCACCCACTTCTCTACAACAGCTCTTCAAAATGATGTCTTCATTCAATTGATATGAGATCATATATGGTAGTCAGGCTCTTAACTGCAACATTGATACTGCATGCTTCGGTCGTCCCTTCAGAATTGAATTCATAGAAGAATTCAAAAATTTCACTCCAACGGGTCATAACACACCTGTGTATTTTTTCTGTCGCTCTTTCGCCATTTCGTAGAGCATAACATCCTTGCATGTTCATCTAGCAAAACTACGCTAGCTATTAGATGATATCAAACTTGCACTGCCCTTACCCTTTTACTTTTCCTCATTCGGCAATGAGCTAAAATCCTTTTGCTACTTCGCAAAGAGTAGCCAACGTGCATTTTAAACCAACAAAGCCACACCTGCCGTCTAATCAGATGGAACCTAATCGGTCTTTATCTTTGTTTGATCTCTTTACCTTAATGTCAGGCCCTACCTTCTTTTCGCCACTTCATGGGCTTTAACCCCCAAGCATTTTCCTTTTGCGAAGCCATGCCAAGCATTAGATGGAACTCTAACAGCTTGGCCTTTAACTCTGATTGGGACCGTCAACCCATTTAACTAACCGTGCCTCATCTTGATGGCTAACGGTTTTCACTATTTTGCAGGGGTTAATCTACTTCCATCTTTGGGCCACGAAACAATGAGAAGCATTGGATCAATCTTGTGATGAACACCTTTTAAGTGGGACCTTTAAATGCGGGTATTACATACCCCACTTGTTTACCAGTTAACAAATGCCACGTGGCACTCGACTATTAGCCCTGAAAGCTTCTCTGGGTTCAGTTCTGAATCAGCCACCTGTCTTATTTCACTATTCCCACATAACTGTCGATTACACCTTAGTGGGCCCTTAATTTCTTTTAAGACCACGTGTCATCTGACACATCACCATCGAGCCCCACATGAAGAAGCAAATGTCATTCCACGTCATGTCGGATAGAACCTCTATTTGTCTTTCACCATTTTGTGAGCCTTAATCTTCGGTTGGTTTGTAGCCACAAAATAACGAGAACCCTGGGATCAAAATGAAGTTGATCGGCCTTTACATTTATGCCTTTGCCTTTCCTTTGGGCCGACTGGCTCTTTTGCCATTTCGCAAGCTTTAAACCCCGAGCATTTTCTTTTTGCGAAGCCATGCCAGCCATCAGATCTCAAGAACTTGCATGATACTTAACAACTTACTTAAAACTAGCAGATGTGGGTCTTTTGACTCAACTTTATCCACCTAACATTCGGTCATTCCTGAACTGATGTGTCAACTTCTTATTTTTTATCTTAGCTAGCGAGACTTCCTACTTGGAATGCCATGTCATTTCACCATTTCGTAAAAGCTATCTTGTGAGCACCTTCCTCCTGCAAAACTACACTAGCCATTAGATCTCGGGGACCTGCACATCTCTTATGCCTTTTAGGAACCTCCTTTGCCTGGGCCCAAAAACCTTTTGCTATTTTGCAAAGAATAAACTGGGAGCAAATCTCGGCCGCAAAACAATGAGAGCCGTCGATTTCTTTTAAACTTGATCACCTTTTAGCCGTGGGAAAAGTCTTCACCATTGGGTCTTGCCAAACCTTTTCGCCATTTCGTGAAAGGTAACTTTCTTATTTTGGCTACGAATCAACATGAGCCGTTGGATTCGAAACGAGATGGGGTCTCGTTAAGCCAGCCGCCAATACATACAGTCAAGCTTGCTTTTGCTTTTCGCTATTTCGCAGGGGTTAATCCACCTACAAATTCGCCTAACAAAATAGCGAAAGGCGTAGATTAATCTGAAAGTTGCGCGACACTTACAAGACCTGATAACATTTAGGAAAAGGCATAAGCGATAGGCATAAAAATCTTTAATTAAACAGAGACTGCCTAGGCAAGTAACAAGGGGGGACACTTTACAAGACTCGGAGACTCATTACTTAAGTGAATAAAGTAATGTAGAAATAGAAGCCAGAGGGTTTTTTATCAGACACTTGATTGATTAAAAACAAAACCCTTAACCCTTCAAGACCTAGAACAGATTTGAAGAAACTAATAGCATACCTGACCCAAAAATTTCAAAACTTAGCCAATCATGGGTAAAGAAAACCCATTTCTTAAACAATGATAACAACTAGTTTCATGGAGTAGTAAAAAGAAGATTTACACTTCACAATCTACTGCTAAAGCTGAGTATGTAGAAACTTATATGAAGTGCACACAAGCTATGTGGATGAGGCACATTTTGGAAGGTTTAAAGATGGAAATCTCAGAACCAATAAAGATTTTGTGTGACAATACAAGTGCAATAAACATATCAAAAAATCATGTTTTTCATGCAAGGACTAAGCACATTGAATTGAAATATCACTTCTTGAGGGAAAAAGTTCAAAGTAAAGATGTTATCCTAGAGCATGTCTCTACCAAGGAGCAACTTGTAGATATATTCACCAAACCTCTGCCTAAGACCACTTTTGAGTATCTTAGAAGTCAATTAGGGGTTGTCCCTCTGCATGAAGTTAGTTGAGCATGATGCTAATTGCATCAGTCCCTGAATTACTTGTAGAATCTTATATAAATTGATGAAGAAGTGGATGTATTCCACAAGGGGAGCACCAACATCAAAGTGAGCAGAATTACATTTACTTTCACTTTGGCATTGTTGTCAAAGGGCGAGAGGAATAATGTGATTGAAGAGAAGAATTATGTGTCTAACTAGGTGAACCAGCAGCAAGCTGAAGATAAACAGAGCAAGGTGAATAATTGATAATGTAAACCAAGATTCCTATTCACCAATCTTAGTAGCAATAAGAGGCATTGATGTTTCTATTGGCATCAATGCCAAATGGGGAGATTGTTGGTATTTTGAGTTTGTTGGTATTTTGCATAGAGATTGCATTAATGATATGTTGTCATTGATTTCAATTGAATTGGTAATGGTATTCATGTTATTTCTGATATTGTTGTTTTTGATATTGGCTAGTAACCGATAATAAGAGATTTGTGGAAAATGTTGTAAACCGGTATGTAAAGTTTGTGAGTTGTGTTGGAAAATGCACAATCCAATGAGAAATTGTAGGTGATTGAAGGTATTGTCACTGATGGCAACCTTACAATCCTATGAAACTGGCAGGCACCGACACCGACAGACTCTATACCGGCAGATAGTTCATCGACAGCGACCAAGATGATTACCGACACCCTAAGCTGACAGGATTTTGTTTATTGCTTAATGTATTTAATTGTAATATATTTTTGTAAGCCGGCATGGCATATTTTAATATGAATCATATAAGTATGAGATCTTGTAGGATCATATTGTAAGAGGTAATTGAAAAGGATAGAACATGGATATGAGGAGTGAATATTGATGTAAGGTTTATGATTATTGCAAGAGCTTAAAATGGTACTAAATCTGGCATAGCAGATTCTTTCTGTAGCTGTACATCACTTTGGATTTCTATAATCCACTTTTGTAAGTCAGGGAGACTTCCTTTTGTATTTGAGCAGTAAGCTCTAGGCAGTGAGCCTTCTTCCATGTGCAGGCACCACATTTTGTAAGTAATATTCACTTATTGGCTAGTGAGCAAATATTGTGGGTCGCAAATCCCACCAACGTTTTTCCCACAGTAGGTTTCCTTGCCAAAAATTTTGTGTTATGGTGTTCTTTCTATGTTGCGTTTACTGTTCTTATTTACTACATTAATTCTTTTTTACCGGTACATTGTTTTGAAATGCAATTTACTTAATAAGTTCAAAAAATCCATTAATCGATTAGATACTGATTCACCCCCCCCCCTCTCAGTATCTTTGGGAATCCTAACAATTGCTATCAGAGCATGGTCCTCTATTTTCAAAAGCCTAACAACTTGAGGAAGATTCTGACACCGGTAGAGATGGAAAACTTGAGAAAGCAATTGGAAACAACTCTTTCACATTATGATGCAGAAAAGTTGAAGAATATGAAACTTGAAGATGATCTGAAGACTGCATAGGAAATTATTCAAGGACTTCAAGAAAATATCGCTATTGCTAGAAACAAAAGAACAAAACTTTTTGACAAGATGCAGAGTGATGATGGTGAAAAAGAAACTCTTAATGACCTTGTGAACAAATTGAGACAAGAAAACAACAATATGAGGAAGGAGATGCAAGATATGACTATGAGGTTCTATAATGACATTGAAGACAAAAAGAAGATCGAAGATGACCTGGTTAGAAGACTAAATGATGCTAGAAATGCAAACACAAGACTCAGTCATTAAAATGATATGTTGAAGATATATTTGATGCATACACAAAATGATAGAACTAAACTCATGAGACAAATGGGAATCTTGGAAAATGAGCTGGTTGCTGCAAATCAACACAAAGAGAAATTCAAGAAAAGTTTAGAGGAACTTGATAACATGCTAAAAAATTAGAAACCTGATGGAGATATAAATGACCTTGGCTTTGAAGTTGGTGAAAGCTCTGGTAGTACAAACAATCTTGATCACAGTAAACCAGTAAGACAATCTAATGCTTACAAATTCAATGGGAAATGCTTTAATTGTAACAAGTATGGTCATAGAGAAAATCGATGTAGATCTCAAAACTATTAGAACACTAATGCACCCATCGGTCAATGTTTTAAATGCAACAAAATTGGTCATAACTAAGAAAATTGCAGAATGAATCTAAGATGTTGTGTTTGTGGAAGATTTGGACACTTATCTAATCAATGCAAAACACATACTGACATAGGATATGGAAAAGCTATTCAGAAAAACAATGTGACTTGTTATGCTTGTAACAAGATTGGATGTATTGCAAAATTTTGTAGAAGGCATCACTGGCAAATAACAAAGGACTCAGTTTGAAAGGTAAAGAGAAGGTTGAAGAAGTAAAGCAATAATTTTCAAAACAATGGATTAGAAAGTCAAGTCAGAATGTTTATGAAGCTATTCCTTCACTGGTAGAACAAAGTACCACTCCACTAGAAGGAGATTCTTCATCTAACTGAAAAGAAAACTTTTGGGGGTATGGCAACAAATTTAAAAACATGTTGATTTACCCTTGATTGCTGGTAAGAAGTTGAATTACTTCTTTACCGACAGATGTGTTAAGTTTCACTTAACCGACAGGCATTCAATGTGGTAGTTGAAGGAAATGACATTATAAAGCAAGTGCTTTTGGCTCTTTTTCATTCACCAAGCATTCAAACTTCCTTAGAGCGTGAAAATCCCAAGCGAAGGCATCCATAGTGAGAAGTGAAGCAAATCATTCAAGCACTCACACCTAGAGGAAGATTAAGGTATTTATACAATGGCTTCCTCCTCTGCACCTAAATTCATTACAAACCCTACAGTAATTGAAGTGATTAAATGCCCTAGGCCCATATTAAAAATCATTCCCAAAGTAGCTAAGAAAGATGATACCCTAGGAGCATTTTCCAAAATACCCAAAGGAGTTGTATATGCTAAGGATCCTAGAATTTACATACATTATCATATTGAAGAACTAGGTGTTGATGAGATTATGAACATGTATAGGACAGTTATATGTGATGTTAATGGTAATGTAAAACTAGAACACAAGATAGTTGAAACCCTAGGTTTTGTGGAGATACTTAGCATCCCTAATTTTCCCAAGGAGGTTATAAGGATTGTATTGTGCATGAGTACATGGGGAGTTCTTTTGGTTAGATTCCATTCATAAGCTAAGAGAATAAGCAAATAGGGTAGTGACAAGCTTACCTTCCACTAGTAGCAGGCCTGATAAGACTAAAAAGGTTCCAAATGACACTATATTGACCCTAATCGGTGCAACCTATGACAAGAGATTCTTGAGAGTAAATGATGTAAAGGATATCAATGTAATATTCATTAGCATGATTCTTGGATACAAAGCTACTCATGCCAATAGATTAAACTATGTTTCTAGCTTATGTATCAAGAGTGCTTATGACATGGTAAACAATTATGCAAAAATTGACATATGTGATTGGTTAAAAGATTAGCTAATAGACAATATGAAGAAAATCAAAGGTGACAAGAAAGACACATTCAGATTTGGTAACTTACTTGTATGTCTATTGCTATATATCACCAAGGAAATTCCTAGTATTGGTAGAAAGGATTTTGGATTTGACATACCGGTAGGAAAACAACTTTTGGACATTCTTAATAACATGGGAGATGACAGCGAGAATAACATAATTGAGCACTTCTAGGCACTGAAGGCTAGAATGAAAACTAGATATAGACTATCTCAATCCATAGTTGATAAATATCAAAAGGAGATATGTTTTGTCATAAAGAAAGATGAAATTTGGATGGAGACAGTGGTTCCAAGGATAGTTTGGGTTACAGAGATGGGTTATGAGGCACATGAGAACATAATTGAAACTTATGCTAAAGCCCTTCTAGTAGCCCCTAAAGAACCAATAGAAGAAGTATTTGGAAATGTAGAAACCATTGAAAGCAAAGTTCAATCGCAGAAAAGAATAAAGAAAATAGAATAGACAATTAGAAAGGGAAAAAGACAAGCAAAAGTAATCAAGGAAGAAATATTGAATAAAACTGGTATTAAGGAGAGCGACTTAGAATGATTACAACCAGAAACACATCTTTCACCAGGTGCTACGTCCTTTGATAGTGAAATACCGATAGAGTTTAAAAGGGTAGAAAGAAAAAGAAAACCCTCATTGGTACCCTCTCTTGCACCCAAGAGAACAAGACAGAAACAACAGGTAGTAAGGCCTCTGGAAAAGAAGATGACACCAAGATAGAAGAAAGAAAAACAAGTTGTTCCTCCCTTAGTTAAACTTCTAAATGAGGTAACCAAAGATGGTAACTTGTCAAATATCAGTGTTGTTCACCAAAATTGGTTAACCCAAGTTCACCTATAATTGATCTATGAAATAGAAAATTTCAATCTATAAAGAACCTCAGGACTTGGACAACATAACAAGGATCTAAATCCTTCTACTCTTCAGGCTCTACAAAACCTAGGTGGGTATACCTTTGATGCATTTAATCAAACCCATTACACACAAGAGTGCATCAACAAAAGCAGATGGATCTCAAAAGGTTCAAAAACTAGGAGGTTACTGCAGATGGGCTAGATCCACACTTGCAACTCAACAATGTTTGAATCATGAGATGGATGGAACAAACTAACATTACAAATATAAAATTAAATGAGGATATTGATTTAAAATCTTTGAGAATCTCCCCAACCTGCAAGACTAGTACCTTATCGAAGGGCAATAGAGTCATACATCAATCTATAAATGAAAACCTCTATTGCAAATCCAATTTATTTGAAGAAAGATATCCCTACATTAATTCCTTACAAAAATGCATTCTAAGCTTAGACAGAGAATCATAAATATCCAAACAGTAATTCAGATTCACAATTTTTGCTCATAAAATTTAAATCCCTTTTGTAAAGGATGCCTAAGAACAGGAATTGCTCTCTCACTTAGGAGGATAAACCCAAACTCCCTTGAAGACTGGATTTATTGAAAATGAAGAATGCCTAGAGATAATCCAATAAACTGTATATATGCCTTACATACATGTGACTGCAACAAAAAACATTTATAGAAAGAAGAAACTCTATTACTTGAAAGAAGTCATTTTACTGCAAATTTGAAACAAACTTAGAATTGGAAACCAAGAAAATCTAGAGCATTTCTCACAGAATTCTGGAACCCTTACAATTGATAAGAAATGAGAATAAGAAGAGGAGGGAAAAATATTAGGTCTGCATAACACACTGCCAAGTGTCCCCTTTCTCTAACTGAATATTTTCCTTTCTCCTTCCCATATCAAGTGTCTCATATTTGTTGAAACAAACTTCATTACTAGATTTCTTGTTCCAAGAGCTTTCCCGTGATATATAATACTTGCATATTTGGGCAAAAAACACCCCTCAGGCGAATTAATCTCTCAATGCACCTCTGTCATTTAAACTTTTGGATTTTTCCTATAGTTGAGACTATGCAATTTAACTTTAATTTTTTACCACTTTTTGGCCTAACGCCCTGCCATGTGGCAACCTATGATTTTCTAGGAGGGTCCACTAGACGCCATCTAGGATGACACCTCATCTATCCGCCACTTGTCTACCTCATCACCGCCAGTGGACTACCACTTGTTTGCCACTGGACTGCTCCATCATCGCCACCTGTATGCCATGTCATCTTTCTCTATTTCATGATGGTTAGTGGGCATGCATCTTCAGCTTGTGAAACAACACCGACCATTGGATCTTGATGAAACTGCATGATCGTTAACCATCGCCATTTGTGCATGTGCTTTTCGCCACTTTGTGATGGTTAATCCTTGAGCAACTTTGGCTTGCAAAACTGCGCGCACCGTCGGTCTGCTACGAACTTTCTCACTAGTTAAGTCACCCTCTCACTGCAAAATTTTCCTTGGGAACCATGCCTACGTGGGGTCCACCTGGTCACCACTTAGCCTCCTTGGTCGCCTTGAGAAACGTGCATGTGCACGTGGGGTCCACTAGGCACCCAACCGACACCATCTGTCAAAAGCCCTTGAGGATTTGACACTATGTTTGTGTGGAGTGTTGCTTTTAAATACCAAACATAACCATTCCCCAACCAATGTGGGATTATAGGCATTTGCATATTCTAAAGCTTTTCAATGGTGCTACAACAACCAATACATTTGCTTGGAAATTTCCTTAATGCTCTTCTACACTATGCCACGCAAGAGGAGTTTGAAAAGATTTACACCCGAAAGTTTCTATTATCCTTTCAACATGCCCCATGGTAGGGATGACTACATTCTCACCTGGGAATTGCATTTGACATTGCATCTACCACATATTTTTTAAATGCCTTCCTTCACCCATAGCTCTGCGCATTGGGATATTAATCAGTTTACACCTCACTTGCTGCATAGTAGAACACTTGCAGAAATTCTAAAACTTTTTCAAAACATTTGCCCTCACATAGCCCCTTTTAGCTGCCTGGAGGTTTCTAAAGTTTTCAATGCCCTCTCCAGAGGATGCTGGCTTCATGCCCAGTGACTGTATTTGCTAAAAGTTTCAACACCTTCTCTATTGCTTGTAGAGGATCCACACCATAGTAGAGAGGGGGACTTGGTAGGGGCCATGCGATTTGTCTTACACCTACCATTACACTTTCTTGGATTTCTGTGGCCTTTTCACTAGCCACACACAGGGGAATTTGCTTCAAATCTACCTATTGCATTTGGTTGATACCTCATAAAATGCCTCACCTTTCAGCCAGGCATGGGAAGAGCTTGGCATTATGTATGCCCATGGGATTTTCTTGCTAATTTATAAAGCTTCTTCAACACCTTCTCCAGTTCACCCACCATGCTGAGGACTATACTGGAATTACACCAGTCAATTGCATTTGTTGAAAGTTTAAATGCCTTCTTACAATACTGAGCCATGTATAAGCAAGGAGGAGTTGCCATAGGTTATGGAATTACACCTTACACCTGCCATTTACATTGAAAGTTTTTGAGGTTTTTGAATGTAGTCTCTTATCGACTAAGATAAGATAGATCCAATGTCTTATCCACAAGATGTTGATAAGCACCTGGCCCCAAATTGTAAATATGATGTGTAACAACACCTACAAAGTTTTATCCTAATTTCATGAAGAAATTCCTTAAACCAATTTGCATCAAAAAACCATTAGGTGCAACAAGTTGGGATCTCACTTGAAAATCTTCATAACTCTTTGTCAATATCCTATTAAGCTTAATTACATTAGTTGCATATTGCTTAGAGCTAATTCTTGCTTAAAAGACATATGAAGGGGCAAGTCAGGTCGGACCCCGAGGTGGGTCTGACTAAAAAAATTTTCATTTTCATGCAACTGACATTTGAAAACACCTCAAGAACCTTGAACATACCTATGGAATTGATTGGCACCATTTTCGGATCATCAAACTAAGTTTTGCAACTTTCAAGCACTTGCGCCACATTCTTGCATTTAATCACAAAGATGTAATTTTCAAATTGGTCAAAACACCTTTCTGGACTTTACAAATTTACAGGCAAGTAATCTGATATACAAACATCAACTCTGCCAAGTGGTTTCTCAAGAGGAATCCTGAGTGAAGAAATATTAATGGTCAAAGATGACCAACTAGCTTTGTCAGCACTATGGACCTGATGAAGTCAATGAGTAGGGAACACATGATGCCTTTATTAAAAATATCAAATGATCTCCATAGACCCTCAAATATGAGGCATAGGTACCTTGAAGTACATATCAAATCTTAGAATGCTCAGTTTGACCAAAAGGTTGACTGGGTGCAAATGGCGCACTCATGAAAATATCTACTTTAACTGATGTGAAAATGAAAGTACGGAACACTGAATAAGGTGGCTCAAGAAACCCTTTTGAAAACTAATCAAATGGATTGGCAGGAGCTTGAAATTTTAAATATAGCTTGTCTTTTATACTAGAAATAGCCTAGAATAAACATTCTGACATGACATTCACTGGGGAAACTTTTACACGTGCGAAGCAGGGCTCCAACTAGCTGCTGAAATAGGGACTTGTCAAACAACTCAAACTACAAATAGATTGAGCCTCCTAAACTGAGCAAATTGATTCATAAAGACTTGAAACTTGGCATGTTGACTCAAATTTATGCATATAATTCAGTGCACTTTGAAATTATTTATGACAATCAATAGAGAAAAATTTATAGGAGCTCAAAGAAGGCTACTTAATAAAATCTCCATTTGCACCTAACATGCACTTTTAGCTCACCCCTTGAAATGGGTACCTGATAAATTGATCCAAACTAAAATTTGAAAGTTGCAACACATTGCGTAGGCCAAATAAAATATGTACAACAAGTTTCCAAAGCCTTACCCTTTGAAAATCAACTGGCTCCATTTTACCCTCTCTCTAACTAGGTCACCTGAATGAGATTAGGTACCTTTCCGATAATGCAGATGCAAATTTTTTAAATGGGCCTCAAAACTTAACCAAACTTAATGAATCCCAACAATCATAAAGTTGTATAATACTTTTAGCAATGAATAAAAGGAAAGTATAGAAAATAGTGTTATCCTACACTTAGATATCTACAAGAAATTTTTTATAGAAGTTGTAGATGATCTACCTAGTGACTTGTACAGAAGGTTAGAAGCAAGAAGGGTAGAAATTGGTGAACTGGATAAGAAGATGAAGGTAGAGAAATTACTTGCAGTTCACCCAGTAAGATTAGCTGAAGAGATTGATGAACTGATAAGTGAGGCTAACTGGACTGTATTTTCCACCAATCACTGACATGTAGCATTAATGGTTGGTAGAGTATATGAGATATCTAAAAAAACAATAGACAAATGGGATATCTTCTTTATTGAGAAGGAAAAACAAGAAGAGATTAAACAACCAAAAACTTTCAAAGCCTATCAAAAGGACAAGGATAAAGGTAAAGGAAAGGTAGGTGGTCCTCTGAGCATAAAAGTAACAAATAACTTGCGCCCACCTCCTTCTGATACTCCACCGGTTGTAAATATTGATACACCACCAGTAATAGAAAAAATGGAAAGTATGAAGACAACACATGAAGAAACCAATCCTGATTCAGAGGTGTTGTATACAATGAATATTGACACACAAGAAGTCAACATTGTGGTTGATAAGGAAATAACGAAGAAGAGAGATGTGGCAACTAAGCCACCGATAGAAGACATTGCAATTGAGACAAATGTTGAGGATACAGTTGGAAACATTGAGATTGGGATTGAAACATACACTAAACAATCAACTGATCCCTTGGATACTAGAAGGTCAGATACCACTGATGTACATACTGGAAAACCTACTGAGCAACCAGCAACTGATAACACTGATAAATCTGTTGAGATACCAACAACAGATAGTTCAGAAGTAAACAAAGAGAAACCAATAGAAAACACAGAGTCACAATTAGAAAAACTGGCAATGGAATGTTCTGAGAAACAAACAAAGGTACTTGAAGAGAAAAAGGTTGAGGAAAAGGTTTAGATAGAGACTATGCCACTAACATCAGCTGAGAAACCAAAACCCTTGCTAGTAGAGATGCAGACTCAAAATGACCTACCAGAAGTCACTAAAAGAAAAGAGGTTACTCACACCAGTGGATTACAAATTATTAAGGTAGTCAAACAGTCATTTGGTTCCTCCTTAACATAATTTAGACCGACAAATGTAACAGAGGTATTACTTGACTCCATTAAGAAAATAACTGATTGCAATGCACTTTCATACAAGGAAATTGATGATACCATTCTAATTTTGAAGATGATTGCACCTAAGTGTAATATAGAAAATAAAGATTCTTTAAGCCAATTAGACACATTGTCTAAGTACATAACCGACAATCTACTAATAATTGATTAGATTAATGAGGAAACTTTCAGTGAGAAAATGAATAAAGAAAAAGAAAAATTCTTTGCAGAGTCAATAAACAGATGTAAGGAACATATTGATACATTATTACCGGCACTAGGCAAGACAATAATGGACTTCAATAAATTGTATAGAGAATCATGCAAGACCAACATTTTGACACAAGATATAGATAAACAGATCAGCATAGCACAAAAGGAAATGAATGATATTGTTGATATTCTAATAGGTTCATCAGACACCATATTGGTAATAGAGCAGGAAATTGTAGGCTTTGAAGATAAAATTGAAAATTTTGAAAAAGACAAGGAGAGAATAAATTTTAAGGCTAAGGAACTCAAATGTAGACTAGGTCCAAAACTAGACATCCTCTTTTCTTTGCGAAAAGAGATTTCTGAGGCTCTTGTTCTAGGACTTAAGACACCAGAAGAGCAAATGCACATACTCATTAGTACCATTCAAAGGAAAAAAGAAACACTAAAGGATAGTGAGAGGCTCACTAACAACCTCAATTTTGCATTAGCGGACCTGTATTAGATTGTAACCCACCAGTTACAGGGATCCAAATAGGAACTACACTCAATTGACATTGAATGACAACCTTTGTCATTTATGCCAAAGGGGGGGCAGTAGGATGAGAAAAATGAATGATAGAAGAGATCATCTACTCAGGGGGAGCACATAGTTTTGGTAAGACAAATTTTTTTAGATTTTTGGACAACACATTTTGGATACAATTTTGGCTTTTTCTCATGAATGTTCCCATCAATGCCAAAGGGGGAGAATGTTGGCAAATGCACACTCCAATGAGAAATTGTAGGTGATTGAAGGTATTGTCAATGATGGCAACCTTACAATCCTATGACACTGGTAGGCATCGACACCGATAGATAGTTTACCGACAGTGACCAAGATGATTACCGACACCCTAAGCCGATAGGATTTTGTTTATTGCTTAATGTATTTGATTGTAATATCTTTTTGTAAGCCGACATGGCATTTTGTAATATGAATCATATAAGTATGAGATCTTGTAGGATCATATTGTAAGAGGTAATTGAAAAGGATAGAACATGGATATGAGGAGCGAATATTGATGTAAGGTTTATGATTATTGCAAGAGCTTAAACCGGTATTGAATCTGGTGTAGCAGATGCTTTTTGTAGTAGTACATCACTTTGGATTTCTATAATCCAATTTTGTAAGTCAGTGAGACTTC
Organism: Cryptomeria japonica; assembly: GCF_030272615.1. NCBI lineage: Eukaryota > Viridiplantae > Streptophyta > Pinopsida > Cupressales > Cupressaceae > Cryptomeria > Cryptomeria japonica. Next base: position 38,095,791 of record NC_081415.1, read on the forward strand.
CTTTTGTATTTGAGTAGTGAGCTCTAGGCAGTGAGCCTTCCTGCATGTGCAGGCACCACATTTTGTAAGTAATATTCACTTATTGGACAGTGAACGAATATTGTGGGTCACAAATCCCACCGAGGTTTTTCCCACACAGGGTTTCCTCACCAAAAATACTGTGTTATGGTGTGCTTTTGATGTTGTGTTTACTATTCTTATTTACTACATTAATTCTTGTTTACTGGTACATTGTTTTGAATTGCAATTTACTTAATAGGTTCAGAAAATCCATTAACTGGTTAGATACTGATTCAAACCCCCCCCTCTCAGTATCTTTGGGAATCCTAAAAAGTTGAACTCGTGGATCGCTGTAAAGGTATAAATGTTGGCAAATGCACAATCCAATGAGACATTGTAGGTGATTAAAGGTTTTGTCATTGATGGCAACCTTACAATCCTATGACACCGGCAAGGCAATCCACTGGCACTAGCAAAGTTAGATTCTACACTGGCGCATAGACCACCGGCACCGGCAGTGAAAGGAAGCATACCGTCACAGAAGCCGACAAGAATTTTGGTTGTAATTTATTTTGTTTATTATTGTAAAATCATTGTAAGCCGACTTGGCAAATTGTAAAATGACTCATATTGTAGACACCCAAAACTGTCCAGTCTAATTAAATAAATATTTTATTTATTTAATTATCTAAGCTTAATTCTTCTATTAATTAAATAAATTTTTATTTATTTAATTAATTCATTTATCCTCTTCTAGCCTTATTTCTCATTTAAATAAATACATTTATTTATTTGAATTATCCTTTTTCCTAAATTAAATAAATATCTTATTTATTTAATTATCCCATTCCTTCTATTAATTAAATAAATCTTTATTTATTTAATTAATTCATTAACCTTTTCTACCCATGACACATGTCATTCATCTCTTAATTCCTACACTACCTACGCCTTTCATTATTTTATTATTTTCTTTTACCTACCCTCTAATCATAGCCGACCTCCTTTTACACCTCTCAATCTTATCCCTCCATTTCATATAGTGTCTTCTATATAAGGAGATACTTCCTTCATTATCAAACCCTAACTACTTGATCAATTGATGACTTGGCATATGCGATCCTACTTGCAACCACATTTCCGTTCTTTGTTGAGCTCTTTTGCACACATAAAATCTGAGAGCAAATATATCAAGCAAGATCAATGGAGATAGGAAGAATGGAGATCCAAACCCTATTGGACATGTGATGGTATAATCTTTGTGATTTCATTTGATTTGCATTGTCTTAGGTAATCTTCATCTGTTATGGTGGATCTTTGTTGTTGTTAGGCTAGGGTTTTGTGGTTGAATTCATTTAGCCTTTCAATATCATTATTATTGTTATCCATTTTCACCATATACACATATATATAAGAGATCATTGTATAACAAAGAAGAAAGTACAGAGGAAGGTAATTAAGTGAAATAAGGCAGACCTATTATGCGAATTATAGGTTAAGGGTTTATGTATGAAGCAGAGCTATAAAACCGGTATTGGATCTGGCATAGTAGATGCTATTTTGAAGCAGTACAAGACATTGGATTTATATAATCCATTTTATAAGTTAGTGAGACTTCCCATTTTGTAATTGAGCAGTGAGCTTTAGGAACTTGGCCTTCCTGCATGTGCAGGCCCCTCTTGTAGCAGTAATAGTCCCTTATTGGCCAATAAGTGAATATTGTGGGTCACAAATCCCATCGAGGTTTTTCCCACATTGGGTTTCCTCATTAAAATATTATGTTATGGTGTGTTTTTCATGTGGTTGTTTTTATCTCTGTTTATTGCATTACTTTTTGTTTATCGGTACACAATTCTAATTTCCTCTACATGTTTTAAGTTAAGAAAATCTTATTACCAGTTAGATACTGATTCACCCCCCCTTCTTAGTATCTGTGGGAATCCTAACAATTGGTATTAGAGCTTGGTCCTCTATTTTCAGAAGCCTAACAACTTGAGGAAGATCTTGACACCAGTAGAGATGGAAAACTTGATGAAGCAACTAGAAGGAGCTCTCTCAGACTATGATGCAAAAAAATTGAAAAATATCAAACTTGAAGATGATCTAAAGGCTGCTCAGGATATTATTCAAGCACTTCAAGAAAATCTTACTATTTCAAGAAACAAGAGAAGAGAACTTTGTGAAAAGATGCAAAATGAGAATGATGAAAAGGAAACTCTTAGTGATCTGATAAATAAGCTGAAACAAGAAAACATGACAACAAAGAATGAGATGCAGGATATGACTATGAGATTTTGTAAAGAAATTGAAGATAAAAAGAAGAATGAAGAAGACTTGACTAGAAGACTGAATGATGGTGCAAATGGAAACACAAGACTTAGTTATGAAAGTGACATGTTGAAGACAGATCTAATGCATGCACAAAATGACTCAAATGAACTCATGAGACAAAAAGGTATCTTGGAAGGAGAACTAGCTGCTACAAATTAACATAAAGAAAAATTCAAGAAAAGCTCAAAAGAACTTGGTGACCATTTGAAAAATAAAAAACCTAATGGTGACACTAATGGTCTTGGCTTTGAAACTAGTGAAAGCTTTGGTACTACAAACACACAGGATCATGGCAAATCGGTAAGACAACCTACTGCTTATAAATTTAATGGCAAATGCTTTAACTATAACAAGTATGGTCATAGAGAAAATCAATGTAGATCTAGAAATTATTAGAATACCAGTACACCCACCTGTCAATGTTCAAAATACAACAAACTTGGTGATAATTCTGAAAAATTTCAAAATGAATGTGAGATGTTATATTTGTGGAAGATTTGGACATTTATCTAATCAATGCAGAACAAAAACCGACATAGGTTATGGGAAGGCTATTCAGAAAAATAATGTGACGTGTTATGTATGTAACAAGATTGGACATATTGCAAAATTTTGTAGAAGTAAGTCCTCACCGGTAAATAACAAAGGTCCTAGTTTGAAAGGTAAAGAAAAGGTTGAAGAAGTAAAGTAGGAATTCCCAAAACAATGGATCAGGAAATCAGAACTAAATATTGATAGGAATACTCCTCCACTGGCAAAATAGAGTAACACTCCACTGGCAGAAGAAAGTATCACTCCATTGGTAGGAGACTCTTCATCAAATTGAAGAAAATTTCTTTGAGGGTTTGGCAAACAAATGAGAAATATGCTATTATTCCCTCGGTTGATGGTAAGAAGTTGAAATTACTTCTATACCGGCAGATAAAGTTAAGTGATTACTTAACCGACAAGCATTAAATGTGGTAGTTGGAAGATTGACATTATAAATTAGTGTTTTTGGCTCCATTTTACTTCACCGAGCATTCAAACATTTGAAGAGTGCAAAAATTTTGAGCTAAGGCATTTCGAGCAAAGCAATTCAGCAATCAATCTTTCCAAAGGGAGAAAAAGGTATTTATAATCATGGCATCCTCTTCTGTACCTAAATTCATAGAAAACCCTATTGTAGTGGAAGTAATCAATCACCCTAGGCCCGTTTTTCAGTTAGTTCCCAAAATAGCAAAGAAGGATGATAATGTTGGTTCTTTTTTCTCAAATCCCCAAAGGAGTAGCTTTTGCAGAAGACCCTAGGATGTATATTCATTGCCATATAGAAGAATTAGGAGATGAAGAAATTAAGAACATGTACAAGACTCTTATTTGTGATGATTCTGGTAATGTGAAACCTAAACACAAAATAATTGAAACCCTAGGATTCACATAAATTCTCTGCATTCCGGATTTCCCCAAGGAAGTTATTAGGATAGTATTGAGCAGGGTACATGGTGCATTCTTTTGGCTAGATTCTATTCACAAAATTACTAAGGAAGCTGTAAAAGCTGTAACAGGGTTACCCTCCACCAGTAACAGACCTGGCAAGACAAAGAAGGTCTCAAATGACCTAGTAATGAACCTAATAGGTGCAACATTCGACAAAAGGTCTTTAAGGGTGAATGATGTAACTGACATAAATGTGAGATTCATTAGCATGATTCTAGGCTACAAAACAACACATGCAAACAGACTAAATTCAGTTTCCAGCTTATGCATAAAGAGTGCTCACAACATGATTAAGGATAATGTGAAAATTGATTTGTGTGAATGGTTGAAGGATGAATTGATTGACAATCTGGGAAAGATCAAGAAGGATAAGAAAGGGACATTTAGATTTGGCAACTTACTTGTTTGCTTAATGCAACATATAACAAAATAGGTTCCCGATATAGGTAATAAGAACCTTGGATTGACATACGGGTAGGCAAACAGTTACCTAACTTATTGAACAACATGGGTGAAAACAAAGAGAAGAATATTAATGAGTACTTTCAAGCATTAAAGGCCAGAATGAACGCTAGAGTCAGACTGTCACAAGAAATTGTAAATAAATATAAGGATGACATATGTTTTGTGATTAAGAAGGATGAGATCTGGATGGAGGCAGTTATCCCAAGAATAATTTGGGTTACTGAAATGGGTTATGAAATCGATGACAACATAATTGAAACATATGAAAAATCCCTTCTGGAAGCACCCAAGGAACCTAAGGAAGAGGTATTTGGCAGTGCTTAAACCATTGAAAATCAAATTCAATCCAAGAAGAGAGTGAAGAAAGTAGAAGCAATAGTGAGGAGAGGTTCAAGGTAGGCTAAGGCTATCAAAGAAGATGTACTTAAACAAATTGGTATCACTGAAGATGAGTTACAAGCACAACAACCCAAAACTCATCTTTCACTGGTAGCAACTTCTTTGGAAAGTGACATGCCAGCTGCATTTAAAAGTTGTGAGGAAAAGACAACCTTCACCGGTATCCACACCTTCGCCTAGAAGAACCAGACAAAAACAACAGGCAGTAAGGCCCCTGACTAAGAAGATAACTCCAAAGAAGAAAAAGTTAACACCAAAGAAAAGGACTCAACAAAATATTGCTCCAATTGACAAACTACTAGATGAAATAATAGAGGATGGACAACTGAAAAATATCAACAAACTATATGATATATTATCAGTTGATGACAAGGAGAAAGTTGAAAACAGTGTAATTCTACACTTCGATATCTATAAGAAATTTTTGATGCAAATTGTAGATGAAGTGCCGGTAGAACTATTTAAGAGACTTGAAGCTAGAAGGCAAGCTATTATAGAGCTTGACAAGAAAATGAAGATTGAGAAACTACTTGCTATTTATCCTATTAACTCACCAAAGGAGATAGATGATATGATCTCAGAGGCTAATCGGATAGTATTCTCAACTGCACACTGACATGTAGCACTTATGGTTGGTAGAGTAAATGAGGTTGCAGAGGAAACTGCTAATGCATGGGATATATTCCTTGTTGAGAAGGAAAAATTAGAAGAATATAGAAACCCCAAACCAATCAAGGTATAGTAGAAAGACAAGGATAAGGAAAAAGGAAAGGTTAGTGGACCTCCAAGCATGAAAATAATACATAATCTACCCCCACCGTCTCAAGATACTCCACCGGTGACACCAATTGAAGATCAAACAGTCGATGAGAGTATGGATATATCACAAGAGGATACAAATCCTAATTTTGAGGTATTATATATAGTAGATGTTGATACTCAAAAGGTCAACATTGTGGTAGATAAGGACACAACCGGTAAGATAGATATGGCTAGTGAGCCACCGGTAACAGATAACATAGAAGGTAAACTGACAGATGGGAACACAGAACAACAGGCAAAACAATAAACAAAGCAACAAGCAGAGCAACAGGCTCCAGCATAGGAACAGTTTAATATAGAATCAGTGCCACTGACAATTGTTGAGCAAAACAAACCATTTCTTAAGGAAATGGAAACACAGGCTGACCTACCAGAGGTCACTGCAAGCAAGGATATTGCTCCCATTGGCATAATTCAGAGTGTTGGCTCTTCAACTACAAGATTCAAGACAACAAATGTAACTGAAGTTCTTTTAGACTCTATAAAGAAAATAACAGAGTGTAGTTCACAGTCATATAAGGCTATAGATGACACAATTCCAATTTTGAAGATGATAGCTCCAAAATGTAATGTACATAATAAGGATTCTTTGAGTCAACTTGACACTTTGTCTAAGTATACTACTAACAATAGAGTGACAGTTGAACAAATAAAGGAGGATGCATTCAAGGAGATGTTAGAAAAGGAAAAACATAAATTCTTTGAGGAACAAATAAAGAAGTGTACAAGGCAGTTTGACACACTTCTACCATAATTATGTAACACATTAAATGAATTCAAAACTTTGTGTAGAGATACTTGTAAGACTAACTTTTTGACAGTTGATATAGACAAGAAGATCAACAAGATACAGGAGGAAATAAATCAACTAGCTGACAATTTCATTTATTCATCTGATTCATTATCAGTTTTTGAGCAAAAAAAAACAAGTTTTGAGGAAGAATTACTAAAGCTAGAAAGAGAAAAGGAGAGAATAAAAAGTAAGGCTAAGGATCTGAAATTAAGACTAAGTCCAAAACTGGACTACCTAGCATCCTTAAGGAAAGAAATATCTAATGCATTGGTACAAGGACATAAAGCACCGGTAGAGCAAATGCAACACCTCACCGGTACATTTCAAAGGATATAGGCCACAATAAAAGACAATAAAATGTTCATTGAGAACTTGAATCTGGTTTTGGCAAACCTTTTTCAGATTGTAACCAACTGGTTACAAGGTTGAAATAGGAGACTACACTCTATTGACACTTTGACAACCTTTCTCATTGATGCCAAAGGGGGAGTAGTGGTATGAGAAAAATCCAATAACTTAGGGATCATCTTCTCACGGGGAGCACACATTTTTGGTAACAATTTTTGGACTTCAATTTTTGGATACACTTCCGAAATTTTTGAATGAGTGTTGCCATCAATGCCAAAGGGGGAGATTGTTGGCAAATGCACACTCCAATGAGACACTGCAAGTGATTGAAGGTTTTGTCATTGATTGCAACCTTACAATTGTATGACACTGGAAAGGCAATCCACCGGCACCAGCAAAGTTAGATTCTACATCGGCACACAGACCACCGGCACTGGTAGTGAAAGGAAGCATACCGACACAGAAGCCGACAAGAATTTTGGTTGTAATTTATTTTGTTTATTATTGTAAAAAAAAGAAAAGTTGACTTGGAAAATTGTAAAATGACTCATATATATAAGAGATCATTATAGAACAAAGAAGTAAGTACAAAGGAAGGTAATTAAGTGAAATAAGGTAGACCTATTATGCAAATTATAGGTTAAGGGTTTATGTATGAAGTAGAGCTATAAAACTAGTACTAGATCTGGCATAGTAGATGCTATTTTGAAGTAGTACAAGACATTGGATTTATATAATCTATTTTGTAAGTTAGTGAGACTTCCCATTTTGTAATTGAGTAGTGAGCTCTAGGCACTTGGCCTTCCTGCATGTGCAGGCCCCTCTTGTAGTAGTAATATTCCCTTATTGGCCAGTAAGTGAATATTGTAGGTCACAAATCCCACCGAGGTTTTTCCCACACTGGGTTTCCTCATTAAAATATTGTGTTATGGTGTGTTTTTCATGTGGTTGTTTTTATCTCTATTTATTGCATTACTTTTTGTTTATCGGTACACAGTTCTAATTTTCTCTACATGTTTTAAGTTAAGAAAATCTTATTACCGGTTAGATACTAATTCACCCCCCCCTCTCAGTATCTGTGGGAATCCTAACAATAAAGGTGCAAAGGGTTAAACCTTTTTATGTAATATAATCGGTAAACCCTATCAGTTGTTAAACCCTAACCAATCAAGTTTGATGGTTTATTATCTGATAAATAGTAATGATGGAGACACATGTGATCATCGAATGAGGATATGTTAAAATTGTTTTGGTTCATTTATTTTTGTCTAGGGAAGGAGAAAAGTGGATTGCATCTAATGCATAGCACCTGATGAGTTACAAAGTCCGATGAAGCAGTGATCATGGAGCAGTTGGAATTTTCTTGAAGAATGTGAAGAGATTGTCATGATTTCTAACAGTCAATATTATACTGACTTATTTGTAATCTAGATGATGAGACTTAGGTTTTTGTTCTGTTACCGACCTAATTGATTTCTATTTAAGATGGATGAAGTTGTTGGAAATCTTGTTGGCAAGATTGGTAGAAAACCTATTGAGTGTGTAGTTACCTAACCAGTGAATGGATCTGCACTTTGAGTGAAGGAAGATTGAAGCTTAGAAGGATCTGATCAAGAAAATGTAGTGCTACTTAGATAGATCAATAAAACTTGTTGCTTTCTAACAATTACAACAAAAGTTAAATCCCTTAATCGGGTAAGCTCTAACAAGCTTGGGTACTCATTAAATCCTCTAACAAGGTGGTCTACTAGCTTGGATTCTTCAATCCTCCAGCCAGGTTACTCCTAACAAGGTATTGTGCTTTTCATCAAGCCATATTTGTAAATCCCTTAACTAGGTGATTCCTAATCAAAATTAGTTCTTAAAAGGACTTATTGTAAAGCTTTAATAGGCTTGGATCCTAACAGGGTGAACTTCAAAAGAGTTCAGATAGCTATCCTTGTGAGTCCCATCTCACCATGGTTTTTACCTATTTGGGTTTTCCATGTATAAACATTTGTGTCAAGTGGTGAATGCTTTTGTGGTTGTGATCTTATTTGTTGATATGGTTAATTTATGATAAGGCATGTTATGTAGAAGCATTGAGAGATGAATATGTTGAGTTATGATTAAGCTTTGTTGATGTTTACAAGATTGAAGTTGTTTACAGTTAAAGTTGTCATAATAGTTAAAATAGTTGATGTCAACTATTCTTATGAATATTGATCTTGACAAAGATATGTTTACTTTGTTTGACTAAGTTTGATTTTGGGAACTTTGTATCACTTTTTCAATATACTGATTCACCCCCCCTCTCAGTATTCTACTAGACACTTATTCTTTCATCATACCATCACAAATATTTATAGGATATGCTGTAAAACTGATATACTTACAGTCAATGTGGATAAGAAGATAAAATAATTTTAGGAGAAAATTTCAAATATAATTAATTCTTTTGATGGATTGACTTCATTGACTACATCCATTGATGGTAAATTTTTTTTTGGAAAACCAAGTTTCTATTCTTGAGAAGGAAAGAGACAAAATTATAAAAAGAGCTAGAAGTCTGAGAGGTTTGGTGAGTCCCAAGATGGATTAACTCAGTGCACATAAAAAAGAATTAATGGATATGGTGGGAAAGCCCACACCAACGGAGGTAAATGAGAAAGAGTCATTTTCACATATATTAAGTTGACTTGTATCCATTTCTAGCACTTTCAAAATTGGTTGGCACACTTATCTTGAGCTATTGGAGAAGGCTTATCCAGAAATTTCAAAATTTGTTAAGCTCTGGTAAGATATTTTTTGGATATTCATTGTACTATTTTGTGGATCTTTAACATTCGTTTTAGAATTTTTTATGGCATTGATGTCAAAAGGGAGTTGATATAGAAGTAAAAATGAATAGAAGGAGTTGTATACACTAGGGGGAGATATGGAGTTATGGGACTATGGAGTATTTTGCATTAATGAAAATTCAGCTCAGAGGGAGTAGGTAGGATGAAACCGGTAGATGAAACCTTGACCATTTTTTACATGAGTGTTGCCATCAATACCAAAGGGGGAGATTGTTGGTAATTGACACTCAATTGGTTGGTTTTGCTATGTTGTCATTGATGGCAACATGGTATTGTGTTTTGGTTTCATGTTTTGGTTTAGTTTTGTACCGGTGGGCACTTCACAAATACTACAATGACACCAACACCGACACTTACATCGTCACTGACATCGACACCTACACTGGCACTGGTAGGACAAAAGGATTTTTTGGTTATCGAAAATGCAGTCTGACATGGTTTGGAATATGGTTATTAGTATTGGAGGTCGACATCTCTTGGATCTGGCACCGGTAATTGTTTTTAGTATTTAGGCATTCATGTTATCTAACCAACATGTTATTTGATATTAGAATTATCTTTTTAAGCCGACATAAGGCATGCTAAGTCATATAGGGTATATAGGTCATTTTGATACATCATTTTGTGATCATCATCATGTGAATATGTAATTGGAAGGAGATAATATAGGAGATGAAAAATATATCAAAGAGATCGTGTATGTGAGGATATTTATGTAAGGGTTATTGCTATAAAGGGTTTATGGTTTCAGATCAGAGTAGAAAGAGCTTAAACTAGAATGGTATTCTAGCATAGAAGATGCTATCTTAGAAGTTCAACACTTATCTGGATTGTATTTTGAACTTATATGTAGTCACTGAGGCTCCATTTGTGATTGAGCAGTGTGCTATAGGTTGTAAACCTTCCTATAAGTGTAGGCCCCTTATATTTTGTAATATGTCTTCATATGGCTAGTGGATTAATATTGTGGGACACAAGTCCCACCATGGTTTTTCCTTTTTGAGGTTTTCCATGTATAAATCTGTGTGTTATAATTCTCATTTATGTGATTGTCTTATTTGTTTCTTTACATTTTTCAATTTTGTGTACCGGTATACCAGTTGGTTTATGCATGTTTTAATAAAGCTAAAACTGATCATTCGGGTATAACACTTATTCACCCCCTCCCTCTCAGTGTTATTGGATTCCAACATAATTCTTTGTGTTATGGTAACCATTTGTATAATTGGCCTATTGGTTTCTTTACTTCTTTCAATCTTATATGTATGAGTATACCAGTTGGTGAATGCACATTTTAATAAGGTTAAAATTGATCATTCTGGTAGAACACTAATTCACCCCCCCTCTTAGTGTTTTTAGATTAAAACAATTGGTATTAGAGCCTTGTGCCTGAAAGGAAGTTTAACAGCTCGAGGAAGATCCTAAATCCGGAATCCATGGATATGAGCTTAGAGAAGCAACTTGAGGTAGCACTTGAAGATTATGATGCTGAAATGGTGAAGAACTTGAAGTTACAAGATGAATTGAATTCTTCTCAGGAATTCATTCTTATCCTATAGGAGAGGCTATCATCTATTCAATCTAGGAGGAAGGAACTATTACAAAATCAAGATAATGAAGAGAAGGATGCCCTTAATGAGAGATGTCAGAAGCTAAGTCAAGAGAACATGGTCATGAGGAATGAAATGAAAGCCTTAACTATGAGGATGTCAAAGGAGATTGAGGATAGAAAGGAGAAGGAATAAAATATTTTTATATCTCTAAAAGATAAATTTGAATATTGCACCAGGTCAGTTCATCAGAATGAGATGTTGAGAACAGGCTTAGTACAATCCCTGAGTAATGAACAAGAACTTGAGAGACAAATGATAATTTTGAGAGATGATCTGACTGCTACAAGTGAGTATTAAATAAAATTCAAGGTGAGTTCAATGCAACTTGATGACTTATTTAAAGGTCAAAAATAGAATGGAGATTCCAATGGAATTGGATTTGAACAAGGACATAGCTTCGGTGCTGCAAATGAAGATCAAAACCAGAAGGCATTGGTACAGAATCTTAATGCTTATAAATTTAATGGTAGATGTTTTGTTTGTAATAAATTTGGTCACATGGTTAGGCAATGAAGAAATAGAGAATATTAGAACTATAATTCTATTCCTGGTCAATGTTCTAAATGCAATAAATATGGTTATAAGACAAAAGATTGCAAAATGAATGTTAAATGTTATCCATGTGAAAAATTTGGACATATGGCTAATCAATATAGGTAAATCAATTACACCAGTTTTAGCAAACAAATTAAAAAGTAAAATTTTACATGCTATGAATGCAATAAGGTTGGACACATAGCTAAGTTTTGTAGAAGAAGAAATCCACCGATTAATAATGACAGATCAAATGATAAAGGAAAAGAGAAGGTCAACAAAATATAAAAAGATCATACCAAAAGATGGCTTAGGAAGTCAGATGAACAATCAGCAGATGGAAGTGCTCTGATTAGTCAGCCAGAAGAGGAGGTTGCTCCTACATCGACATGGAGCTCATTTGGTAACTGAGGCAGATGCCTTAGGGGTAGGCCAAATTCATGACAATACTACTTATGCCCTAGAAAGAGGTTCTAAAACATGTTCTAGAAATTGGGAATGCTTATCCCACATGGAGATGTTAGACCGAGATCTGGTATCTTTCATCGAAAGTCATTCATATCAATGATAGATTAGCGTTTCTTGGAGGTTTAAAGGTTTAATTCACTTCACTTTTTATCACTTTTCCTATAGAGCGATTTAGAGCAAGTTGCAGGGAATTCAATGTGATTGATATGTTCTTGAGCAATTTCACCAACGATTGGAAGAGTTCTTTAGGGTTTCTTTGGTAACTATTTCATAGGTATTTATCTTTCATCATTGAAGTAGGATCATCCTCTGTACCTAATTTTATTGCAAATCCTAATGTTTTTGAGGTCAAGGACCATCCTATGATAATTTTCAAACGATGTCCACATATAACCACCATGGATGATTCAGTTGGCACTTTTTCATGTGTCCTAGAAGGAGTCCTATGTTGAAGATGTCAGAGCTTACATTCACTGTCATATTAACGATTTGGGAACTAGTGATATTAAGAGTATGTACATGAGCGAGTTAATGGGAGATTCTGGAATGATTAAGCTCAAGTATCAACATATTGAGGATCTAGGGTTTATCGACATTTTGGATATTCCCAAATTTGAAGATGATATTGTTAGATATGTTTTGAGAAGAGTGTATGGAGAATTCATCTGTTTGGATAGACTGTATAAGATCTTGAAAGAGGCCATCAGAGCAATCATGAGTTTACCACAGATTGGGCAATGCCTAGAGAACAAGGTTTCTAATGATCATGTCAACAAAATCACTTGTGCAACATCAAACAAGCAATCAATGGGGGTTAGCACTATCATCGACAGAGATATTAAATTCAGTAGAATGATTATTGGTTACAGAGTAACTCAATCAAACCGTCTGAATTTTGTTTCCAGTTCATGCATTTGTGCAACACATAAAATGATGAGGGAAAATAAAAAGTTAGATCTTTATGGATGGATGTTGGATGCATTGTTAATTAACCTAGGGAAGATCAAAGGAGAGAAGAAGGGAGAATTCTAGTATGGAAATTTTATTGTCTGTTTGATGTTGTTTTTCATTAACGAAACTCCTAGTTTTTGGAAGAGACAATGGGCATTTTATATCCTGATAGAAAGGCAACTAAAAAAATGTATTGCTAGTTTAAGGCATTCTAGAGGGCCATGAATTATAGGGAGAGGGTTTCAAAGAAAATTGCTAAGAAATACTCAATCGAGATATGCTTCATGGTTAAGAAAGATGAAACTTTGATGGAAGTTGTCAAGCCTCGAAAGATATGGATTGAAGAGATGAGTTGTAAAGTTGATGCACAGATTTTGGATGCTTATACATAGTTGCTAATTGATGCACCTATTGATGAAGTTGATAAAACCATTGGTACTACTAAGTAGAAAAAGAAATAGATTGAAACTGAGTTTAACTGGAAGAAGAGGGAGAAGAGGCGGGGCAAGGAAAGCAAGTTTGTGGAACATGTATCTCAGGACATCAAGGCATTAATTGATGTCATTCCAGAAAACAAAAGAAAGAGGAAAGAACCATAAATATTTATTGAGCCTATTCCATCATAATCTAGATCTAATGATGACACACCCTTAGCATTCAAGAGAGTATTACAAAAGAAAAATGAAGAGACTAAGGAGGAAGATAGGAAGCAACCGGTCAGGAAAGTTACTATCATGGTACCAGCACAAAAACAATCTCCAAAGGAAACACCTTCTACTCCAGCTGGTACTAGAAGAAGAAAGAAGATGGATGACATTGGTCTCACACTTGTTACAGTGTAATGTAACTATTATTCCACCCAAGAATTGTATAGAATTAGTTGATAAAATTACTAAGGATTGTATGTTGAAGAATGTACAAATTTATTATGAGCATTTGGATGATGATGAACAAAGAGAAGTTGAAGAAGTAGTTTTATTGTATTTGGATATATATATAAGAAAGCCTTGTTAGAAATTGAAAATCAAATACCCACATAGTTAAATGTCAAATTAGATGCTAGAAGATTATCAGCAATGGAGGAGGACAATCATATACAGAGTCATGAGCTATTTTCTACTTGTGCAACCATTACTCGAGGGGAGTTGGACAAGACTCTTAAGGTTGTAGATAGGAAAATATTTCAAAGAAAGAAAATGATGGTAAGTCTTATGTTAGGTAGGGTTAGTGAGATAGTCATAGAGACACACAAGGCATGGGTTCAATTCTTAGCTACAAACCCTTGTTTTTATACTTCACGGGAAGCTAAGATAGACACTACATACATCTCGGTTGAAGGGAAAGGTAAAGGTATAATAGGTACCACATCAAAAAATTTGAAAAATATTAAGATATTGGATATAGAGCCCCCAATAGAAAATAATGTGTAGGGAAATGTTGAGGTACCGAAAGAATCAGAGAATATAAAGGCTGAAGTGTACATGTTACTAATGTTGAGGACAATAGTCCTCCGGATTCGAATGTAAAGGTTGAGGTCACAGTTCATAAGGAGGAACCGATAGTAACTAGTACCACACCAAGTGGTGAAGCCACCGATGCTAGAGAGGAAGCTATAAAAGTTAAACCATTAGAGGAGAAGAAAAGGGAATCTTGCAGTGAGTGGATAGTGAGCCCATCATTGTTGTCAATTGATACCTCTTAGGTTGAATAGAAAAACATTATAGAGATGAGTTCTAATGAGCTCATGATGATGGTTGCATAGAAGATGATGAAGGAAGGATGTAAGGAGAAAGGAGTTATTGATTAGTTTATCACTATTTTGCATAGACTTGTCCTAGAGTGCAAATTTGACAAAGGAGCCAGCCCATTCAGAAAGCTTAAGATAATCATAGAGCACATTTCAAAGGACTTTAAATATTTATAGCATATATCAAATTGACAGGCATTGAAGAGGTTTACACGGGATAAGAGAGCAACATTTTATTAGATGATTGAGTCTGAGAAGAAGGAGATTAATGAAAAGTTGAAGTTGATTGATAGTTCTTTGAGGCAGTGTACTAATATTTATAGAGTATGTTATAAAATAGGTTTGCTTTCAGTAGATTTAGATAATTTAGGATTAAGGATACTCAAGAGAATATTATAGGTATAGTAATTTTTTTTGATAGATCACATTCTTTGGCTACATCTATTGATGGTCAGATTTTGGTTTTGCAAGCCCAAGTTTCATCTCTTGAGAGGGATAAAGATAAAATTATAAGGAGATCTAGAGGTCTTAGAGGATTGGTGAGTCATTTCTTACATGAATGTTGCCATCAATGCTAAAGGTGGAGATTGTTGGAAATTGACACTCATTTAATTGGTTTCAATATGTTGTCATTGATGGAAACATGGAAGACATGTTTTGGCACTAGCACCGATTTCAACAAGTATTTTCAACGATAGGAGGAATTATTTGGGTATCGGTATTGCAGACTAATATAACTTCATCAAGATAAAGGTATTGAAGGCTAGCATCATTTTGGGACATCCGACATGTAAGTTCATTTTGTAATTATCTTTGCAAGACTACATAAGGCATGATCGATTGTAAGGGTATATAGGTTAGTTGATTAGATATCTTTCTAAGGTGTAAGGATAGGAGAATATGATGATGTTGTGTAATGCAAAATATGAAAGTGAGATCATGTATGTGAGGACATTGATGTAAGAGGTTATTCCAGTAAGGGTTTAGGGTTTCAGATCAGAACAGACAAAGCTTAACTAGAACTATTTCTAGGCATAGAAGATGTTGTCAATGAGGCTCCTTTTGTGATTGAGCAATGTGCTCTAGGCTGTAAGCCTTCTTGCATGTGTAGGCCCCTATATTTTGTAATATCTTTTCATATGGACAAAAAATTGATATTGTGGGTCACAAATCCCACCATGGTTTTTCCCCTTTGAGGTTTTTCATGTAAAATTCTATGTGTTATGGTATTCATTTGTGTGATTGGATTATTGGTTTCTTTACTTCTTTCAATCTTATATGTACTGGTATACCAGTTGGTGATTGCAAATTTTAATAAGGTTAAAATTGATCATTCTGGTAGAACGCTGATTCACCCCCCCTTCTCAGTGTTCTTGGATTACAACAATAACAAATATTCAAATGAACAACATAGTTAGTAAAGGTCAAAAAGAGTTATTCTAGTGAAAATAGAGCAAGCAAAGGAAGATTGTTGCACATAAAAAATACACATGTTTTTGTAATAAAATGTTATGAATGATGATATGATGAATCAATAAGGATTCAAACAAATACTAGTGGTGTGAATTAGTAGATAGAAAAATTGACTATACTTTCACTAAAGTCAAGAACAATCTTACAAGTAAAGCACAAAACTAAGTGGTTCAAACACAAAGCTACAAACTACAATATCACTGACAGTTTTACCACTTGACTGGCATACCAAAATAATAGTAAAATAGATCTGAAACTCCAAAACCATTTAAACAGAACATGAAAATACTTTATTAGCAATAGTAAAGCACATTTCAGATTATTGTTGGTCATCTTAGCATAAATAAGTGGATTTAACAGTTAAGCAAATTAACCATAGAAATCATAACCACAAAAGCTATCCACCACTTGACACAATGATTTTTGACGTGAAAACCCAAATGGGAAAAAAAATGGTGGGGATGAATTACCCTCAAGTATTTTGAACTTTTCTGAAATGTGCCCTTTTTGGAGCCAAGCCTGCTAAAGCTTTACAAAGAGTCCTGTTAGGAACAGATCCTGATAGGGACCACCCGGTTAAGGGATTGACTTTAATGTCTTGTTAGAAGCAATACCATGTTAGGAGTAACTTCAATAGAATATTTAAAATCAAAGCTAATAGATCACTTGGTTAGAGGATTTAGATAGCACTAAACTTATTAAGGCTTACCTAGTTAATGGATTTAACTGTTGTAATTGTTAGAGAACAACAGGGGTTTGATGATCTAGTAAATTGCACTACTCTGCTTGATCAGATCCTTTTCATGCTCCTATCTTCCTTCACACATACTGTGGATCCACCTTCTAGTTCAAAAAATAATCATACTAATACTTAACCAAAATTGCCAACACTATAAGAAAATAACTCATCGACCTTTTATGCAAAACAACAAGTCGGTAACACATCCCAAACCTATTATCTCATAGAGATTACAAACAAATCGGTTCAAGTATGACTGTTAGACTACATAGTAATCATTTCACATTGTTCAAGACAACATCGACCGCTCCTTGATCACCCCTTCATTAATTCATGTAAGTCATCATGTAGTTTCATCTTCATGCAATGTACTCCCTCATTCCCAAGATAAAACCATTATCTCTACATGCCAAATTTTTTTAAAAACTTATCACATATAATTTACATACGTGGTATAATCTGTTGGTGTTATGGATGAAATGATTATCTATTTCATTGATGTCAACACTAGTTGTTATGGATGGCTACCGATAGATAGGTTTTTGGTTACTGGTAGAAGATCTAGTGTTATTGCCAGAAGAGATTGTCTATTGACACTTCTGGCATGTTTGCATCAGTGAAGTATATTTGATTTGATGTGTTATATTCTCCATGAGAATGTTTTGGTTAGTTGGTATTGTCTTGGTAATCAGACACTCTGGTAAACCCTTACCAACATTGGTTTAAGGCTTTACTGACATAGCTTTCACTGAGGAATCTTGACAGGATGCATTAGTGGTGGTGGTGTGGCTTCTAGATGGATTTCAGGATGTTGACTATGTTCTTTGATCATGCTTCACCTACTTGAAGACATTTCTTTGGCATGGTTGTCCCATAATAGGTTTGGTACCTATCTAGGTTATGGACTGATATCATGGCTGTTATTACTAATTAAAAATGGGGTTTTCTTTTCCCATGATTGGCTATGGTTTGTTGAAATTTTGAATAAGGTGCAGTTTCGAATGCTTCATCTTTGTTCTAGACCTCAAGGGTTTCAGGGTTTTTGATTATAGATCCTCCTGTGTTTGTTTTAAACCCTTAGGTTTCTATTCTTTCGTTACTTTATTCACTTAAGTAATGGGTCATGGGGTCATAGGAAGTGTTCCCCCTTGTTATTTGCCTAGGCGGTCATGTTAATTAATCGAAAAAATTATGCCTTATATGTTTTTCTCCTAAAGTTGTCGGGCCCAGTAACTAGTGCGCATCTCACAGATGGATCTACGGCTTTCACTATTTCACTAGGCGAAGTTGCGCGTAGTTTAAAACTAGCAAAGTTGCGAAAATGACATGGCATGCCACATAGACGGTCTAGCTGGTTGATGATAGCAAGTAAAATGGTGACATGTGGCACAAGTCACAACAGTCAGCAGGTCAGGATTAAAGGCTAAAAGGCGGGCCCCAGAGGTGAGTCAGGTCGCAGTTAGGAGATGACCTGGCAGGTACAACTGTCAATAACTTACTAGAGCCTAGTGGCTTTCTCTTGGAAAATGAAAAAATGAAAAGGCAGCTCTGAAGGTGACTGGATGCCAGGTGTTCAAAATGAGTCAGCAGGCCCACCACTCCCGAAAGCCTTTTCAGATGGTTAAATGCCTATCAATTTAAAAGATGATCTGATGGCCCGCGCTATTTCAGAAGGGTAAGATGCTTGTTCTTGATACCCTGCAAAATAGCGAGAGTGAATGAGAGTCATCCACGTGTCATGATGGAGGACCTAGCAGGTACAGCTGTCAATAATTTATTGGAGCCCAGTGGCTTTCTTTTGGCGTATAAAAAAGTGACATGTCAGCGCTGTAGATGACTGGACGCTAGGTGTTCATGGTGAACCAGAGGGCACACCCCTCCTGAAAGCCTTTTCAGATGGTTAAATGACGAACAGTTTAAAAGATGATCTGACGACCTGCGCTATTTTGCAAGGGTAAGATACTCATTCTTTATACCATGTGAAATAGCGAGAGTGAATGAGAGCCGTCCATGTGTCCGGTGACACGTGGTCTTAGAAGAAACTTGTGGGCCCACCAAGGTGGAATCGACAGTATAAAAGAAAGACATGTGGCCAGCAGTAAGTTGAATGCGAAAGAAGTTTTAAGGCCAGTGGTTGGGCACCACGTGGTATCATGTAGCCAATAGAAAAGTAGGACCCAGCGCGGAGCCAAAGCTGTTAGTTAATCTAATGCTTGATCAAGTTTCTTTTGATCGGACGGTCGGAGCTATTTCGCAGGACCAAGCTACCCAATAGTTATGCTTTGCAAAGTTGAGAAAGAGCAAAGTGAAACACTTGCAGGAACGTTGTGACCCGTTGGAGCGAAAAATATGAATTCTCATATGAATTCAATTTTGAAGGGATGGCCGAAGCAAGCGGAATCAATGTTGTAGTTAAGGCATTGAGTACAATATTTGATTTCCTATCAACCAGGTGAAGATATCTTTTAAAGAATTTTGTAGAGGAGTGGATGCAGAGTTATTTTCTCCAGGTACAGAGCAACTCGGTTCAGCTGTAGAGCAAATTCCTTCAAGTGAAGAATAGGTTCTCTCGTACTCCTGTGTAGCAATTCCTATGTGGTGTGTTTTAGATAAGATAATTGATTCGTCACAGGATTGTTTAAGAGTGGTATTCATTTCTTACATTTTCTAAATGGCTCCTAAAAGAGAATTTTCTGGCAAAGTTAATTATTTAGAAAGGAGTGTCTGTGATGATTTTTTAGAATAGTTGACATTGTCAACTAATCAGGCATCAAAGGCAAAAGAATTACTGCCAAGAGCTCCCCATTTAAAGATAGGAGAAGGACTGTATGACAAGGGTAACTGGTTGAGAGAGCCATAGGTTGGATTGTCTGGGTTTGGGTTATTTAAGATTGGATTTGGAATGAGAAATTCTCCGGCCCTGCAAAACAGTATTTGGGAATTACATGTTGGGAAACTGGTAGTCCTAGGGGTATTTATGGACATAGATCTGTTGACCCAAATTGTGCTCAACTATGATCCAGCCACAAGAAGCATTCGGGATATAAATGGGAAAACCCTTGTTGAGATTAATGCTAAAGAATTCAGGAAAGATTTTGGGCTTAATGAGTTTACCAATTTTCTAGAACCTATAAATTTCACATCATTAGCTCAAATTTATGGTGCATAGAGGATTCATCTTAGGAATGGGCCTCTCAAGGAGTTTTTTGTGAAGATAGTAGGGTTAACAGTTGTAGGACTCAGCACACAAGAGCCCTTTTCATTAAGTATGTTCACCCTAAGGGCTAAAGGAATGTATTGGGCACTTTGCCAAGTTTTGGGAGAAGATGCTAAAGCAAATATGCTAAATCATTACCTGTTAATGATTGCTCAAATTTTTAATCCTTCTCTTGCAATTACATTTCATTATGCCTCTTTCATTGCTAATGCTATTCATGGAGGGTTAACAGAAATCAAGAATGGAAAGGTGGATAGGCCTTACGGATGGTATTCGCTCCTGATGCATCTTTTTCTGTTCAAAGGTGGTGATTACTTTGCTAGTGGACTAGACTTTGTCAAGGAGAAAGAAGGAGAAAAAAATGACAGTACAATTATGGAGTACTATGTTGTCATGGGATAGAGAGGATGCTAGTTTTTTTAAGTTTGATAAATATTTTGCATCCAAGATAAGGACTCTCCTCTGCTCAGAGAACCCAAGAATCCCCAAAGTTCTTCTGGAATTCATAAGACCAAAAGAATTCACTGAGAACATAAAAATTGTTCATAAGTAGGGTGACATTTACATGCATCCAGTCTCAACAGTTTTAAGAGTGTTTGGTTTCAGAGGCACCCCATTTTTTCTACCTTACCAGGTCCCTCTCAAAGTGGGGATTGCAGAGATCGTTAGACAAATTGGTGGTTTATAAGAAGCAGAGCTGACAGGCAGCGGTAAAGGGACTATTTTCCCTGCAGCTACCATAGCCCACCAATTTGTAATAACAAAGGGAGGTTGGAATTACATTGAGGATTTCCTCAAGCCTTATCATTTGTCCACTATAGTATCCAGGTGTGCTGATCCAGAAGACTTCTTCAATGACATGTTTAGAAAGAAGGCAGCATGCAGAGGTAGGCCCCATTAATTTCAGTTTCCTGAAGACCTCATCAGAAATAAGTTTGATCTAGATGAGTAGAAGATAAGGAAAGAGAAGTGGGTGGCTTATAAGAAAGCCTTGGATTTCGTTCATCAGTTTGATGCCAGCTATGACCCATTGTCTAGCTTTTTCCCTTTGGAGGAGAAAATAAAGTTTTTAATTGTTTTCTTTGAAGATGTGATGCAGACCCTGAAGGAGAAGAGGGAAGCTATAATCAAAAGCAACCCTGAGAAGGCAAGAATGATCCTAAGTAGGTCAGTTTCCAGCAAAAGCAATCCCTCCTGGTGATGATACATTGCATAAGAAATCTAGTTATAGTGTGTTGATGCCTACAACAGGGGAGCCCTCTACCTCCAAAGGAAAGAGGAAGATACAAGATGTCATTGACATCTAAGAAAGCCCAAAGAAGCAAAGGGTAGGGAAAGAAGTACAATCAGATACACCTTTGTATTCCCCATCCCAATCCCCTATCCATATAGGAAATGAGCAAGCAGTAGCTGAGCAACTCCTACAGTTAGGTAGTTTAGGGGAAATTGCTCACACTTATGATGAAGTGGAAGAAGGAATGCCAGAAGAACCCATTGCTACTGAAATGGATATCACCACCACTGAACTCAAAGGCCAGGAGTGGGACCTTGAGATAAAGTAGACAAGTAATGCCTTCTTGGCTAACAACAATTTTGTCACATCAGAAGCATTTATGCAGTTCATATGGAAGCAGAACATAGATAAATATAATGCTAGATGTGAAAAGAGAACGGCTAAGCAGCCTAGTAAAGATCCAGCCCTAGTTGAAGAGGAAATAAAGCAAGAGATGATGGAAGAATTCAAAACCATCACCCCTGAGTAGGGAAGAGATATGGTAGCACAAGTTGGAGTGCTTATTTTACCCGAATGGGATATAGCAGACGCCCTAGTACTAGATAAAGTGAGAAAAGAGACTAAACCCATGGAGGGGATTACTTTCAATAATGATAATGCTGCACTCGTCATGTGGTCTCTCAAGAGAAATGAGAGTAAGAAAAGCAAAGACACCCCAGGGTCAAGTTACCTTGGTGGGATGATGGTGAAGAGAGTGTAGAGTATAGGGGTAGTGGAAACTGCTAGCACTGTGTTAGTGACTGCAAAATTTAGTGTTGCAGTAGCAGAGAAGGAAGCGAAAGAGAAAGAGGCCCTCCAAGTCAAGTTGGAAATAGTTTTGAAGGCCTATAATAATGTCAAGGAGGAGGTAAGAGGTAAGGATAACATCATTGCCAAGCTGTAGAGCCAGTTGACTGGACAATACCATCAAGGTGAGTCTTCAACACTGATGATCTCCTCTTCTCCTGCAAGGCATCCACCTACTAGCCCTATCATTGAGTTTCCACCATCTCCAGCACCCTCCAGCTCTCAAATGGTTGAAATTACTCGTCAAAAATTAGAAAACTTGAAACAAGCTCAGGCCTTATATGCAAAGAAGTATGAGGAGAGAGTAAGGGCTACAATTTTTAGTTTTGCAGATACAATAAATGTCTCATTGCTCTACAACAATGTAGGTAAAATTATGGATATATGGAATGAGCTCAGGAGAGACAAGGCCATTTTGACACCTATTTTTGACAAATGGAGGCCTAGGGAGCAAGATTTAGAGTTTAGGTATGTATCCTGCGATGAAGCAAGGGCCAATCCCATCATTAAATCCACTTCTGATGTTGCTAAAGTCTTAGTACAATTAGTAGCAGAGGTGGATAATGTTGATAGGAAGATTAATTTGTGCAAAAAGGAGTACACTGATCAAGTTTTTGAGTTGCTCCCAAGAGTTTTTGCTAGCCCAGATCAATTAAAGGACAAACAAATATGGCTTAAGGAGATAGAAGCTAAATTGTCAGCAAGAGTTAAAGGAATTATTGATCTAGATGATGCTTCTTTCTTTGTTTTGACAATAAAAGAGATAGAGAAAATTAAGTCACACTATGGTTTTCTCAATTCAGAAGTCAACAAAATGAGAAATTCTTGGAAAAGGTTGACTAAGACTAAGGATAAAGTGATTAATTTCTCATGGCCGACAGAAGAGGTGTATGATGAGTGGACAACTAAATATGCCACCCATGATCCGGAATAGTTGGAGAGTGCCCCTGAAAAGGTAGAAGAGGTTGCAACCGAACAGCTTGTTGAAGAAACTACAGAGGCTAAAAAGGGCTTGTAACTGCTTTTGCGAAAAGCTTGTAACCTTTTTATTTTGAAAGAAATGATTGTAACAAACTCTCCTCGAGAAGTCCGAAGCTTTGTGCATCCATGTTGTTATAAATGGATACTAGGACTAGAGGAAAAATGATCGCAAAAGAATTGTAAGAAAACACTGTAGAAATTTATCTGAGCTTTTCTAAGTCTAATGGAGAACATTCAAAACTTCTTGTAATATTTCTTGAAACTTAATATCAATATACAGACCATCGGTTTTGAGGGAAGCTTTGTGTTGTCTTCAAGTGTGTTTATAGTTTGTTTACTGTTTTCATTCTGAATAATCCAGGGTTGTTCTATTTGAATGGAATTGCAAAGCAATTTTAGTAGAAGTGTTCATTAGCTTTTCTCTTTAGGAGGGAAATTAAAGATGCGGGGATCACTCATACCAGTAAACTCTTTGGAAGAGACTTTGAATTATGATGATCATAGCTTAATTTGGAATTCATAAATTCTTGTATGTGTCAGGCTTATACAAGGATTAATAGAAACCAAGCCAACGGGATGCATAAAGATGTTTTGTTTGAGGAGTATTATTTGAGTTTAGATGACTCTGTGACCTTGGATAAGGCACTGGTATTGATTGAAGTTGTTTATTGCATGTGTTGTTGATCGAAATGCTGAATTTAAGTATAATTTCCATTCTTTGTTTTCAGTTAATTTCAAGGTGAGTAGATCCACTGGTTTGCTGTGGGTTTATGTTTGAAAGTGTGAATTCAATTCACAAAGGTACACCCACCTGGGCTATGAGTACATCCAAATTGTAGAAGGTTCAATCAAACCTTGTCATATGTTTTCTTGAGAATTTCCTTATCTTTGATGTCTCTTCTGCACTGAGTTTAATCATATTATTTTAAGGGTGTTAAAGGGAATCAGATTTTGAAGACAACAAAAGTGGTGACTCTGCTAGGGAGTAGATGAACTATCAAGAGCCTCTGGTTAAGAGATAATTAATTCATATAAGGTTGATATTATCCCATCTGTGTCACCACAACAAAAGTGGCGACTCTACTGGGGAGAGTTACAATAAAGATATAAATACAGATTTGTGTTGAGGCTTATAAAGAAAATTGTTGTGTGTTTGTTGATTAGATTGCTTGTTTTCATAATTCCCATAGTTTTGTGGGTGGTGACTCTGTTACTTTTGAACTAGTCCTTGTGAAGATACAAATATTTCTAAAAGGAAGACAAGCGAGATGCAAGGAGAAAAAAACATGAGATCATTCATGAAGAAACATCCTCATGAAACTTTGCAAGAAGGTCTGCCAAAACAGTCACGAAGAGGCCATAAGAGATCTGTGTTGCATGAGCCATCAAATGCTGCTTGGGTGCAGAAAAACAATAATACTAGTAAGATGCCTAATCAACCTGTTTATGCAAAGTCTAATTCATCTTCCAGAGATTCAGAACATGATATCTTAGGTTTTCATTTAGGATTGTTTGGAAATATTGATGATGCACCTATTTAAATCAAGATCTATCTCATGTTAGTGTTTCTGCAAAAGATAGAACTAGTTCAAATGTAATTAGGCACTTTGTTCCTTGGACAATTGATGGGAACATTAGTCTAATTGACATAGATCAAGTTAATGCATCAGACTCTGAAGAAAACTTCCCTGATGAGGACAAAGTGTCTCAAGAGATTGAAGATTTGAATAGAAGAGTCCATCATTTAATCTGACTAAGAGCCCAAAAGGAGGCAAATAAGGAGAAGGAAGTTAAAGCCAAACTAATGGAAAGAGATAGGCTTCTTAGACAAATAGCTGATCTTGAAGTACTTGCCAAGGAGAAAGAAAAAAGTGATGAGGAAGGCCCTGTGATTAGAGAAATTCTAATCCCCAAAACTAAACAAGCTTGTAAATCAGTAACCCAGCCAACTAGGGAAGTATTTAATGACTCCCAGCTTCCTAAAGCCAATATAGATAAAGGAAAATAGAAATGGGTAGATGATGGAATAGAATCTAAAACTGCAGAAGAAATCTCTCATAGGCTTTTAGCACATGAGAGAGAAATGGAAAGGATGAGGAAGGAAAAGGAAGATCTCCAAATGGAATTAGAAAAGGCTGAGTTAGAAGCAGTGAATCAGGAAGTAAAAAGAAAGATTAACTACTTAAAGGCTCCCCCTATTACATTCCCATCGGAAGATCTTAGCAAGCCTAATCCCCAACACATTCCCTTTCCTCGGGCTAATACTCAACCTGTAGTACAAGCTAATATTGCCTCAACAAGTCAAATCCCTGTGAATAAACAGTACACCCAAGCACCTCAATCTTCAATCCCAAAAGCTAAAATGACCATGGGAAATAATAGTGCTATTACCCCTTTTCAAAGAAGACCAATCAATCTAGAACAATATAGACAATTGTTCTTTGATGGAATCTCGGGATATCCAAATCTTGTTCCCACTGAGTTAAGAGACAAGCTCCATAAATTTGCTGGGAACAATGCAATTAGTGCTGAGGAACATCTGAAATCTTTTGGGGATCTAATAAATGATTATGAGGTAGTAGATGAAGATGTTATTATGAAACTGTTTGTTCAATCCCTGGTTGATGATGCAAGAGATTGGTACAGAGGTCTTCCAGTCAATAGCATAGGTTCATGGGAAGATTTTAAAAATTGCTTTCAAGAGCAGTATGGTGACAAGACTAATGTGAGTTTCATGCTAAATGAGTTCAACAATATTAGAAAATCTGAAAATGAAATGGTCATTGATTTCAATGCCAGATTCCAGAAAGCCATGCACAGATTGTATCAAGTGATGAGGCTAGATGATAACATGTGTCTTAACATATATTACAATGCATTTGATTCCAAGATGGCCTATATCTTAAGAGATAAAAATCCCCATAACTTGAGAGATGCTTTTAGAATTGCCATAAATGTAGAAAGTAACAAAAAAGCATCTAGGAAATTAAGAGGAAGGACATATGGTAGATTATGGCAAGAAACCAAACAACAACCTAATAAAGTTGCTAAAGAGGATGATAAGATAGAGAAATTGGTTATTGCTATGAAAGATTTGACTGCCAAGGTTAACAAAAATGATAAACCTCATTATAACTGGCAAGATAGACTCCCTAGATTACATGGTATGCCATATAATACCAATTGGAAGGATTGTAAACCCCAAATTGAGAAGCCCAAAATTACCCAAAGTCAGGACACACCAAATCCCTTGAAAGGGAAAACTGTTCACAATATAGAAAATACTCTTTGGTGTATTGCTTGTGATGGACCACAATCTCCTCATCAGTGTGTAGTGGCTCAAGCTCTTGAAGAATCTATGAGACCACAAGCAGAGCTTGACATTAATATGTTTGAAGTCATCATAGAAAGTGATGACGAATCCGTGCAAAGTGAATATAGTGATGTGCTGGATAATGAAAAGCTAGTGCAAGGGCAGCTAGCCTTAGATTGGCATCCTACATTGAATGTGGTAACAATTGAAGATGAAGAGGTTCATCTTAGGAGGCCTAGTGAGGAAGAAGTTAGAAATCTCACTAAAGCTGTAATTACCAAAGCAAAATATAACTATAACTTGAGAAGTACCAAGAGAGACACTGATCAGAGTGAGCCGGGTTCTATGTTTGTAAAGGAAGTTACAAAAAAGGGGGCATCAAGTAGTGCTACCACTGTTCCTAAGGTAGGTCAAGAAAAAGGGGAACAAGTTAAAGATGTACTTAAAGGCAAAGATGATAAAAATGTTAGTGATATACAAGGAGCAGAGACAGTGAAAAGGGCAAGTCAATTCAAAACAGAAAAAGTCAGGGCTAATACTAAAAAATGCAATAGTTCTACATTTGACATGGCCCAAGCTTTAACTCAAATGAAGGTCAATGTTCCATTAGTAGAATTACTAAAGATTAAAGAACATAAGGATGCAGCTTTGTCTTTGTTCTCTAGTATATCTGATAGTGACACAGTATTACCCACTAGTTTAGCTCAAGTTGGAAAGGATCAAGAGTTCCAAACCCCAGAGGTTTATGTTGGAACCACTATCACTCAGGAGCCTTCTCAGGTAGATCCCTTCTATGTTACCTTGTTAGTCAATAACCAGTTGATTAAAAACTACATGATAGATTTAGGAGCTGCTGCTAATCTAATGCCCTATGGTGTTATGAAAGAATTAGGGTTATCAGTAACCACTGTGTATGGGAAATGCTATGCCATGGATAACAGAGAAGTACCTGTGATAGGTACAATGAAAGATATAGAAGTAAAAATAGCAGCATTCCCTGAAGCCACTTACAAAATGCATGTTATTGTTACTAACACTAAACCCCACTATGGTATGTTACTTTCCAGGTAGTGGGCAGTAGCAGTAGGGGGAAATGTCCAACTCGACTTATCTTATGCTACTATTCCTATTAGTGGTTATCAGGTCAAATTATATAGAGAGCCACGAGCTCCTAGGGTAATTGAAAATGTAGACCCTAGTATGCTTAATTGTATGATCGATGTAGATCTAGATAACTTTAGACTTCAACCAATTTTACCTCAATTGAAGAATACTGACCCTATTGTGGTCAAGTTACAAGCACAATAGTATGGATTGTGGCAGATGTATTTTGATGGAGCTTGTTCTAAAGAAGGATCTAGAGCAGGGGTTCTTTTTGTGTCCCCATCAGGTATAACTTTTAAGTATTCATTTGTATTAGCATTCCAGTGCACAAATAATACGGTAGAATATGAAGCTCTATTACTAGGACTTGAGGTTGCAAAAAGGCATGGAGTCCAACTATTGAAAGTAATGGGGGATTCAAAATTGGTTGTCTCTTAGGTGAGATCTAAATATGCATCCAAGAATGATAGATTAAAGCAGTATAAGCATGCTGTTTTGGATGTTATTGAGCATTTTGATGCATTTTCTATTAATTGGATAGAGCAAGCAAAAAATATTATGGCAGATTTCCTAGCTAATGTTGCCTTGAAAAATGATGATGCAACGCTAACCGATATTTCCACTGTGGAAATAAAATCTAGGCTTGCTATTCCTAATAATGTGTACAATTGGCAAGTTTTTGCTGATGATGAAGAAATTTTTAGGTTTATCCAATGTGTTGATGATTATGATGGACAAAAGATTGATTGTAATGCGTTGGTGGAAGTGGTAGACAATAGAGAGACAGTGTTCGGAAATGATGTGGTCCAGTTGGAAACCAATGAGATACCTAAAGGGTTGGTGGAGCTAGAGAGCATGTTCAGTTATAATGATAGTCACTTACATCAGTAGTCTACCACCAAGTTGGAAGAGTTAGAGGAGGTAAACCTGGGGACAGAATCATCCCCTAAGTTGGTATATATTGGAAATAAGATACCCCCTCATGTTAGGGCTAACCTTATTAATTTATTGAAAAGGTATAAGCATGTTTTTGCTTGTTCTTACGAAGACCTAAAGGTGTATAGACAAGATCTTTTTTAGCATGAAGTTCCTTTACTTCCAGATGCTAAGCCTTTCAGACAGAAACAGAGGCCTATCAATCCCCTGTTACAAACTAAAATGCAACAAGAGTTGACCAGATTGAGAGAAGGAGGGATTATCAAACCAATAAGGCATTCTTCATGGGTCTCCAATCTAGTCCCAGTGAGGAAGAAGAATGGAGACATCAGATTATGTGTAGATTTTAGGAATTTAAATGTTGCTTCCTTGAAAGATAACTACTCATCCCCAAATATGGAAGCCATGCTACAGAGAGTGACAGGATGTGATCTTTTATCCATGATGGATGGTTTCTTAGGATATAATCAAGTGTTGGTAAAGGAGTCTGAATAGTTTAAGATAGCTTTCACTACTTCATGGGGAACTTATGTATATGTGTGAATGCTATTTGGATTAAAAAATACAGGAGCTACATTTCAGAGAGCTATGGATGTAGCTTTCAAAGAATTCATAAACATCATCATGGTGGTTTATCAAGATGATCTAACTTGTTTCTCTAAGAAAGCTGATGATCATTGTGGACATCTAGAGAAGGTGTTCAATAAAGCCTTGGAATTTGGTGTATCACTAAATCCCAAGAAATGTCATTTTGGGGTCACTGAGGGAAAGCTATTGGGACACATAGTTTCCAAGGAGTGGGTAAGGATAGACCCTAAGAGAATTGAAGCAATCAATAAGGTGTCTGAACCTAAAAAATGTGAAAGGTGTCCAATCCAGTCTTTGTAGAAGCTCCTTTTGTCCAGTGGGGCATTGATTTTATTGGAGAGATTGTTGAGAGGTTAGGGAGAGGTCATGGATGGATCATAGTGGCCACTGATTATTTCACCAAATGGATAGAAGCCATCCCTACAAGAAGAGCTATTAGTAAAGTTTTCATTGATTTCCTGATGGATAATATTGTAACTAGATTTGGAACACCTTCAAAATTGGTGATGGATAATGCCATGTGTTTCAGATTAGAAGAATTTGTAGGCTCTTGTACTAGTCATGGTATACTCATGTCATACTCTTCACCTTATCACCCTCAGAGGAATGGACAAGCAGAACCTAGCAATAAAATCCTGTTGAATATCATCAAGAAAATCCTAGAAGAGAATAAAAGATCTTGGGATCAAAAGCTGAAGTTAGCTCTATGCATAGATAGAATAACAGTTAAGAAATCCATTGGAATGTCACCTTTTGAATTAGTTTATGGTGCCCAAGCCAGATTGCTGGTAAATAACCTTCTTCCAGTGTATAAGTTTTTGCAAAATGAGGACATGGAGGTATCTGAACCAATGGAAAACAGAATGATCCAAATTGTAGAAATGGAGGAGCTTAGGACTTCTGCCCATAAGAAAAATCAGAAGATCCAGTTGCAATCAAAATATCTTTTTGATAAAAGGAGATTATTAAGAAAGTTTCAAATTGATGACATGGTTCTTTAGTGGAATGTAAAAGGACATGATAAGGGAAAGCACAAGAAATTTGAATCACTATGGATTGGCCCTTTTGTGGTTTTTACTTAAATGGTAAGGATTCATATTTCTTGAAGAATATGAATGATGAAATGTAGGAATTTCCAGTGCATGGACAATTCCTAAAGCATTATTTCTCTTAATGTCCATGCATGGTAGGTCCTTTGTTTGTACATATTTTTTTCCTTTCCTACTTTTCTGTTTTGGTCTGTGTTTTGGTCTATTTCTCCAGAGTTTCTAGTTTTCTTGTGTTGAATTTGCGATCAACCATCCCCAGTCAGAGCCGCTGCTATTACTGATTAAAAATGGGCTTTTCTTTTCCCATGATTGGCTATGGTTTGTTGAAATTTTGAATAAGGTGCAGTTTCAAATGCTTCAACTTTGTTCTAGACCTCAAGGGTTTAAGGGTTTTTGATTATAGATCCTCCTGTGTTTGTTTTAAACCCTCATGATTCTATTCTTTCATTACTTTATTCACTTAAGTAATGGGTCATGGGGTCATAGGAAGTGTTCCCCCTTGTTATTTGCCTAGGTGGTCATGTTAATTAATCGAAAAATTTATGCCTTATATGCTTTTCTCGTAAAGTTGTCGGGCCCAGTAACTAGTGTGCATCTTGCGGATGGATCTACGGCTTTCGCTATTTCGCTAGGTGAAGTTGTACGTAGTTTAAAACCAATGAAGTTGCGAAAATGACATGGCATACCACATAGATGGTCTAGCTGGTTGATGATAGCAAGTAAAATGGTGGCATGCGGCACAAGTCACAACAGTCAGCAGGTCAGGATTAAAGGCTAAAAGGCGGGCCCCAAAGGTGAGTCAGGTCGCAGTTAGGAGATGACCTGGTGGGTACAACTATCAATAATTTACTGGAGCCCAGTGGCTTTCTCTCGACAAATGAAAAAATGACAAGTTAGCTCTGAAGGTGACTGGGTGCCAGGTGTTCAAAATGAGTTAGCAGGCCCACCACTCTCAAAAGCCTTTTTAGATAGTTAAATGCCGATCAATTTAAAAGATGATCTGATGGCCTGCACTATTTCACAAGGGTAAGATGCTCGTTCTTTATACCCCGTGAAATAGCGAGAGTGAATGAGAGTCGTCCATGTGTCATGATGGAGGACCTGGCAAGTACAGCTGTCAATAATTTACTGGAGCCCAGTGGCTTTCTTTTGGCATATAAAAAAGTGACATGTCAGCACTACAGATGACTGGATGCCAGGTGTTCATGGTGAATCAGAGGGCCCACCCCTCCCGAAAGCCTTTTCAGATGGTTAAATGATGATCAATTTAAAAGATGATCTGACGGCCCATGCTATTTTTCAAGGGTAAGATGCTCGTTCTTTATACCCCGCGAAATAGCGAGAGTGAATGAAAGTCATCCACGTGTCCGGCGACATGTGGTCTTAGAAGAAAGTTGTGGGCCCGCTAAGGTGGAACCGGTGGTATAAAAGAAAGACACACGTCTAGTAGTAAGTTGAATGCAAAAGAAGTTTTAAGGCCAGTGGTTGGGTGCCACATGGTATCATGTAGCCAATAGAAAAGTGGGACCAAGCACAGAGCCAAAGCTGTTAGTTAATCTAACGCTCGATCAAGTTTCTTTTGATCAGACGGTCGGCGCTATTTTGCAGGACCAAACTGCCTGATAGTTATGCTTCGCAAAGTTGTGAAAGAGCAAAGTGAAACACTTGCAGGAATGTTGTGACCCGTTCGAGCGAAAAATATGAATTCTTATATGAATTCAATTTTGAAGGGACGGCCGAAGCATGCGGAATCAATGTTGTAGTTAAGGCTCTGAGTACAATATTTGATTTCCTATCAACCGGGTGATGATATCTTTTAAAGAATTTTGTAGAGGAGCAAATGCACAGTTATCTTCTTCAGGTACAGAGCAAGTCGGTTAAGTTGCAGTGCAAATTCCTTCAAGTGAAGAATAGGTTTTCTCGTACTCCTGTGTAGCAATTCCTGTGTGGTGTGTTTTAGATAGGATAATTGATTCATCACAGGATTGTTTAAGAGTGGTATTCATTTCTTATGTTTTCTAAATAGCTCCTAAAAGAGAATTTTCTGGCAAAGTTAATTATTCAGAAAGGAGTGTCTGTGATGATTTTTTAGAGCAGTTGATGTTGTCAACTAATCAGGCATCAAAGGCAAAAGAATTAGTGCCAAGAGCTCCCCGTTTAAAGATAGGAGAAGGACTGTATGACAAGGGTAACTGGTTGAGAGACCGACAGGTTGGATTGTTTGGGTTGGGGTTATTTAAGATTGGATTTGGAATGAGAAATTCTCTAGCCCCAAAAAATAGTATTTGGGAATTAGATGTTGGGAAATTGGTAGTCCCAAGGGTATTTATGGACATAGATCTATTGACCCAAATTGCACTCAACTATGATCTAGTCACAAGAAGCATTCGGGATATAAATGGGAAAATCCTTGTTGAGATTAATGTTGAAGAATTCAGTAAAGCTTTTGGGCTTAATGAGTTTAAAAATTTTCTAGAACCTATAAATTTCACATCATTAGCTCAAATTTATGGTGCACAGAGGAGTCATCTCAGGAACAGGCCTCTCAAGGAGTTTTTTGTGAAGATAGGAGGGTGAACAGTTGTAGAACCCAACACACAAGAGCCCTTTTCATTAAGTATGTTCACCCTGAGGGCTAAAGGAAAGTATTAGGCACTTTGCCAAGTTTTGGGAGAAGATGCTGAAGCAAATATGCCAAATCATTACCTATTAATGATTGCTCAGATTTTGAATTCTTCTCTTGCAATTACATTTGATTATGCCTCTTTCATTGCTGATGCTATTCATGGAGGGTTAACAAGAATCAAGAATGGAAAGGTGGTGTAGCGTTGTAAATTGTACGCACTTGCTAAAGTGGTACAATTTCACACTTGGTTTAGCTCCCGCCTTGGCGCATTTTGCATTTTGCATTGCATTTCCCCTTTAGCACTTAATTAATTAAAGTAATTAGGTCTAAGGTCCTATTTCATCATCTTCCACATCATAAAGTTGGGCCCTTTCATTAAAGTGTGCCCCTTTCACTTTATTCCTCCAATGCATCATTTAATCAAAAACATTAATTAGGTCCTATTTTGAGCTTGGGGGCTTGATTTCGGGGGTCAAAACATCTCCAAATCACCTGTAACTTCTGGATTCTCTCTAAAATCATCATATCTGATGGCCCTGAAAATTTTGGGAAAAATGTCCAGGACCGTGTGCACTCGGATACATATACAGGTTGTAGCATACTTGGGCATAGACTCCTATGAGGTGATTCTAACCTCCCTTACACACACATGCATGAGGTTGAGTGGAACTAGCGGCATAAGGCTAGACTTTCTCACTCTCCTCCCTCACATGGATCACCTAGACAGACTCTAGGGGCTAGTTTTCCATGTCCTTTTCCCATGGATCACCTAGACAAGATCTAGGGATGAGAAGTCCATGTTTTCTCTCTCACTATTCTTCTCATGGATCACCAATGTGTGTATTCATGCTTTTTTCCTTTCTTTTATTCTCTTTGCATTTTGTTTCCATTTACATCCTTCATCTTGTGTTAGAGAACTCTCAAATCCTCACACTCTTTGTTTTGTTCGAATTGAGATTTAGTCCTCTTTCTTACCAAATGATTCTCCATTATTTTTTGATCTCATGTCAAATCTTCTTGTGAGCATTTGTCATCAATATTCTTTAACAATTCGAAGTGGTAAACATGATACCCTATTTCAACTCACTAAAATTAGCAAGCCGAAACTGGGGTGGCATATAGCTACCCTTGAATTTTCATCACCTTCCTTAGTAAGCATTAGGTGATTTTGTGATTTAACGTGTGTTTTGTAGGGTGCGGTTCCTAACTGTGTACTACAGATACTGCTGGGAGCTTCGTTCGATAGACTTATGGATATATCCTTTTTCAAATAATGTTTACTTTTCTATACTTTAGCTTGCATATGCACGTAGTGTTCATATGACCACTAAAGTGAGGGCTAAATGTAGCATCGTAAATTGTATGCACTTGCTAGGGTGGTACAATTTCACACTTGGTTTAGCACCCGCCTTGGCGCATTTTGCATTTTGCATTGCATTTCCCCTTTAGCACTTAATTAGGTCTAAGGTTCTATTTTTATCATCTCCCATATCATAAAGTTGGGCCCTTTTCATTAAAGTGTACCCCTTTCATTTTATTCCTCTAATACATAATTTAATCTAAAACCCTAATTAGGTCCTATTTTGAACTTGGGGGCTTGATTTTGGGGGTCAAAACATCTTGAAATCAGTTGTAACTTCGGGATTCTCTCTAAAATCATCATATCGGACGACCTTGAAAATTTGGTGAAAAGTTGTCAGGACCATGGCGCCCGGAGTGCACACGGTCCCGGACATTTTTCCCAAAATTTTTGGAGCATAATCCAATCATAAAATAAAGCCTAACCCCAAGAAATTGGTAGGAGATTCAATCTCTAGGTTGGCCAAAAGTTGAAATTAAGACCTAGTGTTTCATATATAAGAGCTCTCTTTCTTCATTTGAAAGGATCCGAATTTTGGTTTCAGGGGCCTTCTATGCAGCGAAAGAGCAGATCTTTGAAGAATTCAACAACATTCAACATCCATCCATCAAGCATTCATCAATTTCATTCATCCATTTAGGGCTTTGAAGACATTGAAGGGCAATAGGGGATCACCGACTGAAGATTGGCTTGTACCCCTCCCTTGGGGTTGGGTATGATTTCATGTTGTTTTCATGTCTTTGCATAGGCCTCATTATATCATTTGTATTCATGCTTTAGATCACTTTGCATCTTGATTTGGAGAATTTACATTATCATTTACAAGCAATTAGGGTTTACTTTCTAGGTTGCTCTAGTTTGCTTACTTGCATTTTAGGATCTTGCACACACACAAGGTCTGCGCACACACTACTTTTACAATACAACTTGGCTATTCGTGGAGGTTGAAATCACCAAAGTGGGGGTTTGACTAAGGAAAAACCCTATATAGCCGCCCACCATACCTTTTCAGATATAAGTGCAGATTTCGAGATTCGGACGACGCCGCAAGTTGCAGATCCGACAGAAGTAGATAGAAACTAAGCTACACACCAAATTTCAAGGCAAAAGACCAAGATAGGGGCGTGGGGTACCCTAGTCCTGCCAGGACAGGAGCGCTAGGTGCCCTGGTCCCTGGGACAGGGGTGTTGGGCACCCTGGTCCCTGGGACAGGGGCACTGGGTGCCCTGGTCCTTCTGTCAGACAACAAGTTTCAACATTTCCAACAACTTTTTAGGTTGCAAAATAGCAGTTTCAGGAGCAGTATCAGGACAGTGGCGCCTGCGCCCCCATCTTGAACATTTTCACTTAGATTTTAACTTTGGGTACGCTTCTGCATTCTTGTCTTGTCCTTGTGTTTATGACTTTCCATTGTTTAATTTCAATTCTGCAATCTCGTTATTAGTTCATACTTGCACTTTGGGGTTAGGAATTGAACTTGCATCATTTTATCTTTCAATTACAACAAAGGAATAGAAACCCTAATAGGTAGCCCATGGCTCTCTCTTCAAAAAGAAGTAGCCAATTGTGTGATACCTCTAGGCTCTTTCATATTCCACAATATGTTTCAAAAGGTAGGATTAGGGCATGCTAGCCTAGTCTCACTTTTTCCCCTACACAAGTGGTTAGGCCATTTGGATGGTACTCACTCCTGATGCATCTTTTTCTATTCAAAGGTGGTGATTACTTTGCCAGTGAAATAGACCTTGTCAAGGAGAAAGAAGGAGAAAAAAATGCTGGTACAATTATGGAGTACTATGTTGTCATGGGATAGAGAGGATGCCAGTTTTTTCAAGTTTGATAAATATTTTGCATCCAAGATAAGGACTCTCCTCTGCTAAGAGAACCCAAGAATCCCCAAAGTTCTTCTGGTATTCATAAGACCAAAAGAATTTGCAGAGAATATAAAAATTGTTCATAACTGGGGTGACATTTGCTTGTATCCAGTCTCAATAGTTTTCAGAGTATTTGGTTTCAGAGGCACCCCATTTTTGCTACCTTACTAGGTATCTCTCAAAGTGGGGATTGCAGAGATCCTTAGACAAATTGGTGGTTTACAAGAGGCAGAGTTGATAGGCAAGGGTAAAGGGACTATTTTCCATACAGCTACCACAACCCACCAATTTGTAATAACAAAGGGAGGTTGGAATTGCTTTGAGGATTTCCTCAAGCCTTATCATTTGTCCACTGTAGTATCCAGGTGTGCTGATCCATAAGACTTCTTCAACAACATGTTTAGAAAGAAGGCAGCATGCAGAGGTAGGCCTCATCAATTTCAATTTCCTGAAGACCTCATCAAAAATGAGTTTGATTAGATGAGCAGGAGCTAAGGAAAGAGAAGTGGGTGGCTTATAAGAAAGCCTTGGATTTTGTGCATCATTTTGATGCCAGCTATGACCCATTGTCTAGCTTTTTCCCTCTAGAGGAGAAAATAAAGTTTTTAATGGTTTCCTTTGAAGATGTGATGCAGACCTTGAAGGAGAAGATGGAAGCTATAATCAAAAGCAACCCTGAAAAGGCAAGAATGATCCTAAGTAGCCCTGCTTCTAGCAAAGCAATCCCTCCTAGTGATTATACACTGCATAAGAAATCCAGTTATAGCATGCTGATGCCTATAACAGGGAAGCCTTCTACCTCCAAAGGAAAGAGGAAGATACAAGATGTCATTGATATCTAAGAAAGCCCAAAGAAGAAAAGGGTAGGGAAAGAAGTACAATCAGATACACCTTTGTATTCCCCATCCCAATCCCCTATCCATATAGGAAATGAGCAAGTAGTATCTAAGCAACTCCTACAGTTAGGTAGTTTAGGGGAAATTGCTTACACTTATGCTGAAGTGGAAGAAGGAATGCCAGAAGAACCCATTGCTACTGAAATGGATATCACCACCACTAAACTCAAAGGCTAGGAGTGGGACCCTGAGATAAAGTAGGCAAGTAATGCCTTCTTGGTTGACAACAATTTTGTCACATAAGAAGCATTTATGTAGTTCATATGGAAGCAGAACATAGATAAATATAATGCTAGATGTGAAAAGAGAAAGGCTGAGCAACCTAGTAAAGATCCAACCCTGGTTGAAGAGGAAATAAAGCAAGAGATGATGGAAGAATTCAAAACCATCACCCCTGAGTAGGGAAGAGATATGGTAGCACAAGCTGGAGTGCTTATTTTACCCGAATGGGATATAGCAGAGGCCCTGGTACTAGATGCAGTGAGAAAAGAGGCTAAACCGATGGAGGGGATTACTTTCAATAAGGATAATGTTGCACTCGTCATGTGGTCTCTCAAGAGAAATGAGAGTAAGAAAAGAAAAGACACCCGAGGGTCAAGTTACCTGGTGGGATGATGGTGAAGAGAGTGCAGAGTATAGGGGTAGTGGAAGCTGCTAGCACTATGTTAGAGACTGCAAAATTTAGTGTTGCGGTAGCAGAGAAGGAAGCCAAAGAGAAAGAGGCCCTCCAAGTCAAGTTGGAAATAGTTTTGAAGGCCTATAACAATGCCAAGGAGGAGGTAAGAGGTAAGGATAGCATCATTGCCAAGCTGCAGAGCCAGTTGACTGGACAGTACGATCAAGGTGAGTCTTCAACATTGATGATCTCCTCTTCTCCTACAAGACCTCCACCTACTAGCCCTATCATTGAGTTTCCACCATCTCCAGCACCCTCAAGCTCTCAAATGGTTGAAATTACTCCTCAAAAATTAGAAAACTTGAAACAGGCTCAGGCCTTATATGCAAAGAAGTATGAGGAGAGAGTAAGGGCTACAATTTCCCGTTTTGCAGATATAATAAATGCCTCATTGATCTACAACAATGTAGGTAAAATTATGGATATATGGAATGAGCTCAGGAGATACAAGGCCATTTTGACACCTATTTTTGACAAATGAAGGCCTAGGGAGCAAGATTTAGAGTTTATGTGTATATCCTGCGATGAACCAAGGGCCAATCTCATCATTAAATCCACTTCTGATGTCACTAAAGTCTTAGTACAATTAGCAGCAGAGGTGGATAATGTTGATAGGAAGGTTAATTTGTGCAAAAAGGAGTACACTGATCAAGTTTTTGAGTTGCTCCCAGGAGTTTTTGCTAGCCCAGATCAATTAAAGGAAAAAAAAATATGGCTTAAGAAGATAGAAGCTAAATTGTCAGCAAGAGTTGAAGGAATTATTGATCTAGATGATGCTTCTTTCTTTGTTCTGACAATACAAGAGATAGACAAAATTAAGTCACATTATGGTTTTCTCAATTCAGAAGTCAACAAAATGAGAAATTCTTGGAAAAGGTTGACTAAAACTAAGGATAAAGTGATTAATTTCTCATGGCCGACAGAAGAGGTGTATGATGAGTGGACAACTAAATATGCCACCCATGATCCGGAACAGTTGGAGAGTGCCCCTGATAAGGTAGAAGAGGTTGCAACCGAACAGCCTATTGAAGAAACTACAGAGGCTGAAAAGGGCTTGTAACTGCTTTTGCAAAAAGCTTGTAACCTTTTTATTTTGAAAGAAATGATTGTAACAAACTCTCCTTGAGAAGTCTGAAGCTTTGTGCATCCATGTTGTTATAAATGGATACTAGGACTAGAGGAAAAAGGATCGCAAAAGAATTGTAAGAAAATGCTGCAGAAATTTATCTGAGCTTTTCTAAGTCTAATGGAGAACATTCAAAACTTCTTGTAATATTTCTTGAAACTTAATATCAATATATAGACCATCAGTTTTGAGTGAAGCTTTGTGTTGTCTTCAAGTGTGTTTACAATTTGTTTACTATTTTCTTTCTGAATAATCTAGGGTTGTTCTATTTGAATGGAATTGCAAATCAATTTTAGTAGAAGTGTTTCTTAGCTTTTCTCTTTAGGAGGGAAATTAAAGATGCGGGGATCACTCATACCAGTAAACTCTTTGGAAGAGACTTTGAATTTTGATGATCTTAGCTTAATTTGGAATGCATAAATTCTTGTAGGTGTCAGGCTTATACAAGGATTAATAAAAACCAAGCCAATGAAACGCATAAAGATGTTTTGTTTGAGGAGTATTATCTAAGTTTAGATGACTCTGTGACCTTGGATAAGGCACTGGTATTGATTGAAGTTGTTTATAGCATGTTTTGTTGATCGAAATGCTTAATTTAAGTATAATTTCCATTCTTTATTTTCAGTTAATTTCAAGGTGAATAGATCCACTGGTTTTCTGGACTGGTTTGCTGTGGGTTTATGTTTGTAAGTGTGAATTCAATTCACAAAGGTACACCCACCTGGGCTCTGAGTGAGTCCGAAGTGTAGAAGGTTCAATCAAACCTTGTCATATGTTGTCTTGAGAATTTCCTTATCTTTGATGTCTCTTCTGCACCAAGTTTAATCATATTATTTTAAGGATGTTAAAGGGAATTAGGTTTTGAAGACAACAATGGTAACGTGTACTCTAAATGTTACCTAAACGTTCTGAGACATTTTATGGATTTGTTATTATTATTTTGGTCATAAGCCAATATGACATATCATTGTAATAAGGAATTATGTAATGATCTTTAGGTGGCCGACTTAATTGGTTTAGGCCTTAGGGTTTGTATAAAAAAGGTAGAAGCTCTTTATAAAGTATCATGGTTATTGGAATAGTCATGGTCAGGGAATGTAATGTACAAATATTGTAATATTATTCAGGCAGAGGAGTTGATCAATAATTGGTGGTCTAATTGGATTTAGAAGATGATTTAGTCCTCTAGCATTGAGCTCAACCGAGACTATAATCAGGCATAGTAGATGCTATTTCTAGCACTTTACCATATTGGATTGTTGTCCATTTATCTTGAGAAGGTTGGAGCCTCTCTATAGTCAGTGAGCCTCTTTTGTAATGAGTAGTACACTCTAGGCAGTGTGCCTTCCTGGAAGTACAGGCTCCTCATTGTAATACATAATTTCTGCAGAAGTATCATCTGACTGTGGGTTGGTTTCCCAACGTGGTTTTTCCCTTTCGGGGTTTTACATGTATAAATAATGGTGTTATGTGGTATGGTTGCTTTAAATTGATTATCTCATTAATTGTTAAGTTGTATTTCTTACCAGTATTTGTTCCTGTCGGCATTTGTTTGTGCTTTACTGGTACTTGATTTGTTTAGGGTTATATTGTGAATTAAAATTTATAATCTGTTAACAACACATTCACCCCCCCCTCTTAGTTTGTTCATGGGTTATCATAAAAATTGGTGTTAGAGATTTGTTCCTCTTTTGCAAAAGCTTAACCGCTTGAGGTAGATACTATAGGAACTAACACAACTAATCCACCAACAACTATTTTCAGAAGATAAATCCCTAAGCTTGATGGAACAAATTATGGGATATGGAAAATTTGAATGGAGACTCATCTTAGATGTCTTGGCAAGGATATTTGGGAGATCACTAAGAAAGGATATGTTGCCATTTTTTATGATTATGTTGTTATTGTCATTGATGGACACACACTTGCTATGAGATCACTTTTTGTATGTAGGAGTTAAAGCTCAACCGGTATTTGTTCCAACTAGTATGATGTATTATAGTCTTTAGACTATCAATGTTTTGAAGAAAATGTTTACTGATCTGAAGTGGTATGAAGAACCCAAGCAGTTCAAGGATCTCAAGTGGTACAAAGGAATGAAGTGACACAACTCATATTTCCCAGTCTTCATTTTGTCTAACCGACAACCGGTATTTTGCTTAAACTGGTATTTTGTTTGAACTGGTAATACTCTGTGATGAGTAACCAACCGACATTTTGTGATGAGTTACCATTCACCGATTGTTTGGCGGTGCCGACACTCTGGTGGTGCTTTTCGTGTCATGTTACCAGATATGTCTAGATGCATTGAACCTAGGAAATTGTATTGTAATCCTATTATACCGACATGAAATCAGATTCCTTTATACGGACATCAAGTCTAGGGTTTTAAGTTGTTGCTAGGGTTTTAGATGGTTGAAGAATTTTTTTAAGTGTGAACATAGAAGAGAAGTTCAGGTTTGTGAGAGAAAGTAGAGTGTGAATGTGTTGAAGACTGAAGTAATGCTGGAATGCATTAGGAACGAGCTATCAAGGATCTAACCAAGCAATCTATGCTATTTGCTAGATCACTCACTTGTTGATTACTCACATCTTGGACAAGTCTAAAGCCCTTAACCAGGTAGGCCCAAAAAGCCTTTTGTAAATCCTCTAACAAGGTAGTTCACATCTGTGGATCTAAAATCCTCTAGCAAGGTAGTCCTTAATCAGACTTATCTCCTAGTAGAGATTGAGATTCCTAACAGGATCTGTTCTGGTAAAGAACATTGTATGACCTTAACTGGTCTGACCTTAACCCGTTTGGTTCCTATTTTGTAGATAGTTACTTGTGAGTTTCATCTCATCGTGGTTTTTCCCATTTGGGTTTCCATGTCAAAATATCTTGTGTTATGGTGTTTGTGCTTTTGTGGGTGAATGCATTATTTTCTATTTGGTTTGCATGTGTGCTAACTGGTTTGTTTGCTAAACTATTTTACTGGTTTACTGCTAGACTAGTAAAGTGTTTAAGTACAAAGATTTTTGGCATACTAATTCACCCCCCCCTCTTAGTATTCATCAGGATACACAACTTATGATCCGACATCTAGCAACCCTGCTCCTGCAGACTTAGATAACAATATTGAAAATGATTGTAGAGCTAGAGAAGCCCTCCTATATGCACTTACTAATTAGAAGATCATGGGATTGATTGATAAATAATTAGCTAAGGTTATATGGGAAAAATTGCAAAATCTGAATTAAGGTCACCCTACTGTCAAAATTGCTAAACTTGATGGTTACCGAGTAAGATATGAAAACTTAAAAATGGAAGCAAATGAAAGAATTGTTACGTTTATGGAAAGAGTAAATGATATTGTTATGGGAATTAAATGTTGTGGAGGATTTCTAAGTGAAGATGAAATAGTTTCCAAATTCCTTAGAGCCCTTCCATTGTCTTACAAGATGCAGGCAACAACAATTAATGAGTTAAGAACAATGGAAAACACTTCAGCTAATAGAGACATTCTGATTGGGAAATTATATGCTTTTGAGCTTGAAGAATTTGGATCTTTTGAAGCTATACAATCTGAATCTTCTTTTCATGCATCATCATCAACATCTACCGGAAAGAGTGATTGGAGAGACCTGTATGCTGAAGAACTGGAAGAGATGACAAAAGAAGATGAAGAGCTTAAGAAACTTGAAGCCCTATTTGCTAGAAAAGTACCTAAAGGACCAACCAAAAGTATGAAGGAAAGGAACCTTTTAAATGTTTTTCATGTAATAAGATTGATCATTTTGCATCTAGATGTCCTGAAACAAATTCAATGTTTTAGGAAAGAGTTAACAAAACTTTTAAGCCCAACCAAAATAGCTATAGATTTATGAAAAGAAAACAATGCTACATAGCAAATGAGGAAGGAGTAACAAATGAGTCTGTAGGTGAACCAACAGAAGACTCTGCTGGTGGATCGAACAATGGAAAGGAATGGGTGTTCTATGCTTTGAAGGAAGATGAAACGGAACCAGCTAGCAAGAATGAAGAAAACTCCGCAGCAGCAAAAAATAAAGATAACAATGAATGGGTAATTGATAGTGGATTCTCACATCATATGACAAGAGATAAAAGGAAATTTCTATCCCTGCAAGAATACAATAGAGGTCAAGTCAGGTTTGGAGATGACAAGGCATGTATGATCAAAGGTAGAGGTATTACTTCTTTCGATGGAAAGCATAATACTGATAATGTCTATTATGTAGAAGGTTTGAGCATAATCTTTTGAGTGTTGGTAAATTAGTTTATAAGGGTTTTCAACTTCAGTTTAAATATAGAAAAGGCAAAATCATTAACAAGACTAGTTTGGAAACTACAACCGGTATTCAAACAGGAAGTAATATCTTTCATTTAAATATTGGTAATAAGACATGTTTGATTTCTCATATTGATGAGAGTTGGATATTACATAAGATGTTGTGTCATGTTAATTTTGATTGCATTGTTAAGATCTGTTTAACTAAGGTAGTTAGAGATATACCTAAGATTATGAAGCCTCATAATCTGGTATATAACGAATGTCAATTGGGTAAGAAAATTAGAAGTTCTTTTAAGAGTAGACATGATAAATCTAATGATGTACTTGATTTGAGTCACACTGACTT
Source organism: Cryptomeria japonica (assembly GCF_030272615.1). Taxonomy (NCBI): domain Eukaryota; kingdom Viridiplantae; phylum Streptophyta; class Pinopsida; order Cupressales; family Cupressaceae; genus Cryptomeria; species Cryptomeria japonica. Next base: position 38,139,257 of record NC_081415.1, read on the forward strand.
ATGTGGTCCACGAAGGGCTAGAAGCTTTCAAGGTGATAGGTATTTCATGTTGATTATTGATGACTATTCTAGAATGATGTGGGTGAATTTTCTAAGGGAGAAGTTTGAAGCTTTTGAGAAGTTCAAGATCTTTAAAGAGAAGGTTGAAACAAAAACTTGATTGAAAATTAAATGTCTAAGATCATATTATGGTGGTGAATTAACTTCTCATTAATTTAACAGTTATTATGAGACAAATGGAATTAGGAGATAGCTATGTGCACCTAGGACTCCTCAACAAAATGGAGTAGTTGAAAGGAAGAACATAACCATTTTGGATGTAGCTAGATCCATGATGATGGAAGCCAAATTGCCTCATATCTACTGGAGAGAAGTAGTGAGTAGAGCATTCTACACACTAAACAGAGTTCACATCAAAGGTGAAACTAGTAAGACCCCTTATGAACTATGGTTTGGACATACACCTATTGTTAAGTATTTTAAAATTTTTGGAAGTCAATGCTATATCAAAAGAGATGATTCAATTGGAAATTTTGATTCTAGATGAGATGAAGGAATATTTATTGGTTATTCAATTCAAAGAAAAGCATATAGATGCTATAACAAAAGATTGCAGAAAATTGTGGAAAGTGCTAATGTGAAAGTGGATGAATAGTACAAAAATTATTCTATATCATATGATAGGGAACCGATAGTGGAAATGATCATCAAAAAACCGACAATTCCTCAACCGGTATAGGAAGCTGAAATAGTTACACTAACACAATCAAAACATTCAACTGTGACTGATGATCAGATCAGCAAACCTGAAGTTCAAAAGACACCAAGGTATGTAAGATTAAATCATTCTGAAGATTAAATTATTGGTGATAGAAACACGGGAGTTATGACAAGAATATAATTGGCAAATGAAGAGGTATCTCTTATTTCTCAAGTTAAACCGACAATTGTTATTGAAGCTTGTAAGGATAAACATTGGGTAAAGGCTATGGAAGATGAATTAGATTAGATAGAAATGATTAAAACTTGGTCTTTAGTTCCCTAACCTAAAACTAAGAATGTTATTAGAACTAAATGGTTTTTTAAGAATAAATTGAATGAGGATGGTCAAGCTATAAGAAACAAGGCTAGATTGGTTTGTAAAGGATATTCTCAAATGGAAGGAATTGATTATGGTGAGACATTCGCACCTGTAGCTAGAATTGAAGATGTTAGACTATTTCTTACCTATGCATCTTATAATAACTATAAGGTTTATCAAATGGATGTCAAATATGCATTTTTTAAAAGGTGAGCATGAGGAAGAAGTTTAGATTAAGAAACTTGATAGATTCTCATTGATGGGTGATAAAGATACTGTTTGCAAATTGAAGAAACCTTTGTATGGTTTTAAAGAGGCTCCTAGAGCTTGGTATACTATAAGATCACTGATAATGATATCCTGATTATTGATGTTTTTGTTGATGATATCATTTTTGGAGGAGAAGATAAACTGTGCATGGAATTTTCTAATAACATGAAAAATAAATTCGAAATGTCCATGATTGCTGAGATGAAATTATTCTTAGGTTTGCAGATTACTCACACTGATGAAGGGATTTTTATCTATCAAACTAAGTATCTGAAGGAATTGTTGAAGAAGTTTGGTATGGAGAATTCCAAACCAGTAAGTACTCCTATGGCTACAAGTGAGAAATTATCTATCAAGGATACTTCTACACTGGTAAATCCGACAAGATATAAGTCTAGGATTGTTTGTCTATTATATCTAACTCAGAGTGGACCTGATATTATGAATGTAGTAAGTATTGTTTCAAGATATAAAAGTAATCCTAAATAAAATCATGAATGTGCAATAAAGACAATATTCTGGTATCTGCAAGGAACAACAAAATATGGTTTATGGTATTTAAGAGATGATGATTTCACTTTATAGGCATATATTGACTCAGATTGGGCAGGTGATACTAATGATAGGAAGAGAACTTCTAGTGGATCTTTCCTTCTTGGAAAGAAACTGGTTTCTTGGATAAGCAAAAAATAGTCATCCATTTCTTTATCTACTACAGAAGCTGAGTATATTGTAGCAACAACTAATTGCACTCAAGTTTTCTGGATGAAGCAAATGTTGAAGCATATCAGGGTAAATTGTAGTGAACTGATAGTTATCTAATGTGAGAACTCTATAGCTATTGACATGTCTAAGAATCCGGTATTTCAATCTAAGACTAAGCATATTTCAATAAAGTATAATTTTTTTAAGGATGAGGTAGAAGCAAAGGAAGTCAAATTGGTTTATGTGAACACTAAAAAATAGATTTCTAACATATTCAATAAACTATTGTCTAAGGAATCATTTGAATATTTAAGAGATAGGTTAGGGGTTTTTGCCCCTCCGACAGAGACTTGATTGATGATTTTGTTATCAGTCTAGCATGCATTATCAAAAATATTTTTCATTCCTGCACCGATGAATGGTGCTACTACTCAAGGGGAGTAATCAGCTTTGGATTCAGAGGTTTATATCATTACTTTGATATTTTTGTTACATTTTTGGCATTGATGTCAAAGGCGGAGTTATAGTAATGTGAAAAATCATTCAGAACCTTACAGAGATATCATTCACAGGGGCAAAGCTATTGATTATTGATTGTCTTCCACAGGGGGAGACTTATTTTGGCACTTCTTGGTACTTAGACGTTTTTCACGTCTAGTGTTGCCATCAATGTCAAAGGGAGAGATTGTTGGCATTATGGATGAATTGATTATGTGTTGGATTGATGCTTTGTCATTGATGTCAACACTAGCTATTATGGATGGTTACCGACAGACAAGTTTTTGGTTACCCGTAGAAGATCTAGTTTTACTAGGAAAAGAGATTGTCTATTGACACTTCTGGCATGTTTGGATCAGTGAAGTATATTTGATTTAACCTGTTATATCATCTATGAGCACTTTTTGGTCAATTGGTATTGGCTTGGTAATCAGACACTTTGGTAAACCCTTACCGACATTGGTTTAAGGCTTTACCAATGGAGCTTTCACTGAGGAATCTTGACAGGATGCATAAGTGGTGTTGGTGGGGCTTCTAGATGGATTTCAGAATGCTAAAGATGTTCTTTGATCATACTTCAACTACTTGATGACATTTATTTGGCTTAGTGGTCCCATAATAGGTCTGGTACCTATCTAGGTTATAGACCGATATCATGCTAACACGTACTCTACACATTACCTCGATGTTTCAAGATGTTTTATGGATTTGTTATTATTATTTTGGTCATAAGCCGCAACGCCATATCATTGTAATAAGGAATTATGTAATGATCTCTAGGTGACCAACCTAATTTGTTTAGGCCTTAGGGTTTGTATAAATAAGAGGTAGAAACTCTTTGTAAAGTATCATGGTTATTGGAATAGTCACGGTCAAGGAATGTAATGTGTGAATATTGTAATATCATTCAGGCAGAGGAGTTGATTGATCATTAGGGATGAAATTGGATTTAGAAGAGGATTTATTCTTCAGGCATTAAACTCAACTGGGATTGTAATCAGGCATACTAGATGCTATTTCTAGTAGTTCAATCTATTGGATTGTTGTCCATTTATCTTGAGAAGGTTGTATCCTCTCTATAGTCAGTGATACTCTTTTGTAATGAGCAATACAGCCTAGGCAGTGTGCCTTCCTGCAAGTGTAGGCCCCTCATTGTAACACATACTTTCTGTAGAAGTATCATCTGACTGTGGGTAGGTTTCCCACCATGGTTTTTCCCTTTTTAGGTTTTCCAAGTATAAATCATGGTGTTATGTGGTATGGCTGCTTTACATTGTTATCTGGTTAATTGTTAAGTTATATTGTTTATCGGTATTTCTTCCTACATACATCTGTCTGTGCTTTACCGGTACTTGATTTGTTTAAAGTTATATTGTCGATTAAAAGTTATAATCTGTAAACAACTGATTCACCCCTACCCTCTCAGTTGTTCACCAGTTATCTTAACATTTACTTCCAAAAAACTTAAAATAACTGACATTAGGTGATCTACCATACTAGTATTCATAAGGAGTTTTATCCTTACCTCTCTTTACCAGTATCTGATTCATAGTGTAGACAACTATGCTGACAACTTCTCTCTAGAAACATTTTGCAGCACCTCCTTGTATTAGCATCATTCTAGAAATTTGAACAACTGACCGATTGTTGCTCTTTGCAATACCATTCTGCTATGATGTCCTAGGTGCAGAAAGCTTCCTCTTAATTCCATTGTCTGCACAATATCTAGTGAATTCCTCAAAAGTAAATTAACTTCATTGGTCAGTCCTCAGACACTTTATCTTCTTACCACTTTCTTTTTTAGCTAAGGCCCTAAATTCCTCAACTTACTAAGGGCTTATGATTTATCCTTCAAGAATGTGACCCACATCATTCTTGAGAAACCATCAATGAAGATCATACAATATCTATCAGCTTGAATAATGTTGGTCCTTATTGGTACATAAAGGTCTGTATGAACTAAATCAAATAAATATTCTGCTGAGAGGGATTTATCCTTAAAAGTTGAAGATTTCATCTTCCCTAACTAACATTCCTTACATAGAGTATGTACTAGTTTGTCCAACTATGGTAAACCTCTTACTAGCTTGGACTTACTGAATTTGACAATCTTATCAAAATTTATATGACAAAATATCCAATGCCAAAGCCAACTATTATCTACTTTAGTAATTAAATAGTTGTTGACTTGAGGATTTAGTTGAAAAGGGTTACCTTTTGTCTGCTTGCTGGTTACAATCACTTCACCTTTTCTCCCATAGATTTTGTACATTCCATTCTTAAATTCCAATGGATAACCTCTATCATTGACTTGAGCTATACTCAAAAGATTGTTCTTTAATCCTTCAATCTAGTAGACATCATATGCACTATTGTTTCCATTAAGAGAAATGGTTCCCTTTCCTTTTACCATGTAGGGTGAGTCATTTCCAAATCTCACAACTCCATAAAATTCCTTCAAAGTAAGAAATTTACTCTAGTCACCAATCATGTGGTGTGAACAACCACTATCAATGATCCAATCATCACAACTATCCATGCAAGAAACTAATGCCTTCTGATCAGATGTCTCCTCTTTAATGGAACCAAAGACAATGTCTTTATTAGCATCTCCCTTAGATTCCTCATTTGGGATACCACCATGAATCGCAATGAGGCAATCTCTTTTGCCTTTTCATTTGTACTTCTCATACTTTTTACGGTTATTCTCATTGTCACCATTAGGACAGTTAGCAACAATATGACCAATCTTGTTACAAGCAAAACACTTCAAAGGTAATTTACCTCTATACTTACCAGTACCTCTGGGTAACTGCTTGGCCAACAATGCTTCAAGCTCGATTAGACTATCTACACTATCAACTTCTCTACTGAATTTGCACTCATAACTGTGACTAACATCTCTTCTTTTCATCACAGGTGGATTAAACACTAAAGCTCTAAATGCCAATTTGTATTTATGAGCACTACCATCAAAACCATTTAATTCAAATGCAGTAAGTTTTCCAATGATGGAATCAAGAGTTACCTTTGTTTTATCAATATACTTTACCTCCTGAGTGGCTGCAACTTGGATAGCGTAGACTGGTAGAAGGGTTGGCAACACCTTACTAACCATTGTGGCATCCTCCACTTTACCACCAATAGTCTTGATCTCACTGACTATCTCCCTGATCCTCTGACCATATTATTGAGTATTCTCACCTTCAACCATCTGCCTGTCATCAAATTTACCTCTCAAACTCTCTTCTTTGGCAATTTTAACATAGTCATCACCCCTATATATCTCTTCAAGTTTCTTCCATGCATCAAAAGAAAACTCCAGACCATGAACATCTACATACTCTGAATCATCAGTATGTCATCAAATTTACTCCTCACACTCTCTTCTTTCACATTCTTAACATACTCATCACCACTATAGATATCTTAACGATTCTTCCACGCATCATAAGAAAACTCCAGACCATGAACATCTACATACTTAGCACATCTACAAACAAATAACTGATAATGGCCTACAATGCTTGATTATTCTTGTATTCCTCTTTCTTTTGATCATCAGTCAAAATTCCACTAGGTGCAATATATGGTTTAAGAACATGTTCCCAGTATTGACTTCCTAGACTCTTGATATAGGTTTTCATGTTGTCACTCCATATTATATAGTTATCCCTATTAAACTTGGGACCTTCTTTCTTCATCATGTTTTTCTAGATATTTACCTCAAGCTATTAGGCTTAGACACTAGAGGGCCTCGATAGCTCTAATACCAACTGATGGTATGATGAATCAATAAGGATCCAAACAATTACTCAGAGGGGGGTGAATGAGTAGATAGAAAAACTAACTATACTTTCATGAAACTCAAAAAAAAATTCACAAGTCAATCACAAAACTAACTGGTTCAAACATAGAGCTACAAACTACAATATCACTGACAGTTTTACCGGTTGACTCACATACTAAAATAATAGTAAAATAGATCTGAAACTCCAAAACAATTCAACCAAAACATCAAAATACTTTAGTAGCAATAGTAAAAGCACATTTGAGATTATTCTTGACCATCTTATCATAACTAAGTGGATTTAACAATTAAGCAAATTAACCATAGAAATCATAACCACAAAAACCATTCACCACTTGACACAATGATTTTTGATGTGAAAACCCAAATGGGAAAAACCACGGTGGGGATGAATACCCACAAGTATTCTAAACTTTTATGAAATTTGCCTTGTTAGGAGTCAAGCCTATTAAATCTTTACAAAGAGTCATGTTAGGAATAGATCCTGTTAGGGATCACTCGGTTAAGGGATTGACTATAATATCTTGTTAAAAGTAATAGCATGTTAGGAGTAGCCTCGATAGAGGATTTAAAATCCAAGATAATGGATCACCTGGTTAAAGGATTTAGATAACACTAAACTTGTTAAAGCTTACTTAGGTAAGGGATTTAACTATTATAATTGTTAGAGAACAACAAGGGTTTTCTAATCTAGTAAATAGAATTACTCTTCTTGATCAAATCCTTTTCATTCTCCCATCTGCCTTCACACATACTGTTACTACTTATTAAGTTGCCATTAGTTTTATATCCAAAGTCATTCTATATACCCTAGTCGGTTACCTCTATCAAAACATTTGGTCGGTATGCACAGATCAGTCAGTTAAAGAAGAAAGTATTCACAGAGCCCAATATACACTGAGTTGTCTATCGAGTAACATTCCATGTCTACCAAGTAGCAATAATGATACATCGAGTTGATATACACCGAGTGAAATGTTTTACCAGATTCATTGAACCTAGACACACATGTGGAAACGTGTTACAAGATCGAGGAACATAGAACCGTTATCACATTGAGAATTGCACTTAAGGATTGTGTATGATTTTGAGATCATCTAACTAATGAAATATTTTGTATGGTTATTCATTCGATAGATCATGTTCGTAAGATTGAAGCGATGAATCAGATCATCGACATAAGAGATCTATTTATATAGCATGGACTAAGGATAACATAGTGACAGAGAGAGAGATATAGAGGTGTATGAAGCAAGACATGTGTGATACATAAGAATGCACTGAGTGTTTCAGAGAACAGTCAAAGAATAGAGTAAATAGAAGGGTTTACCAAGTTATTCTATGGGTTACCGAGGTATGCTATAAGCAAGGTAATCTCATTATGAGCACATAGAATCTACTATAACATTTTAGATGTAAAGTTACAGATATTTGTAATGATTTATTGTAATATTTTGAAGTTGTAAGAGAAACCGTTAACAGGATAAAAGACTCTAACAAAGTATATAAATTGTAAAGGCTTTAACCAGGTGCATCATTTAGAATAAGTGTTGTAAAATCCTTTAGCAAGGTAGATCTAATGATCTTGATACTCCTAACAAGGTAAGCTATCAGAAATAGCTAAACATGTAGTTCTAACCAAGCACTCTTTATTATTGCAGTAGTGAAGTTGTGGGTGCCATCCCCACTACAGTTTTTCTCTCTAACCAAGAGTTTCTGCGTAACCAAAATATATGAGTTATGGAGTGAATCATGTATGATTGTTATTTATTTGTTTTATCTTTATGTTATGTTGCAATAGTTTTTGGTTTATGCATAACAGTAAAGATATTGTTGTTAAAAGATTTTGGAGTACTCATTCACCCCTCCCCTCTAAGTACATTAGCTTTCCATATTGGGCCTAACAATTGGTATCAGAGCTTGAATCTTGGAAAAGGGTTTAACAGCCTAAAGAGAAAGATCTTATCAATGGAAGGCTATAAACAATCTTAGAGAATTGTGTATCTACAAGAAGAGTTGGATCATGCTAATCAAGTGATTGTAGACATGCAAAAACAAATGCAAAAATCATTGAAAGTGAGAAGAAGATTACCTGATGATTTAGAGGACTCTCAAGAGCTAGTTGAACAAATTGAAACATCATCTGAGGACAGTATATTTGAAGAGACTGAAGAGATGATTGAACAAGTGAAAGAAATGAACAAAGCACTGAATGATCAGCTAAAAGTAATGAAAAGAGTACATGATCATTTCAGCACACAGATGACTAAAAATCTTGATGCATTGAGGACAACCGAGGATAAAGTAAGAGATCTAGAAAGAGAAAAACAACAGATTGAAGCATTAGTATCTGAAAAGAATGAAGAAATCACAAGGTTGACTGGAATTCGAAGTAATATGTCAGATCAATTAGGTTATGCACATCATGAAGCAAATTTGAAGGATGATGAGAATCGAGCATTGAAACTTGAAGTATCAAGGTTGACCGATGAACTTGAAACAGAAAACAAATCCAAGTAAATGCTAAAAAGGAGTTATGAAGAATCAAAGATGTTGGATGAGAAAATGAATACAAGAAGACCCAACAAAGATGCAGGACTCAGTTACAAAGGAAAAGACTCTACTGAGAAGGGAATTCATACTATCGAGAGAGGAGAATCATCAAAGCAAGCTGGAAATAAGAAGAATATCAAAGGAAAGAAGCCTATTTGCAACTACTGTGGAAATCAAGGTCATACTGCTAACTTGTGCCAAATCAGAAAAGGTAAGCAACTGAATGTCACTAAGTCTAATGGTTATTGTTACAATTGCAATAAATATGGTCACACATCTAATCAATGTAGGACAAAGACTGTTAACAATTATCAGAAGGCAAAGTTCAAAGGGTTTTGTAAAAACTGCAATAGATATGGACATAGTACTGAGAAGTGTTGGCTTAAGCAAAAGAACTATATGTGGTCTGCACACCGAGCAAATGCTAGAGGTTACCAAACTCACACAGATCCTTACCAACAGTATTCTATAGTACCATGGGATTACAATACAAGGATATGGTGTGAATGTTGTGGAAGATATGGACATATAAGTGCCAACTTCTTTATAAGGTTTGGAATGAACAACCTAAGATCATGGAGAAATCCTGGTATGGCATGTTTTCATTGTCACAAAGTTGGACACTTCGCTAGAGATTGCAGAGATCAACCTAGAGAAGATATTGAAGAAATAAAAGGCAAATTACAGATGATTTAGAAAAAGAAGGAAATTGTGTCAAATGAAGAAAGCACCTTATCTACTGAGTTAGGTGCACCTATTCCAAATTAATCAATAAAGGTGTGAAGGGACTACATTCTTTCAAAGGTTAAATGTTAACAGTTCCTATTTCATCTTGTACTTAATTCAAAATCTGCATAATTAAAGATGCATTAGGAAATTTGAAATTTTATCAAGTCTTTTTGAGCAATAGTCAAGTTGGTAAAAACAAGAAGTCTATCTAGTCAGTAAATGTAGGAAGTCTGGCTACTCGATAAAAGAAAAAATTGGTTTAAGGGAACCGAGTGCATTTAATGTCTTTTGACCTAACTGCAAGAAGCCCAATGAGGTATAATGTATACTTAAAGTTATTGTGCGGTCATTTTTCACTCACCAAGTTTTCAAGAGAGCAGAGCAAAGCGAATCAAAGGGGATGAAACCACCTCCCGAGCAAATTCAAAGGTATTTACATCAATAACAATGCATTATCAAGATAGTTTACCGATCATATCAAGTTGTTATTATTTGCTAAGTAGAAAGAGTCTTTCATTTGAAAGTCTTCAAACCCTAAGGATCTTTTGTTAGTATTTATCTAAAATATGCAATGGAACCTAAGATCCAGAATCCTATTGTTGTTGAGAACATCAAAAATCCCTCACTGAAATACTCTTTAACTCCCAAAATTGCATCTGAATCGGATGACACATATGATGAATTGTGTACCGATGGTAAAATGGATAGCAAATATGAACACATAAAAATCAAGGGATTGACTAAAGCCCTAACCTATCACCGTGTATTCAAACCCCAATGGGTTAAGTTTGTTTTAAGAAGAGTTCATGATGACTTCATGTGGCTAGAAGAGCAACCATTTAAGATTACCAAGGAAATCATTAATTTGATCACCAGTTATCCTATTTATGATCATGCCCGAGCTAAAAAAATGATATCAAAGAAGGAATTGATTAGTTTAACCAAAGTAGAATCTGATTGCAGAGGACTAAAACTGAACAATGTAACAGATGCAGAGCTAAAGTTTTCCATTAGAGTAATAGGTTATTGTTTCTTCCAACCAACAAGGGAAAACAATGTACCCTATACAGCAGTAGACTTAGCTTATAAAATTGTAAAGAAAGGCATGAAAATTGGTTTATGTGAGGTATTGTTGAAAAACCTATTTGAGAATCTCAATACCATAAGGAAGCCAAAGAAGAACAATTCGGCTAATACACTAAAGTTTGGATCACTGTTAATATGCATGTTTTTCTATTTTGAGAAATTCTTTCCATCAGTCGGTAAAGTTGTTTGGTAGCTACACTGACCAATCACCCATCAAATCAATGACTTCATCAAGAAGCTAGGTGATAATTTGAATGATATTATGGATGATTATTTCACCAAGTTTCAAGAGAAGATGCATAAAAGGTACCGAATTCCACCCAAGATAGTGGAGAAATACAAGGATGACATATGTTTTGAAGTGGACACTGATTACTGCTATGTTAATGTTGTGGAACTGAGAACTGAATCTTTACCACCTATGGGTTACGAGATTGATTTTGACATCACACAATAGCACATAGATGCTTTTTTGACATTACCAAGGCATGCTACCGAGATGAGGTATGGAACATATGAAGAAGTGAAGGAAAAGGTAAAAATGAGCATTGTATTACCCAAGGCTGCAAGGAAGGCAACAAAGATGATTAAGACATTAACAAAGAAATTTGGAGAAGGTTCTTCCTCCACACCTATCAAAGGAACTATAGTAATCACCAAAGAGGAATCTAAAGCCCAAGAGGTAGCTATAACATTGAGCACCAAATTGCTTAAGGGAAAACTGTTGAAAAGAAAGAAACAAGATACCTCAAAAGTATCACCGACTCCTCCTGCAAAGCGACCTAACACAAGAGCATCTGTAGCTTCACTGAGTAAGATAAAAAAGAGTGTTTCCACACCCAAGGTAACCAAAACTTACAAGAAATCTACTCGGAGACTCATTTTGGCTAAAGAGTCTAGTGACACTGAATCTGAAGATGCAAGTAAATTTCAGATTGTCAAGAGCAAAAAGGTAAATGTACATAGTGTTGAAATTTTTTGTGCTAATTTGAAGCAATATGGTGGATTTGGAGCATTCAAATATGTTAAATATGAATCCAGATCTGATGATGAAAAGAGACAAATAGAAGAAGCTATCATTTGCACACTATTGAATTTTCGATTGGCCCCATTGGAATTATCTAAATCACTTCCAAATGAATTATATTTGTACATTGATAATAGGTGGAAGGATGCTATGGATCTAGAGAAATAGATGAGAGAAAGAAGTCTAGTACATCTTTTCCCGGACATGTCGATAGATGAGATCATCGAACATTTGAAAAACTACAACACAAAATTCCTAGTCAAGCAAAGAGCTTTGAAATTGATGAATGGACTTTACTTGGATGTAGAGAATGAGACCAAGGAAAAATGGTAGGAAATATTTTGAATCAAGAATGATAGTAAACAAGATGAAGTTGAAATAGTTGATGTCACTGAGCAAGATCCTGATATCACCAAGCAAGACCCTACTGACACTATACAAGTAGATGAGGATATCATGGACACCGAGGCACCTGAATAGGAAATGATCAAAGGGAATGCATATACCAAACTGGTATCCAATGAGTCAGTTTTGGAGCAAGTTCAGCCCTATCCTCTAGTCACTCAGTCTACTACAACTGAGGCCCCTCAAGATACTAAACAAGGGACAGAAGGTCACAAATCTATAGAAGGAAAAACTACTTCTCAGGCCATCGGGGAACAGTCTTCACAAGCTCCTTCTAGTACTAAAAATGTTACATCTGAGACCCCAAGCACTAAAGCACCACAGGACACAACAAAGGCTACATCTAAGGCTAAAGAAATTGACCAAAGTGTTGCCTCTACCGAGAAACCTACTGAGGGTCAACAAGCCTCACAAGCCATTGTTTTAGTTCAACCGATGAAAGGTAAAGAAAAGAAGATGAAAAAGCATAGTTTCAAATTAGATTTGTCAAAACCAATAGTGTTGCCCAATGTTGATATATCCAAATCAAAAGGGCAAGCACTCATTGAATTCGGTGAACTATGCAAAGCCAAAGCCGAACAGGAGAAGCAAATGTCTATTCAAAAGAAAAATAAAGTACTTCAGAAGGTGAAAGCACTCTTAACCAATATGCTACCTGAAGCTACAGTAACCAAAGATGCAACCATCCACATTCCACTGGATGAACTCCTAACCAAGATAGAGTCATCTGGAGTAGATGTATCCAAATATTTGAGCAAGTTAAAAGACAAGGAGCTCACTGCAAAAATGATTGAAGAGGTACAGAAAGCTATTGCCATTGGCAAAGTTAAACTTATCAAATTTATTGCTGAGTTGGCCCCTCAACTCAAGCACATTCTTTATTTATTTCAGAAACTCTGTACATTTTCTCTATTCATTAAGGACATAAAAATAAAATAGAAGTAATTGAGAAAGAGATTACTGATCTCTCTAATAAGTTGACCACTGAGCCACATTCCATTCAGAATTTTTATACCGAGCTACAACAACTCATGGCTCAACAATTGGAACTAAGAAATGAAGAGCACAAGATAAGGATGGACATAATAACACTTCAGACATTATTCCTTCCTCATCTTTCATCCATCAAAGAGCAGATCAACAAAGCTACCTCCCTATCCACTCAGTAAGAGGGAAGCACCTTAGATGGACTAATCTCACTGTTAGCTGACATTACAGCTCAAAATTCACTAATGGACAATGTTAAGGATGCCCTCTCTGCCACCCTTACCATTGCAAAGACAAAGTACAAATCCTTTTTTGACCAGTTGCCACCACCAAATGGTAACTAAGTCTTGATGTTTGTCAAAAAGGGGGAGTGAGTATCATCTCAAAGTATACAAGGGACTGTAGTATACAGGGGGAGTATATACTGAGCAAGACAAAGTACTCAAATGCAGAGTCAATTTTGGAACAAAGAATAGAATAGTGAACCGAGCAGTTAACACAGAACATTGATCACCGAGCATGCAAAATCAGAACTTTTGTACAGTATAGTGATAAGGGTAGTATATCTAAATATACAGTCTCATTGACTAAAGTATATACTATCTGTTTAGTAAAATTTTGCACGTATATAGATTCTTGAGCTATCACTTTGAAAGTAGTTTTGTCAAACATCTCAACTAATCTCAAAAGGGGAGATTGTTACTACTTATTAAGTTGCCATTAGTTTTATATCCAAAGTAATTGTATATACTCTAGTCGGTTACCTCTATTGAAACATTTAGTTGGTATGTACAGAATAGTCGGTTAAAGAAGAAAGTATTCACAGAGCCCAGTATACACCGAGCTATCTACCGAGTAACATTCAATGTCTACAAAGTAGGAATAATGATACACCGAGTTGATATACACCGAGTGAAACATTTTACCAAATTCATTGAGCCTAGACACACATGTGGAAATGTGTTACAAGATCAAGGAACATAGAACCGTTATCACATTGGGAATGGAACTTAAGGATTGTGTATGATTTTGAGATCATCTAACCAATGAAATATGTTGTATGGTTATTCATTCGATAAATCATGTTCGTAAGATCGAAGCAATGAATCAGATCACCGACATAAGAGATCTATTTATATAGTATGGATTAAGGATAACATAGTGACAAAGAGAGAGATATAGAGGTGTATGAAGCAAGACATGTGTGATACATAAGAATGCACTGAGTGTTATGACTGTTACAGAGACACAGAGGTCACTGAGAAGGATTTCAGAGAACAGTCAAATAATAGAGTGAATAGAAGGGTTTATCGAGTTATTCTATGGGTTATCGAGGAATGCTATAAGAAAGGTAATCTCATTATGAGCACATAGAATCTGATATAACATTTTAGATGTAAAGTTGCAGATATTTGTAATGATTTATTGTAATATATTGAAGTTGTAAGAGAAACCTTTAACAGGGTAAAAGACTCTAACAAAGTCTATAAATTGTAAAGCCTTTAACCAGGTGCAACATTTAGAATAAGTGTTGTAAAATCCTTTAGCAAGGTAGATCTAATGATCTTGATACTCCTAATAGGGTAAGCAATCAAAAATAGCTAAACATGTAGCTCTAACCAAGCACTCTTTATTATTGCAGTAGTGAAGTTGTGGGTGCCATCCCCACTGCAGTTTTTCTCTCTAACCAAGAGTTTCTGCATAACCAAAATATATGAGTTATGGAGTGAATCATGTATGATTGTTATTTATTTGTTTTAGCTTTATGCTATGTTGTAGGAGTTTTTGGTTTATGCATAACAGTAAAGATATTGTTGTTAAAAGGTTTTGAAGTACTCATTGACCCCTCCCCTCTCAGTACATTAGCTTTCCATATTGGGCCTAACCCATACTACAGATACACCTTCTGGTTCAGAAACCAATCACACTAACACTTAATCAAAATTTCCAACACTATAACAAAACAACTCATTGACCTTATATGCAAAATAACAGGTTAGTTTCACATCACAAACTAAAGATCTCATAGAGATTACAAACAAATCAGTTTAAGTATGATTGTTAGATTACATAGAAATCATTGGACGTTGTTCAAGATAAGCTCAACCACTCCTTGATCACTACTTCATCAATTCCAGTAACTCATCACACAGTTTCCTCTTCGTGCAATGTACTCACTAATTAACAAGATAAAACTGTTATCTCTATGCACTAAAAACCATTTCAAACTTATCACATACAACATGCATACGTGGTATAATCATTACCGATCCCCATTTGATCATAAGTCAATATAACTAATTTACTAAGCTTCAATGGTTAGGGTTTAGCATATCAACAAGTAGGGTTACCAGTTGATTTCACTTCTTTTAAAGTAATACTAGTTTCCTTTACTTGCTCAATCTACCGGATGTGAAAGAACATCATAACAACATCATTACCGGTTACAATTGACATCAATGACAACTCAATAGTTCATCAATGCAATCTTTAATCAAATACCAACAATAACCATGCCTTTTTTTGTTTAATTAACTTAAAAAATCTTTTAAATACATGGACAAAAATCTAATATGAATTTGTGTAAACCTCATCAATTTAACTCTTTTAGAATAATGATGACATTTGGTTGAGCTATGGAAGTTAAACTAACACATGCTCCTGAATAGTTATAAAAATAAAGTACATAAAAAAAATTAACATAAAAAAATAGAATAGGTTTCAATCATCTAGATTATATTAACTCATATAAAGATGTACATATTTATTTTGTGAAGGAGTTATATCTATCACCTTGGAAAGTAGCATCTAGCTCAATGTGAGCAAGGAAAAAAAGAGAACTTAAAGAAAGCTTATCTCTAGAAAAGAAAACATATCTAGAAAATAGATATTAATGAGAAGAAGACATATGCAAGAAAAATAGAATATTCAACACCAATATCATAAAGTGTTCACATTAGCAGTATGCATGAAGTGCAATATAGGGAAATAATTTGGTAATTTAAAAATAGTAATATTTAATATTTATCTCTTGTAAAAAAAATTATGTGCATGACAACATGATTACATGATAACTATCAATATCTTAAATATGAGAAATTAAATATAGGAATTATTATGGAACAAGGAATGATACTATAGCTCAATGAATCACAATATTTTTTAGATTGAGTTAAGATATAGGTCCTATCTAATCATGTTATGTAGCATCTTTGGATACTTCACTATTTATCCTCCAACCCATATTTAGTACAAGTGAAGTATAGTAAATTATTTTATCCATGAACTAGATTATTATAGGAATATGGGTTTTATAGCATATGGCCAATGAGATTAGAAGATTAAGAATATTATTTTTTATTAAGATAAACAAGTTTTACATTGACCTAAAACTCAAAGTTAAAGAGATAAAGAAAAAGAGGAAGTCGCTAACCAATGTATAACCAATGACATAACAACCATAGAAACAGGGGCCAAGCCCACACAAAAAAAAGTAAAATAGAACAAGAAAAAACCTAAAACTCACTAGACCAGAGATTGCATCATCTCTGAATTCTTTTGAATCACCCTCTTGTTGATGTCCTTGAGCTCATTTATGATGAACCTAGACGTATTCTTCTCTTGGTTCCTTCTTCTAGTCCTCTTATAGGGGCCTATGGTGGTTTGACATCACATACCCTCCAAGTTTAGTTACTAGTTTTTCTTCTTCTATTTGATGTTAGAGGATGGGATACTGGTGGTGGACTAGTCTCTTTGATCCTCTATAATTAGATTTACCTTTTTAAGACCATGAGCGCTATTATTCATGGATTCCCTGCTGATATCCACAAATTTCTTCAAATTACCCTTAATTTATTCCAAAATGATCTCCAACTACCCAATCGTTGATTCATGACCTGTTTTCACAGTCTTTACATCTTTTGTGAGTTCCTGTCTCATTCAGAGAATTTTATTTGTCTTTCTTAGAATGGGTGTCTCAGTGAAAGTATTAATGATCTTTAATTCCATCCTTTAATAGATTAATCTCCTTATTGAACCAAAGAAAACAATTTTCCTGGCTTTTGATAATGCTGCTAAGGAGAGTACCAAAATTAGAATCTTTTTAGGTATCCCCCCATTCCTCCTATCCAACATTAATGAGGATTTCTAGCTTGATTTCCTTCTTCTTTCCCTTGGGTTGCCCAGTTTATCCAAATTTAGACTTCTGCATATTCAATGGCCCCGAATCCTGTAATTTTGGGTTGGGGGTTTTATACTTACTCGTAGCCCATATGGGGTGTTTATTTCTTATCCTACTTCTAGTGAGAGATTTAATATTTTGTTGGGGACCCTTCTCCTAAGATAGGTGGTATTCCAAATCATCTGAGACATTGAGGTATCGCTAGTCAATAGCCCTACCAGATTCTTCTTCATCCATCTTTGTTTTCGACACAAAATGAACATTATTGTTGGTCAGAGAGTTGGGGGGTTTAACCACTGGTGAGGGTTTAACCCCATGATCCTTAGCATATTGCATGATGAACATGATTGTCCCCTCATGTATAATAGGGTTATCATCATTTTTGGCATGATTCACCAGGCTATTTTCAAAAGAAGATAACTAAATAGAAAGGTAGAGAAATTCTTTTGTTGTACCTATTTAATTGTTTAATATCAGAAAGTGGTAAGAGAAAATACTGGCATAGCATCCATCAAGACTAATGTCCCTAATAATCACTTTGTCCATCTCCACCCAAAGTGATTGTAGGTCCTTCTTTTTATAGCCATCTATAGGTCCCGGAGACAACTGAGAGGGGAGGGGGGTGAATTAGTTGTCTAATAAATTCAAACCAAAATCTTATTAACCAACTTAATGCTTTATACCGGTAAGATAGTTAAGTATGCTGGTAAACAGTGTTAACATAAAATTGCTATACCAGTAAGAATTAATGCATGAAACATAAGCATAAAGTCATCCACAACACATGACATAAATATTTGTACGTGGAAACCCTGTAAGGAGAAAAACCATGGTGGGAAACCTTACCCACAATCAGATGATACTACTACAAATAGTAAGTGTACAAAGAGGATTCTGCACATGCAGAAAGGCCAATACCCTAGAGCTCACTACTCAAACACAAATGGGAGTCACACTGACTACAGTTGGATGGCTAAATCCAATGAGAATGTACTGCTCAAAATAGCATCTTCATATGCTGGATTTAGTACCGTTGTAATGCTGATATGTTTCTACAAAAACCTAACTTCACCTTCAAATGATGTCTTCGTGTATATCTCTACTTGATCTCGCATATACCTTTCCTTAAATCTTTTTCACATTCCACACTTGATCTTACAAATAAGACCTTACATTTATACCATACCCTAAGACCAATTTTAGTAGGTTGGCTCTACAAGATATTACAATAAATTTTTTTTACAAATAATACAATATCCAATGCAATAACTAATTGAACATGTCAGCTTAATGCATTTACAACAATAATAAATCATCTCCATAGCATGCCATGCTAATCTGGAAAAGATAAACCTGCCAGTGTAACCCTAGATAACCTGGACCTATTTGTCGGTAAAAGAAAATATGCAAATAAGAATATACCAATGATTATTACTTCAAAGTAAAGTGTCCACATGATGTCTTTGACATTACCAAGTGTCTTCCATGTCAATGCAAGTATCGGTGAACATTATATCCTACCGGTTAACCATATACCGGTGACTATCTGTATAGTTTACTGTTTGCTGGTGAATGTTGCTGGATCTCCAAAGTAGGTGTATTTAGTAGGTGTTGACATCAATGACAAAACCATACCAAAATACTAATAATCTCCCCCTTTGGCATTGATGGCAACACAAGATGGAAAAACCATCAAAGTGCCAAAACAGAAATGCCAAGTACAAAAAAAAACAATCTCCATTTCTCCCCTTGGGAGTAATATGTTTTTATTCCAAACTCTCATACCAATCTCTCCTCAAAAAGATAATGCATTTTTCCATATATCTTTCCTTAATGTTTTTCCATATATCTCTCCCCCTTTGACATCAAATGCTAAAGTTAAAAAAAGTAAGTTCATACAAAATACCAACCAATTCGATATACCAACTACTCCCCTTGAGAAGTAGCTTCCTCATCAAATACCAGAATAAAAGATTTGTCCATTTAATTTTGCTGGTTGATGACAATCATCAACTATCTAAGTCTCTACCGATGGAGGTAAGACTCTGAGCTAATCTCTAAGATACTCAAAAGTTTCCTTAGGCAAAGGTTTTGTAAAAATATCTACAAGTTGTTCTTTAGTATTCACATAAACCAATTTTATCTCCTTTTCTTCAACTTTTTCCTTTAGAAAATTCAGTTTGATAGAAACATGTTTTGTTTTAGAATGTAATACTGGATTCTTAGATATATCAATTGTTGTAGTGTTATCACAATATATAGTGATAGGTTCCTTGCATTTTACTTTTATGTCTTTCAACATTTTCTTAAGCCAAAGTACCTGTGTACAGTTTGTTGTTGCTGCAACATATTCTGATTTTGCTGTTGATAAAGATGTACAACTTTGTTTCTTACTTAACCAGGAAACTAGTCTCTTTCCAAGAAAGAATGCTCCTCCAGTGGTGCTTTTTCTATCATCCACATCTCCTACCCAATTTGCATCTGTGTATGCATATAGATCAAAATTTTCATCTTTAGGATACCATAATCCAAGATTTGTTGTGCCTTGTAAGTACCGAAAAATCCTTTTTACTGTTGATTCATGATTTTCCCTAGGATTACTCTGAAATCTAGAAACTATACATACTACATTCATAATATCAGGTCTGGTTTGTGTTAAATACAGTAAACCTCGTATCATAGATTTGTATCTAGTTGGATTAATAGGTGTATATTCATCCCTTTTAGATAATTTGTCATTTGTAGTCATAGGTGTGCTTACTGATTTAGAGTTCTCCATCCCAAATTTCTTGAGTAGCTCCTTCAAGTACTTAGATTGACTCAAAAATATACCTTTATCAGTCTGTAAAATCTGCAATCCTAAAAAAGAATTTTATTTCTCCAATCATAGACATTTCAAATTCATGCTGCATTTTAAGAGAAAATTCTTTGCATAATCCATCTTCTCCTCCAAAGATTATATCATCAACAAATACTTCCATAATCAAGATGTCATCATTATTTAATTTGTAATATAAATTGCTATCTGCATTTCCTTTAGTAAAACCAATCTTTAAAAGATACTTATCCAATCTTGCATACTAGGCTCTTGTAGCTTATTTTAATCCATATAGAGCTTTTCTTAATCTGCAAACCATATTATTGTCATTTGTCAAGGAAAATCCATTAGGTTGTTCAATATAGACTTCCTCTTCAAGATCTCCATTCAAAAATGTACATTTAATATCCATTTGATGAATTTTCTAATCCTTGTGAGCTGCAAAGGCCAAGAATAATCTAACTACCTCAATTCTGGCTACCGGTGCAAAGGTTTCATTGTAATCAACTCCTTCTTTCTGAGAATATCCCCTACACACTAGTCTTGCTTTATTCCTAACAACCTTACCATCTTCATTGAGTTTGTTTCTAAATACCCATTTGGTTCCAATTACATTTTTATTTTCAGGCCGGGGAACTAATGTCCAAGTATTATTTTTCTCAATTTGTCCTAATTCTTCTTCTATAGCTTTAATCCAAAATTTATCTTCACATGCCTCATTGATAGATAATGGTTCAATTTGAGAAATAAGACATACCTCTTCATTCACCAATCTTCCTCTTGTCATGACTCCTTTAAATTTGATTCCAATTATCTGATCTTCAGAATGATTCAGTCTTACATACTGAGGTGTCTTGGTCTGTTGTTGTTCTTCAATTACTATGGAATCCTCTGATGATACCAGAGTAACTGGATCATCATTTTGTACTGGTGGATTTACTATTGGTTCATTTGTCATAATTTCTATTACCGGTTCAGAGTCTATATACCTTGAAGTTCCTCTGAATTGTTCATCAATCTTTACATTTGTACTTTCAACAATTTTTTGTAATCTTTTATTAAAACATCTATATGCTTTACTCTTAGATAAATAACCAAGAAATATTCCTTCATCACTTCTAGGATCAAACTTGCCAATATACTCATCTCTTCTAATATAACATTTACTTCCAAAAATTCTGAAATACTTAAGAGTAGGAGTATTACCAAACCATAGTTCATGAGGGGTCTTACCGGTTTCACCTTTGATGTGAACTTTGTTGAATGTATAGACAATAGTGCTTACTGCCTCTCTCCAGTACACATGTGGTAGATTTACTTCTGATAACATAACTCTTGCTGCCTCCAATATAGTTTTGTTCTTCCTTTCAACAACTCCATTCTGTTGTGGTGTCCGAGGTGCTAATAACTGTCTTTTGATTCCATTTACTTCACAGAATGTATTAAAATCTCTAGATGTGAATTCTCCTCCTTGATCTGATCTTAAACATTTAATTTTCTTACCGGTTTCATTTTCAACCATTGCTTTGAATAGCTTGAACTTCCCAAGTGCTTCTGATTTTTCTTTGAGAAAAGTAACCCAATACATTCTAGAATAATCATCAATAATTAGCATGAAATATCTATCACCTTGTAAGCTTTTAGTTCTAGCCAGACCACATAAATCAGTGTGAATTAAATCAAGAACATTATTGGATTTTTCTAGAATACTTTTGAAACTAGCTCTAACTTGTTTTCCAAATTGACATTCCTTGCAAATTGTATTCTGAGGTTTCATAATTTTAGGTAGATCTCTAACTGCCTTAGAAGTACTGATTTTTACCATGCAATCAAAATTTACATGACATAGTCTTTTATGCCATAGCCAACTTTCATCTATATGAGCAATTAAGCATGCCTTTTCACTGTTATTCAAATGAAAGATATTACCTCTAGCCTGATTACCGGTTGCAATTTCCAGACCAGTTCTATTCATGATTTTGCATTTTCCATTTTTAAATTGTAACTGAAAACCTTTCTCAACTAATTGACCAATACTTACAAGATTATGTTTTAATCCTTCAACATAGTAGACATTGTCAGTGTTATGTTTACCATCAAGAGATATTGAACCCTTACCTTTGATTGAATAGGCTTTGTCATCTCCGAATCTTACTAAACCTTCATTGTATTCTTGAAAGTTCAAGAATTTACCTTTGTCTCTAGTCATGTGATGTGAGCATCCTAAGTCAATAATCCATTCATCCTTTGATTCCACTTTACCTGCTAGAGCTTGTTCTACCAGTTGATCTTCTGTTATAGAAACAAAGACCCATCCGTTGTCTGTTGGATCCTCATCAGAATCATCAGTCACACCTTCATCAACAATGTAACAAGATTTATCTTTTTTTTTCTTAAATCTGTATCTCTAATATTTAGGATTAGGTTTGTATGTCCTTCTAGCCTCTTCTCTTAGTCTAGCATGTCTATTAGGGCATCTTGAAGCCATATGACCAATCTTATTGTAGTTGAAACATTTAAAGGGTGCTTTACCTTCATACCTACTTCCAATGGGACCTTTTGGTATTTTTCTTGCAAATAGTGCTTCAAGTTCTTCAAGTTCTTCATTCTCCTTCCTGGTTTCTTCAAGTTCTCCTACATAAAAGGCTCTCTAGTCTGATTTATCAAAAGCTGGAGCAGATGATATTGATGCTCTGAAGGCCAAATCAGTTTTTATAGTAGCAACATGACCAAATTCCTCAATTTCAAAAGCTGAAAGTTTTCCAATCAATGTATCCCTAGTTACTGATGTATTAGGCATTGTTCTCAACTCTTTAATAGCAGTAACCTTCATTTTATATGCCAATGGAAAACCTCTTAATATTTTTGAAACAATCTCATCTTCACTCAAGGTTCCTCCACAACATTTGATACCTAAAACAATTTCATTTACTCTTTCCATAAAAGCATAAATTATTTCATCTTATTCCATTTTCAGATGTTCATACCTGAATCGGAAGCTTTCAAGTTTTGCAATTTTGACTATGGAATACCCTTCATTCAGTGTTTCCAAATGATCCCAAATAGCTTTTGCAGTGGATCTATCTGATAATCCCATGATTTGTTGATCTGATAATGCACTCAAAAGTGCTTCTCTTGCTTTGCAATAATTTTCTTCATCTTTAGATAAAGTAATGGGAGCAGTTTGACTAGCTACAGCAGTAGTATAACCATTCTTAGTAACTTCCCAGATGTCTTTACCCATTCAATTCAGATGAGTCTCCATTCTGATTTTCCATATCCCATAGTTGGTTCCATCAAGTTTAGGACTATCTTTTCTAAAATAATTAGTAGACATTGGATCTCCTCAAGTTGTTAAACTTCTTGCAAAAAGAGGACTAGGCTCTGATACCAATTGTAGGTCCCGGAGACAACTGAGAGGGGGGGGGTGAATCAGTTGTCTAATAAATTCAAACCAAAATCTTATTAACCAACTTAATGCTTAATACCAGTAAGACAGTTAAGTATGTCGGTAAATAGTATTAACAGAAAATTGTTGTACCGGTAAGAATTAATGAATGAAACATAAGCACAAAGTCATCCACAACACATGACACAAATATTTTTACGTGGAAACCCTGTAAGGGGAAAAACCATGGTGGGAAACCTTACCCACAATCAGATGATACTACTGCAGATAGTAAGTGTACAAAGAGGGGTCTGCACATGCAGAAAGGCCAATAGCCTAGATCTCACTTCTTAATCATAAATGGGAGTCACATTGACTACAGTTGGATGGTTAAATCCAATGAGAATGTACTTCTCAAAATAGCATCTTCATATGCTAGATTCAATACTGGTGTAATGCTGATATGTTTCTACAAAAACCTAACTTCACCTTCAAATGATGTTTTCATGTATATCTATGCTTGATCTCACATATACCTTTCCTTAAATCTTTTTCGCATTCCACACTTGATCTTACAAATAAGATCTTACATTTATACCATACCCTAAGACCAATTTTAGTAGGTCGTCTCTACAAGATATTACAATAAAAACATTTTACAAATAATACAATATCCGATGCAATAACCAATTGAACATGTCGGCTTAATGCATTTACAACAATAATAAATCATCTCCATACCATGCCATGCTGATCTGGAAAAGATAAACCTGCCAGTGTAACCCTAGATAACCTGGACCTATTTGCCAATAAAAGAAAATATGCAAATAAGAATATACCAATGATTATTACTTCAAAGTAAAGTGTCCACATGATGTCTTCGACATTACCAAGTGTCTTCCAATGCAATGTAGGTACCGGTGAATATTATATCCTACCGGTTAACCATATACTGGTGACTGTTTGCATAGTTTACTATTTGTCGGTGAATGTTGCTGGATCTCCAAAGTAGGTGTATTTAGTAGGTGTTGAAATCAATGAAAAAACCATACCAAAATACCAACACCATCATCCTTCATCTTTCACACCCTTTTCCTCTCGCTATCATTGTCCTTCACCTCATAATTAGTGTTCTGCCAGTATGTTCAATTTTAGCCTTATTATAACATGCATTCACCAACTAGTAAATCGGTACATATATAATTGAACGAAGTAAAGGAATCAATAAATGAATCACAAAAATAAATACCATAAATTTTGAAAGAGGAAAAACCATGGTGGGATTTATGGCCCACAATATCAATCCACTGGCCATATGAAAAGATATTACAAATTATTGTGGCCTGCACATGCAGAAATACTTACCACCTAAAGTACACTTCTCAAAAAAAAAGAGTCTCACTAACTACAATCACTTTGAATAGTAAAACATAATGCTTAACTCATTTAATGCATGTGATTTTCCTGATTGAGTTCTTGTTCTTGCTCTGGTTGTTCTGGTTCTGAAACCCTAAACCCTTACCGAAATAACCTCTTACATGATCTTCACAGTATAACATTAGTATTCCTCTCATTATATTTATCTCACTCATATCTCTCATATCCTAACATGTCAAAAAATGATCTACCTATATACCTTTACAATCCATCATGACTCATGTCGTCTTACATAGATAATGACAAAATGATTATACATGTCGGCTCATAAATATTAAAATGAATTGTTGACTGTCAAATATCTCGATGATGTTGACTTCCAATACCAGTATCCTGTTGTAATTCATGTTAGCATGCAATGTCGGCACCCATAGAATTCTTGTTATCGGTGAAGATACTTGTCGGTGCTAGTGTTGGTGCCGAAGAAGTGTGTCAGTGATGAACCAAACAAAAGAATGAAGCCAGAACATGTTGCCATCAATGATAACATATGAAACCAATCAAATGAGTGCAAATTTCCAACATCAATTATATTTAATTATAGTTTAGATAGATTGTAGTTTGATTTATTTTTAGTTTTAGTTAACATTCTTGGGTTTGCTAGATAGCTAAACCCAAACGCTAGTCTTACAATTGACAAACTAGATGTAAAATCTATATAAATATAATTGTGTGTCTATATTAATGGTTGTGAATTATTTTGTTAGCATTATTGACAAATTTTATACATAATTCAATGTGTTGTAATACTCAAAAAGTATGAAATTTTTATTTGTTATCAAAATGAGACATTTTGTTTGCTATAGTTGAGTTTCTTCAATAATTTGATATTGGTTAGTGTGGATTTACTCTCTCACATGTTGGATAAATTGTTACATCTATGCTTTGATTTTTTTCCATATAATTTCATCTTAGTTCTATGCATGGGTCTGGTGTTCTTTTTATCTTAGGTGTGTCGAAGAGGAATTTGAAATGGCAATTGAATTAAAGAAGATAATGATGATTCTCCAATGTAGGTCAAATGGTTGTTATTGACAATCCTTATTTTTTTCTTAGAGATAAATGATTAACCCATCTTTAAACCTTGATATTGAGATTGAGCTAAAAGATAAAATAGTATTGATTAATTGTACTAAATGTCCAAATCTTACAATCTAGATTAAGTTAAGATATAAAATAGTTGTGATGATATGATATAAAATAGTTTTGACATCTTAATACAAATCATTAAAATCAAAATAGTTGTGAAGATATCGTATTAAATTTCTAAAACTTACTATTTAGATTGAGTTAAATGATAAATAGTTGTGATCATATCGTATGCAATAATTTTTACGTCTTATTGCAAATAATTAAAGATGCCAAGCATAACTATGTGATTTTATTCACTTATATAAATTAAACTAATGATTTGTTCAATATGGAGCCTCTTAGTTGCAACTTGAAAATCTCAATATTGAATTACTATATATTGTAAACTAAACTATTAAGCCTTTGAAAACCAATAATATTATACTGATGTGAATTATTCGAATCATGTATGGTTTTTATGATCGATGAGTAGATGATTGGTGAAGCCTAATATTAGAACTTGCATTAGGAGGAGATGCAATGGTTAAATTGATGGTAAAAATTATTTCGAATAATGTGGTTGATGATGTACTAATCACAAAAGATAATAAGTGCACTTATTTATATTAATTATTTGTAAGGTAAATGGATTATTTTTAAAATATGAAAAATAATAAGGATGAATGGTACTTAATTGTGCAATGCATCAACATTTCTAACTATAGAGATGGGATACAATAAATGCATTTGTAGTGCATTAGTGGGATATTTTGTTTACAATTGTCACAAGTAAAAAAAATAAAAAATTTAGTATTATCAACTACAATGATATGTAGAATTATTTATCCTCTTTCCCACTCTCCAAATTTTGTTTGCCTTATTATTTCCTGATGTTGAATAAATGCTTCACTATAATCCAAGGCAAGTATGTTGATAGGTAACCCTTCTCTAACGAATTCAAGAAAATGTTCATTGATACTCAAAGTGATTGGTGTTCCTAGAAACTTTATAGTATGTGTACAACATAGACAATCTTTGTGTAATAGTAAGGCCATAAATGTATGACTCAATTGATTAATTCATTAGTTAACTTGTACATTGATGTTATGTGATGAATGCCATCCTTGAATAAAACCTAAAGAACACAAGAACCAAAACTGATAACTGAATAGTATATAATAACTGTCTATGTTGGTTTTTTGTCCTAAAATTTACAACTATTAATAGTTCTTTTATTATACATGTACTATTTGTTTTAAAATGTAAAAGTCATTTTATTAAATTAAAAAAACGTTCTTTTATTTTCAAGAGGTTCCTAAATCTAGGGGAGAAAGATGCTTTTCTACCAAGTGGTTTCAATAGAAATGACTTACTTGGGGTTTGGAAAGAGCCCACATTACTCCTTACGAAGTACATCACTTTACATGAGAGATTTAATTGGTTCCATTCTACACTTTTCCTTATGCTCAACCATTTTAGGGATGATGTGAAGATGAATTTCTCAAGGATTGAATTTTTTCGTTTATATCCTAGTCAATGGTTGTTGCCAAAAAAAACATGTCCTTCCCTTGCATTAAGGACTTATTTTCCATCTATATAATTTCCACTCAAATTTAACCCCCACTTGTGGGCCAACTTGTAATCCCTCTATTCCCACTTTGTGTGTTGATTTGCTGGATAACATAGATAATACACATGCAATTTCCACTCTTAAACCTAGGGGGACCCCTACTTCGGTCAACCTTAGTAGGATGACTAAATTGAGGAAGCTTGTGACCTCCCCATTATTGAATGAATTGTTAAAAAGGCGTGGGTAGAGGAGAATGATTGTGAGGACTTTACTTCATTGTGGTCTACTAGGTCTAAGTGGACTTTAGAAAAAAATGTTAATAATGTTGCTACCTCTTCTACCCCCTCATTCGGCTCCTTTTCCCTTCATTTTAAAATTTCTAAAGAAAATGTGATTTACTTACCTTTGTTGATAAGGATAATGAACTCTATGATGGCTATTAAAAACATCAAGCTATAATTCATTAGATTTTGGGGTAATTAAATATAGTGAAAAATAAAATTAATAGATTGGAGGCCCCTATTAAATTGGATTCTAGACCTTCAAGTTAGGACAAATAATCAGGAGAAAAGGGTTTGGGTGGTGACTAATGATTTAGCTAAAAATATTGAAAGGTGGGAAAGAATGAAGGAATATTTGAAGGGCCTGTGAGATAAGCTAGACTAGAAGGAGTACATAAAGGAGATGATGAAGGAAATTGAGGTTTTGTAGGACAAACATGCGTCCCTAAAAGGGAAAATGGAGGAATGATAGATTAGAATAATGAAATGTCAAAGAAAATGTTTGCATCTCTATAGGCCATTCAGCAAGAAATTTATAGGATTAAAACAAGAAAGAAGTGGTTGTTGAATTCCTCCCCTACTTTTGGTTTAGATCCATCAGTGTCTAGAGTGAAAGCTATTCTAGAGTCCCCTGCTATTTCATTCGGTATAGGTTCAAAAAAGAGGCTCTCCTTCTCTGATAAATTTAAAGCGATGAGATAGGATTGGAAAATTGAGAAGTACCCCACTAAGTAGGCCATTGGTTTGTGTATTTTGTTGGGGGTGTATTTTAGTCTATTTTTGGGTTTCTGTGGTGTTTGGTTCCAAGTGTCTAGGCTTTTTTTTTTTGGTAGCTAGCACTTTGGTTTTGGGCTCTCACTTCTCATGAGCCCCTAGGTTTTTTTTGTAGAAGCATCTATGTAATTGTTTCTAGTCCTTACCCAGTTTAATTTACTCAAAACATTCTTGTATTTTACCTAAAAGTTCTTTTTAATTTATTTGACAAAGTTAGTACAATAAACATTAAAAATATGTTTTTCAAAAGTTTTTGTTTACTTGGAGATTATTTTATTTTACTCTAAACTTTAAAACTATTTTTAAACAACTGTAGCATATCTCTCATCATAGTCTCTAAACAAAATTAATATTTGTACCGTTTGACAACCAATCTTTCCTTGTGCCTTTGTGTTATTCCTTCAATATTGCTCTTGGTCTTATAGACCTATTTTACTACAACAACTTGCTTACTGAAAGGCAAAATAGCTAGCTCTGATGTTCTATTATTCTGTATTGAATATAATTCCTCAATCATAACTTGATACCATTTCACCTCTTTCTAAACATCCTCAAAACAAATTGGATCACTATGAGAAAATAATGTAAAATTCACATTTTCATCAAATTGATCATCATTTCCATTTGGGTAGATTTCCATTATAATTTTGGTCTTTCTTGGCATTAGGGAGGTGAGAGTGGGGTCTGAACTATCGCTATTGCTACTAATTTCTTATATAGACTATGTTCAGAACCTCTATTTATTATCTATAAACTTATTCTGAGTTTTTTGGATTTGTCTAGAGGCGATTCTCTGACCATCTATGGTTGATTTCATGTTTGTGTGTTTGCATTAGGAATTGTTCATAGCAATTTGGAACTCTCTCTATTTGAATTTTGTGATAATTTATATTAATTCTTGTCTACATCAAGAGGTTCATAGAGCCAATTTTCTGATAGGTTGTGCAAAACTAAAGCTCTTTGGAGCTATTTGTAAAACTTCATGTGTGCTACAACATCATCTTGTGCCCTTCATCTTAATTTAATCAATGAGAACTCTAGTTGGGATACCCAAAGATGTATCCACTGAGCCATCACATGACTCATTCTTAATGAATTCAACATCTCTACAAATCAATATTTTCTTTGTGACTTGATTATGTAGACTATATACCTTTGACTACTCGCTATAACCCATTAAGATGCACTTCTCACCTGTGTCATCCAACTTTTTCTTCTTCTCCTTTGAAAGAGATTCATATGCCACTCACTTTAACACTCTCAAGTGCTCTTTTATCTCTTGCATTTTATCCGTACCTTTTGACGAATCTTCTCATAGACTATTTTGTTGGACTTTTATTTATCAAAGAAATTACTATTGCAACAACCCGACCCCAATATTCATTTGGGAGTCCCTTGGATTTTAGCATACTTCTTGTCAACTCTATGATGGTTTTATTTTTCTCTTTTCCACTCCATCTTTCTATAGAGTATAGCATGCTATTATCTCTTTGATGCCATGATGCTTGCAGAAATTTACAAATATATTGGAGGTACACTCTCCCCCTCTATCTGACCTTAGGTCCTTGATGAATTTTCTACTTTCCTTATCAGCACGGGCCTTAAAATCTTTAAAAAATTTAAATGCTTTAGACTTATGCTACAAAATAGACCCATGTCTTATGATTGTAATCATCTCTGATGATCATATAATATTAGCTCTTAGCAATACAAATGGGTTTCTTAAGGGCACACAAATCAACATGCACCAAATCACTTAAATATTTGTTCTTTGTCATTTGAACTACTGCAGTTCAACATTCTTTCTCTCACTTGTGTCAAAATAACATATTTACCCTTCTCCATCAATAATTTGTAACCATTTTGGATCAATTATCGAACTCCCACAAAATTGTGTTTAATACTAGAGAAAATAAATAAATCTTTATTTCCTTCTTTTCACCTTCCTTGGTGTGGATTATAATAGACCCTTTGCACATAATTAGAAGTATTCTACTATTCCCCATTTTATATCAGACTTATCATTTTTATCAATAAAAGAAAATCAAATTTCATTGTTGCTCATGGCTGTTGCAACTATTGTCCAAATACTTTAGGGTTACCTTTTTCACCAATTTTGTATATAATGTAGACCATGGATTGAATACCTTTAGCTATATTTTTATCAACCATATTTGGACTTTTCTTTGATGGATTATGTTGCCTTTTCTAGTATACACTTGCATAATGACCAAACTTATGACAATAATAACATCCAACATTGGTCTTATCATACCTTTGAATCAAGCTTTCATTATTCTTGGAGGGTCTAGAGATAGATTGAAAGTTTCTTGTTTCTTCATGGCCATACGTTCATGTTGAGCTATCT
Organism: Cryptomeria japonica; assembly: GCF_030272615.1. Taxonomy (NCBI): domain Eukaryota; kingdom Viridiplantae; phylum Streptophyta; class Pinopsida; order Cupressales; family Cupressaceae; genus Cryptomeria; species Cryptomeria japonica. The sequence continues at coordinate 38,170,296 of NC_081415.1, forward strand.
CCTCAAGAACTTCCTAATCTAGAATTGCCTCTATCTTTGACTCTTGAGCTCTATTCAGTGCTATTTGTACCTCTCCCCCTACCTCTTTCTTTGGATTTTGCTTTGAAAGCTTGTTCATGGGAAGTAGTTGCAAATCCTGTTAGGTGCTTATCATAGGTTTGAAATGAACCCATCAACTTCACTTCCCATATGGAGAAGTTCTTTGCCTAACCAATGGCAATTACTACTGCATCAAACATAGAGGGTAAACTTCTAAGGGTTTTCTCCCAATCCTTTTTTCTTCCATTGTTTCACCATTTGTCCTCAGCTATTTTATCAAATGAGAGAATCTTGCATGAGAATATGAAATGGACTCACTGTCCTTTATTTGTAGACTCTCAAAATCTCTTTAAAGCATCTAAAGCTTTAGCAATGTGACTTTATCTGTCACTTTATAACTAGTTTGGAGGATTTCCCAAGTTTCCTCTACCTAGTTAGCTATTTCTATTTTAGAGAAAAAGGCCCCTGCATTCAAGGATGTTAGCTATTGCAAACTCTTGCTGTCTTTTCCAGTCATGTCTCCAACATAATAAACTTTAATACCTAGAGAAAAATGCCCAAATCACTAAGGATTTAAGGCCCACTAGTTTGATACCAATTGATTGAAATTTAAGTCTAAAATAGACACAAAACACACATAGACTGTAGCTCTAATTTCCAATCAATTGAAAATGCAAAAGATAAAACCAAAAGAAAATACATTGATGGAGATGAAATTTTTTTTTCTTCTATCAAAACATTAAACAAACTTTTACAAAATAAACACAAACTAATAAGAACATTGGTTACAAATAATCTGCATCCAATCTTCGTTTGTCTGGAGATGCTCGTAACTCCTTGCACTTCTTGAACTTCCATCCATTTACAACTATCTATTATTCACTGCACACACTTCAACCACACAAAGATTGGGTATAGCTACAGATCACTACAGATCATTTTTAATCAGAATTGTATTCAGTTAGTGTTGTATAAAATTTTGTTTAATAATTAAATAGAAGAAAACAATTTTCATATCTCCAAATGTGTATTTTGTTTCGGTCTTTCTTTTTTACATTTTGAGTTGTTTGGGAATTTGAGAAACAATCTTTGTGGCTTTATATTTATTTTGGGGACTTGATTTCTAAAGATCTAGTAATTGCTATTAATGGCAATCTAAACTTGTCCATGGTTAATAGAATAAACCTTCAACTGAACCTGTCATACACCTTACTAATGTGTAGCTTGATAATAGTGAATTGCCTCATTTTTTGGAAGATAATACCATACACTATTTCTCTTCCCATAGTTAACCTATTTTGGTCCTCATAAATGACCCGATTCAATAACTTATTTAGTTTGTTTTCAACTACTCATATAAATTATAATATTGCATAATGATTTGCAATCAGACTTTTATCGAATTATTCCACATGCAATCATACTTTTTGGGAATTAATGCACAAAGTTTTATTGATCTCTTAGACTTCCCTCCCAATGATACATGAATGCTTTTGATAGAATAATGTTTATTGATCTCTTAGACCTCCCTCCCAATGATGCATGAATGCTTTTGATAGAATAATGTGGGTAAGCCATGTACCCTTGAGGTCTAATATAGATTTCCTAGTTAGTAAAAGGCTACATAAGCATATTGTTGTCTTTTTCATTCATGACTGGATGAATACATTTAAATATCATTGTCTTCATTCTGAAATCTAGCTTTTTGGATTGGAATTCTTTCTTACAGGTAGCAGGACACTTTTTGACAACTCCCTCCATATCTACATATTCCAATTTTTGAGGTGGCAACTTTTTTGGGGCAATTTTCCTTCCAATATCTTCCTCTCTTACCCTATGGAAAAAGAATTTTCTCTCACAATGATAGTGAGTTGTGTCCACTCACTTAGGGAGTACTAAGACATAGCTCAATTAAGATAGGTTTTATGCATGTCACCCATATTGTTGAATACAAGAACAAATTTGTTATTTTGAAGCTCTCATCAATCTCCAAAGTTCTTTTTCTAAAAATTTTTAGAGTAAAATTATATAGAGTTATCCTGACCAGCAAAAATGTGCCATGAGTTAAAATTAGCAACCCAGCTTTGCACATCGTCAAATATTCCATCATCAAGAGAATGTTCTCAATCTTCTTCATCTTGAAACTCTAGATAAGAGTTTTCTTCATTTGAAACACTAAATAAGAGAATTCTTTGAAAGGAACCTTGATGTGGAAATAGTGGACCGATTCTCATTCAACACCATCTATTTTTCTATTTATAATCTACCAAACTTTCTCTCAAATCTCATGATTACCCACTTTTGCTATTATCATAGAAACTGCTACATACTTACGGAATTTTACTTCCTTACTTCCTTGCTCTCTTATATATTCTCTTTCCAAATTTGCCTAAGTAATAGGCAAATTATGCTTTTTTGAATAATCTCTTTGTTAACTTTTATTTTATAAGTTATAAATAAATACATTTAATTAATTTATACTTCTCAACATTTATTAAATATCATTATTAAAGAAATTAATGATTCACTTAACAGAATTCTATTATCTCAATAACATTTAATTAAATTCATATTGCTAATTTAAATGCATGTAGAAAAAACTAAACTATAATAATATACCCAATTTAATAAGAAATACATGTAAAACAATGTTAAATGATAGGCAAATTATGTTTTTTTGGATAATCTCTTTGTTAACTTTTATTTTATAAGTTATAAATAAATACATTTAATTAATTTATACTTCTCAGCATTTATTAAATATCATTATTAAAGAAATTAATGATTCACTTAACAGAATTCTATTATCTCAATAACATTTAATTAAATTCATATTACTAATTTAAATGCATGTAAAAAAAACTAAACTATGATCATATACCCAATTTAATAAGAAATACATGTAAAACAATGTTAAATGACTTCCACAAATCACTGTTATCCAAAATATTTAAATCCACATAATTCTTTTCTTTTTCATATATACAAGAAATTATTTGTTAACATTTTAATATTCATTAAAATATATTTTGACTAAAAATACTGTTTGGCAGTCAAAAGATATTCACCTCAACCCACGAATAAGTACATAAATTTTTGCATTATTCAAAAACCATGGAGACTAAGTCTATTACATCACTCTTATTTATTTAGAGAGTAATACATACTGCTTAACAATTATTTTCGAACATATCATCCATCTCCACTGACAAGCAATGAAGATAGTTTTTATTTTTGAATTGTCAGCCACAATTTACTACACAAGTACCCTTACCATTATCACGGTTTGCCGGGCAGCAAATTAAGCCAGCACTGTTGAAGATGAAACGCCAATAGATTTTCCCTCCAATACGGCTGGCTGTTAGGCTTCCTCTTTCTTGGTTGTATTGGAGTCTCTACATATATCCACTGTTGTGTACTCCTAAACTTCTTCTGAACTGATTATAATAAGAGAATTCTTTGATTAAAGTGGAGGTAGTCAATTTGGGTGAATCACTCTAAAATCTTAGTGTTCTGTCAATTTGTGTTTTTATTTTATTCTTTTATTTCTTTTTGTTCTTCCTGCACTTCGTTTACTCGCTTTCATAATCAAACAATTGGTATCAGAGCTCGGTGGTCAAGAGCTGGTCAGAAATTCGGTGTGAAATTTCTAAAATTATGGAAGAGGCGGACAACTAGAAAATCGAGAAATTCGTGGGTCAGAATTTTGGTCTTTGGAAGGTGCAGATGGAGTCACTGCTGATTAAGCAGGATCTCACATTAGCGTTGGAAGGAAAGGCAAAAGGACAAGGCACTTTATTTGACAAAGAATGGGAAAAAATGGATAAGAAGGCAAGAGTGACAATCTTCCTTTCGCTGTCTAGCAACCTGCCGGTCAATGTTTCATCGTAGAAAACTTCGAAAGAATTGTGGGACAAACTTTCTTCCCTATATGAGATGGCTTCAGCATCTAATAAGGTATATATTATGAAAAAGCTCTATAATCTGAAAATGAAAGAAGGTGGAACTGTGTCAAACCATTTGAATGAACTCAATACCTTAGTGAATCAATTAGTTTTAGCTGGTATCACTTTAGATGATGAAATCAAGGCAATTTTGCTATTATGTTGACTACCCAATAGCTGGGAAGGTGTAGTAATGGCTGTCATCACTTCGGTGGTAGCCCAGAGCAAATTGAAGTTTGATGATGTTGGAAGTACTCTTCTCAGCGAAATTATGAGCAGAAAGAATCAAGAGCCTTCATCCGGAGAATCTTTAATGGTAGTAAGCACTAAAAGGCCTCAAGAAAGAGGCATGTATACTAGTAGGAACAGATCCAAATATGTGAAAAGATTGAAAACAAGAGGTCGCAATGGTGAGTGTTGGTTTTGTTGTAAGGCTGGCCACATAAAAAGGAATTGTCAGTCTTACAAGAAAGCACAAGAAAAAGTGTGAGATAGCGAAGCTAATACAACTTCTGATAGAGATGATGGTGTTTTAGTTCTTTCCACAACTAAGACCACATTAAGTTCATGGGTACTTGATTCCGGCGCCTCCTTTCACACCACTTCTTGCACGGAATCCTTCACTAATTATGAAGAAGGGCAATTTGCAAGAGTGTATTTAGGTGACAATAAAGCATGTGAAATTATTGGGAAAGACAATGTTTTGTTGCAGCTGGAAGATGGAAGCAAATGGATCTTGAAGGATGTTCACCATGTTCCTAAACTCAAGAGGAACTTAATTTCCGTAAGTCAACTTTATGATCAAGGTTGCCATGTATTCTTTACTTCTGATTCTCAGAAAGTAACTAAAGGGATTTTTGTGATAGAAAACTAAAATAAAGTTGGTAGTCTATATATGTTTTTAACAATCATGATAATTTGGGAGCTGCTATGACTGTTGAAGGCAGTGGTACCATACTTTGGCACAAAAGACTCGGTCATATGAGAAAAACGGGACTCTCAATCATGCTCAAGAGAGAGCAATTACCGTGTCTAAAATCAATTGAGATGGATTTTTGCCAGCATTGCCTTTATGGCAAGCCAAAGCGGATCAACTTCTTAAGGACTGGTCATGAGAAGAAGAGCATGCCCTTGGAGCTAGTTCACTGCGATATTTTTGGACCCATGGAGGTAACCTCCATTAGAGGTGCTAACTACTTTGTCACCTTCGTTGATGATTGCACAAGGAAAGTATGGATTTACACGTTCTCAAGAAAATCAGAAGTGTTTTCTAAATTTAAGTTATTCAAAGCTCTCGCTGAAAATCAAAGTGGACACAAAATTGAGTGCTTGCAAACATATAATGGATGAGAATTCTGCTTCATGGAATTTGATAGTTTTTGTGTCGATAATGGTATTCATCAGATTAAGGTTGTTCCCTTTACTCCTCAAGAGAATGGTACAGCTAAGAGGCTCAATCGTACAATTCTTGAGAGAGCTCGTTGCATGCTCTCAAATGCTAGATTGGGTAAGGAATTTTGGGCAAAAGCTTGTAATAGAGCAGTATATTTGATCAACCGAGCACCCTCATCTCACTTAAATTTCAACATTCCGAAAGAGGTTTGGTTGGGTAACAGAATCACTTATCATTATCTCTGCATTTTTTTCTGTGAATCTTTTTCTCTCATTCCTAAGGAGAAGTGTTCCAAAATTGATTCCAAATCAAGACATTGCATCTTTATTGGTTATGGTGAAGACCAATATGAATTTTTCTTATGGGATGTTCTTGAAAGAAAGATAATTCAAAGTCGGGATGTAGTGTTCAATGAACACTATTTTCCAGCAGTACAAGAACAACCAGTTGACACCAACGAATTTGTTCCCTTCTCTGTTTTTAAAAACAATGTTTCGCAAGGGTCCTAGAGGTTGCCTCCAACATCAGCTGCTTCCCCATCCTTTGTTTTGGGCTTTGGCCCTATTTCTTCATCTAATATTTCCAGTCAGTTTGATGCAGAGCTTGGGATTGACAACTCCTAGTTTGATGAAGCTTCTTCATGTGAGAAACCTCAATTGTCATGAACTATGATTCACCCCTTAAAAGGGGATTTTGAATCCTTCTTGCAGGAATTGTATTCTATTGATGATTTCCCTTCACCATCAATCGATGATACCTCTTTTGCTCCTAAGAATCAACACGTTTCCAATGACTCATCAAAGCTCCCACACACATTAACTGGTCAAAGAAACTTGAGCACACAGTCAGGATACTTCACGCAGTCTACACACGACTTTGCCTTTGGTCACGCCCCTTCATGTGATAGCATTGAGGCAATACAAACCAATGCATTTGGGGATAAAAATGTGTTGTTTAATCCTTACGGTCTCCAACACAATGCCCACGAGAATCCTATCGCTTCTCAAAGTGGGAGTTCTCCAGATGTCGTTAAAGATCAGTCTGTGGGGACAGGAGAAATGTGTGCGAATAATGCCTCACGTCTTCATATTGAAGAGCCGCAACACGGGTATCTCTTTCCTTCATATACGCATCGATCTTAGCTCAATATAGAACAGTCCTTATGACATCTTTCAAGCAATATAAATATTGTCAATTCTTCTCATGAAAATAATTGTCTACAAGGGTCACAGAGTACTACCTTTCTAGAAACCATAGTGAGTAGCTTTACTAATAATGCAACTAGTACTTGTCTTGCCACTTAGAGGAATTCAGTTGGGGGCCAAAACTTGTCTCAAAATTTTAATGATAATAAAGCCTCTATTACTAGTTTGAGGAGATCTAGCAAACAAAAAAAACATCCAGAAAAGATGTAAAGATTACGAATTGTTACTAGCTGACTACCCAGCGCTATTATTCATGGATTAGATGGAACCAATTACCTTTAAACAAGCCTGTCATGATCCTTAGAGTGAAAAATGGATGGAGGCAATGCGGGAGGAAATGGATTCCTTGTAGACAAATTTGACTTGGGAATTATTGAACCTTCCACCTCATAAATGAGCTTTGACAAATTGATGGGTGTATCGATTGAAAGAAGAAGAAGGCAGTAGGAAACGCTGCAGGGCCAGACTAGTTGTAAAGGGTTATGAACAGAAAAAGGGGGAGACTTTAATGAAATTTTCTCTTTGGTTGTGAGAATGACTTCATTTGTGATGTATTGGGTTTTGTAGCAGCTAATGATCTTGATCTTGAGAAATTAGATGTTAAAACCACATTTCTTGATGGCGATATTGAAGAAGAACTCTATATGGAACAACCTGAAGGCTTTGTCAAAAGGGGTCAAGAACACTTATACTGTAGACTGACATAAAGTTTGTATGGGCTCAAACAAGACCCAAGACAGTGGTATTGTAAGTTCAATCACTTCATGACTGAGCATCAATTCATTCGTTGTGAGGTTGAACCTTGTGTTTACTAAAAACAACTTGGTTCTGGTGAATTTGTTTTACTACTACTTTATGTTTTGATTAATTTAAAATAGTTTTTTGAAAGGAACCTGAAACCTTGTTACATAGCAGGAGAAAGATAAAGCATTAAAGAGGCAAGAAATAACAATGCCTGGACACCCATACAAAGAACAGATCCCAGTTAAAGCAAAAAGGGATCACAAGACAAAGAGAACAACACTAGATACCCTAAAGACAACACAAACACAACACCGAGACAACACAAGGACAAGAACAACTAGATGTTTCTTATGAGTTCTTTCGCATGAACCACCATCTGTGTCATATTGAACACAGAGTTTTTCATATCATCTAGCTCTTTTTCCTTTATACCCACCTGTTTTTGAGTGTCGGCCCTTGTTCTTTTTTCATGACCCTTCTTCTCAGTCTGGTCCTTCTCACCCTCCTTGCCTTTAACTTGTTCAAATTTATTTATCACCATGTTAACATGGTCAACAGTGGCCTTAAGGATCTGGAAGTTTTGCTCAGCAATCCTCTTCACAGTAAACTCCATCTTATCCACTATTGACCAGATTGTTTAGGTTAGTTTCGTGACCCTTATCATCTCTGATCCCTTCCAGCTCCTTCACTTTCTTTTCCATTTCCATAATTTTACTAACCATTGCCTCAATTGCTTCAGCCTTGTTAATAGCAGTCATTAATTCTTTAATGTTCTCAAAGAGAGGCTTCTCACCCAGAGTTGCCCTTTTGATCATATTGAGATCAATCTTCAAGTCTAATGTCTTTTGCCATTTTGCTAATGACCTCATAGAAACCCTTGATGCTTTCATTACCAATGACACTATGATAGACATTTTGATTGCTCATGTTGTTCTCCTGTCCCTCATTCTACATTCTCTATATGTTCAGGTTCTTCCCATGGTCACCATCTAGCATTTCATCTTCCTCCTTAACCTTATTATTGTCTATTTTTCCAATCTCAGAATCCTCATTAGAGGAAATAATAATCTTCCTTTTCACCTTATTTATCCCCTTACTGGTCTTCTTGGTCCTTTAGGTTTTCTTACCCATTCCCTTTCTCTTCTTTTTTTTCATGATTTTATCATCAAAAGACTCATCCTCAGAGTCTGAAAGGTCAGAATCCACAACAATCCCCTTGCTCTTTCCCTTGGTCTTCCCCTTGTTGCTAAAATCCTTAGACTCACCCTCAACTTCAGAATAGAGATTGAACCCACTATTCTCACTTTCAATATCATCATCCCTAATTTGTTTGCCTTTACTAATGGGTTTCTCAATAATTTTCCCCTTCAACATCTTAGAAACTAAAACCATTAAACCCTGGTGGAGGGTGTGACCTCTTTGAGAATCTTTTTGCATTTCACAACTAGTATGATCCATAGAGTAGGCAAGATAGTAAGGAATACTAACATTGTCACCATGGTGAAAGTGGTTGAGCATTACAAAGTGATGCCCATAAGCCCTTGTGAATCTCCTGTCTGGAGTAATGTAGTTGATGGTGGCAAACAACACAAACCTCCATGGCTTGCAAATACACTTAGGGGAATAGTAGGGATTATCTGCCTTCCTCAATTTCCTTTTTCCTCCATCCATGATAGGAAACCTATCTGCTGCCTCGTCAGACACACTTTGGTCTCTGCAAAATTTCATACCTTCTTTCACCATTCCCGTAGCTTCAGCAATGACATCCTCATCCACTTGCATCATCTGGGTGCCAATAAGATCCTTACCATTCTTCTAAATTTTAATGAAATGCTTAGTAACAGTAGGGTCTTTTCCGCAGAGCCTTTCCATAAAAACATTAAAACCTCCTTCTTGAAGTATCTTCCAGACTTCATTATTTGTTTCCAATCCAAACAAGAAGACGGTTCAAACCTCTTTTTATTACACCCCATTTTATCCTTAAATTCCCAATTCTTCCTTATCGCAGCTCGATTATTTTCTCTGTGATTTTTGTGAAAAAACCTAACAATTTTATTGTTTTTATGAAGAGCCACCCAAAATCCATGCCAAGTAAATATGATATGAAAAATAAAACAATCCTCACCGCCATTGTTATCAATCATAGAAAAATAAGCAAAATGAATTAAAAATTGTGATTAGCTAAGACACGTTGCTTCATCTGGATATGGTCCAGTTCAATCAGAGATTTTGCCTCACACTTGAGATTACTCTTACCATAAAGGGCAATGATTTTGTCAGAGCGGCAAGCCAGGTTGGCAGCCCAGTCAACACACTTGTTGGCTTCTCTATATGCATGTGTGAAAATACACATTTCAAAGGTTTTACTTATATCTTTCGCAGTTTTGATGGCATTGTGTATAGACCAAGAGGGAGGGAAAATATTATTCAAGTAGTTAATAATGTTCAAAGAATTGCCTTCAACCCAAACTTTAGTGCAATTTGAATCTTTAGCAAGAACCAACCCATGATAAGTAGTAATGGCCTCAACAACATGATTGGTTTGGTGACCTATAGGAATATATTTGATAGCTTTGCATATTCCCCCTTCATCTCTTAACACCACACTACACCCTGCATTAGTAGGATTACCCTTGGAAGTGCCATCAAAAATGATTTTCATCCATCCCTCAGGGGGGCATTCCCATCTCGCCTCTTCTCTAGGATTAGCTTGTATGATTTCATTCCCTTTTATTCTCCAATTCTTGAAAATGATGTTATCATATTGATCTTTCGGATTCATTATTCCACTAGTGATGTAGAGGTTCTCCACCATATGTCTTTTGATTTTCTCAAAAATAATTTGAGCTTTTGACACCTTATCTCTGAACACTACTATTTCTCTCTTTCCAGATTCCCCAACAAATATGGAGTAAAGAAAATTTCCATAACAGATTAACTAAATTGTTCTTTGAAGGGTGGAACCAGGAATTGAAGACATCTTGGACAACTTCAGGGAAGACCCATCTAACATTGAAGTTGTCTAGACATCTAGCCCAAATATCTGCAAAGAAAGGAAAATGGATAAACATGTGATTAGTGGTTTTCTCATTCTACATACAAAGATGACAAATACTAGGCAAACAAAAACCTCTAGTTTTCAGATTGCAAGTCATTGGAATCTTATTTTGAAGAACAATCTAGAAAAAAAAATAAAAAAATTGGGAATAAGACCTTTCACCCAATCCTTAGCCCAACAGGGACTCTCCTGACTAGAATATTGCTGAAAATAAAGAGAGGAGATAGAAAATTTACCATCAGTAGTAAGTTTCTAGATAAGGTGGTCCTTGTCATCAACCACCACCATAAAATACATACTTTTATTCAAATGCTCAAGAGAAGGATCAACAGTAGATAAGTCCTTACACTGACCTAAATTCCAGTAGTCAGCCACACTAGTACCAAATTTTTCCTTAGACTGATCCTAAAACTTGCCCCAATCGGGATTGTCACTAATGGGCGAGTCTAACAACCAAGTGACTTCCCATAATTTAATAAAATTACCCCTCCCTACCTTCCATTTCCCTCCTTTGAGTAATATGTCTCTAGTTCTAGTGACATTTTTTTAGATGTTGGAACCAATCGGGATATCTTCAGCCTTGAGGAAACTATGAAGGGTCGAGAGCTGTCTTTTATACTTATTATCCCATATCAATTTCCATTCTCCCTCAGTTTTATAACCTCTCCATATCCGCTTAGCCATGAGAAAATCCTTCATATTTCTTATTCTTCTAAGACTAAGTCCTCCTTTTCTTATAGGTTTGCACACCTTGTCCCATGCAATCAAATTCATTCTCTTCTTTATGTTGATGATATGGTAGTTACTGGTTATAGCATGAAAACCATATGTGATTTGAAGCAACTATTGGCTCAAAATTTTGCCATGAAATATTTTGGGGCTGCCAAACGTATACTTGGAATGAGTATCGTAAGGGATAGGAAAAACAAAGAAATTATATTGTCTCAAGAAAAGTATATTACTCAAGTTTTCGAAAGGTTTGGTATGAAGGATTTTATGCCCATTGTCACTCCTCTACCTGATCACTTTCATCTATCCTCAAATATGTCTCCTAAAACAAAATAAGATAATGACTTTATGAGATGTATCCCTTATTCATTTGCAGTTGGCAGCCTTATGTATGCCATGATTTGTATCCAGCCAGATATCTCTCATGCAGTGGGAGTTGTTAGCAGATTTATGAGCAATCCTGGAAAGAGTCATTGGGATTCTATTAAGTTGATTTTGAGGTACTTGAAAGGGACTTCAAATTATTCCTTGTGTTTTGGTAGAGGTAAGTTTCAGTTACAGGGTTATGTTGATTCTGATTTGGGTGGTGATTTGGATGCACATTGATCTACTTCAGCATATGTCTTCAAATTTGCCGAGGCAGCAACCAGTTGGGCTTCACGGTTACAAAAGTCAGTTGCTCTTTCTTCCATCGAGGCTGAGTACATGGGTCTATCTGAAGGGGCCAAAGAGATGATTTGATTGCAGCACTTATTGAGTGAGCCAGAATATAATGAGAATGATTATGCTCTTTTTGGTGACACTAGCAGTGCCATCTTTATGGCTAATAATCATTTGTCTCATCGTTGCTCTAAGCACATTGATATACACCAACATTTCATTCGCAATGTAGTTGAAGAAGGCAAGTTATAGATTGCCATGATTGATACAAAGGTGAATCCAGCTGATGCATTGACTAAGTCTGTGACAAGGGCGAAGTTTGAGTTTTGTCGGACTTCTCTTGGCCTTGTCAAACTTTGATAGCAAGGCAAGTGGGGAATCTCTGCAGCAGTGATTGGGTTTCAAGTGGGATATTGTTGAAGATGAAATGCCAATAGCTTTTCCCTCCAATACGACTGGCTATTAGGCTTCCTCTTTCTTGATTGTATTGGAGTCTCTACATATATTTGCTATTGTGTACTCCTAAACTTCTTCTGAACTGATTATAATAAGAAAATTCCCTGATTAAAGTGAACATAGCCAATTTAGGTGAACCACTGTAAAATCTTAGTGTTCTGTCAATTTATGTATTTATTTTATTTTGTTCTTTCTTTCTGTTCTTCCTGCACTTCGTTTACTCGCTTTTAATCAAACAAGGAGAACACTATTTAGTGAAATGACAGTCACAGCCTGCTAAAACTATTCTCCCTTCAAATATAAGGACCAACATTAACAGTATTAAAAATTTCTTTGCAAACTGCATCACTGTTGTTAAAAAGATGATAGAAATTCCCAATTTAGTCTTATCTTTTAAAATAACAGTTTTCCTTTGGGAGCAATTTTCTAATTTCTTTTATGGAATTAAGTAAAGGAGACCATGTCGAAATGTATGTTGAGGTTATTTTTATATTAGATGTTGATTCTAATGTATTCTGTACATGCAATTATGAGCAATTTCTTAATTTTTTTTTTTGGAAATGAGATCTAAATGTTCCTAGTGTAATGTCTAAAATTTTGCTATGAAAATTTGAACTATTTTTTTTTTCTTTTAAAATAAAGTAAGGTTACCATTTCAAATAAAATTACCAAACTTATGTAAAGACATATTTATTTGTTTATTTTATTTACTAAAAACCTTAATACTCTCTTGTCAATTATTACTCTTAGAAAAAATAACTTAAAATAGTGAACCACTAATTTATTGAAATAACATAAGATGAACTTGATTATATTAAAAAATAACAAATCATACTAAGATATGGAAATGATTCTATTATTATTTCTTATCCATTTTATATCTATTCAAATCAATCTTGTTTCTATTTGTGTGACATGTATTGATCTCTTGCGGGCAGGCCTGGAATTCGACAGGCAAAATGGCCGTTTTTCCACTTTTGAATCGTATTGACGGCTTAAAAAATTAGTAGAACGTATGCATTGACACTATTTAAAAAAAAATATATAATACCTAATATATATCATAGAGTATTATAATTTATAATATTGATATATATTAGTTTAAAATGTTTATTATAAAAATACAATTTTGAAATGGAAAGATGTAATTGTTTTTAATTTTATAATATTTTAATTTGATTTTTTAAAATAGTTCTATTTTTTCATATGAATGGAAGTTAGGGGCCATTTTCTGCTCCATAATTCCAGTTGCTCATACTGTTTGCTTCTTGGAGCTCATCACGGAATACAAGCCCATTAATTACAGAATTTCTATGATTCCTAACCTTTAGAGCATTCACGCAGGAGCACTTGAAGCATATCTTTGTTTGGAATTGTTTCAAGATGCAGAAGGTGATCATCACCATTATTGGGGAAGAGTTATTGTACCTTTTTCTCTCTCAGGTACTTTGATGGATTTCTAACCTGTTCCGAAGCTTCCATTATGGCACAGGCAGGAAGTACGCTGCAAATAAAAAACAGATGTAGATGGAAATCTGTTTGTTGTGAATTTTCGAGGCGGGAAGACTTAACATTTGAAAGTTAAGGTGAGGTTTATTTAAAAGGAATGGGCCCACAGACACTTAAATGGTTAAGGTTTAGTGTGAGCTATTTAAGACAGACTGTAATAAAGGCAAGGTTTGAAGATGGATAAATCATTAGCCTCCAACTCTTGCCTCATGGTCATGAAATTCTTTTATGCTGAATGGGCATCCATAACGTGTTTCATATCTTCAGGCGATATAATTGGAAATTCGATTGACACTTTCTAATGAAAACGTCTTGCAGCTTGGTAGTAAGGTTTGGAGATGGATAGATCGTAGTCATGGAATTCTTTTCTGCTTGAATGGGCATCTAAAACCTGTTTCATATCTTGAGGCAATATATTTGGAAATTGATTGACACTTTCTAATGAAAAGAAGAACTAAAATGTCAATATAATGATGTCTAGTAAAAATATAAACTCTGTTATTTTTTCTACCAAACCGACATGTAAAAGTTAACAAAACCACTATTAATAGAAATTTCCATCTCCTGAAATTTCCACCAGATTCCTCTTCGAAACACCATAGGAGGAAATAAAACCAAATAATCAGGCAGGGAATAAAATCAAATAGTCACGCTTGCCGGCCTTAAAGATCTACAATAAGATATTAGGAGACAGCTATTTTATCTTGTAACTCAATTTCGATATCAAGGCTTGGAGATACATAAATCATTTGTCAATATTTAGCCTACAGCGGAACATCATCATTATCTTCCCAATGTAAACAGCCGGCGCTGCCGGTAATATATGCTAAGCGAACACAAAGAACCAACCAGTGCACAAGGACGAGATTATTAATTCATATATTTGTCCCACCTTTTCTTCAACGTAACGTCCCAACACTTATTTAAGCACAGCCTACACTGTTATTCAATCACTCGCCAAACAAAAATGGGTGCAAAGAAATGGGTGCAGTTTGCGAAGAAGTTTTTAATACTATTGATGTTGGTTGTGATATTTGAAGGGGTGAGAATGGTTTCAGCACTGTGCGAGTGTTTTGCCGATAAGGACTGTCCTTCTGGCGCCTCTTGCTGTGCGCTTTTACCCTGCAATAATGGTGCAGGCACTTGTAAACCTGGTTCCTGTAGTTCATCTTAAAGTCTGTATTTCCATTCTCAATAAAAACTATCTCCATTGCTTGTCATTAGAGAGGGGTTATATATGGTCATTTATGATGAACAAAATAAGGGGTAATTTTAAGTAGTATATATATATATATATATATGACAATTTAAACATTACAATAGATTTTATAAAGAAATGGGATATATTGACAACAATAATGACAACTCAATGTAAGCATCTTCTAGAGTGCACATTCTCAATTGAATCTAGATGGTGTCCACCGTTCATGTAGTATAAGAGCTCTGTAACACTCATTATAATTGTATATTTAAGATCAAACACTCAAAACAATATGGTAAAGGTGAAATATTAAAACATGATGCAAAAGGTATCATAGGAGAAATGACGAAGTCCATCTTAGTGAGAGGAGCAATTAATGTAAAAGCATCCTAATTTTAATAAAACTAACCCTTTAAACATGTTGGATCCCCTCATTCATGGAACATTATTTTATGACATCATTATCTTTAACAATGTTCATAGGTCCAATCATATTCATAGGTCCAATCATAATGTCTAATTAATCAAGATTGGTCAATTATTCTCACAAGCTTAAAAATCCATTTAAATTTTTTTAAGTCAATTATATTTTTTTTCTTGAATGATTTTTATGTTTCTTGAATGAATTTATTTCTTATCTTGTTATTAGTGGGAATCTATTTACATGTTAAGTTTACTTAAGAGTTAAGTTAGTTCTAGGTGTCATTTTTAGAAGTTAGTTATAATAGGGCCATATCTATTTAATTACTTTGTTATTTAGGCATTTAATATTCTATTTAGGCATTTATTATTTTTCATTGAGCATTTAATGTCTGTATTAATGGTAGTTGGCATAACTCAACATAGTTTGCTTATTTATTCAAGGTGCTTGTACATAGTAACATATCATCTCATTATCATTGAAATATCAATTGATCATTTCTCAACATTCATGCAAGATCATGTTGCAACACTCTCTTGTGGAAGTTATCTTTTCCAATTGATTCTTGAAGTCTATGACTTCATTATGGTCATTAACATTTCAATACATTCATACCAAGGGACAAACTTACATATGGTTGGTTTGTAGTGCAAAATAATATATTTTATCTAGAATCAATTTATTTTCATAGATCAAAATTTGGAGCCATAATTTGACTCTATAAAAACCATAGATTATTTATTTTCAACAACCAAATTAATGAAATACCATCAACATATCACCAGTAAAAATATTACACTAAAAATTGTTAAGATCTTGATTTTACCTAGGTAATATGCACACATAAACCTAAATATTGAGGGATCATTTATGATGACCCTACCTACATATCCTTTTATAAATTACAACCTTCAAAGTTTATACAGCAAAGGAGAAGAGATTTCATCCTTGCATGTATTGTATGAGATAGATGATCTATCTTTAAAATATTGACTATTAATAGACTATAAAAATTCAATTTAGTCCAATTATAGTATAATGATAATGATTTCTCTTCAAGTACTAGTTGCATACACAATATTAGTTTGCAAACACAAAAAAATAAATAGGAGTCATATTGTTTCATAATCACAACGTAACACAGTTATTAGATAAGCATATATCACTAATATGTTGAACACTACCAAATGTTGAGAGGGGGGCTGAGCCGACATATACAAAAAACTTGAATAGATTTAATTTCTTACTTTATCATTCATTTCATCAACCATGTATGAAAATAAATAATTGAAACCACTAAACTAAATACACATGAACACCAAGACTTTAATGTGAAAAACCCAAGTCAAGAAAAACCATGGTGAGAATCAAGCTCACAATATATATTACTAATTAAATAGTTTAAGCCAAAGACTAGGGAGTTATCTACTTTGAAAGATGAATTGCAAGCCAATATGCACAACCTTATGGAAAGATACAATATTTACTTGCACACACAAAAGATCTCTTCAAGGAAAGATATAATTCTTCTAATGCAACAATATCAACAACATTGAATTGTTAAGTATGCCTCATAGTTTTAGTAGAATTATCTTATTTGTTTTTTATTAAGGGAAAGAAGGTTTTGAGGGGACCAAAAACCCAGTACACCAGGCTTTAAAAGGACCCAAAATCCTCTGATTTTGCTAGGATCTGGAACCTAAAAAGAAAATTTTGCCAAAAAGATAGGCAAATAAAACCAATAGATAAAGTCAACAATCCTGGCTAGTACCAGCCAAAAGCTAGCACAACCACAAACAAAAAAACCTAGCACCACAATTGTTGGCGTCATAGCCTAGAGAAATAGATGAATTCGATAGAATCCTGTATCCAAACATCATGGATTTTCTAGGATCCTCTACCCATATTCTGAAAAATTAGGCAGCACAAAGCTAGCCCAACGCTTAACCCAAACACACACAAACTCAGTTGGGCCATTCAAAACTGTCAGCATCTAGCCAAAGATAAGAAAGATGGTTTTGAAAGGCTCCTCTAACCTCTCCCAAAACTACCAAAAAATAAAACATAGCATGGGGGTTTTGAAATGCACCCCTAACCTTAGAAATGGGTTTTGAGGTGGCTCCCAGAACTATAGATCTAAAGAAACTACCCTTGAAGTATTTGATAACCACACCACCAACAACAAAGCATCCATCCACCTCTATAGGATATAAATACCCAAGCTACACCACAACACCCAAATCTACCTCAATAGGAGGGGGGTTAACTCCAAAACCATCCATCTTTGCCGACAGAGAAGAAAGGGTGACCTTAATAAGGAAAACTAAAGAGAACCCAAGTTGTGGAGAGGAATCAATCCAAGAGATATTACAACAAAAAAAAACAACTGGACCCAAGAGAACAACCCCTCATCAAATCTTCCACTAATCTCCAAGGCAAACCAAAATCCAAATCCATATCAATCAAAAGAAAGAGGGGAAAGGGCACTGGAAGAAAATAGTGCATCCTTGCCCTAATGACCTTAAAACAGGGTTCCATAAAAGAGAATCCCACCATAAGAAGGAACAAAGCAGCATTAAACAACAAATCCTATCCCAAGGGAAGTAGACAACTTGAGGGGAAGGGAAAGCACACAAACCTTAGGAAAAACCCACATACAAAAGATCCACCTGGGTCCCAAATCAAAGGCAAGGCCTTCGCAAAGATGCAACAAATCAGACCACACCACTGCGTTCACCTCTGTAGCAGGTCGATCTCCATCTCTCCCATCAACATCCCCTATTGTGTCTTCAGGAGAGGAAACCCTAGCCCTCGTCTTGCTCTCACTGGACGACCTGCTCCCACTTGCCATGAATTATCTTCTTTGTTAAGTTTATGGAATCTTTATATTTAGTTTCTCATAGTTATCTTATGGATAGATGGTGGATGGATATGATTAGAAGATATGAAGAGAGAAGATGATGAGTTTGAGAAACTTGAAGCACTATTTGCTAGAAGTGTACCTAAAGGACTAGTAGAAAGTAATTATGAAGGAAAAGAACCTTTTGAATGTTTTTCATGTAATAAGATTGGTCATTTTGCATCTAGATGTCCTAAAAGGAATTCCAGATTTGAAGAAAGAGTTAAAAGATCATTTAAGGCTAGCCCTAGATATCAAAACAAGTATAAGTTCAAGAAAAACAGGGAAAAGTCATGCTACATAGCGGATGAGGAAGGTATTACTGATTCAAATGATGAATTGACAAAAGACTCTACTAGTGGATCTAGTAATGAGAAGGAATGGGTATTCATGGCTATCAAGGAAAATGAACCAGTACTAGAATAGAATGTACCTGAGGAGAAGGCACTTGCTACTAAAATTGAAGACAAGGATGAATGGGTAATTGACAGTAGTTGTTCACATCATATGATTGGAGATAAAGGGAAGTTTTTGTCTTTGCAAGAATTTGATGGTGGCCTAGTTAGATTTGGAGATGACAAGGCATGTATGATGAAAGGTAAAGGAACAATATCACTAGATGGTAAGAACAATACTGACAATGATTATTATGTTGAAGGTTTGAGGCATAATATTTTGAGAGTAGTTCAATTGGTAGATAAGGGATTATAATTACAGCTCAAGGATGGAAAATGAAAAATCATTAACAGAACTTGCTTGGAGATTGCAACTGGTACATAGACAAAAGGTAATATATTTTATTTAAACTCTGTTGAGAAGACATGTTTGATTACGCAAATTGATGAGAGTTGGCTATGGCATAAAAGGTTGTGTCATGTGAATTTTGATTGCATTGTAAATATTAGTTAAACTAAGGTTGTTATGGATATACCTAAGATTATGAAGCCCTATATTCAGGTATGTAAAGAATTTCAAATGGGTAAACAGGTTTGAACCTCTTTTAGAAGTATACAAGATAAATCAAATGATGTTCTTGATCTTATTCATAGTGATTTGTGTGGCCTTGTTAGAGTTAAAAGTTTTCATGGTGATAGATATTTCATCCTAATCATTGATCATTATTCTAGAATGACGTGGGTTACTTTTTAAAGAAAAAAATCTGAAGCATTTGAAAAGTTTAAAATCTTCAAGGTTAAAGTGGAAACTGGGACAGGATTGAAGATTAAATGTTTGAGATCAAATCATGGTGGAGAATTCACATCTGTTGAGTTTAAAACAATTTTCTACTCCCTAGACACCTCAACAAAATGGAGTTGTAGAAAAGAAAAATAGAACTATCTTAGATGCTGCTAGAACAATGATGATGGAAGCTAATCTACCTCATATATGCTGGAGAGAAGAAACGAGTACAACAGTTTATACATTCAACAAAGTACACATCCAAGGAGAAATCTGTAAGACACCTTATGAATTATGGTTTGGAAATATACCTACAGTTAAGTATTTCAAAAAATTTCATAGCAAATGTTATATCAAGAGAGATGATATTATTGGGAAACTTGATCCAAGATGTGATGAATACATATTTCTTGATTATTCTAATGAAATCAAAGCATATAGATGTTATAATAAGAGATTGTGGAGAATTATGGAGAGTACTAATGCCAAAGTAGATTAGCTGAACATAAATCAAATCAGAGATTATGAGAAGGAACCAGTAGTGGAAATGATTATATCTAAACTGGTAGCACCTTTTCTGGAACAAAGAGTTGAACCAGTTACTCTGACCATATTAAATAATTCTATAGTAACTAAAGACCAGGGAAGAGGAACAACAAGTCAAAAGACTCCTAGGTATATGAGATTGAATCATTCTAAAGATAAAATCATTGGGGATAAGAGAAATGGAGTGATGACAAGAAAAATACTGGCAACTAATGAGGTATGTTTAAATTCACAAGTTGAACCGGTATCAATAATTGAGGCATGTAAAAATGAACACTGGTTCAAAGCTATGGAAGAAGAGTTAAATCGCATTGTGAAAAACAACACATGGACTTTGATTCCCCAACCTAAAAATAAATAAATTAAATCATCAAGTTATAGGGATTAAGGCTAGATTGGTTAAAGGATACTCTCAAAAGGAAGGAATTGATTATTTAGAGACTTTTGCACCCATAGCTAGGATTAAAGCTGTAAGATTATTTCTTCCTTATGCTGTATATAAAAACTATAAGGTGTATCAGATAGATGTCAAATGTGCATGTTTGAATGGGGATCTTCATGCAAAAGTTTATATTGATCAACCTAATGGTTTCTTACTATCAGATGATATAGATATGGTTTGTAGGTTAAGAAAAGCTTTATATGGATTGAAACAAGCACCTAGAGCTTGGTATGAAAGGTTGGATAAGTATCTTTTGAAGCTTGGTTTTACTAAGGGCAGTGTTGAGAGTAATTTATATTATAAAATCACTGATGATGATATACTGATTGTTGAAGTATTTGTTGATGACATTACCTTTGGAGGTGAAGTTAAGTTAAGCATAGAATTTTCTAAGAATGTGGAAAAAGAACTTGAGATGTCTATGATAGGTAAGATGAAATATTTCTTAGGTTTATAGATTACTCAGACTAACAAAGGAATTTTTATTTGTCAAACTAAATTTCTTAAGGAATTGTTGAAGAAATTTGGTATGGGAAATTCTAAACCGGTAAGTACATTGTTGATATTGTGTTGTCATTGATGTCAACCGGTATGGGATGACTACTAGTAGAAGAGATGTATGAGGAACACTATCATGGCGGAGTACAAGTTGAGATATCCTTGATATCCCCTTGTGTTACAAGACACCAGTAAGGTAAGGAAGAGAATGCCATTCAAATGGATGACCACTCGTGTTACTAGTACACAAGCTGGTACTTGACTTATGTGGATGGAACGGTAAGGTGATCGGTACTGATATAGTGCATCACTAGTAAGGAAAGGATGTCAACTGGCAAGTAATGTATTGACATGGGGAAGCCAAATCAACAAAGTAAGTGGTTGTCTTCCTGCTAAGGTCATGACCATTGTAAAAGCAGGATGGTCAAGGTGTTTAAGTGTTTATTTATGATGAAGAGGAAGAATGTTACCTAGATCACATCAACATTGGATGAAAAGAATGAGAAGATCACAGGCATGTTGTGAGGATGTAGAACAATAGGACTCCCACCTAATCTAGATGCATAGTCATCATGAGAAGCAATAAATGACAATGAAAGTGCCATTGCCGGATTAAATGTCCCTGTTAGAAGAAATATTGCACCAATAGGGAAGTCAAATGAGGACACTACAAGATGCAGAAGGCAAGATGCCACTCCATTAGTAAGTGGGACTTATCTCTAGGTATGCATGGTGTGCATCATGATTCTCTGAGATAAGAGAAAAGTGGTAAAGGCATGTTGAAATGCTGGTTCGTAAGGAATGTTATGTATTTTTCATTTTGACAATCCAGTTGTGATATGGTCCTCTTCGATAAAATAGGTTTACCGGTATGTAATTCCACCAGTAATATGAGCAAGGTGTAGATGCAAATGTCTTCCCACCTTGTGGGAATGAGAATATGCTCAAGTGAGACATGTTTAACGACCGATCAAAGTGTTCCACCGATAGTTTAGCAGAGAGAAGACATGATGAGTTAACCGGTAGAATTTGATATGCTGGCAAGGTTTGTATATCGATAGAAAAGAGAAACTAGTAGAAGTGTTTGGTCTGTGATCTTAACTAGACTGACATAAAGGGCAAAGCTAGAAGTTGGCCGATATAGATGGCAGTTGGAGTCAAGGTGGCGAACCTACATTTGGATAAAAATGGAATGTACACAGATAGGGTAGTTGTAGGGTTGGTCGATATTAATGGAAGGTCCCACAAATCATGAGACATGTTGCAAAGTTGTTGCAGGGGTTTGAGGCTTGAGGACAACTACGAGCCAACTAAGAGTAATTGAGGAGATCAAAGCGGATGAAAGAAATAGTAGAACCAAATCTTGGTGTTTGAGCAAGAGACCACCCAATAGGGTAAAAACAATGCCTAAGATGGAAGGCGTGATCTAGGACATTTGTAAATGGTGGAGTTATGTAGATTGGTAGTCTAAAAGATCAGATCGAGTAGGATCTAATTGGATTTTGTTTTCCTCGAGGATGGTGAAGAAACCCTAACCACCTAGAATTTGAATTATCTTTTGGTGGGAAACTAGTCTATAAATATGAAGGGAAAATACATTGTTAGATGTTTCTAAAGATGAGAGAGTATCTGAGACAAGAGGGAGAGTGAAGGGAATAACCGGTATTGGTCATAGCAGTAGAGAAGAAGTGAAGGAGGTTGCAGAAAAGGTAGACAAAAACTGCCAAAAAGCTATACCAGTAAAGAGTAGAGATTAAGGTGGAGATCCTGCTGAGTATATAAAGAGGAGAGGTGTATCAGTAGGGCTTACCGACAGAGAAGTAGTAGATGAAGAGAAACAAGAGAATTTAGTCAGTGTTGTAGAGAAGGCATCTCACTAGAAGAATAAGGCATATGAAATGGTTGCAAGAGTCACTTGTAACAAGATAACTACATTTGTATTTGAAGTTTATTTGAAGAACACTGAGTTGTAGCTTGGTGCTAGGGTTGGTGCTCCATTGGGTTGTAGCCCATAAAGTCAGAGGTTGGTGCTCCTTGGGTTGGTGCCCTAAACTTTGTAACAGTGTTTTCATTGTGAGACAAGATTTGAACAGTAGACTCTAGAAGCATTGCTCACCAATATTTTTCCCATCTTGGGTTTTTCTTGTATATGCTGGTGTTATGGGATGTCCCCTTGTGTATGTTTGCATTTAAGTTAAGTCTTCTCTGTAATCGATAAGCTTGTTCATAGTTAGATCTAATAACTAGCATTCTTGCATTGGATAGCTAAAGGGAAAAGTTTGAGAACCATGGATTCACCCCCTCCCCCTCTCAATGGTGCATTGTGTCTAACAATTGGAATCAGAGCCTAGGTTCCCTCTTAGAAGAGTGTTCTCCAACCTAGGTAGATTCTCGCCTAAGGACACAATGGTTTGTCTACTATCAATCTTTGCTTCAGTATTTGATAGTTCAAACTTTTCATTTTGGTGTTGTAGAATGGAATTCTTCCTACCATCTTTAGGGTTTTCATGGAGAGAGTCTTGGGGCCTTCTTTGATACACCTTCTTGAGTGACTTGTCCTACTCAACCCTACAACTACTCAAGTCCTTCCTTTGGCACTTGGTATGGGTTATGATAATGAGACCTCCAAGGTTTGAACCTTCTTTAATTTTCTCCTAGGTATAGCCAATGGTTTCTGGACAATCTACTCCACCACTTGAGGTTGTCAGCTCAGTTACTCACACACTCCTCTCCTGGGCTCCAACCACTCTTGCAAGGATCTTCACACACAATCTCTTCCTATAGTTTCCCAATGCATAAAAAAGGCTTACTCAATGTGTTTTGAGGTTTAAGACTCACCAAATCCATCTCCTTGGCTTCTTAACCCTTCTAGGTCTCTATCAGCACATAATTAGGCCTAATTGCATTAGCCCTCCCTAGGTGGTTTTAGGGGTTTAACTTGTAAAAATCCCAAACAAGCCTAGAAATAAATCATAGACTTGAGTAACCTTTTTGAAGTTACAGACAATACTAGAAAAGTGCATTTGGGTTATCTGTAAAAGTGGGGTGTCCAATGTTGCACTATTTTGAA
This sequence comes from Cryptomeria japonica, assembly GCF_030272615.1. Classification (NCBI taxonomy): domain Eukaryota; kingdom Viridiplantae; phylum Streptophyta; class Pinopsida; order Cupressales; family Cupressaceae; genus Cryptomeria; species Cryptomeria japonica. The sequence continues at coordinate 38,194,289 of NC_081415.1, forward strand.
GGGTTTTAGGCCTAGCTGATGAATCGACAAGATGGGTGTAGAACTCTTCACCAGTCAAATCTCCAGATCCAAACACCTTGGAAACCTTCAAGGTGACTTAGAGGGATTTATATTCATATTATACTTGGTCCTGGACCAATCTCCATGTTCTCACAAATCGCACTTTTCTTGTTGTCCTAACTCACCTACTCCCATCGTTGAGCCTAGGGCTTCATTGTTTCTCATCATCTTGGGCCTACAACATCACACACCCTATTCCTAAGCTATTTAAAGAACCTAACCTATCATTATTAGTGATTTCAATAGGTTCCATCAAAGAATGCCTAGGTTAGAGCCATTTCTTGCCCTTAAACCCTACTTGCAAGGGTTTTGCTCCTAGTTGAAAAGAATGAAAGAAATCTCTACAACCTGGAAAAATAAAACCTACCAATAAACCTTAATGAAAGAAAATACAATGAACATAGAAATATTACAATGATTTTACAACATCTGGTCTATACTGGATGGTACAAGCAAAGAAAAACAAGACAAAGTTGTCAAAAATTGGTGGAAACAAGGTTGCTTCACAAACCCAAAACTTGCTCTTGCATTTCCAATCCCACAACCCATAAAATGAAGTGAAATTTGGTTTATATCCACTTTTTTCAGTTGGTTCTGTGGGATAGAAATTAGGATTCATCACAAGATATAAGTATATCAATCACAACACAAGATATGATAGCTCAATCAAAGAAATACTCATTGCAATGAACCTAATCACAATGCACATTCAATAGAGGTATGAAAATGAAGCATTCAAAAGAAAACATTAAGCAAACCAGATCCAAGATTGAATACTCCTTCCATGCGGCTCCATTGTTGTTCTTTCCTCTTCAATAGTTTTTGTGGATCTCACCTACAAGTGCTCTCGCAATTGAAAGCAAAAAGCTCAAGAGTACTAGAACTAAAATTTGATAGTTTAACAGCAATTTAGATTTCATGAAGTGATTGAAGGGGGTGATTGAAGAAAAATTATCCAATTTATAGAGAAATTGGAGAAATCACAAAATTGGCATGATGCAATTCAAATGGAAATTGCAAATCAATATGACAAATTATGACAAATTATGCACTTTCCATGCACAATTTGATTGATTGACAATTTGATGACAAATTATGACACATTCTATGTCAAAATTGATTGATTGTCAATTATGACAATTTTATGACAAATTGAAATGTCACTCCCATAGAATTAGGAGATGAATTAGGAGGGAAAAGGAATTAGAAATTTGAAAAATTAGGAAATTGAAATTGATGACAAATTAGGAAATTGGAATTAGAAATTGATGAAAAATAGGATTTAGTGAATTAGTGAATTAATTAATAATTTTTCATTTATTAATCAATTCACAAAGAAGAATAATTAGCCAATTAAATAAAGATTTAATTGTAATAAGAAGTCTTAGGATTAATAAATAATTTAGTAATCCTAGAGGAAGAAATGGCGAATTAGGTTAAATGACTCAATCATAAAACCCTAGAAGACGAATTAGAAATGCAAAAATGACAATTAGGTCTTGATTGAAGATAATTAATGTCATGATTTTGAATTGATAAATGACCAATGCGACAAAATGATTTGATTGATAGATGCACCAATTGACAAGGAACAATGACAAATTGATCCAACTTGACATAATTGAGACAGACAATGATCGATAGCAAAATTGATTGCAAAATGTCAAAATTGACAAGAGGACGAGGATCGATGATAAAATAGATTGCAAGATGACAAGATTGATAACGACCACGATCAATGACAAATTGATCGCAAGATGACAAGATTGAATATGACAACGATTGATGACAAGATAAAATCGATCAAAATCATGACTGGATAATGTTGTCGACAAGACCAAATTCGAGGACGAGACGATTGAAGAATATAGAAGAATGACTCGATGTTCGCAAAATGATAAAAATCAAGTGCGTGACATAGGAGAAATGTTAATGCGACGCAAAAACCTAAAATGAGGCAATGCGCAAATGTTAAAGTATGACCTCGCAAGCGTTGACCATTTTTGGGTGTCTACATTTTGCCCCTCTTTGAGACAATGCGATTCTGAGCGTTGTTTCAAAGAACAATAATAAAAATGCCCCAGACAATAATAATGACATATGCATGCCCCCTCGAGGAATTGGCCGGAAACATGCGGAAAAGAGGCCAATTGATCGATAAAAATGATAGGATCGAACAGACTGACAATCGGAGATCGGATGCATGACAGACAAGCAATTTAATGTGCACAAGACCGCGACCAACATAAGATGGAGAGGACGCACGTCCATCTATGCAATGACAAAGAGCTATAAATGGGACCAAGAGGGTGAAAATGACTCATTTGCACTAGCTAAAGAGAAGGATTTGTTGCTCTGGACAAGGACACTTGCAGACAGATGGCGAACATTCCAACGGCGGATCACCTTGGAGAACGTGTACGCACATTCAGACGATCGGAGGATGCAGGAGCAGCGGTATGTATCGCAAAAACCCATGTTTTTGATTTCATGAATTTTGATGGCTTACGGGACATTGCGGGACCCACAGGAGGCACCAAAATGAACTCCTGCGCTTGTGTGGTCTAAACCTGCGCTTGTGTAAGGAGTTCTGCGCTTGTGTATGAATACACAAGCGCAATTCATCTAACACAGGCGCAAGTTTATCCAACACAGGCGCAAGTTGTCAAAAAAACCTAGTTTTTGAGGTGAAATTGCATGCAAATGACCTAACAGGGGGGGGGAAGGGTAGGATAGGCCAATGTAGATGAAAAACACCCCAATTTGGACATGAAAATGAGGAAATGCAACCCGTAGGAGCAAAACCCTAAAACTGACAAAATGATGCCCCGATTGTGATGCAGAGTCGACAATATCCATTGATCGCACGGGAGAATCGACCGGACTGTTTCATGCGACGACATAGACTCAGGAGCACAGAGAGAGACACATTAGCGGGACTGGGATTGGCGAGGAGTGACTGTACTGGAGGACACTATATGAGGGTGCAGTTCCACCAGAGCGGAGAGCACCTTCATATCGGGCACGATCGAGGACAGAGAGCAGGTCATGCTCTCGGAGGACATTGAGCAGCATAGGAGTGAGTGGATCGATGAGACCACCACAGCCAGGACCAGGAGGGACATCATCTGCGAGACATGGCAGGGATGAGGAGGACAGAGGGAGCACCCAGTGACAGAGGCACGTGCTCCATATGACAGACAGTGGACATCATGTAGTTTGCCATTATGTAGTCAGCCTGCGGGCCATACTTAGGACAAACAGTCCGATTTTGTACTCCGACATTATGATGATATGTGATATGATAGGCATCGATATGATGGATGCAATATGTTATGATTTATGGTTTTTTGCATGTATGGATGACTTACGTACTGGTTTATGAACATGTACGGATGCATTTTTTTAATGTATTTTTGATATATTTATGAAATGAAATGTATAACATGCGTGATGTAATGTGTAATGGAATGCAAATGTATTGACCAAATGTATGCAGGACACAATATGGTTTTGGATATCGGAGCACTAGACCGAACTGACTATCCGACCGGACGGAAGAAGTGTTAGTAAGAAGAAATAAGACAGAGGACAATTAGAGATGATGAAAATTTGCTTTCAGTAATGCACTTTGTAGGTGAGAACCTTTATTTTTATTTAGCAAAATGGATGCGTAGCATCATGGCATTGAAGGCCAGAGCTGAAATGCAATCCGATTTGCAAAAGACAGACACATCACAGACAAACGACAATCACAATCAAAAAAGAAAAGGATCATGAGCCATCCTGGTTACTCTAAATCACTCAGTGACATCATCGAGCAACATAGGGACATGATCGAAGCCAAAGATAAATCAATAAAAAGATAAGACTCACAAATTCAAGCCAATCAAACAAACATCTTGATCTTCATTGTCAAAAGTTGAACGTGCTGATAGGACGATCATGCTGTCTGGTTTCAGGAAATGTGGTACCCCGTCTAAGACAGGACACAGTCTGGTTTCGAGTATACCACACCCTGTATAAGACCCATGATAATGTGACAAGGACAAATGATTTTGATGTTGATATTCGATTGATAAGACAATTTTGGATCAGTTTGAATGCTTGGTTTGAGTTGAAAAAGTTCATCTGGTTAAAGCGAGATTTCATTAAAGCACAATGTTTTGATTGCGAGTCGTTGGATGTATACTCAGTGATCTGTCGATGCACAAAGGGAATACTTTATTGCAAAAATGCGTGTTTTTGTTTTTTGGAATTTTACAATTTTTTTGTGTTCATTCTTTTTTCAGGACTTTATTTGATTTTTATGGATTTTTTCAGGACATTATTTGATTTTTTTATGGATTATTTCAGGACATTATTTGATTTTTTTGAATTTTTTCAGGACTTTTTTCAATTTTTAAGACTTTTTTTTTTCAGGACTTTTTTCAATTTTTATGAATTTTTTTCAGGACTTTATTCGATTTTTATAAATTTTTTCATGACATTTTTCAATTTTTATAAATTTTTTCATGACATTTTTTCAATTTTTATGAATTTTTTCAAATTTTGCCCCCAGTGTCTAGCAAGGCAAGGAATATGACAAACGGATAAATAGGCTTGCTGAAATGATGGTGGATAGAGGGAAGACAAAGGCCTTTTATTATGGAGACAATACGGATGCAATTTTCAAGGGCTATTGCATGGTGGAACGAGAGACTGGATATGACAATGTATAGCAGTGATATGGCATGAGGGACATGTCAAGAGGTTTTTGAAACCATGTTTAAAATTTTACGTCCTTATGTCAGATCAAGATCAAGGGACAGAAAGAGTGTACGGATAGTGATAAGATATGGATAGGATAAGCAAGACCAAGAATGGATAAGGGACATGGACAGAAGGTCGGGGTAGGCTAAGGGATAGAGGTAGAAAGTTGCAATAAGCTAGGGAATATGGATGAAAGGTTATAATAAGCAAATGGATAAATGACCAAAAGCTATGATAGACTGAAAGCTGCAAACAAGATGCATGATGCTCATGAAGATCGTCAGCCTTGTCAAGATCAAAAGTGGAAAGGGAAACTGGACATGAGGGACAATAGGATATGAAGGGTATGACATGACATGATATGATAGGATAAGGAAGGGCAATGAGATATGAAGGAGGAAACCTGCCCCCAAGTGTAGTGTGCAAGAAGTTCATAGATTACGCATGACGCCTGTTTGCCAAGTTTTCATCATGGTACTTGCCCAAGGTGCCTATTTGCCAGGTTTTCACCAGTGGACGAATTATTTTTTCTTTACTTTTTTTCTTTTTCTTTTGTCTTTTGTCTTTTTTTTCAATTTTTTTTTGATTTTTGACTTTTTCAATAGAAGACGGACACATGATAGGGGATGGAAGAAGGAATCGAGCGTCTTTTTGGTTGGATAGTAGCCTTAAAAAATTAGACCATGACCTTTAAAAGTATGCTCAAAGATGTTGGTAGGATAAGGACATGGACAATGAGATGAAACTAAGGCAATGATTTATGCAAAGGATTGGACGAGAGGGATGGAAGGATGGAAAATATGCATTGGATAATGGATAGGGTATTGGAAGAATTGGGCTTCAGTGGATGGAAATGAAGGCAAGATCAACATTGGCACACACCTTGAGGGGTGATAGACTGATGGAGGAAAGATGGATCTCAGATTGTGAGATTTTGATGGAGGAATAACTTGGGATTTTGGGACATAAGGGCCCAAAATGGATGAAGAAGGTGATGGAGGAACAAATTTGAGAGGTTTGGATGGACGAATAGCAATTTTGGATGCCAAGTTGGATGTTTCTTGAGGCTTTTGTGCTTCAAGGAGCTTCTTGGGGATCCACATGGTTTTTGATTTTTCATGCTTTTGTGGTTCCTTGGAGTGCATTGCTTGCACAAGGGATTTAGGAACCCATATATATTTTGACTTTGCTTTATTTTGCTCAGTGGGCCTTTGTGGCCTTTTGGATATTGCTTTTTCTTTATAGATCAATTTGTTCTTTGTTTTGACATGTCGATTATATTGGACATGTTGATCCTTGAATACATGTGGATTGCTAGACTTATGATGCTTATACTTGGCATCCAAATTGCTTGGAAGAGGGAATGAATGTCGGTGTGGATGGGAATGATATGGAGGCATGTGGGATGGATGGAAGGTTCTCCAAGATGTGTGCCTTTGCTGATGTTGCATAGGAGATGGAGGGATATAGGGACCTAGAATGGATGGAAGCGATGACGGGGAAGGTGGACATTTGGATTTTGACTTTGAAGGGATACCAACGCCTTGAGTGTGAGCTCTGTAGCCATGACCATTAGCATATTCTTGAACACGAAGGGGTTCCTGCTCATGAAGGTCTACTCCTTTGCCTTTATCAATATTTTGACTAATAGGATACTCTTTTCTTTGGGAAGAAGACGCGAGTCCATTATGAGGTGGATATGATATGAGAGAAATAAGGAGATCTTGAAGTGGATCAGATTGCACCAAAGTGGAAGAACCCATTATGCATGTCGAGGGTTCATGAACATCTTGCACTGACACGTTAGAATCATGAGGGGTATCAGGATCATGAGAGGGACTAGGATTGTGTTGTGGACATGGTTCAATGATAGACTCTTCAAGAGATGGAATGGGAGAAATAATGGGATCATAAAAAGAAATGCACTCTTGGAGTGGATATGCTGGATTAGGATGTGGAGATGGAGGAACAAGTGGATCTTGTGGAGCATCTGAAGGAATGATAGGATCTTGTGTTGGAAATGAATTTGGAAGGATACTTTGATCTTGACAAGGAGGAAGATCATTGGATTCCTCTTTAAAGGTGCTTTGCTCTTGACTTTTAATGGGATCATCGGAAAGGATGGAAGGGATATCTTGATCTTGCTCGGGGAATGGAGTGTCTATAGGACTTTGAATAGGATGGACAAGAATAGGGGAATCATCATGAGTGTTTGGGAAGATGGAGTCCTGGTCAACAATTGGATGGGATGATAAGGTTTTGGGATCTTGATCTTGATCTTCTTTAGGACTCATTTCTTCATGTTCTAAATTATCCTTTTGACATGGGGTTGGACTTTGGATATGCATGGGGGATTTTGGCAAGGGATTAATGCTTTGGGATGAAGGAAAGGCAATTTGAACATTTGTAAGATCAGACATTCCAATCATAAAGCTTTCTTGCATCTTAGATTTGGATCCACTTTTTGGTATTCGAGGAATCACTTCTTGTTGAGGGACACCTGTCATCAACATTTGTGTGGCCTTCATTTGATCTGGTGTTAAAGGTGTTGCATTAAACAATGGATTGTTTATTATTTTGAGTGTGGACTTCTGAGGAATAGTCACTGTCAATGCCTTTGAAGCACGTTTACTCATCAAGGTAGGTTGGGTTTCTTGTTGCACACGTTCATCATTTGGATGCAGAGAGAAACCTAACAACTCACTACCTTGTTGTTTTTGCACATTAATTTGCTTACTTGAGGAGGTCACATTACTCATCATGTCAAGATATTTTTGTGGGAACTTCTTAAAGAGCTTATTCAAGAATTTATCCATCTTTTTTGTCAACTTTGGATCCTTAAGGTACATAACAACATCATCAGAGACATTGAAATCGGATGAAGAGTCTGGTTGGACATTTGGATTTGTTTCTTGGTGAATGCCTTGATCTGAACCAAATCCTTGGGATAGAGTTGGTTCTTCATACAATGTTTGTATTTCCTGTTGCAAGCTGGACTGATTCCAATTGAAAGGTGCATTTCCTCTTGGAGTTGGTTGAACACTCCCATGTCCTAGTTTCATAGGTACAAACACTGGTTCATATAATAGAGGTGGTCCAAGTTGAACCATTCCATATGGTGGTAGAGATGTGTTTGATGAAACTTGCATTGTTTGACTAGTTTGAAACTGCGAATTTGCTATGTTATCCACGGATTGATACATTGGTTCACTCATCTTCTTAGATCTTGATCTTGTCTCAACAGGCATGTCACTTATACAAATGCAATTTTTTTTGGAAATTTTCAAAGACAATATATGATATGTACCTAAATGCAAACTAAATAGATGAAAATGCAATCTATGTTTTTGGTTGTTTTTGAAGATTTTGACAAACTTTTGAAATGCAAATCTAAGAGAGGAACCTTGGGAAATTGGAATGATGTCTAGACCTCAAAGGACAAAAGGACTTAATAGACAAAGGACAAGATGACAATGTCTCCCCTATATGCTTGGATACTAAGCTAGGTTTGACGAAATGATATTGATGAAAAAAAGGACAAAAGACTTGATAAGGTCTAGACCTCTTAACAATGACTTAGGGTTTATCAAAGATTTGGATTTCTTAAGTATGACAAGACCTAGGTTTGAGACTATAGGCAAAAGGATAATTAATATGCAAATGATCTTAATATGATATGACAATGACTTAGGCTTAATGAAGAGACTTAGGGTATGCAAATATGAATGTATGACAATGTCCACCTAAGATGAAACCTAAGGTTTAATTATGAAATGATATTGCTCTTATGCAAGAGGACATATGCAAATGGTCTTAATATGATATGACAATGACTTAGGCTTAATGAAGGGACTTGGGATATGCAATGTAAATGTATGACAATGGTATGACTTTAATGCAAGAGGACATATGCAAGTGGATGACTTCTATTGATGTGCAAAAGAAGTATGACTTAGGTGACTCCTAACTTTGGTACTTGACAAATGACTTTGCAAAATGCAACCTAGGATGAACCTAAATGTAAGTGACATAGATGTTGAGACAAGTCTTTGAACAATGTTGGATAACCATGTTTTAGGAAGATGATCTTTGAATCTTGTTGAACTTTTTGTTGGATGAATGTCTTTGGTGTTTAATCTTGTTTTGATCAATGTGTTTTGCTTTTGAAATGGGATAACATTCAACTTTTGACAATCAAAGCATACAAGATGTTACAACTTAGACTCAAGACAATCATGCTCATTTCCACATTCCTTATGGTAGGCAAAGACATTAGGTACTTGAGAGGTAGACTCATTATGGGATTCAAGGAGAATACATAGATGCTTGACCCCACGGGCTCCCCTCCACGGCACTCACTTCTCAGGGCAGCCAAGCATCAGTCCCCATGGAAATCTCCCCATGGCGAACTTAGTATCTCTTCCAAGTATCCGAATTTGTCCTTCTCAAGCAACTAGAAGGGTTTTTGGCCTCTAAAAACAAGTTATGTAGTAAGGATTTCTGTTAAGCATTACTCCTTGATGTCATGAAAACATGATTGAGACATTAAGCCCATCAAGATACCAAACAAATGTAGTCGCGCAAGCGCGATTTAGACCAAGAGGCCCTACTTAGATGTTGATATGAGAAAGAGTTTCAAGGGGCATCACTTCCCAAGTAACTGCAATTCCCACGTAACGCTTCCTTCAAAGCTTTCGCCCATCAGGTATTTTTTTATAGTGAGTTAGAATGCCAAGGAATTCTAGCCGTACTCACTTTGGGTCGTTCCCTTCTCACGATTATCACTTGCTTGCTAAAGCAAAGTGGTCGGGAAGGCAGGCCCTCTAATGGAAACAAACAATCAACAAGACAAGCATGGTATTGAAGATTTGGATTTCTGATCACCCTATGAAGGATGAGAGCATACTCTCCTACTCCAATGTCATACTTAGAAAACAAAGCAAACAAGGGTTCATTTCCAACCTATTTAAAAAAAATCACTAAGTGCCTAATTAGAAAACTCAAACACACAATTTGGTTGTTTCTCCAAGGCAACCTGCAAAACACATGTCAGAAGTTTGATTTGTAGTCTTTGACCATCGAATCTGCATAACACACATTAGTAATTTGATTTTTAGTCTTTGTCATGCGTAAGCCAAGATCCTGCACAAATAATCAGTACCAAAATCCAAAGCATAGATGATCTGATTTATAAAAACTATCAAAATTTCAGTTCACTTTGAGAAGGCATAACTTTCTCATCCTAGCTCCAAATTACAAACCGTTTAATGCGTTAGAAAGGTATTCAAATAATCTAGAACCAAATTTCAGAAACATCGAAGATGTCTCTTCATGTTTCCGGGCACAACATTTGTCCAAAAATGCACTGAAGACCCTCAAAATTGCAATTTACTAAAACATAGAAAATTTTTCAAGTAAAACTGCATTTTTTACCTCTGTTTTGGACTTTACACAAGCGCAGAAGACAGGACACAAGCGCAGGTTGTCAAACACAAGCGCAAGATGTCTTGACACAGGCGCAAGACCCTTCAACACAGGCGCAAGATGCTTTACACAGGCGCAGGATGTGTCCAGAATGCACTGCACGGCCCTGTTTTTGAGTTTTGACCTGCAAATCAGCTTAGAAGCACTCCAAAACACAGTAAGATGGTTAGAAGGTTAGTATTCACGTCGGGTTCACCAATTAATGTAGCGTAGAAATTAGGATTCATCACAAGATATAAGTATATCAATCACAACACAAGATATGATAGCTCAATCAAAGAAATACTCATTGCAATGAACCTAATCACAATGCACATTCAATAGAGGTATGAAAATGAAGCATTCAAAAGAAAACATTAAGCAAACCAGATCCAAGATTGAATACTCCTTCCATGCGGCTCCATTGTTGTTCTTTCCTCTTCAATAGTTTTTGTGGATCTCACCTACAAGTGCTCTCGCAATTGAAAGCAAAAAGCTCAAGAGTACTAGAACTAAAATTTGATAGTTTAACAGCAATTTAGATTTCATGAAGTGATTGAAGGGGGTGATTGAAGAAAAATTATCCAATTTATAGAGAAATTGGAGAAATCACAAAATTGGCATGATGCAATTCAAATGGAAATTGCAAATCAATATGACAAATTATGACAAATTATGCACTTTCCATGCACAATTTGATTGATTGACAATTTGATGACAAATTATGACACATTCTATGTCAAAATTGATTGATTGTCAATTATGACAATTTTATGACAAATTGAAATGTCACTCCCATAGAATTAGGAGATGAATTAGGAGGGAAAAGGAATTAGAAATTTGAAAAATTAGGAAATTGAAATTGATGACAAATTAGGAAATTGGAATTAGAAATTGATGAAAAATAGGATTTAGTGAATTAGTGAATTAATTAATAATTTTTCATTTATTAATCAATTCACAAAGAAGAATAATTAGCCAATTAAATAAAGATTTAATTGTAATAAGAAGTCTTAGGATTAATAAATAATTTAGTAATCCTAGAGGAAGAAATGGCGAATTAGGTTAAATGACTCAATCATAAAACCCTAGAAGACGAATTAGAAATGCAAAAATGACAATTAGGTCTTGATTGAAGATAATTAATGTCATGATTTTGAATTGATAAATGACCAATGCGACAAAATGATTTGATTGATAGATGCACCAATTGACAAGGAACAATGACAAATTGATCCAACTTGACATAATTGAGACAGACAATGATCGATAGCAAAATTGATTGCAAAATGTCAAAATTGACAAGAGGACGAGGATCGATGATAAAATAGATTGCAAGATGACAAGATTGATAACGACCACGATCAATGACAAATTGATCGCAAGATGACAAGATTGAATATGACAACGATTGATGACAAGATAAAATCGATCAAAATCATGACTGGATAATGTTGTCGACAAGACCAAATTCGAGGATGAGACGATTGAAGAATATAGAAGAATGACTCGATGTTCGCAAAATGATAAAAATCAAGTGCGTGACATAGGAGAAATGTTAATGCGACGCAAAAACCTAAAATGAGGCAATGCGCAAATGTTAAAGTATGACCTCGCAAGCGTTGACCATTTTTGGGTGTCTACAGGTTCAACCAACTTCCTAATTCCCATAACCAGAAATACAACTTTTGCAAGAAATTGCAAAATGTTGCTCAACAACTTTTGACAACTTTTGCTCCAGGATGCAATTCTATGTTCTATTCAATTATAAGACTCTTGAAGGTCCTAAAACACCATAGAAGACATAAACACAACTCAATTTTATCCTAATACATGAATATATTCATATCGAGTATTTTTCTTGTGAACTACCTAAGCATCTTACTTCTCAGGCTAACAACATCTTGAGCACAATTGACTCAAGCCAAAATTTGGACAAATCAACCATGGATCTATTGAGTCCTCAATGTTTGGTCCATTATTACATCACATATTAACACAAAAACTAAAAAAAAATCAAATCTTTCATTCTTGGAGTGCTAGGTGCCCTGCACCATACTCACCTGGGTCAAAGAACTCAAGTCCCTTGAGTTATAAGAAGACATAAACACAACTCAATTTTATCCTAATACATGAATATATTCATATCGAGTATTTTTCTTGTGAACTACCTAAGCATCTTACTTCTCAGGCTAACAACATCTTGAGCACAATTGACTCAAACCAAAATTTGGACAAATCAACCATGGATCTATTGAGTCCTCAATGTTTGGTCCATTATTACATCACACATTAACACAAAAACTAAAAAAAAATCAAATCTTTCATTCTTGGAGTGCTAGGTGCCCTGCACCATACTCGCCTGGGTCAAAGAACTCAAGTCCCTTGAGTTATAAGGTCTGAAATCTTCACTCCATGCTAAAGTATATTTTCCTCTAACATCTACATGGCATTTAAATTAGGTAACCCTTTCCATTTAACAAGTTAGTGCTTCTATACTCCTTTCCTTGTCTTCTTTACTATCTTGGTATCCAAGATACTCTCTAACTCAGCCAGTTGACTAGGTGGTGAATCCTTTACCCAATATTCATTAACCGATGATGTCATGTCTATCTGATTTATTGTTGACTCTCCCTTGTATGGATAGAGATCACATACATTAAAAATATGAGATATTCCCAAGGTAGGTGGAAGTTCAACCTCATAGGCATTTTGCCCATACTTGTGCACCACCTTGAAAGGTCCAATTTTTTTCATCACGAGCTTGATAGGTTGCCCTTTTGGAAGTCTCTCCTTCCTAAGGTATGCCAAAACTAAGTCTCCTAATTGAAATTTTAGCTTCCTCCTTGTTTTATCAGCTTGAACCTTGTACTGCTCGGATTTTTGTTGTAAGGACTACCTTACCTTATCATACACCTCTTTAATGCCTTCTGCAAAGTTCTCCCCTTGTGCACTCTTGGGTGCCATTGAAATGAGATCTCTGAGCTCTAATATGCCCCTAGGATGGAATTCTTACACTATCTTGAAAGGACCTGTGCTACGGTTCACTGAGTCATTATATGCATATTCTATCTGTCCAAGTACTAGATCCCAAGTCTGCCCATGTTGTTTGGTAAGCCATCTTAGCAACTTACCCAATGATCAGTTGACTACCTCTATCTGACCATCAGATTGAGGATGATAAGAATATGAGAAAGATAACTTGGTTCCCAACTTCCTCCAAAGTGTCCTCCAAAAGTGGCTCAAAAACTTCATATCTCTATCACTAACACTATTGATTGGAAGACCATGAGTTTTGACTATCTCCTTGAAGAAGAGGCCTACAATATAGGGGGCATCATTGGTACTCTTGTAATGTATGAAATGTGCCATTTTGATGAACCTATCTACTACCACATACACACTATCAAATCATCTTGGTGTCCTAAGCAAGCCTGACACAAAATCTATGATCAAGCATTACCAAGGCCTTTGAGGTATGACCAAGGGCTAATATAGATCTGCATTACTTGAGGTTCCTTTTTCCCTTTGGTAGATGGTACATTTCTCTACAAATATTCTCACCTCTTATTGCAACTTGGGCCAATAATAAAACCTACTAACTGGCTCCCAAGTCTTATCAATGCCAAAATGACCTCCTAGACCTCCTTAATGCTTCTCTTGAATAATATTCTGCCTCATAGAATGTTGAGGTATGCAAAGAAGATGACCTTTGAATAGAAAACCCTCTAGTATCATGTATTCTAAATAAGGACATGTGAGGTATTAGAAAAATCAGAACAAACATTATATATCTCTGCAAAATCCTTATCATCCTTGTAGAGGTCTTTTAACTCACTCAAACCCACACTTTGCAATTGAATCTCCTGCATGGTCATGATTCTCCTACTTAGTGCATCATCAACCTGGTTGGTTGTCCCTTTCTTGTGTTTAAGACTAATTGTATAAGATTGTAGGTACTCAACCCACTTTAGTTGTCTTTGGTTCAACTTCTCTTGCCCATTGAGAAAACTAAGGGCATGGAACTGTCAGTGAAGACTACAAATTCTTTGGGTAGTAGGTAGTGATGCCATTTCTTCAATTCTTGAACAATTGCATACAACTCCAAGTCATATGTGGAGTACCTTTTCTTAGCTTCATTTAACTTTTCTAAGAAGAAAGCTATAGGATGTCCCTCTTGGCTTAAAACTACACCTATTGCCCTTTGGCTTGCATCGCATTCTATTGTAATCAACTGATTGAAATCAGGTAATCTAAGTGTTGGCAACTCTGCTATCTTGATTTTCAACATCTCAAACTCCTTATTGGCTTCCTCTATCCACTTAAAGTGACATTTAATCCCTCCTTTAATGGTATTAAGAATAGGAGCACAAATATGTCTAAAGTTTCTCACAAATTTCCTATTAAAATATGTCATTCCATGAAATATTCTAACTTCACTTATGCCCCTAGGGATAGGCCAATTAAGTATTGCTTCTACCTTACATGGATCCATTTTTAAACATCATGAGAAATAACAAAGCCAAGGTATACAAGCTCTGTTTTAAAAAACTTGCATTTTTCAAGGTTAATCTTGAGTTGAGCCTCCTTCAACTTCTTCAAAACCATCTCCAAAGGCTTGAGGTCTTCCTCCTTGAACCTACTATAGATCAAATTGTCATCAAGTTATACAATTACAAATCTAACAATAAACTCAACTAAGACTTCATTCATGAGGTTTTGGAAGGTACTAGGTGCATTGGTGAGGCCAAATTGCATCACCAACCACTCATATAGCCATGCATTGGTTCTAAAGGATGTCTTCCATTCATCTCCAGGTCTGATTCTGATATGATGGTAAGAAGATGTTAAGTCCACCTTTGTGAAGTAGCTTGCACCTCCTAGATTGTCTAATAGGTCTTCAATCCTTGGCTTGGGAAACCGGTACCTTATAGTAATCTTGTTAATTTCTCTAGAGTCAATGCACATTCTCCATTTTCCTCCCTTCTTAGGCACTAACACAGTAAGAATAACACATGGACTCAAACTCTTATTGATAAACCCTTTGTCTAAGAGTTCTTGCACTTGTTTGTCGATCTCTTCATTTTGACTAGGTGTCATTTTGTAGGTAGCTTGTTTGGTAGATTGGCCCCTAGTATTAAGTCTATTTGATGATTTAGATCTCTCAATGGAGGCAAAGAATCATGTAAGTCATCCCCTATCACTTTTGCATATTGTTTGAGTAATCCTTGCACATTTGGAGGCACTTCTCTCACTAGATCTGCCTTAGCTTCTTCTCTAAGTTTCAACACTATAGCATGGCCTTGATGTCCTTCTTGTTTCAATACTTTGAGAAACTCTTTTCCACTCATTAGCATCACACTTCAGCCTATTTTATTTTCTTCCCTTGGTTTAGGTAGTATATCCATTTGATACTTCTTCCCATTCTTGGTGATAAGATAGTTGTTCTTCTCCTCATCATGAGTAGCTTTCACATCATATTGCCATGGATGAGCTAATAGAAAATGACAAGCATCCATAGGCAATATGTCACATAATAATTTTTCCTTGTACTCACCAATTTTAAAACCCACCCATGCTTGTTCATCAACCAATACATGTTGACCTTGATTGAGTCATGATACCTTATAAGGAGTGAGGTGAGACAGTCTTTTTAGTTTGAGCTTCTCCACCATTTCAACTAAGACAATATTCTAAGTAGAACCTAAATCTACAATCACTTTACAAATCTTCCCATGTGATCTACAAGTGGTCCTAAACAAGCTTTTCCTTTGTGGTGGCTCTTGAGCTTGGGTTATTTTGAGCATTGTTCTCCTCATCAGCAAATTCTCTCCCTCTATCACTGGTCCTGCCTTGTTGATTGAAGAAGTTACACTCTAAGTGTCATCCTCTTGCAACAATTGATTTCATCTTTCCCCCATGTATGACATTGTGGAGCTTAAGGCTTTCCCCAGGCACTTACTCATGGTATTCCCAACTTGATTGCAATGATAACACCTACCGGTGAAAACTGTATTTCCTCTACCTGAGTTTCCAAACCTTCCCCTAAAATTTATCCTTCCTCTATTGGATCCTCTAAATTCTTCTCTTTGAGAGTCTCCACTGCCTTCTTGGCCTTGCTTGCCTTCACTTCTTGGTGATTCCTACCCTCTACCAAAGTTTCCTCTACCTTGGAAATTCTTTCCTCTCCTATGTTTTTAATTTTGTTCACTCCTCCTTTTGATCTTCTCTTGTGCCCTTAGGGCCAATTGAAAACACTTATGGACAATGTCTGGTGTGAGGATACTTATCTCATCTTGTATATTCTATCTAAGACCTTTCATATACATGACCAACTTCTCCACCTTGTTGTCATGCTTTGTAGCCCTCAAACTAAGATTATGGAACTCTTCAATATATGCATTAACATCTAACTCCCTATGTTTCAAATTTTGTAGTCTCTTATAAATTTGAACTTCATAATCTCCTGGAAGGAATTGTGTCTTAAGTCTAACCTTCATATGCTCACATGAAGTTATCTTGTTTTTTCCTTCTTGTATCCTTTCTTCTTGCATCATATTCCACCAAACCAATGTTGATCCTCTGATTCTTGATTTGGCCACATTGACTCTTTTCTCTCATGCTACCTCTTCATAATCAAAGTGATTATTGAGAGATTCTATCCAATCTAGCAACTCTTCTCCATTGAGGTTTCCTCCATGTGTGGGTAATACATCCAAGTTGTCTTTAGAAATGGATTTGACTACATCTAGGAATAAATTTTGGTCTTGAGGGATAGCTACTGTTTCTGGTTACTCTGCATCTTCCACTTATTTATCTGTCTCATCACCCCATTCTTTCTTAACCTTCCCCTTTTCCTTCGTTACTTCTTTGGTTTCTCTGCTTCCTTCTGCATCCTTCAATCCTTCTATCATCTCTACCACCATCTTTTGGATGGCTTCTGGAGACATAAAACTTGCTTCTAATTTTTCACAATCTAACATACACCAATTCTTTCAAAGAATGGCTCTAATACCACCCTAATGCAGAGAGTCTTGGGGCCTTGTTTGATACACGTTCTTGAGTGACTTGTCCTACTCAACCTTACAACTACTCAAGTCCTTCCTATAGCACTTGGTGGGGGTTATGGTACTAAGACCTCCAAGGTCTTAACCTTCTTGACTTACCTCCTAGATATAGCCAATGATTTCTCGACAATAAACTCCACCATTTGAGGTTGTCACCTCAGTTACTCACATACTACTCTCCTAGGCTCCAACCACAACTACAAGGGTCTTCACACACAATATCTTCCTATGGTTTCCCAATGCATCAACAAGGTGTCTTAAATGTGTTTTTAGGTTTAAGACTCACCAAATTCATTTACTTAACTTCTTAACCCTTCTAGGTGTCCACTGACACCTAATTAGGCTTAATTGCATTAGCCCTCCCTAGGAAGTTTTAGGGGTTTAACTTGCAAAAATCCAAAACATGCCTAGAAATAAATCATGGATTTGATTACCCTTTTGGAAGTTACAAACAATACTAGAAAATTGCATCTAAGTTATCTGTACAAGTGGGGTTTCCAATGTTCCACTACTTTGAAGGGTTTTAAGCCTAGCCGGTGAATTGGCAAGATGGGTCTAGAACTCTTCACCAGTCAAATATCCTGCTACAAAAACCTTGGGAAACTTGAAGGAGACTTAGAGTTATTTCTATTCATATGATACTTTTTCCTGCACCAATCTCCATGTGCTCACAAATCACACTTTTCTTGTTGTCCTAACTCATCTACTCCTAGTGGTGAGCCTAGGGCTTCATTGTTTCTCCTCCTCTTGGACCTACGACATCACACACCCTATTCCTAAGATATGTATAGACCCTAATGTATAACTCTTGGTTATTTCAACATGTGCCATCAAAGAATGCATAGGTTAGAACCATTTCTTTCTCTTAAACCCTACTTGCAAGAGTTTTTCTCCTAGTTGCAAAGAATGAAAGAAATCTTTACAACCTAGAAAAATCAAACTTGCAAATCAACCTTAATAAGAGAAAATACAATGAACATACAAATATGGCAATGTGTTTACACCATCTAGTTTGTACTAGACCATACAAGCAACAAAAAACCAGACAAAACTGTCAAAAACTAGTGGAAACAAGGTTGCTTCATAAACCAAAAACTTGCTCTTGCATTTCCAATCCTCAAAACCATACAATGAAGTGAAATTTATCTTATATTAACTTGTTTCATTTGGTTCAACCAGCTTCCTAACACCCATAAGCAAAAATGCAACTTTTGCAAGAAATTGCAAAATGTTGCTCAACAACTTTTGACAACTTTACAATTTTGCATTCTATTGCATTCTATGACTCTTGAAGGTCCTAAAACACCATAAAATACCTAAACACAACTCAATTGAATCCTAATACATGAATAGATTCATCTAGAGTATTTTTCCTATGAACTACCTAAGTAGCTCACTTCTCAGGCTAACATCATCCCAAGCACAATTGACTCAAACCAAAATTTGGACAACCCAACTATGGCTCTACTGAGTCCTCAATGGTTGGTCTATTATTACATAACACATTAACACAAAAACTATAAAGAAATCAAATCTTTCATTCTTGGAGTGCTAGATGCCCTACACTAGGTTTGATGTATGGATGTCAGTAGTTGTTGCTCACCCTAGAAAGGTTAGTATTCCTACTGGATCTATAGAAGAGAGAAGGAAAAAGTGTAATGAAGAAGCCATGAAGGCTATATTCCATGGACTCACCAGTGATGTCTCCTCACAGGTGCACAGGTGTAAAACAACAAAGAGCTTACGGGAAATATTGAAGAATCTCTATGGAAATGAGCCTACAACTAAATAACCAACATTTTAAGGAAATATGAGAAACACATCTCATATTTATAAGGATGATGAAGATAGATCTGCTAGAAGAAGCAACAATGATGAAGAGGGAACCCATCTCTTCATGGCTTAAGAATCTAAAGAAGAGGAACACACATCTAAAAGTGCTAGGGAAAATTGTCCCCATTGACAAGATGTGTTTGGCAGTGATGACAAAGGGGAAGAAGAGGATGAAGTAGAAGTTGGTCTTGAAGGAGAGCTTGTAAATTCACTTGAAGAACTTAGCAGAGTTAGAAGGTAAGACAAGCTACTCAAAAATGTCTCTATAGTAAAGCAGATCCTCCTGACAAAATGCCTTGAAGAAACTGAGAAATTTTAGGCAAAGAACACCAACGAGTGTCGCTATGGAGATCTATCCCTTAAGCTAGAAATAAAAGACAAAGAACATTAGAAGCAGCCTAGGGAAATGAAGGGCCTCCAAAAGGACCTTGAAAAATGTACAGATGAGATCAAGGTGAGAATTAGGGTTAATGGCAACAGTGATGCCTTGGACCAAATGCTGAAGAAGCAAAGGCATGCCAAGGATATTGAAGGACTAAGAAGTGGTGTCGGTGAATGGTCCACCAAGAAGAATCTCCCCTACAATGATATTTTGTTAATCTCCTCAAATTGACAAAACAATGGCCAAACCTTCCCAATTAGAAATGCTCCTCGAAAGAAGGTTGACCTAACTACAACTGGTGAGAAATTGTAGACAAGAGTGAAGACCAATGTTGATAAAGGGAAGAATCACGCAGACCCCAAAGGCAATGGGAAGATGGGAGAAGACAACTTCACCAAAAGAAGATGAGGAAGTGACAAAGAAGACCCTCTACAGGTAGAGGACAAAGAAATGCTACCACCCATAGGGGGAAGCAGGTGAGGGAGAAGAAGAGATCACATGGAAGAGCTGCTCAAAATGGACAACCAAGGACCCATTCACAAAAATAAAGAAATGGAGATGCAAAATTGGTAAGATCTCCTCATGCATGGAAAAATAAATTTGTAAGTCATCTACCATCATTTATCGGTTACTGCTTTGCATGTAATGCTTATGGCCATAAGGAAAATGAATGTAGAAAGAGATCTAGAACGGATAATGTGGGATCTCTTATAAATTAAGCATATGAATAAAATGTATCAAAGAGTAGATACATGCATGTCCCCTCTCCTGATTATGCAAATGTTGTTTGTCATAACTGCAATGTTTTTGGCCATAGAGAGTTTGAATGTGGGAAGAGGAATCTCTAGTCACATCGAGGCTGACATGACAACTATGCTCTGTAGAAAAGTGGATATAGAGCATTTGGAAGTCAGAGATCTGCATGGAACCAAATGATGAATGCCCTTGTAGGAGTAAGAGATCCACCAGTTCCAGTTGCTAGTCATAGCAACATGACTAGAAGAAGATGGTCCAGCCGATATGTCAAGAGATTCCCCAATCATGAAGTTGGGATGGATGTTGTGTGCTACTATAGCAGTACTTTTGGTTGTGATGGAGAATCAGGAAATGGAAAGACCCATCAACATAAGAAGGAAAGACCTGCTCCCAAGCCTTAAAATGGGAAGAAGGATGAGACCAAATAGGCATGGAGGAAGAAGAGCATGGACCAGCACTATGCATCCAATATAGAAGTGATATCTCCTAAGGCCTAAAGGAGATGCAAGACCTCAAGGGGAGTGGCAAATTGAATTTATCATTCACCCCCTCAACAAAGATGGCAACATGGAAGAACATGTTGTTATCAATGTTAAAGAGAAATGAGGAGAAGATAGGTGTGTGTAGAAGGCTCCTTGATAACACACCTACAGATCAGTAATGGATCACTTCTACATTGTCAATAAGTAGAGTTTAACAATTGGTATCAGATGTTAACTAGTATGTGTAGATTGTTACCAACATGTGTGCTAACAGGCACTTGTAGGTTATGTAAGACAATGAAGTTGGAAGTTCATTGCATTAGATCAAGTAGCATGGAATGAGGTGTGTATATCTCAGATGGTATTGGAAAAGACCTGAATGACATGAGTGGGCCTGGTTGATGATCATGTAGGCTTGCATATTTTTGGGCTAACTGGTTTAATTCTTGACATGATGATGAATTTGTCTGGCATTGTGTCGATCCAGGATCATGTATTGGGATATGGTGGATACAATGGATTTGTGGGATCATTACATGATCACATATGCACATTCAAAATGGTATATGGAAGAGATTGGAGTCCCCATATTGGACCTGATCAGTGATGAGAACTTGAGATGTGTGACTCAGGGGGAGTTCAAGTGTTCATGATGCAAGGTTGGCATGCTTGAACTATTAAAGACACTGACTGCCCAAACTATAGGTGATGAAAATTGCAATAGGAATAGCCAAGAGAATTTCATTATAAGGGGTATCTACCTATCCTCTGGTTGGTTGTATTGGTAGTACAATCACATTTGATTCCTAAAGAAATTTGGATCAAACATGAGTTGATGCAGGTTGACAAGTAGGTGAGTAGTGCTCACTGGCACATCCCTTTGAAATTGTGTAGTTTAACAAATGGTATAAAAAATTGCATGCTCAATTGGTGTTAGTTGATAGTTGAGTCCTCTATCTTAGGTTTTGTGACTTGAGAAAATGCAACAAAATGTTACAATTGGTTTTAAAGGAGGAGAGACATCCAGTAAACACAAAGGGGGAGAAAGAATTCTATTAGTGCCCTTTGCCATTGTTGTGAAAGGGGAAGAAGAATGACTATAGTATACTGCATATTTCATGTGTGAGAATCAATGGATAACAGTAAGGGGGAGAAGGGTTATGTAGTATGTCAGATACTACAAGAGTTAACATCAATGCCAAAGGGGGAGATTGTTGGCATTGTGTTATCATTGATTTCAATCGGTATGGGATGACTACCATTAGAAGAGATGTATGTGCAACACTATCATGGAGGAGTATAGGTTAAGATATCCTTGATATCACCTTGTGTTGCAGGACATCGGTAAGGTAAGGAAGAGAATGTCATTCATATGGATGACCACTGGTGTTACCAGTACACAAGTTGGTACCTGACTTGCACGGATGGAATGGTAAGGTGATTGGTACCAATATAGTGCATCACCAGTAAGGAAAGGATGTCAACTGGTAAGTAATGTATTGACATGGGGAAGCCAGATCAACCAAGTGAGTGGTTGTCTTCCTACTAAGGTTATGGCCATTGTACAAGAAGGATGGCTAGGGTGTTTAAGTGGTTGTTTGTGATGAAGAGGCAAAATATTACCTAAATCACATCAACACTGGATGAGAAGAATGAGAAGATCATAGGTATGCTGTGAGGATGTAGAACAATAGGAGTCCCACCTGATGTACATGCAGTCATCATGAGAAGCAATGACTGATAGTGAAAGTGCCATCACTAGATTACATGTGCTTGTTAGAAGAAATGTTGCACAAAGAGGGAAGTCAAATGAGGACACTGCAGGATGCAGAAAGAAAGATGCCACTCCACTAGCAAGTGGAACATACCTCCAGGTATGCATGGTGTGCATCATGATTCTCTGAGATAAGAGAGAAGTGGTAAAAGAATGTTGAAATGCTGGTTTAGAAGGAATGTGATGTATTTATCATTTTGATAAACCGATTGTGATATAGTCTTGGTTGATGAAGGAGGTTTACCAGTATGTAAGTCCATTAGTAATATGAGAAAGGTGCATATGTATATGTATTCCCACCTTGTGGTAATCAACATGCTCAAGAGAGTCATGTCTAACAACCAGTCAAGGTGTTCCATTGATAGTTCAATAGATGACAGACATGATGAGTTAAGCAGTAGAATGTGAGATGCTAATAGGATTTGTATACTGACAGAAAATAGAAATTGGTAGAAGTGTTTGGTCGGTGATCTTATCTGGATTGACATGAAGAGCCAAGCTAGCAGTAGGTCGATATGGATGCCACTTGGAGTCAAGGTGGTCAACCTGCATTTGGATAAAGATGGAATATACACTGATGGAGTAGTTGCAAGGTTGGTCGACATTAATGGAAGGTCCCACAATTCACAGGATATGTTGCTGAGATGTTGCAGGGGTTTGAGGCTCGAGGTATTGAGGACAACTATGAGCTAGCTAAGAGTGGTTGAAGAGATTGAGGCAGATCAAGGAAATAGTAGAACCAAATCTTGGTGTTTAACAAAGAGACTAGTCGATAAGGTAAAAAGAAGATCACCAAAGATGGAAGGTGTGATGTAGGAGGTTCGTAAATGGTGGAGTTGTGCAGACTTGTAGTCTGAAAGATAAGATCAGACAAGATATGATTAGATTTGATTTTCCTTAAGGATGGTGAAGAAACCCTAACCGCCTAAAATTTGAATTATCTTTTTGTGGGAAACCAGTCTATAAATATGAAGGGAAAAGACATTGCTAGGTGTTGCTGAAGAGAAAAAATATATTATGCTATTGCGAAGTGGTTACTTCTGAATGTGAGAGAAAATCATCCAAGTGCTCAGAAATTATCTGAGACAAGAAGGCGAGTGAAAGGAAGAACTGGTATTGGTCATACTGGCAGAGAAGAAGTGAAGGAGGTTGCAAAAAAGGTAGACAAAAATTAACAAAGAGCTGTACCAGTAAACAGTAGAGATTAAGGTGGAGATCTAGCTGAGTAGAGAAAGAGGAGAGGTGTACCAAGAGGGCTTACTGATAGAGTGTTGGCATATGCACACTCCAATGAGACATTATATGTGATTGAAGGTTTTGTCATTGATGGCAACCTTGCAATCCTATGGCACCAGCAAGACATTATACCAAGAAAGCATTACATAGGCAACCTTGCAATCCTATGGCACTGGCAAGACATCATACTGGTAAAGCATTACACGGGAAAGACAGTGCACCGGCATCAACAAATCACTCTACACCAACACCGACACAGAAGAAAATATGTATACTGGCACAGAGGCCAACAATATTTTTGTTATGTAATATTTTGTTTATTATTGTAAGCCAACTTGGCAAATTGTAAAATGACTCTTGTATATAAAGGAGATCATTGTAGACATTTGGAGGAGTAATGTAAGGGCATAAAAGAAAATTAATAGGCAGACCTAATGTGCGAATTATAGGTCAAGGGTATATGTAAAGAATAGAGTAGGAACCGGTATTGAATCTGGCATTCGAGATGCTATTGTAAAGAAGTACAAGTCATTGGATTAGTATAATCCTTATTGTAAGTCAGTGTGACTTTCCATTGAGCAGTGAGCTCTAGGCAATTGGCCTTCCTGCATGTGCAGGCCCCTATTGTAAGTAATATTCTCTTATTGGCCAGTGAGTGAATATTGTGGGTCACAAATCCCACCAAGGTTTTTCCCACACCGGGTTTCCTCGTTAAACATCTTTTGTTATGGTGTACTTTTCATGTGGATTTTTTTGATTCTATTTATTGTATTATTTCTTGCATACCAGTACATTGTTATATTATGTTCTGCATGTTTTAACTTAATAAATTCTTATCACCAATTAGATACTGATTCACCCCCCCCTTCTTAGTATCTGTGGGACCCCTAACAATTGGTATGAGAGCCTAGTCCTCTATTTTTAGAAGCCTAATAGCTTGAGGAAGATCTTGACACTAGTAAAGATGGAAAATCTGATGAAGCAACTTGAAGGAGCTCTTACAGATTATGATGCAGAGAAATTGAAAAATATCAAATTAGAAGATGATTTGAGAGCTGCTCAGGATATCATTCAGGCACTTCAAGAAAGTTTTACTATTGCAAGAAATAAGAGAAGAGAACTCTGTGAAAAACTACAAAATGAGAATGATGAAAAGGAATCACTTAATGATATGATAAGCAAGTTGAAACAAGAGATCATGACAACAAAAAATGAAATGTAGGATATGACTATGATATTTTGCAAAGAGATTGAGGACAGGAAGAAGAATGAAGAAGAATTGACCAGAAGACTAAGTGATGCAGCAAATGAGAACACGAGACTTAGCTATGAAAATTACATGTTGAAGACAGATCTGATGCATACTTAGAATGACTCAAATGAACTAATGAGACAAAAAGAAATCTTGGAAAGGGAAGTGGAAACTGCAAATCAACACAAAGAAAAATTTAGAAAAAGCTCAGATGAACTTGGTACCTTGCTGAAGAATCAAAAACCTAAAGGTGACACTTCTAGAATTGGCTTTGAAGTTGGTGAAAGCTCCGGTACTGCAAATACTCAGGGTCACAACAAACAGGCAAGACAACCTAATGCTTATAAATTCAATGGAAAATGCATTAACTGCAATAAGTATGGTCATAGAGCTTATGAATGTAGATCTAGGAATTATCAGAATATCAATACACCCACCAGTCAATGTTCAAAATGCAACAAAGTTGGTCATAACTCTAAAAACTACAGAATGAATGTGAGATGTTATGTTTGTGGAAGATTTGGACATTTATCAAATCAATACAGAACACAAATTGGCATAGGTTATGGGAATGCTATTCAGAAGAATAATTTAACTTTTTATGCATGTAACAAGATTGGGCATATTGCTAAATTTTGTAAAAGTAAAGGTACACCGGTAGACAACAAAAGTGCTAGCTTGAAAGGTAAAGAAAAAGTTGAAGAGGTTAAGCAAGAATTCTCAAAGCAATGGATTAGAAAAGTTGATCTAAATATTAGGAATACTTCTCCACTGGTAGAACCAATCAATGCTCCACCGATAGGACAAAGTGATGCTTCACCAGTAGGATAGAGTAGTGCTCCACCGACAGGAAGTTCTTCATCTAATTGAAGAAAATTTCCTTGAGGGTTTGGAAATCTAATAACACATGTGTTAATTATTCCCTTGGTTAGAGATAAGAAGTTGAAAATTACTTATTACCGGTAGACAATGTTAAGTGAATACTTAACTGACATGCAATAAATGTGGTAGACGGTGAAAAGACATTATAAAAATAAGGTTTTGGCTCCATTTCATTTCACCGTGATTTCAAATTTTCAGAGAGCGCAAAGATTCCGAGCAAGAAGCAAGCACACTCCAAGAAATCATCCACCCAAGGCAGAAAATGGTATTTAATGATGGCATCCACCTCTGTAATTGAATACATAGCAAACCCTACTGTTGTTGAAGTAATTAAAAGACCTAAGCCCGTATTTCAGTTAGTCCCCGAGATAGCAAAGAAGGATGATACCTTAGGTGATTTTTCTCAAATCCCTAAAGGTGTTGTATATGTTGAAGACCCTAGAATGTACATCCACTGCAACATTGAAGAGTTAGGAGATGAGGAAATCAAAACCATGTATAAAATTGTGATATGTGATGATACAGGCAATGTTAAAGCTGAACACAAGGTTATTGAAACCCTAGGATTCACAAAAATCCTTAGCATTCCTAAATTTCCAAAGGATGTGATTAGGATAGTGTTAAGCATAGTTCATGGAGAATTTTTCTGGCTAGATGCAATCCATAAGATCACCAAGGAAGATGTGAAAGCTATCACAGGGTTACTGACCACCGGTAAGAGACTAGACAAAACCAAGAAGGTTCCAAATGACCTAGTTACAAAGCTAACAAATGCAACATTCGATAAGAGATCTCTAAGGGTTAATGATGTAAAAGATATCAATATGAGATTCATCAGTATGATATTAGGATACAAGGCCACTCATGCTAATAGACTTAACTCAGTTTCAAGTTTATGCACTAAGAGTGCTTATGATATGGTAACAAACAATGCAAAAATTGACATCTATGAATGGTTAAAGGATGAACTAATAGACAACCTTGGAAAAATAAAAAAGGACAAGAAAGGAACTTTCAGATTTGGAAATCTGTTAGTATGCCTAATGCTACACATAACAAAATAGGTTCCCAGTATAGGGTATAAAGAACTTGGATATGACATACTGGTAGGAAAGCAATTGACAGAATTGTTCAATACCATGGGTGAGAACAAGGAGAACAATATTCATGACTTTTTTCAAGCATTGAAGACCAAAATGAAGCAAAGAATAAGGTTATCCCAAAAAATAGTAGACAAATACAAAGATGATATATGCTTTGTCATTAAGAAAGATGAAATCTGGATGGAAGTGGTCATCCCAAGAACAATTTGGGTAACCGAGATGGGCTATGAGACAGATGATCACATAGTTGAAACTTATGCTAAAGCACTTCTGGAAGCCCCAAATGAACCTAAGGAAGAAGTACTTGGTAGTGCTGAGACCATAGAAAGCCAAATACAATCAAAGAAAAGAGTAAAGAAGGTTGAGGCATTTGTGAGGAAAGGATCCAGGCAAGAAAAGGCCATTAAGGAAGATGTACTAAAGAAAACCGACATAACAGAGGATGAGTTGGCAGCCCCACAACGTGAAACTCACCTATCACCGGTAGGTACTTCTTCAGAAGGTGACATGCCAGCAACCTTGAAAAGAGTTGTTAGAAAAAGAGATCCCTCACTGGCAACCACTCCTTCACCTAGAAGAACAAGGTAGAAGCAACAAGCAGTGAGTTCTCCGGTTAGAAAGGCCACACCCAAGAAGAAGCTGACTCCAAAGAAAAGGAAAAGGACAACTAGTGACTTGGCCCCTCTTAATATATTGTTAAATAAAATCACAGAGGAAGGAAAACTAAAAAACATAGAGAAAATTTATGACACCCTATCTGCTGATAAGAGAGAACAAGTTGAGAACAGTGTTATACTACATATGGACATGTACAAGAAATTTTTGAAGGAAGTAGCAAATGAAATTCCTGAAGATTTGTTCAAAAGGTTAGAAGCTAGAAGGCAAGTAGTGATTGAATTAGATAAGAAAATAAAAATAGAAAAACTACTTGCTGTATATCCGGTAAATTCCCCAATGGAAATTGATGATTTGATTGCTCAGGCCAACCGATCAGTATTCTCTACTGCACACCGACATATTTCATTAATGGCAAGAAGAGTTACTAAAGTAACAGAGGAAACAAAAGATGGTTGGGATATATTCCTAGTTGACAAAGAGAAACAAGAAGAATACAGGAACCCTAAACCTATAAAGGTATATCAGAAGGATAGAGACAAGGGGAAAGGAAAAGTGGGTGCACAACCAAGCATAAAAGTTAAAGACAACCTACCCCCACTGGCAAAAATTACAACTACTAAAGATCAACCAGCAGCAGAAAGTATGGATGTAGAAGATAGCAATCCTAATTCTAAAGTCCTGTATACTATAAATGTTGATACCCAAAAGATCAACATAATAGTTGATAAAGATACAACTGATAAGTCAGATATGGCTAATGAGCCTCCGGTAGTAGGGGAAATAGAGAAATCGACACAAGATTCAGAGAAAAAGGTAGAATCTGAGGCACAGATAGAGACAACACAACATTCAGAGAAACCATCAGAGCTAAAAGCTCTAGAATAGGTACACAAGGAAATAGTGCCACTGGTAAGTAGTGAAGTAGGAAAACTAGTGCTAAAAGAAATGCAGACACAAACTGACCTACCAGAGATCAATACAAGCATGGTTACTTCCACCGGTACTTCAATTATTGGATCATCATCAATATTCAAGTCAACAAATGTGACTGAGGTATTATTAGATTCTATAAAGAAAATAACTAACTGTAGTTCACAGGCTTATAAGGCAATTGATGATTCCATACCAATTTTCAAGGTAATAGCTCCCAACTGTAATATAGATAATAAAGATTCTTTAGGACAAATGGACACATTGTGTAAATATATTTCTGAAAACATTGAGAAAATAAAGGAAGAATCAGTAAAGGATATGGTAGAAAAACAAAAACAAAAATTCTTTGATGAGGAAATAAAGAAGTGTAATAGAGATTTTGACACACTTCTACCGGAACTATGTAGTTTGTTGAAAGAATACAAAAGTCGGTATAAAGATACATGTAAAACAAACTTTTTGACTGTAGATATTGACAAGAAAATAAGCAAGGCACAGGATGAGATAAATAAGCTTGCAGACAATTTTGTAAACTCACCAGATTCATTATCAGCTTTTGAAGAGGAGATAGCAAATTTTCAAGAAGAATTGCTCAAATTGGAAAGAGAAAAAGAAAGAATAATAACCAAGGCAAAACATCTGAGGTCTAAACTAAGTCCAAGATTGGACTATTTAGCATCTCTATGGAAGGAAATTTCAGAGGCACTAATACAGGGAAGCAAAACACTAGTAGAGCATTTGCAGCATCTCACCAATACAGTAAAGAGGACTGAAACAACAATAAAAGATAGTAAAAAGTTTATGGATAGTATAAACTTAATTTTGGGAGATCTTTTTCGGATAATAACTACCTAGCTATAGGGTTGAGGATAGATGAAACTAAAAACTCTACTGACATCTTGACAACCTTTGTCATTGATGCCAAAGGGGGAGTAGTGGGATGAGAAAGTTTAAAACACAGGAATTATATGCTCAGGGGGAGGAGCTCTCATATTTTTGGTAAACATTTTTGGTAACTTCTTTTTGGACTACAAATTTTGGATACTTTTTGAAATTTCTCATGAGCGTTGCCATCAATGTCAAAGGGGGAGATTGTTGGCATATGGACACTCCAATGAGACATTGTATGTGATTGCATGTTTTGTCATTGATGGCAACCTTGCAATCATATGGCACTGACAAGATATTATACCGGCAAAGCATTACACAGGCAACCTTGCAATCCTATGGCACTAGCAAGACATCATACCGGCAAAGCATTACACATGCAAGACAGTACACCGGCATCAATAGATCACTCTAAACCAACATCGACACAGAAGAAAATATGTATACCAGCATAGAGGCTGATAGGATTTTTGTTATGTAATATTTTGTTTATTATTGCAAGCTGACTTGGCAAATTGTAAAATGACTCTTGTATATAAAGGAGATCATTGTAGACATTTGGAGGAGTAATGTAAGGGCATAAAATAAAATTAATAGGCAGACCTAATGTGCGAATTATAGGTCAAGGGTATATGTAAAGAACAGAGAAGGAACCGGTACTGAATCTGGCATTCGAGATGCTATTGTAAAGCAGTACAAGTCATTGGATTAGTATAATCCTTATTGTAAGTCAGTGTGACTTCCCATTGAGCAGTGAGCTCTAGGCTGTTGGCCTTCCTGCATGTGCAGGCCCCTATTGTAAGTAATATTCTCTTATTGGCCAGTGAGTGAATATTGTGGGTCACAAATCCCACCGAGGTTTTTCCCACACCAGGTTTCCTCGTTAAACATCTTGTGTTATGGTGTACTTTTCATGTGGATATTTTTTATTCTATTTATTGCATTATTTCTTGCATATCGGTACATTGTTATATTATGTTCTGCATATTTTGACTTAAGAAATTCTTATCACCAGTTAGATACTGATTCACCCCCCCCTCTCAGTATCTATGGGATGGCTAACATAGAGAAGTAGCACGTAAAGAGAAACAACATAAGTGAGTCAGTATTTTAGAGAAGGTATCTCACTGGTAGAGGAAGGCATATGAAATGGTTAAAAGATTCACTTTTAACAAGATAACTACTTTTGTATTTGAAGTTTATTTGAAAAACACTGAGTTGTAGCTCGGTGCTTGGGATGGTGCTCCTTTGGGTTCTAGCCCATAAATTTAGGGGTTAGTGCTCCTTGGGTTGGTGTCCTAAACTTTGTAACAGTATTTTCACTATGAGGATGGATTGGAGTAGTATACTCTAGCAGCATTGCTCATCAAAGTTTTTCCCATCTTGGGTTTTCATCGTATATGTTGGTGTTATCGGATGTCCCCTTGTGTATGTTTGAATTCGAGTTTAGTCTCCTCACTAACCGGTAAGCTTGTTCATAGTTAGATCTAATTACCGGTATGCTTGCATTAGATAGATAAAGGGAAAATTTTGAGAACCATTGATTCACCCCCTCCCCCTCTTAGTGGTCCATTGTGTCTAACATACACCTATTGTTACAAGTGAGAAATTGACAAGAAAATATGTCTCTACATCGATAAATCCTACAAGATACAAATCTATGATTGGAGTTCTACTTTTTTAAATCAGACAAGGCCTAACATTATGAATGTTATTTATATTGTTTCAATATTTCAGAGTGATCCTAGAGAAAATCATGAGATGGTGGTGAAAAGGGTTTTTATATACTTGCAAGGTACATAAGTGCATGTCTTATGGTACCCTAAGGATGATAAAAATACTTTATGTGCATATATAGATGCTAATTGGGCTGGAGATGTTGATGACTAGAAAAGTACTTCTGGTGAATCTTTCTTGATGTTGATGACTAGAAAATTACTTTTGGTGAAGCTTTTTTTCTTGGAAAGAAGTTGGTTTCATGGATCAACAAGAAATAGTCATGTACTTATCTATCTACTATTAAAGTTGAGTATGTTGTTGTTGCTACTAACTATACACAAGTTTTATGGATGAAGAAAATGTTGAAGGATATAAAGGTGGATTGTGTTGTAGTGGTAATTATTCAGTGTGATACTTATGCTACTATTGATATATCAAAGAATCTGGTATGGACTTTTTGAAGGAGAAGGTGGAAGAAAATAAAGTTAGACTGGTTTATGTGAACACTAAAGAACAAATTGTAGATATTTTAACTAAACCTTTATCCAAGGAATCATTTGAATATCTAAGAGATAGATTGGGAGTTTCTACCCCTCCGGTAGAGAATTGATTGATAGGGTTTGGCATCAGTCTGACATGCACTATCAGAGATACTATTCATTCTGGCACTGATGTGGGATGCTATTGCTCTGGGGAAGTAGTCAACTTTTAGATTTATAGGTTCATATTTTTTCTTTGATGTATCTATCAAATTTCTAGCATTGATGTCAAAGGGGGAGAGATATTGATGTGAAAAAGAAAAAGAAAGTGAAAAGTAAAATAAAAAGGGAGAGATATTGATAGAAGGAGAGTTATACGTACAATCAAGAGCTTTACAAGATATCATTCATAGGGGAGTTTGATCTTTGTTTCGAAACCTCATTGCTACATCTATATATGGGAGATTGTTGGCTATCTTCCACAGGGGAAGACTTGTTTGGCATTTCTTGGTACTTAGATGTTTTTCACATCTAGTGTTGCCATTAATGTCAAAGGGGGAGAGTTTTGACCATTTAGTGGAATTGATTATGTGTGGCATTGATGTTTTATCATTCCTACCAACACTAGCTATTTGGGTTCTTTACAAGCACCCACTTGGTTCCAGTAGGTTGAGGGGTTTCTGGTTAACTTGGATTCGACATGATTTGGTATGCTCCGATATAATTTGAAGATGGAATTGGTTTGTTCATGATGATTATACTCATATTTTATTAGTTGGTTTTAGTTTGGAGATTGGATACTATCCTGCTTGCTTAGAAGATTGGTTTCTGGTTTTGGCGAGGGTTTCTTCGACTGAGCTTATGTTGGAGATCTTTGATGAATTGTATAAGTCGTGTTGGTGCATCTTCTGATGGAGTTTCAGGATGTTGTTTATGATCTTATTTGAGACTTGGCGACTGGAGATCATTGTTGAAGCATGTGGACCGAAGCTTGGTCCCGGCTGATCTAGGTTATCGATCGACCTTAATGAAACTTGTGGATTGGACCGATGATGTATTTTGTGGATGTCTTATGTGTTGATATTCTTTGTTTTTTCTAGGGCCGACATGGTTTGTAATTATGTAATCGATTTATTATCCGGTGGTTCACCTAATTGTTTATGGTCAAGGGTTTGTATATATAGATGTAAGATTTCATGGTAGATCATACATAGATATCATGGTTATATAAGAGGTCATGGTCAAGGATTGTAATGTGTGAATAATGTAATATCATTCAAGAAGAGGAGTTGGTTGATCATTGGAGATCGAATTGGGTTTATGTAAGAGGATTTAGTCCTCCGGTATTGAGAATAACCAGAACTATACTCAAGCATAGGAGATGCTATCTTTGCAGTTCAACACTTCTCTAGATTGTAGTCTTGATTTATATGTAGTCAGTGAGACTCCTTGTTTGATGAGAAGTGTGCTCTAGGTTGTTGGCCTTCTTGCAAGTGTAGGCCTATCAATTTTAATTTACATACTTACTGCAGATGCATTATCTAACTGTGGGTAGGATTGCCACCGTGGTTTCTCCCTTTAATGAGTTTTCCATGTACAAATCTTGGTGTTGTGTGAATGGATTTTATTTCATGATTATTGTTTATGAGTAATTGGTTTATCTACTATTTTGGTATTAATGTTTTGGGTTCCGGTATTAAAGTTTAAATTAATAATTGTTCCTGTAATCTATGACAACTAATTCACCCCCCCCTCTCAGTTGTCTTCATGTTATCTGAACTGTGTAACAAAAGTGGGTTGAACCGATTTTCCAAAATGCATCATGTCTACAAGATATTAATCAACAAAAATGACTTCTTTGAAGTTGTCATGAGCATTCAATCTACCAGTCTCTGCAAACACCATCTAGTTTTGACATTGGAAATATGCCAAACTGAGTGTTGAAGTTCTTCAATCATGCACAAAGTACATTGTCATGACGACAATCACTACAAGAAAACATATTTATCATACTCTCAACTGGTTTCAAAATGCAAATCTCCAAGGTAGGTAACCTCATAAATTTAACACTATGCAGATAATAAATTACAATAATTTGTATTTTCTTTTGATCAAGAAAAATTATAACAAAATGTTACAGTTATAAAAATTCACACATAGGTATATGAATATAGGGAAAAATGCAAGGAATACTCCTCTTGACATGAAACTCCACTAGTAATGAAATATAAACCTCACAAGTTGATCACCTTGGTAGATACAACAAGGTGCAAACAACAAAATCCTTCAAAATCCAAAAATTTGGTACCTTGAAAACACATCACTAGGGATAACTTTAAGAAACCATCCCCTGGGCAACTGTGTAAAATCCTGGCAAATCAGACATTATTTTCATGGGGGAAATTTTCATATCGATGGCGAAATTTTTTTTTAAATGGGGAAAAAAATTATTTTGTATTGGCGATTTTTTTTCTAGGGTATGAAAATTCCATAAATTTTTGGCGAATAGTACCTTGTTCTATGGGGAAACTATTTATTGTGGGAGGCAAATAATTGTTATTTAAAGGAACAAATATATAATTTTATGAGCGGAAATGTTTACTCCAAAGGAAAAATTATTTAAATGTATTGGAAATTTTTATCCATCGTTGGAAAATTATTTAATTTGTTTTGGTGAATATTTTGTTATTTATGGTACAATATATAATTCATTGGCGATTTCATGAATTCATTGCCATTAATAGACAAGGCACATCACATCACATCAGTACATCACATCACATAATTCATTAAGTCCAGACTCTGCACAATGTATCAATAAGCGCGACCTCTTTGACACGTGAAGGGTGACACATACCTAAAATCTATCAATGATTTTAAACCGTTCAATGATCATAGATCAATGGCTAAAGTTTTATTTTGGCCCAATTTTTTGAAGAGAACATAGCTCACCAGAAAGTGCCCGGAATGTAATTGTATTCAATAGAAACATATCAAATGTCACGAATCATGATCGATAATTTCATTCACTTAATATATATCTATTCACTTATGGAAATCCAGTCTGTCCCCACTACTTCCAATGTGATACTTGCCAATTTGATAGAGGTTCATAGCTATTTCAATTTTCGCACAATAGTGCATTTATGAGAAAGATTTGCAGAGATACGAAAAATTTAAAAAAATTTATAGCAATTAATACTATTATTAAAATCAAGAGCTTCAACAATTAATATATGATCTCTGCTTCTTTCATCTTCAATTAGCTTTTGCTCACAATATTTTAGGTTTATAGGCTCACTACTTAGGTTGCTTAATTTGTTAGTCTATTTTCTCAAGATGGACACTCCCATCCACTTGAGAAGCATTTCTGTAGAGGACCAGAGGGCCTTTTTAGGCTCCGTTATAGACCCAACTCTCCAATCAATCTGCAAGGAGGTTGAGTCATTCACTAATGAGGCTATGCGGATGGTTCTAGGCAGAGAATTTCTACGAAATGAAAATAGGTACTGTGTTAACACAGACCTTACATCCCGCTTCTTAGCATCTCTTCTAGACCTGGGAGGAGACAAGGTGGATATGTTGATGCTATTGAGGAAGGTTTTTTAGGAAGACTTCCTCGGAGATGACATTACTCTTGTCATTCTTGCAGAGGTAGGGGTGGGGATCCCTTGGGCGAGTGATTTATCCAAGCTTCTCCTCCCTAGCCAAACATTGTCAGTGGCCAGGCAACCGTTTCTCCTAAACCTGAATGCGGAGCAACTGACGCATCATAGAAAATGGGCACGGATTGGTAGGGACTTCCTCTATAAATGGTTCCTCCTGGATGACTTTCCAAACTATATGTGGATTGAAGAATTCTCTTAGCTTATGCTCTCCGAAGAATTCTACATGGAAGGAGGGCTAGATTCTTAGGGAAAAATTGTAAACAATTCTACTACCTGTGCCCTAGCCCCGCCCCCCTGTAGTATTTTTTGCTATGTCCTTGAACCCTAACAGGCTGCTAGTGGCTCACTCATTTTGGCTTTTAATTTTTTGGGGGACTCAAGTCTTAAACAAAAAAATTGTAAATTTCAAAAGCATAAATATTAATGATAATTTTTCAAATTCCAGTTTGTTTCAATTTGCCTCTTACAGTCTTAGACTCTTATGGATATAAAAATGTTTTCTATAATTCTATTTCATTTTTATTAATTAATTTCATTCAAATGCTTTTTGTATATGAGCTATGTTATTTCAATTATTTGTTAAACAATGGAAATAAATTTAATACCGTGATCTTTTTTAGGTAATGTTATAAAAAAGAAAAATCAATTCATTCCATTAATTATTTGTACATTGATTATGGTCGATTATAATTTTATAAATATATACTATATAGTCATTCAAAATACAAAATTTCAAAAGTTGCAAGATACAAAAGTTTATCGATAAAGGTTTTTTCTTTGAATTAATTGAAAACTTTCAAAACACAAAATTTGCCCACAGCTTATAGCAAGCAGACAACAAAATTAGTTCATTGTTGATAGGCCACTCACTCACTCTCACTATCCCCGTGGGATGCCTCCTCCCAGTCCCTTCCCTCCTCGGAGGTAGATGCTTTGGCTTTCGCTTTTGCCGCTTCAACTTTCATTTTTGGAATACAGTTTAGGAACCCGAAGTCGGGGTCGCCCTCCAAGCTTGCTAGTAGCTATATGGCCCTTCCTTCTTCAGCCCTATCTCTCA
The DNA here is from genome assembly GCF_030272615.1 of Cryptomeria japonica. NCBI lineage: Eukaryota > Viridiplantae > Streptophyta > Pinopsida > Cupressales > Cupressaceae > Cryptomeria > Cryptomeria japonica. Next base: position 38,230,693 of record NC_081415.1, read on the forward strand.
ATGCCCTACCAACCTCCATCCTTGCCACCACATGCAAAGAATTCAAGACTTCATCCACCCTCATTAATTTAACAAAGACTTTCATTGCTTCCCACCCCACTCGGGCTCATTCACGACACTGATATTTGATTTCATCCTCTGGGCCACGAATAAAAGGAAGAAAATACTCTTGGTCATCCCCTTCCTTAATTCGAATGCCAACTCCCGGCACCACCCACTCCAAGATTGAATCTAGGTTAATCAAAAACTCCCTATCAATCAAATTGACCAATGTGAGTTTTACATTTTCCACTTCTAGTTCGAATTCATAGGCCCATGCCATAATCAGAGAGTAAACCTCCATATTAGTTCGATACCGGTGACTGATATGTGCCACCTCCTCCACAAGCATCATTCGAGCTACTGCCCACAACTTCGCCTCCTTAAACCTAAATAGTCCTTGCATTTGTTTATCAAATACTTTGCCCAAAAAGGGCACCAATTTCTTGTCTATTTGAAGTGTGAAATTGGCCTCCATTGTCACCTACAATTTCAAAATCACTTCCTACAAAAAATATCTTACAAAAGGTATGATTCTACGAACTACTACTACAGATTTGTTTTGCAGCTACTTCAAAGCAAAAAGTGGTACACAGATCAAAAGGTTAAAAAGTCTGCCTTCATCTTATAGGCCAAGTAATGAATGTGCATGATAAGACATTAATACCATGAGATTAGGAAAAAGATTTCCTGCCATCCTACCCTTCCTCCTTTCATGCGGCATGCTACAGACAACTCCTTGTGCAATAATTAATCACCACCTTGGCATTTTTACTTTCCAAATTTGCTTGCCTTAACAGGTTGAGGACTGCAGTTGCACATTTTTGAAAATTAATAGACTAAATTTATGTTGAACTTTTATATATATCTTTAAACTATTTTTGAAAATTATATATCGTAAACATATTTTCAAAGAATTTTGTTAAACTTTAAATTAATATTTTAGATTTAATATTGAATGTTTTCTTTGTAATAATAAACTTTTACCTTTCAAATTGCATATCAATATTTATATTTTTATTTAGTTATTTGTTTTATTCTCATTTCTCAAACTATTGCCCAGAATTGAACATTTTAAATTTAATTAAATAGAATTAAGTTTATAGTCTATAGACTATAAATCTCTTTTTTGGGCGGAATTTTAAAATGAATAAATAGACTTTAAAAATAGACCTGAAAAGTAACACAAGTATGGTGACGTGCCAGAAAAATGGCAGAAGTCGTGGGACCCACTTCATCTTAAACAGGTACCATTGACCGTTGGATGAACAAAGATCAATGGCTAGGGTGGATTTTGGCCCGAATGTGGGAAGTGAACACCTTTCTGAGAACTTCACTCGGAATTGGACATTTTAAATTTAATCAGATATAATTAAGTCTATAAAGCTTTTATTTGGGCGAAGGTTTAAAATGATTAAATAGATTGAAAATCAAACCCGAAAAGTGACACTAGTATGGTGATGTGCTAGAAAAATGGTAAAAGTCATGGGACCCAATACATCTTAAAATAGGTACCATCGACCGTCGGATGAACAAAGATCAATGGCTTAGGGTTGATTTTGGGGCAAATGTGGCGAGTGAACAGATTTCTAAGAACTTTGCTCGGATAAGTGACACGAGTATGGTGACATGCCTAGAAGTGATGGGACCCATGACAACTAACAACAACTACCATTGGCCGTTGGATGAGCAAAGATCAACGGCTTAGGGTAGATTTCGGCCCGAATGTGGGAAGTGAACACATTTGGGAGAACGTCGCCCAGAATTGAAATGTTTTAAATTTAATTAAATATAAGTAAGTCTATAAAGCACTTTATTGGATGGAAGTTTAAAATTATTAAACAGACTTAAAAAACACACCCGTAAAGTCACAACAAGTACCTTGGTCCCTCGTTCGTTGGATGAGCAAAGATCAACGGCTTAGGGTGGATTTCGTCCTGAATGTGGGAAGTGAACACATTTGGGAGAACTTCACCTGGAATTGAACGTATTACATTTAATGTCCTCAGAAATTCATAATTTATACTGAAGTATTGAATGTTTTGTCCTTCGACATCGAATAGTTATTAATAATAATTAATAAAATTACAACATGATTCTTAATGTCCTCGAAATTTACACTGAAGTAATGAATGTTTTTTCCTTCAGCATCGAATAGTTATTAATAGTAATTAATAAAATTACAACATGATTCCTTATATTTTGCCCTTTAGGTTTTACTTTTCTACTTTTTAGAGTTTTCAAAATAAGAGACTCATAAATCATAATCATCTTTCATTTCTTGGATAAACCTGAATCGAGGGAGATTCAGAAATGGCTACTAGATTGAGGAATGCAAGTTGCAACAGAGATTGTCCGCGCCAATCTAGTGAAATAGAAATTCCAATTTTCGAGTAAAATCTAGAACACCTACATCCCGCCTTTTTTGCTTTTGGTAATCTCGTGGTCCAATTAGAGGGTTAGCATTTTCAAGTTTCTATCTAGCTACCTAGCATTATTTTGAATTATTAACAATAATAGTGATGGGGAAAACGGGAAGCAGTAGTTCAATAAGAAGCCAAGTGAAAAACAAAATGTACCTTAACCTAACCAAACTGGTTAAAACACCAGGTTTCACTGATGAATACCATGATATTTATGACCTTGCTATCCATGGTGAAAAGCATATCATAGATATTAGATATACATTGTCTAGTAAGGCGGTAGATGCATCCAGGGAAAAATTTACTATTTTCAACCCAATGTTACAACAAAAAACAAATAAAATCGCATCGTGGGATGTTGGATTGGGAAGCATGGTGTTACCTGAAGTATTCCCTTCCCCTGATTTTGTCATGGTCTACGTCAAAAATTATGATGAAGATAAAAATCAATTGTCAATAAAAATACAAAAGAGGAAATTCTATCCATAAATGAGGGAGAATTTTCTTGTTTGTTGAACCTAGGATTTGAAGCCCAAAATTCAAATGTCCAAGTTGACCTTGAAAATCTGGCAGGGAATTATGAGTCTCGATCCAAGTCACAAAGATTCATTTATCAAAGGTCTAATAAAGATTGGTATTGGTATTGTGTTGGATCAGAATCATAAGCCTCCATATGATTCTAAAATTTTTGTTCCATGGGTTGGGGATACTATTTCCTTGCTGTTGGTTTTCCTGGGATTGGAAAATGATAGGGAAGTGGGTGCAAGCCTTCTTGAAATGATTTATAATATCCATTGTGCAAGACAGCCAATAAGATATAATTTTATTGATCACATTGTAAAATCCATCCAAAAACAATTGCTTATGATTAAAAAAGGTTCCTGTAAGACATTTAGGTTCTCATCCTACTTGTGCTATCTACTTCTATCGAAGTATCGTGCAATATTTGAGACCAACAAGCTTCAAATTGTGAGCTATAAGATTGATGAGAAGACTGGGAAGAGAACAGACTGTCCAATATATGATTGGAGCCCAAAGATAAGGATGCATGATAACAGAAAGAACTACAACCATTTTGTAGACTTCTTTTTGGCACCAATGTATAATGAAATTGCAAGCACTCTAATGCCTAGGTTGCCTATGTCTTGTAGAGATCGCATTCAACTCGAAAAGTCAAATAGAATTGGCTGACTAGTTCTTCATGGAAGAATTCAATGTGTTAAGGTTTTACGGATCGACAGTAAAACCATACAGACTTCCAATACATTTGACATAGAGGGTATTTGCATTAGAGTATGTACTGCAATTGGAGAACATAGATAGTCACTTCCATGGTCAGCAAAAGAAGAGTATATTTCCTTTCTTGCCTTTCTCATGTGGAGGGTTCACATTTGAGAGAAAAGCATTCATTGTGGCACATGATTTCTTGATAGTTTTTAACTTTGGTGATGAGGGTCTCTGGCAGTATGATCTAATTGGTGTAGTTCAAGCAAGGCTTAAGAAAAATGGGAACACTTCAGTGTTATGTCCACATGAAAGTAAACCATTGCTAGAAAAGCTTAGAAACAAGGACTCCTGGGATGAGGTTAAAAAAGAGATGGAGAAAATTGCAGCTGACAATAACATTTCAACAGAAGAAATTTCATCACAAATTATGGAGGGCCAGGGCATCCAAAATAGGAGGTCCTACAATTTCTACATAAAATCTGCTAATCCATCTAAGAAAACTATTCCCAAATCAATTCTGCATGAATGTAAAGAGAATTATTGGACTCAAACCAAAATAAATGATTTTTGGACTATGAGGAGGAATCTCAGTGAACCAAAGACAAGTATAGAATTTGATAGCATCGACGAGGATAATGAGTTCAAAAAATTGTGGAATATGGAGCATCCCACAACATCATATGACAGGAGTGAAGATGTTGATCAGTATGAGCCTGAGGTTGATCCCACTCAAACAACTACTACATCCCTAAAATATTAGGTGTAGTCAATGAGGCAATAAAAGAGAAATATATCAAAGGGTCAAGCATTGTGGAAAAAATGGGATTTGAAGGTGGTGGTCTAGGTTTGAGAGGAGAGGGCATTTGGTATCCACTTCAGGTACAAAATCCATCAGGGTCAAAATCAAAAGGTCATTATAGACCAGTCATTGGACTTGATTCTTCATATTCATCAGGCATAGGTACTACTCATTACCCTTAGGGTCCACCTACATTTTTTTCTAGTTCAAATCCACAGCCACCACCACATCATGGTATTCCCATTGGTGGTGAATCAAGTACCACTGCCACTGGTGGGGAATCTGGGGATAGTATTCCTATTATTGTTCAGTTAAGTGCCATTGTGATTGGTGTTGGACAAGGGCAACAACAAAATATCTCTCGCAAGAGGCCACTAGAGGTAGATACTCAATCTCATACTATTGAGAATCCTATATCAAGTGCCACTGACACTACAAATCAATCATTTGCAGCTTCAGATCACACACCTCAAAAGACTATGAAAACTACACATGAAAGTGTCAGTGGGAGTGGGACAGCATCAGGAATTGTTGTTGGTAATCCTATTCCTGGTCAAGCATTAGTTAAAACCATAGTAATAAGTGGAATTGGAGCCTATGGTATTCCTATGTCACCTTTCAAACATTTAATTGCTTTAGCAAGCCCAAATTTTCAATTTCATGATTACTATGAAAAACACACAACAAAAGCAAATAAAGAAAAAAAGAAAGAATTTCATAGGAATTCCATGTCTAAAGTTGTAAACGAACAGCCTACAAGGAACAGGGTATTTCCAACATATGACCCACAAAAAGATATGATGGAGTTCATGGTTGTTATGCCCCTGGGCCCATCTAAAGATAAAAATCCACCACATAGTCAGATAGATCCCTCTCAATTTCAAGTGAGCACCCTCCAAATGGATTTCTCCAAAGTACATAATGTGGACAAAATTAGTGTGTCAAAAAGGACTAATGAAGTGGTCTACACTTCACTGCTAAAGGTGGAGAGAGAAAAAAATAAGTTGGAGAAACAAATAGAAAAGTTACAGGTAGACCTGGAAAATGAAAAATCAAGGAGGAAAGCAGCAAATATCAAGTACAATTAACTATAGAAAAGGATAAAAAATTCAGGCTCTATAGTAGAAATTGCAGAGCAGGACAAGAAGGATGCAAAATTGAAGGACCTGACACAAATACTAGCTAAAAGCAGTAATAAAATTGTTGAGAAAAAAACCAGTTTTCAAAAATTATACAAAAGTTATGAGTCTGCTACTGCCAAAATGAAAAAATTACAGGACCTATTGGATCATGGGAAGGAAAAGGAAAAACATTTGCAAGAGGAAGTAGAGGAAGAAAGAAAAAAATGTGGACAAAAGAAAGAAGACCTGCACAATGCAAATGATAAAATAAAAAATTTGGATGATAGATTGAAAGATAATATGAAAAATACAATGAAGTATATACAAGAAAACATTTGGTGGCAAATAATGCAGAGGAGTGAGAAGTTGTGTGAATGGTTTCAATTGACTGAAAATATGAGATAATTTTTTTTAAAATCAAAGGGCACTATGAGAAGAGCACACATGTTTATTCAAAAGAGAAAATGGCAAAAAAGATTCTGAAAGTAGTCTACAGTTCCAGTGACAGCTACTTGGCATCCAAGGGAATTAAGAGCCATTTTGATGCCACAGTTAAGACATCATCTATCATTCAAAAATGCCAGAACCTAAGGGAAACATCAGAAGTTATGGACAGTTGTAGAAAAAAGATAATGAGGCTGCAAGAAAAGAAAAATAATTTGATTAAACTTGTTTTGCCTAAGCCTGTTGACATAGAAAATAAATTCATTGGAGAAGAAGCTTACAAAACAATCATGGAGAAAAAAATGAAGTCTGATTTAGACTTGCTTCCAAAGGACAGAACTCCCAAAAGCTTTCTGGAATTCATCCAACCATTTACAACTCTAAATTCGCTATTGGATGAAACAGTGATGTAAAGTAAATCTTCTAAATATGGAATGTTGATGAAGTTGGAGTTGACTTTCCATAGTTTACAAAATATTGACCTTCCATCAGACGAAGAGTGGAGCACCCTACAAAAACTGGCATGGAATTCTTAAGAATCATAGTATGTATTGCACAATTTTATTCTTTTATTCTTAATTTCAAGGGTTTTTTTTTTTTTCCTGTTTGCCATTTTGCTAATCCAGCCTATGAATCTAATTTATGAATAGGAAAAAAATAGCATTTGCTATTGCTATTTTGCTAATCTAGCCTATGAATCTATGATTCATAGTGCAAAACTTCAGCCAGTAAATTTGTATTCTCAAATTCTCCCTTGCTTTAAAATTTATGCATTTCTCTATTTCTGATTAGTAGGTTTTAGGCACTGCTATAGCTATAATCTATGTTTAATTTGTCATGACTCATGGTGTGAATTAATATTTAATTTTGAACTCTGTTTTTTGAATAGGAGACATCAAACATGTAGCAGATGTTAAATTGCTAATACAGCCTATGATGGCCATATAAATATGTGTTGAGTTTGTAATTTTGATGTTCAGTGTTCACATATTACAAACTTGCAATTTGACCTAAAGGTATTGTTGCTCCCTTGTTTCTATAAAAGGGAATTCAGGGTCATTTGCAATTTTGCAAAGGGTTCTGAAACTTTGTATTCACTTTTGCATGGACATTGGAGAATAACACAGGAGTTGTTGTTGCTATCTTGTTTCTATAAAAGGGAATTCAGCGTCATTTGCAAAGGGTTCTAAAACTTTGTATTCACTTTTGCAATTGGCATGAAGAATCACACAAATTGGTGTATTACTATTGAATGAATTGTATCATATGGTTATATTTTGAAAGAATTAATGAAAATCTAAGTTCTCAACATGTGTATTACTATTGAATGAAATTTATCATATGGTTCTGAAATGTATCACACAGATTTGAGACTCAAACATGTATAAATAAACAATAAACATCTCTGTATCAATAAACACATTATGGTTTTTTTTTATTATGCTATTTTAAATCTAGAAATAGAAAGTTGAAAAATAAAATTACAAATCAATATTAAATTCTAATTGCAAAAAGTAATATGCTTTTGTAATATGAATGATGAGATATAGTAATAAGATTAATAAATACCAATCTCTTATAGTTGCCATTCATCCTCATCAAATTCAGTGCTTTCTTGATTCTTGCCTATGGTTTCTTTACTCTGAGTCTGAGTCTGCATATTTTCACTGAATTGCATCTCAATGCTACCAGTAGGTCCACTAGTCCCACTGGCACTTTGGTTTGAAGTGTTTCCCAAACCTCTTCTTTCACATTTGGACCTCCAAATTTGTAGTGCCCTATCGTAAGGAAAAGTGTGGACATCATACCTAGATGTATAGAGCCTCAAGCAATTTTCCAAATTTTTGTCTAGTTTGTTTCTTAGCTTTAATTTTAGGAACCCCAAAGCACTGAAAACTCTCTCATCTTCCACCGAACCCAATATCATAGTAGGACATAAATCAACAAACTTCACATATTCTGGCATTGAATCACGCAAGGATGTATTCTCAGCTATATATTTCCAAACCCTTGTTATTGATCCCTCTTCATGGGGGTTCTCCATTTTGGCATATTGTTGTTTCATAGTGTATGCAAAATGAGATGATTTCTCTTGAAGATGAGTTTCGTCTAATATTCCATTTATAGTTACTCCATTCAATTCTCTGGATATGCAAAATTGTTTTATCAAAGTCAGTAGCTTACTTCGAAAATCAGATGCACTGTTGAGGCTCCAATAATGAGGAAACACAATAGACATGGCTTCGAGTAGGTTGTCAGGAGGGAATCTACTTCTAATTTCTAAGGAAAGATCATATGCAATTTTCTTCACAGAAGTAGTTACAGTCTCAACAATCTTGTCAAAATCTTCCTTTGTAACTCTTGCTAGTTTCTTCCTAGGGTGCTCTCCTGGTTCCTCGAGGTCAATCGTGGCATAGAAGTGCATTGGTATCTCAACTCCCTGTACATGGGCACATACCTCCCTGTCTGCAACAATTTGTAAAAAGTTATCAGGATTGTTCAAATCTATGAGTGTCTGCCACTTAATAAATTTTTCATCGAATAGTGTTGGTTGATTTCGATAGAGATTGTCGAGGGTCATGCATGTCATCTTACACAGCGTAGCATATTATGCAATATATAGAGCTCTTTTTTGGGCAGCCTTCATAATATTCCTCATTTCCTCTAGCATGGGCAGAAGAGCTGCTAAAGTTAAGAGTGTCTCTAAATTACTTAACCTGCCAAGAAGTTCAGGAAATTTTGGTTGATCTGATTCATCGTGAGTTGTGTGAAATAGTCCAATCAAGGATGGATATTCTGAAAACACTCAATGCACTGGACCATCCAAAGAGATCCATCTGGTGTCATTATTCTTGAGAAGCTTGTTCTCATCAATTAATCCATCAGCAAAGTGTTGAAATTCCATAAATTGCTTGGGACTTTGACAGAAGTGTGAGTAGAGCTCTCTGATTAAAATTTCAATTTTTTTAACCGAAGCAAACTTGCTCACAATTCCAAAAGCTAGATTCATTCTATGAGCCATGCAGTGAATTGCATTTATGTACAGTGCAAATGAAGTTTCAATCTTTGTACAAAGACCGTTCCTATGACCTTGCATTACTGAAACTCCATCTGCTCCAACACAAACCAATTTTTTGGCTACCGTCATGTCATCCATACCTCCATATTCAATTAAACTTCTCTTTACTAGTTGAAATAAATTTTCCACTGTAGCACTCTCCTTCATTTTAGCAACAGATAGTAGATGAGGTTGGCGGGTATGATTCTCTATAGTATAAACATGCATGCATACCCATGAAGTATTGTCTACTGCCATAACTTCATCTAAAGAAAATGCTCTAAAGTTTGACTCTCTTATTTTTTCCTATACATCTTCTTTTTCAACCTCAGCAAGACAACTTGCCCATTCCCATCCATTGTTTATTGACCAGTGTCTATTAGGATGGTTAGGAACTTTCAAAAAGTGTAATAAACGACTAGTTGATGGGAAATTTGTCATAGCACGCCCTTTGCTCAAAATATGAAAAACAACGCTTAACTGAACAACTTTTCCTAGTTGTTCTATTTGCATTGCTTTTCCCAAAATAGCTTCAATAGAACCTTTAACTTCAGCAGGCTTCATCTGTAATTTCTCATGAAAATAATACTCTTTGGCATTCCTCAAATGCTTACATTCATCCTTTGTTTTCCATCTTATCATTGATTTTTCAACCCCGTCTATCATTTGTTTTTCATAAACTTTACCCATATGCTTTTCTATGGTGTCAAATTGTAGCTGCAATCTAATTTCCTTCTTATTTTTTCAAGTGCAAATCTTACACCTACATTCTATTGGAGGCTCACCTTAATTGAATTCTTCACTGGTTCAATGAATGGATACTTCGATGCCCAATTAATTTGAAAATTCCTCACTGACATATCCCACTCCCAATCCTTTTTTGATTATCGTTCACCATTTTTTGATATGGCTTTTCTTTTCCCCTTCCATGCATTATCATCAATGGAATTATCACCCAAGTCGATTATATCATTCCGGCTAACTTGGGTATCAACCAGATAATCTTCTTCAAGATCATCCTGATCTGAGATATTAGGTTCACCGCCATCTTCAACATGCGGTGCAGGTGGTGAATTTTGTACTTGTACTTGTGATGATGTACCTTCCTGATTTTCACCAGTACTACAATCTTTTCCAATGCCAAAGTACGAAGACAATGTTCTTCTTTTTGTTGGCCTCTCCTGGCCTTCCCTGCATTCAGATTTCCAACCCCTCTTCCTGTTCGACATCTCTGATGAAATAAAGGCTGGCAAAAAAATATCAATTTGTTGAAGAAGAAATAATAGACTATAATGTATTATATACGACTTAAAAAATATGATCACTCACCTTTAGGCTTTAGGTAACTAGCAGTCGCCAATACAGTCAACAACAATGATTTTCTTTGGTCTAAAACTTCGCTATTGATCATAATTAAGAGCCTAGAACCCACTAGATTGTGTTGAGATAGATCTGATCTTTTCATGTATTTATACCAATACTTATATGGTGAATTTCGTGGAAATTTACCAGTATACAAATATTTGGCGAATCCCATGTAATTATAACACGACTTATGTAATTTTTAAGGCGATTACAGGTCATCCAAATATGACATGTAATTTTCAAGGTGATTATAGGTCGTCCAAATACGACTTACATAATTTTTGAGGTGATTATAGGTCGTCCAAATAATAGGCGAATAGTGAATACAATATAGTTGGCAAAAGTTGGGGTGACTGGAGACATGCATTGGCAAGATGTTGGGTGAATTGGGTACCCCTGGATAAAAAATATTCACATGCCTATAGGCGAATTGAGGTCATCTATTAAGGAAACCTCAGAGAGTGTAGGCAAAATAATTAAATTTACCGTGTGTCCACCATATATTGTATTGGCGAAATCATTGCATAGAAACATTTAATTGCATAAAACATATGGCGATCGGGCCATGACATTGACAGAAATTGATAATGTTTTGGTGACATGGCCACCCACAGACGGTACAAAATATTCGCCATTTCTGACAGGGCCGACGTGAAAAATTCACCATTGGTGAATATTCTTCACTAAAGTAATCTCTGCACATCAGATTTGATCATGGGGGCTGACAATGGAAATAGGTACTAACTAATACCACATGAATATGATATGAAAGTGGTTTTGCATGACAATAAAATGACCTCAAGTTACACTTTATTGAACTAGGCAACTTGGGAATGTTTGTAAGTGTATTTTCTGGGTGATACAATTGACTTTTCATATCATGTGCACCTATAAATTTTGCAAAATTTAGGGTGCTAATAGACTCAAAGAACAAGATTACTTCTCTATTCACTTCTTTAATAAATTGATCTAGCAATCCATCCTCTCTTTTAATATTAGTAATTTTGCTCCTTTGTTTGTTAGCTATTGCGGATCTATAGAAGAATTTTGTGTTCTTATCCCCTTCTTTCAATTAATTCTATTGAGATTTCTTTCTCCAAAAACACTCCTCTCATTCCAATAACTCATTCAATTCTATTTCAATACCCTTTTCCCTCTCAAATTCCTCAAATCTCCCCACTCTCTATCTTTCATGAAAGATATATTTGAAATGAATTTTACTTCATTCTTTCAAAATGGACTTGACAAAATTTAATTTATTTTGTAATTGGAACATATAACAGTGATTTCCGACTTTGATCTCCCTCCACCTAGTTGCAACTAGGTCCTTTAAGTTAGTGTCCCTCAACCACATGTTTTCAAACTCGAATGGACTTCGAACTATAGGAGGCTCTTCCAAAAAAAAATGGATTGGGAAGAAACATGATAATGTGAGCGGTGTAATAGACACTTCAATGCATTCTAGAAGATTTTCCCAACAACCCATAGTTAGAAACCTACCCAATCTTTCGGCTATGCAAGTGAGCCTTTCCTTATGTTGGTCCATGTGAAAGTCCCATTCTTAGCCTACACATTCTTAAGTTGAATAGTATCTATAAAGGATTCGAAGTTAGTATGAACATAAGTAATTCTACTTAGTCCTTCCATTTTTTTCTTTATATTATTAAGGGTCATTAAAATCTCCTGGAAAAATATCTTTTTCTCCTTTGCATTGTTCAATTTTCTTAGATAGTTGCCTCCACAATTCTCTCTTCTGAACCATTGAAATAGGACCATAAACATTGAAGGTAAAAAACATTTCATTGATGATAAGAAATATAATCTAACAGTTTAGAAGAATACTAAAATCAATTTGATTATACTTTACATTCTGTGAATCATGATTATCATAATTGAGCAATGGCACAATTCTAAATTGTAACCTTACAAAAATAGGATACTATAATAATCACATTTTATATTTGAATATAACATTTTAAACTATTTTTCATAAAGATGAGGAAGGGTTTTTGAATTTTCTAATCTGCCTTAGCGTATGTTGTCTCGAAAGCTACTTACCAATCCTTCTATCTAACTATATGACTTGGGAATTGGCATTGCTAATAATTGAGTTTTGAACAAATGCTTCAACTATTGGACTTGCAGAATTGTAATGTTAGAAGTGCATTATGATCTCTATCTTTATTCTAAGGTTGTTTAAAAGCAAGAGAATCTTACCAAAATGTAATGTCAGTTAGTCTACACTAAGGCCTGTGAGGAGGGAACTAGCTCCTTTTGGAAGGATCTAGCAATTATACAGGGTGTGTCTCGTATGGTCAAGAAGTGCATGTAGGTGAGCTACATGAGCAACATCAAGAGAATATTTATCTTGCATTTATAATAGAGAAATAAATAAAATCATGGGATTATTACACATAAAGAAATGAATAGCAACAAAAGTTTAGATAACCAGAGATGAATTTTGATCTTTTCAAATATCAAACTAGATTTATATTTTACATGCATATCATATATGAATTAATTGTGCTTTATATGAATTTTGATCTTTTCAAATATCAAACTAGATTTATATTTTACATGCATATCATATATGAATTAATTCTGCTTTATTACGCCGAGAGGCGTTCCTACAGCCACAACGGATAGAATAAAAATAGAATATTCCGCGTAAACAATAACTCTGCAACTTTAATTTGACGTCTGAGTCGGCAGTTTCTTCTTGAATATAACTGATCGAAAGGGTGTTAAGGCGTTTCAGCTTCCATAACTCTGAGCTTATATCTGCATTCGTACCAGTATTTGTTATTGTAACACCAGAGCCAAATTCTTTTGTGCGCCTGTGATTTGCATGCTCACTCAAATCTGCACTAGAAGCACCACTAAATCTGATCAAAGTTGGCGAAGTTTGATATCTGTTTTGGCTGAATTTGAACAGATTTAGGCCTGATATTTGTGTGGGCGGTTTGGATCTGTCTCCCCAAAGCACGAGAAATTATTGAATGCTCTTTAGCTTGTTCTGTGTCCACTGTTTTTTTATGTTTTTATCCTTTTGTTTAAATTTGTGTTTGTATTCTTCATAGTTGAACTAACATTATTTTGTGCTTAACATTGCATTTGATTCCAAATGTTCTGTTTTATGCTTCTATTTTAATTTGCGTTTATCCTCTAATCTCTTGGTGCTACTGAGAAGTTTGGGCAAAGAAACTCATAGGAATAAAGAGACTTCTCATAATTCCTGACGGTGAAGTCACGGTGGAGGCAATGCATGCAGGCAACTTTGTATGCAAAACAATTAAAATCGGGAAAGGAAGGACTTGCTGCTAGAGAGCAGGGTATTTATTACCTTGGTATATTTCCAAGCCTTTATTATCTGATTATGGTTTTGTCACATCCAGGATTAAATGTCTGATTCAATCTCTCTAAAAATTTATTCATCTTCTGATTTCAATTATCTGCATATTTGATTCATGCGTTTCTGATTGAGAACAATATTTAGCGCATATCATGCATCATGGAATACAATGAGACCACATTTCTTTGATGCATTCTCTAAAATAAACAGTACAAGAGGATCGTATAATGACAAAATATTGTGAAGAAGAAGAATGTGTTTGTTGTGCTATGAATGTAATAAAAGGTAAACCGTCTTCTTATGCGTTACCGTTTAAGAATATATAAATCTTGTCTTTATGTTAAGATCTATATATTTAATTTTATTTTAAAATATACTCTGTATTGTTAACTTTGGTATGTTCTTTATTTAATCATTACAAATTTTTAAAGATGAAGGTGTTTTAGAACGTTTTAAATATTTAGAAAGTTTCTAATTTTTTTTAAAAATCTTTAGAAATTAAAATAACAAAAATATATTTAGAAGTTTTAATAAAAATGATAAAAGATATTTTAGAAAGTTTTTTTAATTAAATTTTTTTTTAAATATCTATATAATAGAAAGTTTCTGATTAAGATTAGAAATAATCAAAAAAGAAATTGTGTTTGTACAAGAAAATGGAATGGCACTAATGAAAGTTACTTTAGTGTGTGGAATACTACATGACCCAGATCATTGCTAGATGCCCAGTAGGATTGCACAAATATATTAAAAAAAAAAAGAAAATTTGAAGGAAGAAAATCTAATTTTTGATTTCATAGAATAATTTTGATTATATCTTTTTTGGCTAACAGTAAAGTGTACCCTAGAATAGCATTCGACAGTTACAAATGCATTGGAAAGTGGAGAATAGTGGAGACTATAGAAAGATATCAAACGAATGGAAGTTTAAGAGTTTTTTGATTTCCCTATTTCAAAGCGGCCAAGGAATTTCAATTTGAATATATTAATTTATGAAAAATATCTTGAGAGTTAGAGGTTGTATCTCCCTTGCACATATTTTATGAGATTATATATTTTAAATTATTTTACTAAATATCATTCAATTTATCAAGCTTTGTTTTAAAATTAAATTATAATTTAGATGTTTTAATCTCTATACCATCTAAAATTTGAATCTTATTCTCTTTTTAATATTTTTTTAAATCTATAATAATTGAATATACAAAAACTATAGTCAACAAAAACATTTAAGTTGGAATTTGAAATCAAGAAAACCAAAACGAAACACTATCATGCATATTCAAACTATTACAAGTCATGAAGATAATGATTGTGTGGCTTTTCAATTTAGAAAGATATAAAAAAATTCTATGTTTCTAAATCTTAAACATAAAATTATAATTTTAAATTCAAAAAATTAAAATTACACGCCTACACAAATTTAGAAAGATCAAAAAGAATTATTATGTTTCCAAATTTTGATTATAAAAATATAATGTTTTTACTTTCAAAAATATAAATGTGATTTTTCTATTTATTTTATTTATCTCTTAGTAATTAGATCTTATTTATCTTTATGTGATTTATCTTATTTATCTCTATATAATTTATCTTATTTATCTCTAAGTGATATTTTGTAGTAAAATTCTTAAAAATTTATAAGTTTATGGTAATGTATAATATAAATGTCTTTTACTATATATTTTAATTATTATTCTCACAACTTTAAAAAAATGTTTAAATTATTTATAAAGGTTAAACCCTCAAAACAAACTGGTTTAATTATGATTAGGGATAGGGCACACAATTAACATTTTGATTTAATTAGAGTTAAATTAGGGTTGTATTAGAGATAGAGTTAAGGTTATGTTTTTATTAAGATTAGGGTTAGAATATAGCTTACCAGTAAGATAATTTTAATTAAAATGAGGTTTAAGCTCATTTAAAATGCATTTATTTTAGTAGAACAAAATTTAAAGGTATTTATTTCATAAAAAATATTAAAATAATTTTTAAAATTCATTAAATTTGTACATAATAATGAAGATTCTTTAAATAATTTATGAGAAAATGATAATAAATGTTATGAATACATTATCTTATAATAGTAACCCTAATTGTAGAATAACCTTAAGCCTAAACATTTTTTTTTTTTTGTTTTTTTGATAATCCAGTGGTATCCCCAACCTTATGGTTTGCGACTCTGCCCAGTGGCCTCAACCACCCTTGCCCTGGGCTTATTTTTTATGCCAGGTTTTGGGGGATGGAGGGGGCGAGCAGAGGTGAGACTAGTCCACTGGAGCTGCAAGTCGAGGCTCAAACGTGGCGTGTAGTAGGGAAAAACCAGCCGGAGTGAATCAAACCTTGGACCTACATGGGACAAACCTAATATTACTATAATTGAAATTGAACCCTAAACTTAACTCTAACCCTACAATTTGAACCTTGATATAACCATAATTGAATCCTAACCCTAAACTATGTCGTAACCCTAATAAAATCATAATCCTATTTGAATTCTAGCCCAAACCATAACCCTAATTGAACTCTAATCCTAATTTAATCAAATCAAATCATTTCAAATCTATGAATTTAGTATCAATCTTCATTATCAATAACCACAATTTTTGAATTATTCTGCACTTACTATGCAAGTTTTTAGTATAATTTTGAGAGCCAATATTCTAACACAAGGAGAAGAAAAGAAATTGATGCTAGATGCATTGGAGCTCAAAAATGGAGTTTTATTGATTGATTTTCTCAATTGTTTTGATTGATTTCCTTTATGCATTCCTTTATTAAGTTATGATTCAATGATTGTTAATAGATCAAGATTTTATAGTTACCTATTTAGTCTATCATTATGCTTGAATTCAACACACACACTAACCCTAACCTTAATCCTAACTCTAACCGTAAACCCTAACTATAACCATAGTTCTAACCTTAAACATGACTATAACCCAAACCATGATGTAAACCATAACCCTAGCCATAATCCTAACCATGATGTAAATACTAACCCTAACCCTAGCCCTAATCAAGATAAAAACAATGACCCTAAATCTAACCTTAACCCTAACCCTAGCTATAATCCTAACAATGACCCTAACCCTAAGCCTAATCATAATTCAAAATGTATCCTTAACCCCAAGCATGATGCAAACAATAAACCTAACAATAACCCCAAACCATAACCCTAATCATAATCCTCACCGCAACCCTAATCCTAATGCTAACCTAACCATAATCCTAAACACTGACCCTAACAATAATCCTGGCCTAAACTTAACCCTAACCATAATTGAACTTTAATCCTAATATATTCTTAACCTTAATCTAGCCCAAACCTTAATCTTAATTGAACTTTAATACTAATTTAACCCTAACCTTAATGTAACTGAACCATAACCCTAATTCTGACCCTAACTTTGATGTAAACCCCAAACATAATTGTAACCTTAACACTAAACCCTAACCATAAACTTAACCTTATGACTAAACCCAAAGCCTAACTATAATTGTAAACCCTAATCATAATCATAATCCTATTTACCAAAACCAAACCATCACCTTGATGCTAACTGTAACCATGATA
Organism: Cryptomeria japonica; assembly: GCF_030272615.1. Classification (NCBI taxonomy): domain Eukaryota; kingdom Viridiplantae; phylum Streptophyta; class Pinopsida; order Cupressales; family Cupressaceae; genus Cryptomeria; species Cryptomeria japonica. Next base: position 38,248,101 of record NC_081415.1, read on the forward strand.
TACACCCTAACCATTATCAAAACCCTAACCCTAATCAAAACCCTAACCATGATGTAAATATTAACCTTGACCATAGTACTATCCTTAACCTTGATCCAAAACATAACCATAAACCAAATCCCAACCATATCCACAATTATATTTTATAATCATTTTTTCGGACAATATATAACTCCTTCTAATCTAGACCCTAACCTGATAATGACCCAAAACCTAACTTTATATCAAATTATTAATTATATCTAATTAGTTATTTAATAATACATTTAATAATATTATAACTAAAAATAATTTAAAATAATAATATAATACATTTAAAATATTTCAAATTTATATTATGAATATTATTTATAATAAATTATAAAATAATATCATAATAATCAAAACAATATAAATTAATAATAATAGTATATTATAATATTGTTACACAAACAAATAAAAAATAATAATAATAATTGCAATAATAATATTACATATTATTGCAACAAACATTAATAATATAATATTATATAGTTCTATTTTGAATTTTTAATTGTTTCCCATGTTGCGCTGCAACTGCTACTAGCTTACATATATTTGATTTTAATCAAAAATATATATAATAGCCGAGAGATATCCTTATCGAGGCGCCTATTTTTATCATGTACCTGAACTCTAATAGGCGCCTCTATAAGAATATGTTTCCGCGTATTATATATATATTTGATTAAAATCAAATATATGTAAGCTAGTATTTAAACATTGAACAAGAGATGAAGAGTGAAGAGAAATATGATGTAGGTATGGGTAACTACAAAATTATCATATGATTGCATATTATCTTTCTTTCTTTTTATTTATTTTTAATTTAATATTAAATATTTAATGATTATAAAAGAAATAGTAGAAAATGTAAGTAATTGTATAGTGAAAAAAAATGAACTCCCTACAAAGAATAACTATTCTTCTAGAACTCAAATTTCAAAAATAAGAATTTTAATCGGCGATGGAAATTCAAAGAGATGAACATTGGAAATAGAATAATGATATGATGTTGGTTTTTGAGTTTATGTCAGAAATGGTATCGTCGGTTTTCACAGAAAACTTCTGTGAACTCTTACACTCCAACACTCCCACACCGGGGGAACACAAATGGGGAACACAAATGGGTAATTCAAGTTTTCTATTGTTCTCAATAGTTTTAATTTTCTGTCAGTATATTTAGCTTATTGTAAAATTTAGTTAATAAAATTATGATTGTGGAGGTTACTGTATATATTTATATGTATCTTAATGGAATAGAATAATACAAATCTGTTTCTTTTGTTATAGGTTTTGTTTCTTATTTTCTATTTTCTTAAATCAAGTTTTTTTATGAGAGTAATATATGATTTGGTGCATATTAAGAGTTAGATAGCCAATTTTTACAATTTTGTTCAAAAATTAAATGATGAGAAAAGCAATAATCTAAAAGATTAGAGGGATATAAAAATCAATTATTAAACTTCAGATTCTGTGAAAAATGATTATCGTAATAGAACAATGGCACAATTCTAATTTGTAGCCATTACAAAATATAATATGATATTTTTACAAATTTGGAATAATCACATTTAATATTTGAATATAAGATTTTAAACAAGTTTTTGGTAGAGTGCTAATCTGCCCTAGCATATGTTGTCCCTGCTGCTACTTACCAATCCTTCATCAACACTATATGACTTGGGAATTGCCATTGCTAATAATTGATTTTTGAACAAGTGCTTCAATTGTTGGAATTGCAGAATTGAAATGTTTGAAGTGCATTATAATCTCTATCTTTTGGAGGGATCTAGCAATTATACAAGGTGTGTCTCTTATGGTGAAGAAGTGCATGTAGGTGAGCAACATCAGGAGAATATTTATTACATATAATAGAGAAATAAGTAAAATCATGGACTTATTATACATAAAGAAATGAATAGCAACAAAAGTTCATATAAAGAGAGAAGAATTTGATTTTTTCAAATATCAATTTAGATTTATATTTTACATGCATGTCATATATGGATTAATTGAGATTTATATTTAAACATTGTTGAAGAGATGAAAAATAGAGAGCAAAATTATAATATTGTTGCATGTATACTAGAAAAAATAAACTCCTACGAAAGAATAACTTTCCTTCTTAATAACTTGAATAAACCAAATGTAATCATCAGCTTCAAATTTATCTAATTAATATTGAAGGTATGGTCCAATTAAGAATAATTTATAGATTTATATTTATATTTTTAACATGAGACAAGATTCAATTATGAGGTCTTAACAAATCAAACATGCAGGTGATATCAACTCTATAGTGGATGTTTGTGCGCCATGTAGATGATAGCAGGACACATTGTCATTATATATAGACATAAAATGAGTCTTTCGTAGGAGAAACCTATAAAGACCATACACAGTTTCCAAAGATATAAAATTCTAAAAGACAATAAAGTGAGGTGTATTGCCTATTGATAATTGAAAGAAAACAATATTGTTTTTACATGGAGCAAAAACCTCCCTGCAATGGATAATTTTTAAATTTTGGCCACACATAACGGTATCGTGGCATTGGGCAAGGGTTACCACGTGTCAGGAATCGGCATCTTGGCTGGAAGCAGCAGTCAAATCTTCGGTAAGTTCTAGAACTTCATACCTAAATAACTTTTTTTACTAGAATGGAGAGATCAGAGCTAGTCTAAAGTGAATTGAGCTTTTTTCTTAGATCAGGTTAAGAGGCATTTTGTTGCTAGAAACCGGTTTCTGAGAGTGAAATCCTCGTTTTTAAATGGCTAGGAACTTTTTCTTTACCCTTGGATTCCTAACTTTAATCCTTCCTTCGGGATTGCTAAGTTTTTCCTTTCTGGGTTCAACCACATTCACTCTCTCTTAAATACAAGGAGGTTGACATTGTAGAAATCATAGGTAATAAATGCATTTTTTTTTATGAAGCAAGATTGGAAAATACAAGGAGGTTGACATTGTAGAAATCATAGGTAAGATTTTTTTTATGAAGCAAGATTTGGAAAATCCCCATTCTATCTATTTCACTTGTCATTTTATAGTTATGGTAGATCATATAGTACTCCAAGAAGGGTCTAAATCTTGTTGATGAAATAGCTGAAGAAGAACTAAATAGAACTAAATAGAAGCCTGAAATATGACTTTAGTGAAACCCTATCAATCTCTTAGACAAGGAGGCTAGAGAATCATAATTTCATCTCTTCTCTGCCATTAGGAGGGAGACCCACCAAAAGTAAGAAAATAGAACCAGAGATTACTATAGGAATCCAAATGACAATGGAGAGTAGTTTCAAAATCAAGACCGTTTGGAAACTCAAGAAACAAATTCAAGACTGAGAAGAAAATGTTTCTCTTCTCGAGGGACATGAGGGTTCTATAATGGAATGTTAGGGGCTTGAATGCCTCTAACACGAAGCATATAATAAAGCACCAGTTAGATGAAAGAGATAGCAACAATACTCTTCTCTGAGATTAAAAGTCACATCAAACCAAGCAAAAATATTTATAGAAATTGAGAGAAATAGAAATTCATTCATTCCTCTGCTCATGGAGAATCTAGGGGATAATAATCCTTTAGAAGGGGAATAACACTCTGATTCAATTAATAGTTGCAATGCATCATTGGAGGTTATTTAATATCTATTATCATACTACAAAAGTAGGTAAGTAGGTAAGGAAATGCTATGGAATAGCCTCTCTCAAAAGAAATAGTTCTTCTAGGTAGGTAGTATAATGCAGTATAAAACAATAAGGAGAAAAAAGGTGGTATCATCCCTTTGCCAAAGGTGATTGAATATTTTCAAGACTTTATTTTGAACAATGATCTCTTAGATTTCCCCCCACCCCCTCACCTGTTAGACAATTCAAATAACTAGAAGACAACTGAGAGTGGGGGGGTGAGTCAACTCTCTCAGATTATCGGAACCATTAGCAATTAAAACTTTAATATTGAAACCCAAAACATTAATACTAGAATACTTAAATGAAATTCTAGAATAGCAGTTAAACCAGTTAAGCATAAACATAAATCATAGAGTAAATACCATCCACATGACACCAAGATTTATACGTGGAAAACATGAAAAAGGGAAAAACCACGGTGGGAAGCCTACCCACAGTCAGATAATACTTCTGCAATAAGTATGTGAATTACAATTCAGGGGCCTACACTTGAAGGAAGGCCAACAACCTAGAATACATTGCTCATCACAAAATGAGTCTCATTGACTACATAGATATCCAGACTACAATCTGGAGAAGTTTTTCAACTACAAAGATAACATCTCCTATGCCTGAGTACAATTCCAGTTAAGCACAATACTGGAGGACTAAATCCTCTTACATAAACCCAATTCGATCTCCAATGATCGACCAAATCCTCTACCTGAATGATATTACATTGTTCGCACATTACATATCCATATCCCATTCCCTTGATCTGTCCCTTCTATTCTACAATGAGATCTTACAACTATATATACAAACCCTCGACCATAAACAATCAGGTCGGCCACTAGATAATAAACTAATTACATAATTACAAAACATGTCGGCCTTAGATCAAACAAATAATATTGAACACATAAAACATCCTAGAAACACATCGAGAGGTCCAATCCACATGTTACATTAAGCCAATCCATAACCTAGATCAACCGGGACCCAATATAGGTCCATACACTAAAGCAATAATCTAAAAGTTTATGGTATCTATTTTGGTTATTCAAAAACTCAGTTAATAAAATTATGATTGTTGAGATTATGCTATCTATTTATATGTATCTTAAAACGTATATATGTATCTTAAAACGTATAAAATAATATAGAAATTTGTTCAACAATTTCTTTAAATATGCTCTCTTTTTTGTCTACTTTTTAAAATTACACTCTTATTATTACACTAATCTAGGTGGATAGCCATTTCCAACAACATTGTTCAAAATTAAATGATGAGAAAAGTAATAATCTAAAAATTTAGAAATAGTATCATCGGTTTTGACAAAAAACTTTGAACTCTTACACTCCTTCCAACACTCCCACACTGGGGGAACACAAATTGGTAATTCAAGTTTTCTATTGTTGTCAATAGTTTTGATTTTATGTCAGTATATTTAGCTTACTGCAAAATATAGTTAATAAAATTCTGATTGTTGACTATATCTATTTTATTGTATCTTACAATGAATAGAATGATATGGAAATTCGTTCAACTTTTTCTTTCGTTATACTTTTTTGTTCTCTCTTTTTTACTTTTTTAAATCAAGTTTTTTTATGAGAGTAATATATCAATTGGTGCATATTAAGAGTTGGATAGTCATTTCTAACAACGTTCTTCAAAATTAAATGATGAAAAAAAAAAAAATCTAAAAGTTTAGAGGAATATCAAAATCAAGTTGATTAAACTTTACATTCCATGAAAAATGATTATCTTAATTGAGTAATGACACTATTCTAATTTGTAAAGATTACAAAATATAAGATGATACTTTTACAAATTTACAATAATCACATTTAATATTTGAATATAAAATTTTAAATTAGTTTTCTTAAAGATGAGGCGGGTTCTAAAAGTGCTAATCTGACCTCGCATATGTTGTCCCTAGTGCTACTTACATCAACTATTTGACTATATGACTTGGGAATTGGCATTGGTAATAATTGATTTTTGAAGTGCTTCATTTGTTGAAAGTGAACAATTGAAATGTTAGAAGTGCATAATGATCTCTATCTTTATTTTAAGGTGGTTTAAAATTAAGAGAATTGTAGCTAAATATAATGTGACTTACTCCACACTAAGGTCCACCAGGAGGGAACTAGCCCCTTTTGGAGAGATCTAGAAATTATACAAGGTGTGTCTCTTATGGTCAAGAAGTGCATGTAGGTGAGCAACATCAAGAGAATATTTATTGCATCTATAATAGAGAAATAAGTAAAATCATGGAATTATTATACATAAAGAAATCAATAGCAACCAAAGTTCTTATAACGAGAGATGAATTTTGATTTTTTCAAATATCAAAATAGATTAATATTTTATATGCATGTCATATATGGATTAATTATGATTTATATTTAAACTTTGTTCAAAAGATGAAGAGTAGAGAGAAATATGATGTAGCTATTCTTAATTACAAAATTATCATTTGGTTCCATGTATAGTGGAGAAAATAAACTCCTATGAAAGAATAACTTTCCTTCTAAAGAACTTGAATAAACCAAACTTAATCACCACCTTCAAATTAATCTAATTAATTATGAAGGTATGATCCAATTAAGAAAAATTATGGATTTCTATTTATATTTTTAATATGAAACAAAATTCAATTACGAGGTCTCCACAAATAAAACATGCAGGTCATATTGACTCTCTAGACAATCAGTAAAGCACTCTATAATGGATAAGCTAGGGGATAACAATCCTTTGGGAGGGGAGTAACAAGTTCTGATTGAATTAATAGTTTCAATGCATATTGGATGCTTTTCAAGGTCTCCTTTGATCTATCTATTTGGTTATTTAATATTTTTAATCGTACTACAAATGTAGGCAAGAAAATTCTATGAAATAGCCTCTCTAAAAAAAAAAGTTATTCTAGGTAGGTAGTTTAATGTAGTATTAAACAACAAGGAGAAAAAAGGTGGTATCATCCCTTCGTCAAAGCTTATTGAATATTTTAAAGAATTTATTTCAAACAATGATCTCTTGGATAGCCACAAAGATATGTCTATTAACTAAAAGGTTGGACAGGTTCCTCATTTCATTGGATTGGCCTAGATGAATTTCTCCCATTGAATCAAATATCCTTTCTTACTTAGGATCAAACCATTTTTCCATCCAATTAGGCTTTGTGTAGTGGCCATGTCACCCAAGGTCTTCTCTTAAATCTCTAGAAATGTGTCTTAGGGACTCCAATTTATTGCCACAAATCAAATTATGGTGGGAAGATGCCCCTTTATGTTGTAGGTGTTGGTATTTGCATGAAGATTGCATTAATGATATGTTATGTTGTCATTGATGTCAATTAACTGGTAATGACATTATTTATATTGCTATTATTATTGATATTGTCTTGTAACTGGTAGGAAGAACTTTGTGTACGACATTGTAAAATGGTATGTAAGTTTGTGAGTTGAACCAGTAACTAGTATAAGAAGTTAAACCTTATCTATATAATGTAACCGGTAAACCCTAACTGATTAAGGTTATTGAATTGGTTATGTTTGTTTATGATCTAATGATGAGCGGTAATGATGACGACACATGTGGTCATTGTATGAAGATAAGTTCAAATTGTTTTAGCATGTTTTTGTCTAGGGAATGGCCAAAGTTTTTTGTGTCTAATGTAAAGCGTGTGATGAGTTATAGAGACTGATGAAGTGGTGATCAAGGAGCAGTTGGAGTTTTCTGGATTATTGTGTACAGATTGCTATATAAATCCAATGGTCATACTTGAACCTATTTGTTTGTAATATCTATGAGAGAATTAGATTTTTGTTGTGTTACGAACCTAAGTTATTTGTTATAAGGTCGATGAAGTTGTTTTGTAAAAGGTGTTGGTAGAAATTAGTTGAGTGTGTGGTTGCTGAACTAGATATTGAATCTGCAGTTTGAGTAAAGGAAGATAGAAACTTAAAAAGGATATGATCAAGCAAGTGTAGTGCTATTCAAACATATCAAGAAACACCCTGTTGTTTTCTAACAATTACACCATAAATACAATCCCATAACTAGGTAAGCTCTAACAAGCTTGGTTACTTCTTAAATCCTCTAACAAGGTGATCCATTAGCTTGGATTCTCAAATCCTCTACTGAGGTTACTCCTAACAGGGTACTTGCTTCTAACAAGGCATTTGTTAGGACCCAGAGGCAACTGAGAGGGGGGGTGAATCAGTTGTCAATTAATTTCAACCCAAATATAACATAATCAAGCTTGATACTTAATACCGGTAAACCAAACTTAATGTTGGTTAACATATTAACAGTTAATATTAATATCAGTGAAACTTAATGCATGAAACAGAAAGAGAAACAACATCCACAACACATAATACAAGGATTTGTACGTGGAAATCCTATAAGGGGAAAAACCACTATCAAAAATCTTACCCATAATCAAATGATACTACTGCAGATAGTATGTGTGTACAAATGGAATCTGCACATGCAGAAAGGCCAACCACCTAGAGCTCACTACTGAATCACAAGATGGGAGTCACACTGACTACAATTGGATGATTAAATCCAATGATAATGTACTACTCAAAGTAGCATCTTCTATGTTGGATTCAGTATCGGTTAAGCTCTGATAATCTCCTTCAAACCTTCCGTGAATCTTGAAATTATTTCTACGTGAGTATCTCTTCTTATATTCTCATATACCAAATATCACAACCTTACCATACCATATTAAAATATCGCAAATGAGATCTTACATATATACCAAAACCTAGGACCAAGTGTGTAGGACGACTCACTAAGAATATTACAATTAGATCAATTACAAATAAGTCAAGATGTGATGCATCATGTCAACTCAATACAATTACAACAATAACCAAATGATTAAATCATCTCCACAACGTGTTGTGCGATCTGGAATAGATAATGCATGTCAGTCCATAGCCTAGACTAGTTTACCGGTAACAACAAATATGTCAAGATGATTAGACCAATAATCAAAATACAAAAACTAAGTGTCCAAACCATGTATTTGACATCACCAAGTGATCTCCAAATGATAACAAGTCATCCTCAGTGTCGATGAACCAAATACCAGTGACTGTGCATAAGTCACTGAACTTGTTGGTGAACATAATCAAACATCTCCAGAAGGATAAGTTCTGATAAGTGTTGACATCAATGAAAAAACCAATGCAACACATCCATAATACCAACAACATTTGTAATCAAGCCCTTAACTAGGTGATTCTTAATAGCATCAATTCTTAACAAGACTTTTGTAAAAGCTTTAACAGGCTTGGCTCCTAACATGGCAAACTTCAGAAGAGTTTAGATAGTTATCTTGTGACTCTCATCTCAGCATGGTTTTTCCCATTTAGGTTTCCATGTCAAAAAATATTTGTGTCATGTGGTGAATATTTTTGTGGTTATGATCTTATGATTGATTTGATTAACTACTTAACTATTCTGATAAAACATGATAACCAGAAGCATTGTGAAATGAGGTTTGTTGGCATATGATAAACCATTTGGATGTTTACAAGTTTAATGTTATTTATTGTTAAGTTTCTATAATAGTCAACCAGTTTTTCCTATGAGATATTATCTTCACAGAGTTATTTTATTGATAAGTTTACTTTGTGTGATTGAGATTGAGTTTTGGAAGTTTGTATCAGTTTTTCAATTTACTGATTCACCTCCCCCTCTCAGTAATCTACTAGATACTTATTCTTTCATCATACCATCAATTGGTATCAGAGCATCTCAGGTCTAAGCCTAACAACTTGAGGAAAAGATCTTGTAGATCATGATGAAGAAGGAAGGTCCGAAGTTTAACAAAGAAAACTATAGGATATGGAGCAACATAATGAAAATTTACATTAAGAGTCTGGGAAGTCAATATTGGGAACATGTCAATACTAAATATGTTGCACCAACTAGGATTCTGACTGATGATCAGAAGAAAGAACAACAAGAAAATCGTCAAGCATTAGAGGCCATTATCAGTTCCCTGTCTGATGTTGAATATGTAGATGTTCATGGTCTAGAGACTGCACATGAGGTTGGCAAAAAATTCAAGAGATTTATTGCGGTGATGAACATGTTAAGATTTCTAAAGAGGAGAGTCTAAGAGGAAAGTTTGATGACATGCAGATGATCGAAGGTGAGAATATCTAACAGTATGGTCAAAGGATAAAAGAGATGGTAAAATTAAGAGTGCACGAGGGAAAGTGGAAGATACCATAGTGATTAGTAAGGTACTAAGAACCCTGCTACCGATCTGCGCTATCCGAGTTGCAGCTATCCAGGAGTTGAAGTCCATAGATAAAACTAAGGTGACTCTTGACTCTATCATTGGCAAACTTATTGCTTTTGAATTAAACAGTTATGATGGTAGTGTAAAGAAATTAGAGTAGGCATTCGGAGCTTTTGTCTCTAACCCATATGTGAGAAAAAGTAGAGATACTAGCCATGGTTATGAATCTAGATCCAACAAAGATTCTAATGATGAAGACATTATAGTGGAGCTTGAATCATTTTTAGAAAAGTGGCTGCCTAGAGGCATTGGCAAATACAGAGGTAAATTACCTCTAAATTTTTTTGCATGCAACAAGATTGACCACATAGCTGCTAACTGTCGTAATGGTGAAAATGAACACAAGAAAGAGAAATTCAAGAAGTTTAAGGGTAAAGGAAAGAGAGATTGTCTTATTTCTATTGACAGTGGTATCACTGATGAAGAATCTGATGGTGATGCTAGTGAAGATATTGTATTTTTTAGCTATTAAGGAAGAGATATCATACCAGAAGGCATTAGTGTCCAGGATGGATAACTCTGATGGTTGCATCATTGATAGTGGTTGTTTACATCATATGACTAGTGATCGAAGAAAATTTATTTCCTTGAAGGAATTTGATGGCGGTGTTGTAAGATTTGGCAATGACTCACCCTGCATGGTTAAAGGTAAGGGAGTTATTTCTCTTAATGGGAAGATAAATACTAATGATGTCTACTAGGTTGAAGGTCTTAAGAATAATATTTTGAGTGTGGCACAACTTAATGACATAGGATACCCACTAGAGTTCAAGGATGGTATGTACAAAATATTTGACAACAAAGGTGAATTGATTGCAACCGGGAAGCAAACTAAAGGTAACCTATTTCACCTTAATCCTAAAGTTAGCAACTGTTTGATTGCAAAAAAAGATGATAGCTGGCTTTGGCATAGGAGATTTTGTCATATAAACTTTGATAACATTGTTAAAGTGAGTAAGTCTAAGACAATGAGAGGTTTGCCTCAGTTAGACAAACCGATTAATTCTCTTTGAAAAGAATGTCAGTTAGGAAAGATGACTTCTTCAACTTTCAAGAGAAAATCCTTCTCAATGGAGAATTTGTTAGATTTGGTTCATACAGATCTTTGTGGACCAATAAGAATAAAAAGCATTCAAGGTGATAGATATTTCATGATGCTCACTAATGATTGCTCAAGGATGACGTGGGTCACATTCTTGAAGGATAAGACTGAAGCTTTTGGTAAGCTCGAGGCATTCATGGCCTTAGCTAAGAAAGAGAACGACAAGAAGATAAAATGTCAGAGAACATATCAAGGCACTGAATTTACTTCTGAGGAAATCACTAGGTACTGTGATGAGAAGAACATCAAATGACAACTTTTTGCACTAAGGACACCACGAGAGAATGGTATCATAGAGAGGAACAACTGCTCAGTTGTTGAAGCTGCTAGGACAATGTTGATACAGGGAGGGGTAGTGAAAACATTTTGGAGAGAAGTTGTTAGTACAACTGTCTACACGATGAACTGCATTCTAGTGAAAAGAGGTAAGGACAAGACCACTTATGAATATTAGTATGAAAGATCACCTGATGTTAGCTATTTTAAGATATTTGGAAGAAACTATTTTATTAAGAGAGGTGATTACATTAGTAAATTTGAATCTAAGAGTGATGAAGGCATATTTATTGGCTATTCCACCAAGAGTAAGGCCTACAAATATTTTAAGAACCGGACATAAAGAATTGTTGAGAGTGTTTATGTTTGAGTGGATGAATGTCCTGAAGTTTCTAAGGAAATCAGTTTGGAGAACAAGGATGAAGATCCTTGCATTTTGTTTTTGGAACCAAAAACTATTATATCTGAAACCTGCAAAGCAAATCCTAATGTACTTGTTCAACCAAAATAGATAAATTCAGAAGATGATGATAATGATGAAGTTGAACCTGAAGATAATGATCATTTTATTCCTAGATATATGAGACTGAATCCTAGTCTGAAATAGATTATTGGGGATAAGGATGTTGGAGTACTAACCAGAAGGAGAATAAGACAAGACTCTTGCATGATATCCACCATTGAACCAAGAATTGCTAAGGAGGCATTTGGTGATGATCATTGGGTTAAAGCTATGGAGGAGGAATTGGATCAAATTGAGAAGAAAAATAGTTGGACCCTAGTACCCCAACCGGTAAATAAGAATTTTATAGGTACTAAATGGGTATTCAGGAACAAGTTGAATGAAGATGGTGTTGTAGTTCACAATAAGGCTAGGTTGTTTTGCAAGGGTTATGTACAAGATGAAGTAGAAGATTATGGCAAAACTTTTGCACCAGTAGCAAGACTGGAAGGTGTCCGAACTTTACTTGCATTTGCAGCTCATAAGAAGTTAAAGGTATACCACATGGATGTTAAGTCTGCATTTTTGAATGGGACATTGGAAGAAGAAGTATAAATAGAGAAGCCAGATGGTTATGCTTTGACTAATGAGAAAGACTTGGTGTGCAGATTGCATACAGATTTATATGGATTAAAGCTGGCACCCAGAGCATGGTATGAAAGACTTCATGCACATCTGATGAATATAGGCTATTTGAGAACCAGTGATGATAGTAACATTTATCACAAGTCTAAAGGAGATGAAATACTAGTCAATGAAGTATCTGTTCATGATATCATATTTGGAGATAATGATGTCATGACCAATAGTTTTGTAGATGAAATGAAAAATGAGTTTGAATTGTCTTTAGTAGGGGAAATAAAAAATTTCATAGGATACCAGATACAACAAATGAAGAATGGTATTTTCATTACACAATCTAAGTATGTGACAAAGGTCTTGAAGACATTTGGCATGAGTGACTGTAACCAATTAGGACACCAATGGTTATAGGTCGTAAGTTGTCTAAGGAAGATGCATCTAAGTCTATTGATAAAAAGGAATACAGGTCAATGATTGGGAAATTGCACTATGTTGTTCATAGTAGACTGGATATAGCCCATGTGGTTGGCATAGTTGCTAGATTCTAGAAGAATCTGAAGGAAACACATCTAATAGAAACCAAGATAATTTTTAGATAACTTAAAGGTACTATTGACTATGGATTATGGTATCCATATGGAGGAAAATTTGATTTGAAGGTACACACAAATGCTGATTGGGTAGGAAACGTTGATGACTGGAAAAGAACAATAGGTGGAGAATTCTTTCTTGGAGGAAGACTTGTTTCATGGAGTAGTAAGAAGTAGAGTTGTACTTTATAATCTACTATTGAAGTTGAGTATGTTGTAGCTTATATGAATTGCACACATGCTATTTGGATGAGGCACATTTTGGAAGGTTTTAAGATGAAGAATTTAGAACGTATACATATTTTATGTGATAATACAAGTTCCATAAATATTTCTAAGGATCCTGTTTTGCACACACAAACCAAGCACATTGAATTGAAGTATCATTTCTTGAGGTAAAAAGTGCAGAGAAAAATGCTATTTTAGAGCATGTTTCTACCAAGGAGAATCTTGTAGATATTTTTACCAAACCTCTACCTAAGACTACATTTGAGTATATTAGAAGTCAACTAGGGGTTGTACCCCTTCATGAAGTTAGTTGAGCATGATGTTGATTGCATCAGTCCTTGAACCACTTGACAAATTTTACAGAAGGATTGGTGTAGTAGTGGAAGCTATTCCATAGGGGGAGCTTTAAGTTGAAGATTATTGTATAGTGAAATTTGCATTTACATGATTTACTTTCAATTTGGAATTGTTGTCAAAGGGGGAGAAGTATTATGTGATTATGAGGAGGAAAACTAGTAACAAGATGAAGACATGCAGAGCATGGTGAATACTTGGTAACGTTAACCAAGATTCCTACTAACAATCACAACAACAATCAACAGGAATTGATATTTGTATTGCCATAAATGCCAAAGGGGAAGATTGCATTAATGATATGTTATGTGAACATTGATGTCAATTTACCAGTAATGATATTACTGATATTGATGTTATTATTGATATTGTCTTGTAACCAGTAGGAAGAACATTGTGGAGGACATTGTAAATCAGTATGTAAGTTTGTGAGTTGAACCGGTAACTAGTATAAGAGGTTAAACCCTATCTATGTAATGTAACTGATAAACCCTACTAGATGTTTTTGTTAAACCCTAACCGATTAAAGTTTTTGAATTGGTTATGTTGGTTTATGATCTAATGATGAGCGGTAATGACGATGACATGTGTGATCACTGTATGAAGTTCAAATTGTTTTAGCATATTTTTATCTAGGGAATGATCAAAGTGTTTTGCATCTAATGTAAAGCGTGTGATGAGTTACAGAGTCCGATGAAGTGGTGATCAAGGAGTGGTTGGATTTTCCTTGATTAATGTGTACAGATTGCTATGTAAATCCAACAGTCATACTTGAAATGATTTGTTTATAATCTCTATGAGAAAATTATGTTTTTGTTGTGTTACCGACCTAAGTGATTTGTTATAAGGTCAATGAAGTTGTTTTGTAAAAGATGTTGGTAGAAATCAGTTGAGTGTGGTTCTTGAACACGATAATGAATCTACAACTTGAGGAAAGGCAGATAGAAACTTAAAAAGTATCTAATCAAGCAAGTGTAGTGCTATTCAGATAGATCAAGCAAAACCTTGTTGTTTTCTAACAATTACACCAGAACTAAAATCCTCTAACTGGGTAAGCTCTAACAAGCTTGGTTACTTCTTAAATCCTCTAACAAGGTGATCCTTTAGCTTGGATTCTGAAATATTCTACCGAGGTTACTCCTAACAGGGTACTTTCTTATAACAAGGCATTTGTAGTCAATCCCTTAACTGGTCGATTCTTAATAGGATCAATTCTTAACAAGACTTATGTAAAATCTTTAATAGGCTTGGCTCCTAATAGGGAGAACTCTAGAAGAGTTCATATAGTTATCTTCTGAGTCTCATCTCACCATGGTTTTTCCCATTTGGGTTTCCACATCAAAAAATATTTGTGTCATGTAGTGAATGTTTTTGTGGTTATGATCTAATGATTGATTTGATTAACTACTTAAATATTATGATAAAGCATGATAACCAGAAGCATTGAGAAATGAAGTCTATTGACATATGATAAAGCATTTGGATGTTTAAAAGTTTAATGTTATTTAATGTTAAGTTGCTATAACAGTCAACCAATGTTTTTTATGAGATATTATCTTGAAAGACTTATTTTATTGATAATTTTACTTTGTCTGATTGAGATTGAGTTTGGGAAGTTTGTATTATTTATTCAATTTACTGATTCATCCTCATATCAGTAATCTACCGAATAATTATTCTTTCATCATAGCATCAGTAGGGATAAGGAATTTTAGTTAGCAAGAAAACACATTTTCATTAAATATCAAATTGAAAAGTAGAATGAGGATCAATTCAAGAATATCCTTTTTTTGGAAAGTGAAGCTTTAGGCCAAGTTGGATGAGGTAAATGATCATATCATAAAACATTGTATGAATACCACATCTTTTACTATTTAGTTCAAGCTATAGAAGGACTTTTAGAAAATAATCAGTAGAGGAAAAATTGTTTTGGTAATAGAAATCCAAAGAGTCATGGTTGAAAGAAGGTGATAAAAACATGAAATTATTTCATCTTTCTTCCAAAATAAGCCAACAAGAAAACAAGATCTTCACTATCCAAACTACCTAAAGAGTAATTCTTAAATAAGAGAAGTTAATAGGGGAAGAAGAAATTAATTTTTCCTCAAATTTCTTATCACTATTAGAGTAACATCCTTAATAGAGTGTCATATCAGATCAGCTACTTTGTCATATCCCACATCTAGTCACTCTTAGATGAAGTAGAACATGTATTTTTTGTCATCCCTCATAACAAATATTCAAGTCTAAATGGATTTACGACCATATTCTTTCAAAAAGTTTGGGAATTTATGGGCCAAGGTATTTGGCTTGTTTGGAAAGAATATAGGAGAAATAACCACATTCTCAAAGAACTAAATAATTGTTTTATTGCTCTATTTCCTAAAAAATGGAATCCTTCAACCTTTTTTGATTTCAAACCTATTTCTTTGCATGATTCCATCTATAAATAATTTCCAAGACACTCACTTTGAGATTGGTAAAGATCATAACAAAAATAATAATTGATGAACAAAGGGGTTTTATCCCTAACAAGGAAATAATGGAAGGGGTGGTAATTGCACATAAAACTATCCACTCTATCCAAGAAATGAAAATCTCATCTATGATTATTAAAATTCACATGGGGAAGGATTATGATACATTCAACTAGGATTTTCTATTTGAAGTTTTCGGAAAATATGGTTTTGGATTGAAACAGTGTAGATGGATTAGATCATATATGTCTCATGTTAAATGTTTAGTCCTGGTTAATGGAATCCCGCAAGGATACTTTAACTCCTATACTAGGGTCAAGAAAGGAGACCCTTTATCTCCATTTTTATTCATTCTAATGACATATTTTTTTAGTAGAATAATATTGAATCTCCAATCATAGAGATAATGTTTAAGATTATTATTGTCTACCCTTAGGTAAGAAAATCAATGCTACTAATTTTAGTATTGTTCTCATAAACACCCCTTTGATGGTTATAAGATGAATTTTATCGGTCTTTAATTTCAAACTAGATCATTTTCCTACTTATTATTTCAGTATTCCTTTCTTCTCAAGTGCCAATAAACTAGATTTCTAGAGAAAATTCTTATCACATATTCAAAACAAAGTTGGCCCTTGGAAGGGAAGATTTCTAACTTTCTCTAGCAAGTTGACAATAGTAAAATCATTGCTATCAACAATTCCAAACTACATTGTGTCAACTTTCTAAAACAACTTTCTTCAATTTTGACGAGTATTGAATAGAACATTTGAAAATTAATTTGGCAAGAAAATATGGACAAGTAGAGTAAAGGAAAAATCCCTTTTTTCTCATGGGAGATATTTTGCATTATTCTGATAAATGGGGATACTAGATTTTACAACTTGGAACTAGAAATTCGTCATTAGGTGTAAAACTAGCATAGAATATAAATGATATTAAATCATCCTCTAAATGGGCCTATATAATTCAAACTAAGTATATGGCCACAAAAGATCCAGAGAGAAGTTTCACCATGCCAAAGCCACTAAAGGGCTCTAAGATGTGGAATTTCATATTCATAAGTAGACACCTTATTTTCACCCATCTAACATAGATAATAAATATTGGGAAAAAAAAGGAAATGTTTTGGGAGGATTCTTGGAATAGTTGTCCCCCTCTAGACAAAACTAAAGGTTTTTAGTGAGAAAAGGTATAGTTAAAGCAACATTGGGGTTCATAGGTGAAATAATACTTTTAAATTGGGAATAGATTTCTTCCTAATGCTTAGCTAAAAATCTTAGAAGATTTCAACTACCTAGAGTGTCAAAAAGCTTAGCTAGATCTCATCATTGATAAAAAGAAAGTATTCTTTACAATAAAAAATGACTCTCTCATTTGGGTGTTACTACTTACTAAGATTGTCATTAGTTTTATGTTCAAAGTTATTCTATATACTCTATACAGTTATCTCTACCAAAATATTCAGTCGGTATGCACAGTCCAATCGGTTATAGAAGAAAGTACTCACAGAGCCCAGTATGCATCAAGCTGTCTACCGAGTATCATTCCATGTCTACCGAGCAGAAAAGATGATACACCGAGTTGATATACACCAAGTGAAACATGTTACCAGATTCATTGAACCTGGACATACATATGGAAACGTGTAACAAGATCAAGGAACATAGAACCGTTATCACATTGGAAATTGCACTTAAAGATTATGTATAATTACGATGTCATCTAACCAATGAAATATTTTGCATGGTTATTCATTAAATAAAACATGTTTGTAAGATTGAAGCAATGAATGGATCACCAACATAAGAGATCTATTTATACAACATGGATTGAGATAAAAAAATACACATGTAGTATGAAAGAAAGGAAGATATAGAAATATATGAAGCAAGACATGTGAAAGCACTAAGTATTATGACTGTTAGAGAAACACAGAGGTCATCGAGAAGGATTTCAGAGAACAGTCAAAGAATAGATTAAACAAAAGTGTTTACCGAGTTACTTTATGGGTTACCGAGGTATGTTATAAGCAAGGTAATCTTATTTTGAGCACATAGAATCTGCTATAACATTCCAGATGTAAAGTTGCAGATAGTTGTAAATATTTTATTGAAAATTTTGAAGTTGTAAGAGAAACCTTTAACAGGGTAAAAGACTCTAATCAAGTCTATAAATTTTAAAGCCTCTAACCAGGTGCAACATTTAGATTAAGTGTTATAAAATCCTTTAGCAAGGTGGATCTAATAGATCCTGATACTCCTAACAGGGTAAGCTATCAGAAATAGCTAAACATGTAGCTCTAACCGAGCAACCTTTATTATTGCAGTAGTGAAGCTATGGGTACCATCCCCACCACATTTTTTCTCTCTAACCAAGAGTTTCTGTGTAACCAAAATATATGTGTTATGGAGTGAACCGTGTATGATTGTTATTTATTTGTTTTAACTTTATGTTATGTTACAACAGTTTTTGGTTTATGCATAACAGTAAAGATATTGTTAATAAAAGGATTTGAAGTACTGATTCACCCCTCCCCTCACAGTACATTAGCTTTCCATATTGGGCCTAACAATTGGTATTAGAGCTTCAATCTGGGAAAAGGGTTTAACTACCTAAAGAGAAAGATCTTATCAATGGAAGGCTATAAACAATCTCAGAGGATTGTGTATCTGCAAGAAGAGCTGGATCATGCTAATCAAGTGATTGCAGACATGCAAAGGCAAATGCAAAAATCTCTAAAAGTGAGAAGAAGATTATCTGATGATTTGTAGGACTCTCAAGAGTTAGTTGAACAAATTGAGACATCATCTGATAGCAGTATATCTAAAGAGACTGAAGAAATGATTGGAGCATTGAAAGAAAAGAACAAAGCACTGGCTGATCAAAAAAGTATTGAAAAGAGAACATGAACATTTCAACACACAGATGACTGAAAATCTTGATGCATTGAGGATAGCCAAGGATAAAGTAAGAGATCTAGAAAGAGAGAAACAACAACTTGAAGCCTTAGTATCTGTAAAGAATGATGAAATCATAAGAATGACTGGGATTCAACAAAACCTATCAAATCAACTAGGTTATGCACATCATGAAGCAAATCTGAAAGATGATGAGAATCAAGCATTGAAACTTGAAGTATCAAGGTTGACCAATGAACTTGAAACAGAGAAGAAATCCAAAGAAATGTTGAAGAAGAGTTATGAAGCATCAAATATGTTGGATGAGTAACTAAATACAAGACGACCCAACAAAGATGCAGGACTCGGTTACAAAGGAAAAGACTCTACTGAGAAGGGAATCCATACTACTCAGAGAGGAGAATCATCAAAGCAAGCTGGAATCAAGAAGAACATCAAAAGAAAGAAGCTCATTTGCAACTACTGTGGAAATCAAGGTCATACTGCCAACATGTGCCAAATTAGAAAAGGTAAGGAACCAAATGTCACTAAGTCCAATGGTTATTGTTAAAATTGCAATAAATATGGTCACACATCTAATCAATGTAGGACAAAGTCTGTTAACAATTATCAAAAGGCAAAATTCAAAGGGTTTTGTAAAAACTACAATAGATATGGACATAGTATCGAGAAGTGTTGGTTTAAGAAAAAGAACTATATGTGGTATGCACACTGAGCAAACACTGGAAGCTACCGAACCCACAGATATCTTAACCGACAATATGTTGCAGTACCATGGGATTACAATACAAGGATATGGTGTGAATGTTGTGGAAGATATGGACATATAAGTGCCAACTGCTTTATAAGGTTTGGAATGAACAATCGAAGATCATGGAGAAATCCTGGTATGGGATGTTTTCATTGTCACAAGGTGGGACACTTGGCTGGAGATTGCAGAGATCAACCTAGAAAAGACACTGAGGAAATAAAAGAAAAATTAAAGATGATTTGGAAAAAGAAGGAAATTGTGTCAAATGAAGAAAGCACCTTATCTACCAAGTTAGGTGCTCCTATTCCAAATTAATCAGTAAAGGTGTGAAGGGACTACATTCTCTCAAGGTTAAATCTTAACAGTTCCTACTTTATTATGTACTTAATTCAAAATCTGCATAGTTAACATGTAGTAGTAAGTTTGAAATTCTATCAAAGTCGGTTAATACAGGAAACCTATCAAGTCTGTGAATAGAGGAAGCCTATCAAGTTAGTAAATGAAGGAAGTTTGGTTACTCGGTTAAAGAAAAAAAATGAGGAAAGAAAGTTTAGTGGAACCAAGTGCATTTAATGTTTTTGACCTAACCTGCATGGAGTGCGATAAGGTATATTGTGTACTTAAAGCATTTATGCGGTCATTTTTCACTTACCATGTTTTCGAGAGAGAAGAGCAAAGCAAATGAAAGGTGATCAAACCTCCTACAAAGAAAAATTCAAGGTATTTACATTAATCTCAACTCATTATTAGGCTAGTTTACAGATCTTATCAAGTTATTATTATCTACTAAGTGTGAAGCAGCTGCCATTTGAAAATCCTCAAACCCTAAGGATCTTTTGTTAGTTTTTATCTGAAATCTGCAAATGGCACCTAAGATCCAAGATCCCATTATTGTTAAGAATGTTGAAAAGCCCTCACTAAAATAATATTTAACACCCAAAGTTGCATCTGAACCAGATGACAAAACCACATTTTCACTCATCCTAGATAGAGTGTTATTAGTCGAGGATGTGAGATTCTTCACCAAATGACGTGTTGAAGAACTCGGTCATGTTGAAATCAAAGACACATATGAAGAATTGTGCATCGATGGTAAATTGGATAGAAAGTATGAGCACATTAAGATCAAGGGATTAACTGAAGCCCTAACCTATCCTCGTGTGTTCAAACCCCAGTGGGTCAAGTTTGTTTTGAGCAGAGTTCATGATGACTTCATGTGGCTAGAAGAGCAACCGTTTAAGATTACCAATGAAATCATTCATTTGATCACTGGTTACCCTATTTATGATCATGCCCAAGCTTAGATGATGATATCACAAAAGGAATTGATCACCTTAACTAGAGTAGAATCAGATTGTAGAGGATTGAAATTGAACAATGTCACTGATGCCGAACTAGAATTTGCCATTAGAGTAATAGGTTACTGTTTCTTCCAATCGGCAAGGGAAAACAATGTACCCTATGCAGCAGTAGACTTAGCATACAAAATTGTGAAGAAAGGCATGAAAATTGATCTATGTGAGGTGTCACTGAAAAACCTGTTTGAGAATCTGAACACCATCAGGAAGCCGAAGAAGAACAACTTGGCTAATACACTAAAGTTTGGATCACTACTTGCATACATGTTTTTCTATTTTGAATTTTTTTTTCCATCAGTCGGTAAAGTTGTTTGGGAACTACACTAACCAATCACCCATCAGATCAATAACTTCATCAAGAAGCTAGGTGATAATTTTGATGATATTATGAATGATTACTTCAGTAAGTTTCAAGAGAAAATGTATAACAGGTACCGGATTCCACCTAAGCTAGTGGAGAAATACAAAGATGACATGTTTTGACGTAGACACTGATTACTATTATGTGAATGTTGTGGAACCAAGAACTCAATCTTTGCCACCTATGGGTTATGAGATTGATTTTTGACATCACACAACAAAAAATTGATGCATTTCTCACATTACCGAGGCATGCTACCGAGCTGAGGTACGGAACCCATGAGGAAGTGAAAGAAAAAGTAAAAATGAGCATTGTAGTACCCAAAGCTACAAGAAAGGAAACAAAGATGATAAAGGCATTATCAGAGAAATTCAGAGAAGATTATTCCTTCACACCTGTCAAAGGCACTATAGCCATTACTGAAGAGGAATCTGAAGCCCAAGAGGTAGCTATAACACTGAGCACCGAATTGCCTAAGGGAAAAGTGTTGAAAAGAAAGAAACAAGATACATCAAAGGCCTCACCGACTCCTCTAGCAAAGCATCTACAACTTCACTGAGAAAGAAAACAAAGAGTGTTACTGTTCCCAAGGTAACAAAAACTTACAAGAAATCTACTCAGAGACTCATTTTAGCAAAAGAGTCTAGTGACACCGAATCGGAGGATGCAAGCAAATTTCAAATTGTTAAGAGCAAGAAGGTAAATGTAAATAGTGTTGAAAATTTTTGTACTAATTTGAAGGAATATGGTGGATTTGGAGGATTCAGATATGTTAAGTCTGAATCCAGAAATGATGATGAAAAGAGACAAATAGAAGAAGTTGTCATCTACACACTTCTAAAATTCTGATTGGTCCCATTGGAAGTCTCTAATTCTCTTCCAAAAGAATTATATGCACATATTGATAACAGGTGGCAATATGCCCTAGACTTGGAGAAACATATCAGAGAAAGAAGTCTGGTACATCTCTTTCCTGACATGTCGGTAGTTGAAATAAAAGAACATCTGACAACCTACCACACAAAGTTCCTCGTCAAACAAAAAGCCTTGAAAGTGATGAATGGTCTGTATATTGAAGTGGAAAATGAGACAAAAGAAAAGTGGCAGGAAATCTTTAGAAACAAGGATGTCGGTGAGCAAGCTGAAGTTGAAATAGTTGATGTCACCGAGCAAGATCCTGATGTTATTGAGCAAGACCCTGCTGGCACCATTCGAATAGACGAAGATATCATGGATATAGAGGCACCTGATCAGGAAATGATAGAAGGCAATGCATATGCAAAACTTGTATCTAGAAAATCAGTCTTGGAACAAGTTTAGCCTTATCCACCGGTCAATCAACTTGTCTCAACCGAAGCCCCTCAGGATACAGATCAAGGCATCGAAGGTCACAAGTCTATAGCAAGAGAAGGTACTACTCAAGAATAGACCTCTCAAGCACCTTCTAGCACTGAAAATGTTGCAACTAAGACACCAAAGGACACTACAGAGGTTAAAGAAACTAACCAAAGTGTTGCCTCTACCGAGCAACCTACCGAGGGTCATCAAGCCTCACAAGCCATTGTCTTAGTTCAATCGGTGAAAGGAAAAGAAAAGAAGATGAAAAAGCATAGTTTCAAAGTAGATTTGTCAAAACCAATTGTGTTACCCAATGTAGACATACCAAAGTTAAAGGGGCAAGCACTCATTGATTTCAGTGAACTATGCAAAGCAAAGGCCGAACAGGAAAACAAATCGCCATACAAAAGAAAAATAAAGTACTTCAAAAGGTGAAAGAACTAGATTAACAGATATGCTACCTGAAGCTACAATAACCAAAGATGCAGCCATCCACATTCAACTAGATGAACTCCTAACCAAGATAGAGACATTTGGAGTAGATGCATCCGAATATTTAAGCAAGCTAAAAGACAAGGAGCTCACTACAAAAATGATAGAAGAGGTACAAAAAGCTATAGCTATTGACAAAGTTAAGCTTATCAAATTTATTGCTGAGTTGTCCCCTCAACTCAAGCACATTCTTTATTTATTTCAGAAACTCTGTACATTTTCTTTATTCATTAAAGACATCAAAAATAAAATAGAAGCAATTAAGAAAGAGATCACCGATCTCTCAAATAAGTTGACCATAGAGCCCAATTCAGTTCAAAATTTTGATACAAAGTTACAATAGCTCATGGCTCAACAATTGGACCTAAGAAATGAAGAACACAAGATTAGGATGGACATAATGACACTTTAGACATTATTCCTTCCTCATCTTTCATCTGTCTAAGAAGAGATCAATCGAGCCACATACTTATCTAGTACACAAGAGGGAAGAACTTTAGATGGCTTAATATCATTATTGGCTGATATTCAAGCACAAAATGCTTTAATGGATAGTGTAAAGGATGCCCTCTTTGTTGCTCTCACCGAAGCACGAACAAAGTACAAATCCATTTTTGACCAGTTGCCTACACTGAATGGTAACTAAATTTTGATGTTTGTCAAAAAGGGGAGTGATATAGTATTCAAAGCATCAAAGTATAGTATCAAACAAAAGGAGTGTAGTATATAGGGGGAGTATACCGAGCAGAGTGAGTAGAGTATCCAAGAGCAGTGAACAAAGTAGTGAACAAAACATCACCAAGCATACAAAATCAGAGTTTTGTACAGTATATTGATAAGGGGAGTTTATCTGAATATACTATTTCATTGACTAATGTATATACTGTCAGTTTAGTCAAATTTTGCAAGTATATAGATTTTTGAGTTATAACTTTGAAAGTAGTTTTGTCAAACATCTCAACTAATGTCAAAAGGGGAGATTGTTACTACTTACTAAGATTGCCATTAGTTTTATGTTCAAAGTTATTCTATATACTCTAGTCGGTTATCTCTACCAAAATATTCAGTCAGTATGCATAGTCCAGTCAGTTATAGAAGAAAGTAGTCACAGAGCCCAGTATGCACTGAGCTGTCTACCGAGTATCATTCCATGTCTACCGAGCAGCAAAGATGATACACCGAGTTGATATACATCGAGTGAAATGTGTTACCATATTCATTGAACCTGGACATACATATGGAAACGTGTTACAAGATCAAGGAACATAGAACCGTTATCACATTGGAAATTGCACTTAAAGATTGTGTATGATTATGAGGTCATCTAACCAATGAAATATTTTGCATGGTTATTCATTAAATAAAACATGTTTGTTAGATCGAACCAATGAATGGATCACCGACATTAGAGATCTATTTATACAGCAAGGATTGAGATAAAAAATACATATGCAGTATGACAGAAAGGAAGATATAGAAATATATGAAGCAAGACATGTGAAAGCACTAAGTGTTATGACTGTTACAGAGACACAAAGGTCACCGAGAAGGATTTCAAAGAACAGTCAAAGAATAGAGTAAACAGAAGGGTTTACCGAGTTACTTTATGGGTTACCAAGGTATGCTATAAGCAAGGTAATCTTATTTT
The DNA here is from genome assembly GCF_030272615.1 of Cryptomeria japonica. Lineage (NCBI taxonomy): Eukaryota > Viridiplantae > Streptophyta > Pinopsida > Cupressales > Cupressaceae > Cryptomeria > Cryptomeria japonica. The sequence goes on from NC_081415.1 coordinate 38,273,103, forward strand.
GAGCACATAGAATCTGCTATAACATTCCAGATGTAGAGTTGCAGACAGTTGTAAAGATTTTATTGAAAATTTTGAAGTTGTAAGAGAAACCTTCAATAGGGTAAAAGACTCTAATCAAGTCTATAAATTGTAAAGCCTCTAACCAGGTGCAGCATTTAGATTAAGTGTTGTAAAATCCTTTAGCAAGGTAGATCTAATAGATCTTGATACTCCTAACAGGGTAAGCTATCAAAAATAGCTAAAAATGTAGCTCTAACTAAGCAGCCTTTATTATTGCAGTAGTGAAGTTGTGGGTGCCATCCCCACCATAGTTTTTCTCTCTAACCAAGATTTTCTGCGTAACCAAAATATATGTGTTATGGAGTGAATCATGTATGATTGTTATTTATTTGTTTTAACTTTATGTTATGTTACAGTAGTTTTTGGTTTATGCATAATAGTAAAGATATTATTAATAAAAGGATTTGAAGTACTGATTCACTCCTCCCCTCTCAGTACATTAGCTTTCCATATTGGTCCTAACATTGGGACCTTAGCACATAGGTAAGTATAGAGTAAAACTAGGATATGAATTGTTAATCAACCAAGGTAACTTAGTCTTTAATCCTTCACCATAAAAAAATTATTTGAATTTAGCAAGGCTTTGAAAAGCTATCAATTTTTCCTTGTTAGCATTTAACAATCCTATTGTCACTTTACAAAGTTTAGTTAAAATGGGAATAACCAATCCTTTCAATTGTATCCTATATAGAAAACAAGAAGAAACTATAGATCATGTTTTTCTACTTTGTTATTTTTCTCAACAATGTTGGTTATGGTTGAAAAATAGACTTGACTAGAAAATTGCACTTCCAAATTATTTTATGAGCTCAGTATTTTGGTGGTTTTCTTTGTTTAAAGAATCAATATTAGCTTACATCTAGATTATTAGTCTATATATTCTAATCTTGAACCTAGGTGGGAAAGGAACAAATAGATCTTCCTAGGAGAATTTCTTTTAGTATTAGAAGTCTCAGCTTTAAACTAAAATTCTATATCGGAGGTACTCACGTCAAACATTTATAAATAGGTATTTAATAAAATATTTTCACACTATGAATAAAAATTTCTATCTCAATGGAAATCAAATCATCTTCATAACCTAGAAACATGAATCCCCAACAAGAATATAAGAGAACATAACATGTCTTGGTCACCTCCTACTCTTAGAAGCTTTAAATTAAATATTGATAGTGCAACCTAAGGTAATCATGAACCATCTAAAATAGGGTGTGTGATTAAGGCTATAACATTAAAACTACCTAATGGTACTAGAAATCAAGCTTAAGAAAAGATGCTTCTTACAATATTGACTATGGTAAGCATGTATGACTGTAAGAGCTACTAATTGTACGTGAATTGATGAGCACCATAAATGCTTGTAAAAAAATTAGCTCTCCATGATGGTCCTTGACTATGTTGTATTTTAGGTCCCTCCTGATGCTGGTTGGTTAAAGTTAAATTTTGATGTATCCTCTAAAGGGAACTACATCGGGCAGGAAAGGGTGTTGTTTGTAGATTCTTGGATGGAAAATTTTTGGCGTCTATGTGGCTAATCATGGTATCCAAAGCTATGGAATGGTTGAGATGATGGTATCTTTTAATGAAATCTTCATTTCCAAAAATAAAGCAGAAATTATAATCATCAAAAGTGCTTCCAAGAATTTTATTATGATGTTAAAAAGCCCAGCTAAACCAAGTTGGCAAGTAGCAAAAATAATTGCTAGATGCCAAGGTGTCACTGATACATTGGACCATGTGATATATCTACATATCCTCAAAGAAGGAAATAGGACTACAAATAGGTTAGCCAATCCAGGTCCTTTCTCTGAGGGGGATTAAACTCTCGATAGATCAACACAAATTTCTTGTAGATATTCATGCCATGATTAATGAGGTTAATAAAATATATGAGCCCTAAAGATTCAAAAACAACCTTTTTAATTTGTATGATTTCCATAGCATACATCAATCATTTGATAAAGTGGACTTGTCATTTTAAAGAAAGGGACAACAACATTTATAATATCCCACTTAATTATGTTTTTTATAATCCTAGTTTGTGTAATCCAACCTTGACTATCTGCTCTAGTTTTGTTGTAGTTGTAGACACCCAAAATTGTCCAGTCTAATTAAATAAATATTTTATTTATTTAATTATCTAAGCTTAATTCTTCTATTAATTAAATAAATCTTTATTTATTTAATTAATTCATTTATCCTCTTCTAGCCTTATTTCTCATTTAAATAAATACATTTATTTATTTAAATTATCCTTTTCCTAAATTAAATAAATATCTTATTTATTTAATTGATCCCACTTCTTCTATTAATTATATAAATCTTTATTTATTTAATTAATTCATTAACCTTTTCTACCCATGATACATGTCATTCATCTCTTAATTCATACACTACCTACCCCTTTCATTATTTTATTATTTATTTTACCTACCCTCTAATCATAGCCGACCTCCTTTTACACCTCTCAATCTTATCCCTCCATTTCATATAGTGTCTTCTATATAAGGAGATGCTTCCTTCATTATCAAACCCTAATCAAGGATCCTAATCATTCACCCTAATGAATCATCTTTATGCAATTGACTACACTACGATCCTACTTGCAAACACATTCCGTTCTTTGTTGAGCTCTTGTGCACATAAAATCTGAGAGCAAATATATCAAGCAAGATCAATGGAGATAGGAAGAATGGAGATTCAAAACCCTATTGGACATGTGATGATATAATATTTGTGATTTCGTTTGATTTGCATTGTCTTAGGTAATCTTCATATGTTATGGTGGATCTTTGTTGTTGTTAGGCTAGGGTTTTGTGGTTGAATTCATTTAGCCTTTCAATATCGTTATTATTGTTATCCATTTTCACCATATACATTTTGGCATGCCCAGTGGGACTCTTGTCCCTTTTGTATTTAACATCCTTGTTGCAGATTTTGTATTTTGAAGTTGCAGATCTGACGTTTTCAGTAGCATTTTGATATTCCCGCATCTGCGCACTTTCGGATCGCGTTTTTGTTTTCCTGGCGCGTCTGCGACAGCTGGAATCGCGTCTGTGTCACTAGCAGTATTTTATTTTGTAGGTTCCGAGAAAGCGAGTTTGTGTTATTAAGTCGCGTCTTCGATGTTTTTAGGCGCGTCTGTGTCCAGAAGTTGCATCTGAGTTTTGGAGCCACGTCTGTGTCACACAGAACCATGTCTGTGTCAGCAAGTCATGGCTGTGTTAAGGGTAATCGCGTCTGTGTTTATTGATTTCAAATTTTGAGTTATTGTTTTAGTTTTGGGTTTTTGCATTTAGGGTTTCAGATCTGGTTTATTTTGTGCTAACATTTTCAAATCTAGCTGACGAAATTGGTGCAGTTTGTCTTGAAAGCAAAATCGTTTGGTTGAAGACCCCTATTTTCACAACATCTTTTGGGTTTAAAATCTACCTAACTTGTGTGCTTGCAGGAAGGGGTGATTATTTGAAACAATCCAAACTACTAACGACTCTTTGGTGCAAGTCCTTGGCAAAGATTTTTGGATTTTTTTTGTGTGCCTTGTTTTCATAGACTAGCAAACACTTCAATTGGTGCACTAAAATTGAATCATTGTCTTTTGTGTCTTGAGAAATAGGCTCTTTTTGTTTATTCTTTAGAGGGCCTGTCTTCCCGTGTGGTCATTAGGATTACTCGTGAGAAGAGAACGACCCAAGTGGTAGCAAAAGAAAAGCCATCTTCTTCCAAACCACTATAAACAACTATATTAATGGTAAAAACTATGGATAACGTGTGCTGATTAGTTCATACCGACACTATGTCTCCCCATAAACCCGTTTGATCAAATTTCTTTGATCAGTTGTAGGGCGTAACCCCTACCGGCTAGGAGCCTTCTGTATTTATAGAGCTGAAAGTTCTGCATGTATGGCCACACGAGCGGATGCCCTTACTAGCACCTTTTTGTTTTAGAAGCCAAAATCCTTCTAGTTGTTGAGGCAGGAGGTCAGACCTCTGGTAGTGGCCCACACACATATGGTTCTTAGTAGAGATACAAAGTTCACCACGGGGATTTTTCGTGGGGACTGATGCTTGGCTGACCCAAGAAGTGAGTGCCAAGGGTGGAGCTAGTGAGGTCAAGCATCTAAGTATCTGCTCTGAATAGCGTAGCCTCGAGGGTAAAACCTCATGTGGGATCAACAACTATTGTCTTGGCTAGCCATAAGAATTGCGCTTGACTTATTTTAAACATTCAAACATTCAAGACCAAACAGCAAAACATTGTGTCTTTTGTGTCTTCAAGTGTATGCAAAACAGTTTTACATCAAACAACACACTTTTCTTAGAGTCATTTTGAGTCTAAACACTTGCAAACATTGAGTCCTCATCAACATTGTGTCCTCTTGTCATGAAAAATAGTCAAACGTTCAAATTTGGTCACAATCAACAACTTCACAAATTGGAAAAATTTTACAGTCCAGCAAACAAGAGCAATCAGTTTCAGAATTCTTGAGCTTCCTAGGTTGTTTCTCCAGGTTTTCATCTAGCATTCAACTTGTCTTTGGGTCTCACAAAGTCCATCATTGCTTTACATCTTGCATTAAATTTACATTTGTCTAAACTTGAGTCAAAAGATCACTTGCTTGTCCTCATCATACTTTGTCAACATACTACATACAACAACATTTTGCTAAGTGGTCCCTCATCAAGGTCTATCACCTTTGGGTCTCATTTGGTCTTACTTAGAGTCAAGGTCAACTTACCTCATCAAGAGAAACTATCCTCTCTTTGGAAGTCACACCTACTCTACTACATGCATACTTGGTCTTACACTTTGGACATTGCAAGTACACCTCAGATTCATTTACATTCCATCCAACTCTTGGTCTTCCATACTTTTTCCATTTTTCATCTAGTCGCACACATCTCGATCAATACCTTGTTCATGGTTGAAACCCATCTTCAAAAATCTAGGAGAGAAACTAAAGAGGCTCAAGAGTCCGCAAACATGAGTTCCTATGAGTATGACAATGATGTCTTTTTCAATTCTGATCATACTACATTACCTGACATGGATGCCTATAGAAACATTTCAAATGTTGAGAACATGGACACTACAAACAATAATGATACACACAATGATGATATGGACAACTTTTCAGTACATTCAGCAAATGTGGAAGAATCCATTATGGATCCCCGTTTCAATCGATTGGTTGAGGAAATAATGAGGAGGGATAGACAATACTTCTTACAAATGATGGCACAAAGTGGAGCCAAGATACCTCATGATTTTGACATGTCTCAAATAATGGAAAATCGACCTTTGCAACAACATCACTCCAACATGGACAACTATCATCTTTGTTTCAAAAACCAGAGGTCCCACATACACATGGTCAAACATATGATACGCACCTTTGCAGACCATTATGGAAGTCTTATGCAGAAAGATATGCTCAATCACATGCCAATGCTAAGGATCAACCACCAAAGCAATTGGATATTCAAAGGCATGCTCAAAATTTGGAGACAAGAAAACCCCGTGTCAAATTTGGGGGCAACACATTAGAACATGACATGCCTGTAGAGTATGGTATACATGGACAAAATAGATATTTCATTCCTCAACATGAATCTATACCAAGTGGTCCATATATGCAGCATCACTATAGACCTCCTCCATATGAACATGTGTATGATCAATATCATCCATATATGCAACATGCTTCTCCTCCAGTTGGTGCCTCAAACAGGGGGTATGGTCCAAGAAGTCGATCTCCACCTCAGAGCAATTTGGAGCAACAAATGAGGGACTTACAAAAGAAAATGGAGGACATAAATACACCGAAGCCAACATACACAATGAGAGACATATGTCCTTATCCATTTGACAAGAGAATTCCAATGCCTCCTTTTCCTACACACTTTGTGACGCCTAAATTTGATAAGTATAGAGGAAAAGGGGATCCTAAGGCACACATAAGATAGTTTTTCACAACTTGCATTGAGGTAGTAGCAGAAGAGACATATTTGATGAGATTATTCCCACAAAGCCTAGGTGATCAAGCTATGGAATGGTTCTCCCAACTTCCACCTGGTATTAAGTCATGGGGTGACTTAGCAGAGGCATTTATTCAACATTTCTCCTACAACATAGAGATAGACATATCAGTCACTACTTTGTGCAACACCAAGCAAAAAGAGGGAGAGTCTTTTGCATCATTTTTACAAAGATGGAGGAATCTAGCTAGCAGATGCTCTTGTGAAATTCCACAAAAACAAATGGTAGAGATGTTCACCCAAAATGTTAACAAAGACATTGGCTATGATCTAAGGAAAGCTTGTTTGTCCACCTTTAAGGACGTCATTGAAAAAGGCTTAGTGACAAAAAAGGTCCTAATTGAACAAGGAGTCATTAAGATATTCAAGGAAAACAAAGATGACTTTAAAGGAAAAGAAAAGCCAATATTTTGGAATAAAAACAAGAACACAATCAATGATGGTGTTGTTGATGCCAATACAGTGCGACCCAAATTCATTTTTTTTGGATCAAATTGGGTGAATACTCAAACAACTTCTAAATCACGAAGGAAGTATACTCCATTGGGAGAACCACTTGAGTCAGTTTTCAAGAAGCTAGTGGCAAACAAAGTAATCACAATTCCAGATTTTCCTCCATATGAACCAAAGGTTAAACCAAATTGGTGGAATGATGATGAATATTGTAAATTTCATAAGAGCAAGGGTCATAAGACAGGAAATTGCCATCGATTGAAGAATATCATACTAGATCTCATTGATAGGGGTGACATTGAGATTGAAGGGCACTCATCCAATCAAGAACATGAAATGTTTAAGAAACCATTCCCAAAGCATGACAAGGGAAAAGCTAAAGCCACAGATGATCAAACCAACTATACCAGAGCATCCTATGACTATGATTCAACTATCAATCACATCTCGATGGACAATTGTGTCTCTACCATTATCATCAAGGACAAAACACCTGAGAATTCTACCCAAAGACCCAAGATTGTCCTAAAAGGCATCGGATCTTCTTCCGAACCTACCTTTGAATGTAATGTTACAACCCATCAAGGTAAATTCACTTTGCAAGGTGCTCCAGCTAAAAACACAGCTTCTTCATCAACCAAACCTGAGTATGACTTTGTAGAATAGTTAGGGAAGACACCCGTGCTAATCTCCATCCTTGAGCTCTTACGTATATCCCCCGCACATAAAGCCATTCTTGATAAAATCTTGAGAGACACTGTTGTCCCCACTGATCTGAATGTGGACCAGTTTCAAGCCATGGTGGGATACCTTTCCATACCACACTGCCTTACATTCATAGAAGCCAATGACACCCCTGTAAGTTAGCCACATAATGCACCACTACACATTGAAGCCTTCATACACAAACATCGAATAAAATGAGTCCTAATAGATGGAGGAGTAGGTCTAAACATTTGTACATTGAGCACTATTAAACAATTGGGATATTCCAACAAAGCTGTGAATTCTACAAACAAAATTACCATCAAGGCATATGATGATGAAGAGCATTCATCCAAAGGCACAGTCACCTTACCTCTCAGAGTTGGGCAAGTTACAAAGGATGTGGTTTGTCATGTCCTTGATCTAGATCTTACATACAACATATTGCTAGGACGTCCATGGATTCATGAGATGAGCGCAATCCCATCTACATATCATCGATGTATCAAGTTTCCACACAATGGAGTTGAAGTCACTGTCAAAGCTGACCCAAACCCATTCATATATTGCAACAATCTACAGTCAAGATCAGAAATAACAATCCCAATCAATCAAGAAGTTGTTCCTTCATCAGCATATGTGGATCCAGAATCATTGAAAGCTTCTACATCCAAACAAGCAGAGATCAAAGAAAAGTTCAAGATTAAAGACATGGGATGTGGTGAGTATATCTTTCATGTTGATCAACTCCCACTATCTCCTAAGAAATTCAGTCAACAAGAACAACCTACAAACAATTTGCAAGGAATTGGGTGTGAACCACCTAGTGTTGTGGCTACTAAGTCTGAATGCAAATCTCCTGCAGTGGTGCAAGCACCTCTTGGTATCAATAGTCCAAAGAGTAGTTCTAGCGAAGAATCTATTGAGTGTATCACCAACCCTCTTGATAACTCACATAGCTTTACCATATCATCCACTCATTCCATTTCCACTCCACTTCTAGACTTGGATCAACAAGAATCACAAAAGCCCTTACTTATTAGGGATCAAAAATCAAGATTTGAAAAGAAAAATCTAAAAGTCAATAATAAAGAAAAGTCCTTTAGTCCAAATCAAAATCAAAAGCTATTGGACTCTTCAAAAATGAAGGTCAATGATAAAAATTCTACGAAAGAAAAAGAGAAAGAGATGATCTCCCCTAATATCAAAATAACTAGGGGCAAAAGTTCTTAAATTTTAAGTCAAAAAGCACACTTGTTGATCCTAAGTCTCCATCATGCTATCCTACTTTCACTTCTTTTCACAATCATAAGCCTTCATCACTCATCTACTTGTTCCACACATTCTTTCCCTTCTGGCGATACATCATGGACCTTTAATGGAGCTTCCTCGAAGGAATTTGTTGTTAAGGATGCCCAAACTTCTTTAGGTGACATGCATATGGGCCTACGTAGTCCACACATTAGTAATTCTATCACAGATCCTTTATCAAGGAAGGTAGTCACTCAAGATACACATCATTCAATCAAGGAACAATGCAATTACAATCATAAAGTCAAGCCTCACACATTTGAGGTAGGTGACTTAGTTCTCAGAGAAAATCCTAAAAATCAACAAGACAGAGAGAAGAAAGGAAAATTCGAACCAAATTGGCTTGTACCTTACATCATCACAACAACATATGGATCTGGTGCATATCAACTCTCAACTACAAAAGGTGAATATTTGGAGGATCCTATCAATAGCATGCACCTTCACAGGTTTTACACATAGCTCTTTGGAGTATCGTAATTTAAAAATTCAAAAAAAATCAAAAAATTCAAAAATACAAAAAAAAAATTATAAAACAAAAAAAATCGTTACTTGGTGAAAACCTGGCAAACAGGTGCCTTGTGACACAAAAAAACATTGAAAAATAAAAAAAAGTAAAGAGAAATAATTTCATCCAACGGTGAAAACCACTTCGGTGGCGCCCTCGGCAAGTACCATGGTGAAAACTGGGTCACCAGCATCATGTGTAGAGACATTGCTCCTCCCTCCTTCAAGATTCTCTTTCATCACTTCACTTTGCACACACTGACAACCAATTCATCCATAATAAACTTACCCATTCCCATCATGGCTTGTTATTGATCTACCCAAGATTGGTTCGCCATTCATAATAAACATTCCTTTTCATCCCTTTCCATCCATAATAAATCAGATCCTATCTGTGGCTAAAGAAAATCCTACGTCTAGTGATGGGTGTGGAACTGAGAGCATCACATGTTTCAAGGAGTAGAGTTTCTTCCAACCTTCTTCAGTCTATCTGTGCACAATTCGCAATAAAGCAGCATCTGCATCGCCAATCCACAATAAAGTTCCATCTTCTTTGCAATAAAGTATCAGTTTCATGGATTCAGTCAGTTTCAGATGAGACAGCAACAACAATGGGCTTCAACAAAATCAAATCTTTCAACAGACTTAGACAACATATGGTTCCGTGCTATCTATCATTTTTGTGAAAGTAAACATTGTGACCACAATCAAATAAGACTTATACAAGTGACAAGAGACACTAAACTTGAGGACTACAGTGGATGTTGGTGTCGAGTCTTGGTTTTCTTTTGATTTTATCTTTTGGTGACATGTCTTTTAGCTTTTTCAGGATGTCTCTGACTAGAGATTCTATCTCCAGGATGTCTTTGACTAGAAAGGCAAGGATGGGGTATCATCACCTATTTGTATTTGTTGTTTGTGGATTGTCTCTTAGTAATGCTATGACTTGTCCAAGGATATGAGGGCACTGTGAGTCTAGTGTGAACTGGGGCATTCCTTTTTTGTGACTGTCTTATCTCCATGCAAACAAGTACAATGACTTTCTGGGTTGAACATATGCCTCAATTGTCATAACCTACTTGCCATAATAAAGCTCAATGATGATAACGCACAAGAAGCTCTTTTCACTTTCATATCTTCTATCTTCCATCCCCCTTTCTTGATTGACTTCCATCATCCTTCTTGAGTCCATGTAGCATGCTATCACATGACTGAGTATAATGACATGCCAAAAATATTTGCATTTCATGTAGTTGCACCTGCATTATCACATGTTAGCATTTCCTACATACATATAGGTATCACAATTGCATCACATCCTGCACACAACACATATTAGAACATTTTACATTCTCATCATGTAAATAGTCATTTGCATTATCATATTCATCTGCATTTCATACATTCACATTTGCATTGGCATACACATATAAAACATAAAAGAACAAAAAAAATATTGCATTGCATCATATACATATTTGCATCCATATCATAAGCATCACATAAGAACATTTCATCACATAGGTACACATTCATATAGCTGCCGTAAAGATGAATCATCTCATATATATATATATATATATATATATATATATATATATATAAAGTGTCATGATATAATAATGTCAAAATCATATGGCTACAATCACCTACAGGTGTCTACATCATCATACAAAAATGGTACAATACTGATACATAGGGAGCCCTCTACGGCTATGATGAATTCCCTCCCTCAGAGCCAGTTGGCCTTGACGGAGTCTAAGCCCTAGAAGGACCCACCCCAAGATCATCTCTCCTAGCCCCTATGTCCTCTGCAGCCACCCCTCATGTCACTCTATCCGGACACAGGAACCCACTGATCACTTCTCCTACCACTGCTGGCAGCGCTAGCCCTATAGCTGTCATAGTGTCCCAAGCCACATGTCCAGCCCTCATCTCTAATCCCAGATCCTGGAACACTCATCTAAGGGCATCCCTATCTCCGTCTCGATCATATGGAATTAGCTCCCCATTGATCGGTATCCACAGAATCCTGTATACATCCTCTAAGGCGACTGTCATCTCACCCATCGACAAATGAAACGTACATGTCTCAGAGTGCCATTTCTCAGCCAGTGCAGTCAACAACCCCATGTTCACCCGAAACTCAGGCACATACAAAATGTGGCGTAAGCCCATAGCATCAACCGCTACTCTCTCCTCAACTGTCGGCTTTTCTCGTAAACTCTGAGTCGATGGGAATCTCTCTCATGACTTCAACATAGGTAGGTACTCCTGCAGTCAAGAAAATCAATCATCTCAGTCCTAGTGACACTCACTGTTTATCACAAAGTGTTGCTTCTATCCTAGTAGTACTCCCTGTTCATCACAAAGTGCTACGTGTGTGACACTCACTGTTCATCACAAAGTGTTACTCACATTTGCACTCCCTATTCATCACAAAGTGCTGCTTACATTAGTACTCCCTGTTCATCACAAAGTACTCTATCTTGGTACTCACTGTTCATCACAAAGTGCCTAGATCTATCCTAGTTTTCCCTAGAGGACCTGCTTGAGTGTATCCTCTCAGCAACTTATCCAATCGACAGCGTATGTTCATCACAGAACTGTCGATTTGACCTAGAAGACAAAAATTCACATTTTTTAAACATAAACACACTTTCCTAACATAAATGCGCTTGAAGACTGCACAGACGTGCCTAAAAAACACAAACGCACCTGACAAACACAGATGTGCCTATGCTCTGCATAGATGCGCCTAGGTGACATAGACATGCCTTCTTGGCACAGACGTGCCTAAACATCATAAACGCGACCGCATTTGACACAGACGTGGTTTCAAGCATAGACGCGCCTGGCACAAACACAAATGCGCCTCGCGAGCACAGACGCGCCTGGCATCAACATAGACACGCCTAGATGTTTTTGGACATTTTTTGGACCCTAGTCTAAGCACATTTATTACCCTATCTACCATGCATTAATGACAATAATAAATGCATCAAAGTACGAGGAGGATTGGTGGTACTTACCGGCTCTCCTGCCTCTGTCGGCCTCTGAAATCGGCGAATGCAGTCGAATCTATGAATGAAGGCCATCGCTGCTAACTGCTACAGCTCTATTTCTCTCTACACTCTGCTCTCATGGATGTGTAGATGACAATGAGGATGTATCTCCCCCATGGTCTATCTTATAAACTACCCTAGCCCTAGCCCTCATCTCCCGAGTTAGTTTTCAAATTATCCCATGACTTTGTCACTTTATCCAGTCAGTCCATTCTATCCCGTCTTTCTTATCGAGAGATTGTCTGCAATCTTTTCAAACAATTTTTCATCCAATCTCTCGAGGGGGCATATCATTCCCATCTTGGGGCAACTTTGTATCAGTTCATCTTATCTTCTTTGAAACAACGCGACAAACCGCATTGTCTCAAAGAGGGGCAAAATGTAGACACCCAAAATTGTCCAGTCTAATTAAATAAATATTTTATTTATTTAATTATCTAAGCTTAATTCTTCTATTAATTAAATAAATCTTTATTTATTTAATTAATTCATTTATCCTCTTCTAGCCTTATTTCTCATTTAAATAAATACATTTATTTATTTAAATTATCCTTTTACTAAATTAAATAAATATCTTTTTTTATTTAATTGATCCCACTTCTTCTATTAATTATATAAATCTTTATTTATTTAATTAATTCATTAACCTTTTCTACCCATGACACATGTCATTCATCTCTTAATTCATACACTACCTACCCCTTTCATTATTTTATTATTTATTTTACCTACCCTCTAATCATAGCCGACCTCCTTTTACACCTCTCAATCTTATCCCTCCATTTCATATAGTGTCTTCTATATAAGGAGATGCTTCCTTCATTATCAAACCCTAATCAAGGATCCTAATCATTCACCCTAATGAATCATCTTTATGCAATTGACTACACTACAATCCTACTTGCAACCACATTCCGTTCTTTGTTGAGCTCTTGTGCACATAAAATCTGAGAGCAAATATATCAAGAAAGATCAATGGAGATAGGAAGAATGGAGATTCAAAACCCTATTGGACATGTGACGGTATAATCTTTGTGATTTCGTTTGATTTGCATTGTCTTAGGTAATCTTCATATGTTATGGTGGATCTTTGTTGTTGTTAGGCTAGGGTTTTGTGGTTGAATTCATTTAGCCTTTCAATATCATTATTATTGTTATCCATTTTCACCATTCAATGAAATATAAATTTCTATAAACTAAGGCATCATTCTTCATTAAAAAATATAATTTAGGCATCTCGCTATCATTCTATCTAAATTGTCCTTGCTTTCATTCATATTTGTTCACTTTACAATTTGATAGTGACATATCCATACTGGAAAAGATAGAATAATCAATGAGGCTTCATCAAAAGAAAATGGTAGTTATGGTTTGATCTATTTTCAATTACACTTTATTTTGATGGTATCATTAGTTAGACTATGTTAATTTTCATGATTTGCTTTTGATCATATTTACCTTTGATCACAATTTCCTAGATAACATTCTAGTGAACCCGATGTGAACTCATGTCAAAATATGATGATCTTGTGAGTTTTTGTTTGCATGGAGGTGTCAACGGGCTGATTTTTCATCTTTCTTACATCCAAAAGCCAGACCTATGCAATTGAGCCCCATACCTGCATAATTGCAACCCAAAACTATGCATTTGGAGTTAATTACTACACAGTTGAGCCTATTTCCTATGTAGTTGATCCCATTTGCTGCACAATTGATCATATTGCTTGATTTTTATTTCAATGTTTATTTGCATGCAGGGATTTTTATGATTGGATTTCTTACATTCAAGTTAAATTCATAATTTGGTGTTTTAGATGTAGGGTTTTTTATTTAATATTCATGATTGATGATCAAATTTCTTAACTAGATTGGTTAAAATAGAATTACAAATGCTCACATAGTCTAATTACAAGGTCTCAATGAACTATAACCTTCACATAGTCTAAATAGGGGATCAATCAACAACAATATTTCACTTTAGTTTTAATTTAAATGATCATTTTTACATTTTAAGCTAATCTATTTATGTGTTGCATAGCTATAACATGATTCTATGAATTTGGAGCCTTGTCCTGCCAAGTTGAATCCCTAAGCTATGCAATTGAAGCCCTAAGTTGCATAATTGAATCTCTAACCTACATAGTTGAGCCTCTCTATTTCACAATTAACTAGTAAAAGTTAATTTTTATTTTGTCTTATCAATCAATTTTGAAAGTTTTTGATTTTGTTTAGCATAGAGATTTTTAGGTTACTAACTATTTGTATATAACCTTAGCAATCTTGAGATGTGTTACCCTCCTCATTTTCCTGAGGAATTTTGTACTCATGTTATTAAAAATAAGGAGTGTTTTATTTAGTCTCAGCTTGTGTACATCTTGGTTTTTGTCTTGTTGAATTTTTCCTTGTACTAAATCTCTTAATTGAACCTCATCTAAGTTCAAGCTTCAAGTTCAAATGGAGTATGTTGTATCATGGCTTTGTCTTTAAAAAGAGTTAAAGGTCTTTGAAACAATTGTCATTAAACTTGAACTATTGAACCTTTTCAAAAAGTTCAAGGTTCACGGTTCAAAGTTGTGAAAGTTAAGCTGGGTTTGAGTCTTGTTCTTGTAACTTGAAAGCTGTGGCATTTTGGTGTCTTTGTCTTGGTTTGTCCTTTTTTTTTGTTCTTTTAAACTTGAACATTTGAACCACTTCTAAGAGGGATCAAAGTTCTAAGTTAAAGGGTTGTTATCTTTAGACATAAAAGTGGCGAAACGTCAACATGGAGAAAACATTTTGAATTTAAAAGGTGAACATCGAGGGAATGAGTCACGAAGAAGAGTCGTACTTGAGAATAATAATTTTAGAGAAGGATGTGGAGGGAAAAGAATTGTAATTAATTAATTATTAGAGTTAAGTCTTTTGGGAGTGATTTAGCATGGATAAGTATGTAGTTACAAATCATAGCAAATTGTGTGACCAATTTTTTAAGCTTGTTCTCAAGATTTTCTTTATTTTTAAAAACAAAATACTTGCCTTCTTCATTTGTCTGATTTGGTAAGTAAAGGATTTGCACAAACAATATTTTTTGTTATTGACTCTTTGGATTTTGAGCTCTACATGAAAGGAAATTTCAAAATCTTCCTCTCATTCTCGTGATTTATTAAATTGGCAGCTTTGTTTGGTAGTTCGGTTGGTTCATTTGGTCTCCCCTATTTTACTTTTTCTTCTTGTAAATCCAAAATAACACCCAAATTACCCAAGATAGACCAAAGGTCCTAGTTAGTTTGTACCTTTCTTGAGTTAGGGGATACTTTTTTGTCATCCATAGCTCTAGACAAATTTCATCAAAGGACATGAAATCCCACTAGTTCTCCCTTAATGTAAAATATTATAGATAATGGATTAGTAGAAATGACATCTTTCCCTCTAGAAGTATCATGTCCTGAGTTGGTTCTAGAATGCATGAATAGATATGATCCTACTCAAAGATGTATGAAAGGTGCAGATGGTGAGGTTCTGATTAGGGTTAGTCTGGAGGCTGTTGCTACCATGATAAAATACCCAAGAAAGAGAAATATTAGGATTTGATGATGGGTAAGTCATAGGGACTTTTCTCTGAAAATAAATCATTCTACAGGTATGTCATTTCTAGAAACTGGCTGTTAAAATTTCAAAGGGGACATTCCCGACTGCTAAGTCCATTAACCCAAGAACATCTAATCAAATAAGTAAGGGATATAGTCATTATATTACATAGAGTGAGGGGGAACCAAATTTCCTTTTATTAGGAAGATTGGATGCACTTTTTCATTCAGCTCATCTTGGGTGAGATAAGATATATTAATTGGGCAGAATTTATAGTAGATAGGCTACATGAGGGTTTGAGTTTCTTTGGTAATAAAAACTTATATATGTCATCATATCTCTTGTATTGCTTGGCATGTATTAGGCAGTGGCCTGGTTTGTATCATGAAGCATGGGTTGATAATATAAAAATATTTGAATATCACCCACATTTACAACAACAAAGGTCTTGTGAAAACTATTGTAAATTACACGACATATTTATAGGCAGAATGGTGTACGAAGTGAAGGAAAACATTCATAAAATGTTGTCAGATGAAGCCAAGTA
Organism: Cryptomeria japonica; assembly: GCF_030272615.1. Lineage (NCBI taxonomy): Eukaryota > Viridiplantae > Streptophyta > Pinopsida > Cupressales > Cupressaceae > Cryptomeria > Cryptomeria japonica. The sequence goes on from NC_081415.1 coordinate 38,289,357, forward strand.
GTTGATAGGTACTTATCAAAGCTTCTTCATACAATTTCCCAAGTTTACTTACCTAAGGGTAGGGGTATTTGAAGGAGAACTGTACAAGTTTCCTAGATATGCATTTGATAGGCAAATTTTTAATGGAGATATGCAAGCACTTGGAATATATTGATATAAAGTAGAGAGATAGACATTAGTCAGGTGTCTCATTTCCTATTGAATTAACTTATGGTCCACGAGATAATTTTGATGCCAAGGGATTTGTCTCCACCCATGTGGCATTGAGAAAGGATTTTATCCATATGCCAAATATAGACGATTTTTGGGCTTACTATTGTGATGAGTTTGAAGTTAGGAAGAGGACACATCAAAGGTTCACCCTATAGAAAGTCATGGCCTTTGAGTTGGAAATGAATATGTCTAATGTCAAAGATGGTGAGAGTGAATTGATGGATCCTCAAAGATGATGATAGGTAGAAAGGGGTCATTCCAGAAGTGGATTGGGAAAAAAGATGAAGAAGAGTAGATTTCAAAAAAGAACATTCCCAGTTATCATAAGAACAAAGAGATGCATACGAGAATGAAGAATTGGAAAGGCCTCTAGGAAATGTTCAACCTCATCCTTTGAACTCCCATTGGCTAACTCCCATGTTACATATTATTTTGTAGGATCATCTAGAACACAGACAAATGTTAATTAGAGTGCTAGGCTAGTGTAATGAATAATGCTGAATAGTAATTACTCAACAAATACTAAGAGGGGGAGGTGAATCAGTATAGACAAAAACTTCCTTAAACCGCTTCGACTACAAAGACTGAACTAACTGGTAAACAATAATACCAATCTAAAATAGGGTACTACTAGTAAAACACAGTATGACTGTGAAAGACATAAACCAGTAACACTTAGATCTTCACCACACCTAATATCTCCTTACCACTTCACCCATATGCATAAACAAGTAATACATCATAAATATAAAGACCACTGGATAAGCATGCATTACCATTTAACAAAAAATACTAATCATCAAGTGAAAAATCATCACACATGACACACTGATTTTCACGTCAAAACCCAACTAGGAAAAATCACGGTGGGGATGAATACCCACAAGTTGTTCTTTGAACTCTTCTAAAGTCCACTCTGTTAAGATCCTAATCTGTTTAAGGATTTTACAATAGGTTCTACTAGGAACCGATCTTGTTAGGGATCACTCGATTAAGGGATGGCTAAATACCTGGTTAAAGGTTACAACCCTGTTAGAGGTTAGCTCGCAAGAGGATTTGAAAAAATCATTGATTTGAGTCACCCTGTTAAAGGATTTAAAAGAAGCTTGTTAAAGCTACCTAATTAAGGGACTTTCAAACTGCTGAAATGGTTAGAAGTCAACAAGTAAAACACTGATCTAATAATTTCATTAAATGCCAAGGCAGATCCACTTTAGTTCCTTTACTTCTGCAATCACACTCTTTAGGTATCAACTCACTTCTCCCGTCTCGCAAGAAACAAGTATCTCTTCACTTGGATACACACATAACATTTGTCAACACCTTCACAATGCAAATCATCATTGAGCTTATAGGAAATAGATAGGTCGGTAGCATAAACCCTAAACCCTAACCATTTAGGTTATCAATATAGTCAGTCCAATCCTCATTGTTCAATCATATTGGATAGAATGAAATAGTCTTGAACAGATCTCAAGATGTTCTCCATCATTCGTTCTTTGTCACTTCTAGAAGCTGATAACCCATCACGCGCTCTTCACCATTTACTGAGACTTCACACATTCCCAAGGTAGATAGGATCAATCTTCTTCATGCAAGATCCTCAAAGAAAAGCTTCACACATACAAGGATGGTATGGCAACATGATCTGATCTCCATTTCAATGCTAACCCATCACAGGATGTCGTTGGTCGAATCACATAGACTTGAAATGCATCAACTAGAAACCCTAAAGCTGAGACTACCAACCAGTAGTCATACCAAATGAAATCTCGATACAAACTTTGCATAGACCGGTTCTAATTCCAACATACCCCCTCACTTTTTCACATATACCAGTTCACAACATCATACCGGTCCTCTTGCCAATTTGCTTACTTCAATGTACTAGTTCACAACATCATACTTTAGCATATTGACATCAATGACAACATACAACATCATCATGTCATCCAACTCTGTACATATGCCAACAATCTCCCCCTTTGGCATTGATGGTAACATACAAAGATATCTCTCTTCTTCACATCTTCTCCCCAATCTCTTCCATATTATGTCTTCAAAACTGTAGATATATTCTCTATTTCACATCTTCTCCCCCTTTGACAACAATGCCAAAGTGGAGGCACGGACACCCATGTTCCACTATGCTGCTCCCCCTGAGGAGTATTATCTTTCAACACATCAATCCTGAAAAGATTTGACAATGTAGTACCTGACTGATGTGGAGCACATACCTTTAGTTCACCTCTTGAAGGGGTAGTACCCCTAATTAACCTCTTAAATAGGTAAATGTAGCCTTCGGTAGAGGCTTGGTGAATATATCTGCTAACTGCTCCTTACTGGAAACATGTTCCAATACAACCTCTTTGTTCTAAACTTTCTCCCTCAAGAAATGATATTTGAGCTCGAAGTACTTGGTTCTAGTATGCAATACTGGATTCTTGGAAATATTAATTGCACTTGTATTGTCATAAAATATGCTCACCGGTTTAGATACAGGGACTTTGAAACCGCTTAATACATCCTTCATCCAAATTGTCTGAGTACAGTTCATAATTGTTGCTACATATTCTGCTTCTATTGTGGACTGAGAGACACAACTCTTGTTCTTACTCATCCATGAGACTATTCTAACACCAAGAAAGAATGCACCATCGGTTGTGGTCTTTCGTTCGTCCACATTACTAGCCCAATTGGCATCTGTAAACACTTTGAGATTAAAATCATTACTGTATGAATACCACAATCCATAGTCAATAGTTCCCTTTAGATATCTAAGAATCCACTTGACTTCTACCATGTGGGATTCTCTTGGACTTTTCTGGAAATGTGTAGCAATTCCCACTGCATGTGCAATATCTGGTCTGTTGTGTACTACATAGTGAAACTTACCAATCATTGATCAATATTCCTTCTCATTCACCAATGTTGAGTCATCTTCTTTTGACAATTTACAACTGGTCACCATCGGTGTACCAACCGGTTTGTTGTCTTCCATGCCAAAGGTCTTCAACACCTCTTTGACATACTTGGACCGAGTGATAAAGATACCATCTTTCATTTGTTGAATTTGTAGTCTGATGAAGAAATTAATCTCTCTGATATGTGACATCTCAAATTCCTTCTTCATCTCATCTGCAAATGCATGGCTCATCTTGTCAACTCCACCAAAAATTATGTCATCAGCAAATACTTCACAGATCAGAATCTGATCTCCTTCTAACTTCGGATAGATATTGCTATCTTCACTTATTCTTTCAAATCCAATCTTCACAAGATGGGACTATAAATGTTCATACCATGGTCTAGGTGCTTGCTTTAATCCATACAAGGCTTTATGTATCCTGCACACCATATCACTATCTTTTGATAGGGCAAACCCATTTGGTTGCTCTATATATACTTCCCCTTTGAGTATTCCATTCAGGAATGCATATTTTATATCAATCTGATACACTTTGAATCCCTTGAGGGTTGTATATGCAAGAATCATTCAAACTCCTTCCAATCTAGCTATTGGAGCAAAGGTTTCTCCATAGTCTTCTCCTTCTTCTTGAGCATATCCCTTGCACACCAGTCTCGCTTTTCTTCTTACCACTATGCCATCTTCATTCATCTTGTTTCTGAAAACCCATTTGGTGCCAATAACATTTTTATGCTCAGGTCTAGGTACCAAAGACTATGTACCATTCTTTTCTATCTAGTCAAATTCCTCTTCCATAGCCTTGATCCAGTCTTCATCTTTATGTGCCTCTTTAAATGTTTTAGGCTCAAATTCAGAGATCATGCAAGAGTTTTCTATGACCTTTCTTCTTGTAAGAACTCCTGCATCCTATTGGGACTAATTAAAATTGACTCAAGTTTATAGGCCCATTCCAAACATTTGCCTAGCATTTCCGAATGATTAAAATAAGTCAGTTTGAATGGCCAGTTGATTTTCAGAGGGTAAGGCTCAGGATTCATGTCCCACACATTTCATTTGGCCTATTCAATGATGTGCAACTTTCAGAATTCAATTTGGATAAGTTTATGAGGTACCCAGTTTGAGGGGTGAGCTGGAAGTGCATTTTAGGCACAAATGCATATTTTATTGAGTAGCCTACTTTGAGCGATTACATCTTTTTCCCTATTGATTTTCATGGAGAAATTCAAAATGGATTCAATTGTATGCATAAATGTGAGTCAGCTTGCAAAATTTCAAGTCCTAATGAATCCGTTTGCTCAGTTTTCAAAGCTCAATCCGTTTGTAGTTTGTGATGTTTGCACAAGTGTAAAAATGTCCCGGTGAGCGTCATGTCAGAATGTTTCTTCCAGGCTAATGTTGGTATAAACGGTGAGCTACATTTCAAATTTCAAGCTTTTATCAATCCGTTTGACCGGTTTTCAAAAGGACTCATTTTGCCATCAAATTCAGTTATCTGCACTTCCAATGTTAGATCAGTTAATGTAGCCGTATTGGTGAGCGCGCCGTTTGCATCCTGTCAGTCGGGTGATCGAACTAAGAATTCAAAGATTTAATATGTACTTAAAGGTACCTGTGTTCCGAATTTGAGATCCTACGGAGGTCGTTTGATATTTTTGAGAAAGGCATCATGTGTTGCCACAACATTGACTTCATCAGGTCCGCAGTGTCGACAAAGCCAGTTGGCCATTTTCGGAAATTAATATTTCTTCACTCGGGACTCGTCTTGAGAAACCATTTGGTAGAAGTCATCTTTGTATATCAGAGTTGTGTAGGAGAAAAAGTGACACTAAGCAAACATGCCCTAATCTCACTTTCAACCACACACTTGTGGAATACGAAAGAGCCTAGAGGTATCACACAATTGGCTACTTCTTTTTGTGGAAGAGAGAGCCACGGGCTACCTATTAGGATTTCTATTCCTTTGTTGTAATTGAAAGATAAAATGATGCAAGTTCAATCCCTAACCCCAAAGTGCAAGTATGAACTAATAACAAGATTGCAGAATTGAACTTAAATAATGGAAAACTGTAAACACAAGGACAAGACAAGAATGCAAATGCATACCCGAAGTCAAAATCTGATTGAAAATGTTCGGGACGGGGGCACGGGCGCCACCGTCTTGATTCTACCCCTGAAACTGCTCTGGAAACTGTTGTTTTGCACTTTGGAAAAAGCTGTCAAAAATGCTGAAAATGTTGTCTGTCAGGAGGACCAGGGCGGCCAGCACCCCTATCCCAAGGACCAAGGCGCTCCACGCCCCTATCCTGGTCTTTTGCTCTGAAACTTGGTGTGTTGTTTGGTCTCCGTCTGCTTCTTCCGGATCTATAACTTGTGGCGTCGTCTGAGTCCCGAAACCTGCACTTATATCTGAAAAGGTGTTTGGGCGGCTATATAGGGTTTTGCCTTAGTCAAACCCCCGCTTCAGTGATTTCCACCTGCACGAATAGCCAATTTGTATTGTAAAATGTATTGTGTGTGCAGACCTAGTGTGTGTGCAAGGTCCTAAAATGCAAGAAAGCAAACTAGAGCAACCTAGAATGTAAACCCTAATTGCTTGTAAATGATAATGTGAATGCTCTAAATCAAGATGCAAAGTGATCTAAAGCATGAATAAAGGATATATTGAAGCTTATGCAAAGACATGAAAACAACATGAAATCATACCCAACCCTCAAGGGAGGAGTACAAGCCAATCTTCAGTCGGTAATCTTCTATTGTTCTTCAATGTCTTCAAAGCCCTAAATGGATGAATGAAATTGATAAATGCTTGATAGAAGGATGTTGAATGTTGTTGAAGTCCTCAAAGATCTGCTCTTTTGCTGCATATGAGGTTCCTGAAAATGAAAATCGGATCCTTTCAAATGAAGAAAGAGAGCTCTTATATATGAAACCCTAGGTCTTAATTTCAACTTTTGGCCGACCTAGAGATTGAATCTCCCGCCAATTTCGTGGGGTTAAGCTTTATTTTATGATTGGATCGCGCTCCTAAAATTTTGGGAAAAATGTCTGGGACCATGTTGCACTCCGGGCGCCATGGTCCCGACAACTTTTCACCAAATTTTCAGGACTGTCGGATATGATGATTTTAGAGAGAATCCCAAAGTTACAGGTGATTTCGAGATGTTTTGACCCCCGAAATCAAGCCCCCAAGTTCAAAATAGGACCTAATTAGGGTTTTTGATTAAATGATGTATAGGAGGAATAAAATGAAAAGGGCACACTTTAATGAAAGGGCCCAACTTTATGATATGGGAGATGATAAAATAGAACCTTAGACCTAATTAATTTAATTAATTAAGTGCTAAAGGGGAAATGTAATGCAAAATGCAAAATGCTCCAAGGCGGGTGCTAAACTAGGTGTGAAATTGTACCACCCTAGCAAGTGTGTACAATTTACGATGCTACATTTAGCCCCCACTTTAGTGGTCATATGAACACTACGTGCATATGCAAGCTAAAGTACAAAAAAGTAAACATTATTTGAAAAAGGATATATCCATAAGTCTGTCGAACGAAGCCCCCAGCGGTATCTACAGTACACAGTTAGGAACCGCACCCTACAAAACACACGTTAGATCACAAAATCACCTAATGCTTACTAAGGAAGGTGATGAAAATTCGAGGGTAGCTATATGCCCCCCCCTGTTTTGGCTTGCTAATTTTAGTGAGTTGAAACAGGGTATCATGTTTACCACTTCGAATTGTTAAAGAATATTGATGACAAGTGCTCACAAGAAGATTTGATATGAGATCAAAAACTAATGGAGAATCATTTGGTAAGAAAGAGGACTACATCTCAATTCCAACACAACAAAGAGTATGAGGATTTGAGAGTTCTCTAACACAAGATGAAGGATGTAAACATGGACTTCTCGCCCCTAGATCTTGTCTAGGTGATCCATGGGAAAAAGGACATGGAAAACTAGCCCCCAGAGTCTGTCTAGGTGATCCATGTAAGGGAGGAGAGTGAGAAAGTCTAGCCTTATGCCGCTAGTTCCACTCAACCTCGTGCATGTGTGTGTAAGTGAGGTTAGAAGCATCTCATAGGAGTCTATGCCCGAGTATGCTACAACCTGTATATGTATAGTACAAAAGCGTGACATCTCGCTCTAAGAGTCTGTGCTCTGGTTCCGAGAATAATCACCTTGCATAAAAGAAAAATGGACACCTCTCGCTCTAAGAGTCTGTGCTCTGGTTCCGAGAATGACCCATTGCTCAAAAAGTGTAATGTTTATGTCATAAGCAAAGTAGAACAAGGATACCTACAAAAGAAGATACCCCAAAAATGCAACAATGTCATAGATCCAAGCAAGAGAGTTTTGCACTCTTTAAGCAAGGATAAGATAGTTGAAAAATGGATATCTTGTAGTATGTGTAAAGGAGATCCTTAGAGAAGAAGAGATCTTTGTACAAAAAGACACCTATTCCCGAGAGGACAAATATAACATCTTCTAGAATAAGACAAAGAAGAGAATAAGAATGCAATACTTCCTTCTTTTGCGAGGTGAAAGTGATTCTTAATGAAGGATGACGCTCTTTTTAACCCAATTGGGAGAGTGAATTCATTATGGATGTATTTTACCAAGTGCAAAAGAGGTTGTAGTCAAGGACTTACACCTCTTGTAACAAATGCATACAAGGAATAACATCAAGTAATAAATTTCACACCATCCACGAAATAGGAAAAAGTGGATCCTTAGATAAAAATAAGGAAAGATCATTGCCTCAATGAGGACTTACACAATCTTCTAGGAAGAGATTTGGACATAAGAAAAAGAAGAGATGTATAAAATCACTCTTGTCCCCATAGGAACAAGAGATAACATAGAAAATTAGGCTATTATGTTGCTTCAAAAATATGATTGCACTTGAAATTGTACCATCACGAATGACAATGAGCCCCCAGTAAATGAGCTACCAATGTCACATAATGATGAGCAACATAATAGCCATTAATGTTATTTAAAGACATGATGGATTGAATGAGGTATTTGAATATGACATGCTAAATGCTTAACTATAAGTGAGATCAAAAACATGTGTAAAATGATAAAAATTGAACAAGAAAAGTCATAAGAAATCTTAGGAGAGGGATGAGTGTAATTTATTAGAGCCTTATCCTTGGAGGAAAGGACTTTATGATGAATAGGAAATAAAGATTCATAAGTGGATTTAGAAATTTGAGAGGATTCATAAAGAGATTTGTTCATTGCCAAGATTTTCTTATGAGGGGAATGAGAGTTGATAGAAGTAGAAGATGATTTAGTTGAAGTGAGATCATCATCACTACTAAATATAGCATTCACATTGAGAGATGGTCTTTTAGATGCTTTGGTACGTTTGCAGGGATTATAGCCGAGTCCAAAGGCATAATTGTGAAAATTAGTCTCTAGAGGAACTTTTATCCCTTGTTCATGAGCACCACAACCATTTCCATGATACCCATGCTTAGCAAAAATGCGAAAACCACGACTATAATGATCAGCCATTTCAGGAAGAGAGGGTGGTTTTTCATAAGACAAAGAATCAAACTCTTCATAATTAGAGGTGTGAGGAGAAGAAGTTTGAGAGGTGGCCACAAAATTATTGCTCATAGGTTCAGGTAAGACTGATTGATCTCTAGTTTCTTCCTTCTCTTTACCTTTAAGATCTCTAGGAGGAACCCTATACTCACCTACAAAGGTGGGATTAAAATCAAGGGATCCCCAATCATCCTCTACGAGAACCTTCTCAGGATCAAAAGCCTTTTCATGTGTAGACTCAAGTTGAGAAGGATCTTCTTCAGGAGCTTCAGACTCATCCAAAGAATTTTGATTATTAGAGGGTGATGATTCATCCATAGGTATCTTGTTTAACGAGTCATCACTAGAAGAGGAAGGCTTAGAAGAACTCCCTTTGGAAGTAGATGTTTGCAAACAAGCCTGAAGATTAGTATCACCTATCAAGGTATATGTCTTATTGTTATAAATAAATTTGACTTGTCTATGCAATGTAGAGGGGATAGCTTGCATACTGTGAATCCAAGGTCTCCCTAATAACAAGTTGTATGTTAGATTTCCCGACATAACATGGATAGGAGTAGGCAAAGTAACAGGTCCCACTATGATGGGTAAGGTGATAATACCTAATGAAGACTTAGCCACATTATCAAAGCCTCGAATGGGATGAGAGTCAGGCTCAATAAGGGATGTATCCACATTCATCTTATGCAATAGATTAATGCTACATACATTAAGGCCAGAGCCATTATCTACTAGTGTTCGTCTTATAGCCGTGTCATTTATGATAACCACAATCATCAAGGGATCATATTGTTGTTGAATTTCACTAGTAGGAAACTCATCTTGTGTGAACACAATTTGAGCTTTAGGATTCATCACAGAGTTAACCAAAGATACTATATTACTAGATGTATTAGGTGGAGGAACATTCAAATCTTTCAAGGCATCTTGTAACATTCCATGATGAGCGGAAGAAGTTTGGATCAAATCCCAAAGGGATATCTTAGCAGGGGTAGCTTTAAGTTGTTCTATGAGATCATATTCCTTACCAAGAACTTGTGAAATACGTGGAGCTTGCGGAAGAATTGGTTGAGAAGGAGGAAGTGAAGTTGGGATAACTGGAGGAGGATTAGGTTGCCTATTGTTTCTAGTGTTATAGGTATGAGCAACCGCATGATAACTCTCTCTAGTTAATTGCTTAGCATACTCATAAGGGCTCTTAGTAGAATAACCTCCTTGCACAGTAATAATAGGTTTCTTAGGAGTGCAAAAAGGATCATTAGCATAACCACCTTGAACCACTAAGATAGGCTTATTTAAAGGTTGAGAATTTTGAGAAGGACAAGCACCTTGGACAGTGAAGAGAGGTTTGTTAGGTGTTCCATTCACATGTATCAAATTAATTGAGGATGGTTTAGAGGAATGAACAAAAGTGTTGGAAGGATTATTGATAGTCTTCTCTTGCACTAAAATTTTATCAATTTTAGGAGAGAGACAAGGGATAGGCATTGATGTTCTAGTAGGAAGAGGAAAGGTCATATCATCCTTTATCGTCAAAGGATCTACATGGGGAATAAACTCTCTAGGAGAGGGATCAACATTACTCTCTAAAGTCTCACTTTTGAGAGGGAGATCTTTGAAAGAAATGTTAACCATCTTGCTTTGAACTAGGATATCCTTATGAGTAGAACCAAGTTGAGGAGAGGGAGATGCTTTTTTAGAGGGAGAATAATTGATATTCAAGGAAGGTGAGAAACTATCAAGGGAGAGAGAATAATCTACACCTTCTTCTAATGGTTCATCCCAAATAGTGAGGTTGTTGAAAGGAATGTTTGAAGTATTGTCAATTTTGGGAGAGGAGATAACATTGTTTATTAATTCCTCATCCTTGGGAGAGAGAGCATCAATAGATGTGTTAAACTCATCCTCTTTCCTCAAAATATGTTCAATATGATATTTAGGGGAGAGAGAATTAAGGAAATTTCTTATTATTTCATCTTCTTTCTCTAAGGAATGCTTATGGGTAAGACAAACTTTAGGAGAAGGGTAAGCATTTATCATTAATTCATCATCTCTAGTGGGAATTTTGTTGGAAAAGGAAATGCCATCACTAGGAAATGTAGGGCTAATTTCATCTTCTTGCACAAAAGGATCCTCATTAAGGGAGTGTTTTTTAGGAGGAACATGAACATATTTCTCCAAAGATTCATGCTTAGGAAGGAGATCTTTGAAAGAAGTGTTCATAACCTCTTGTTGCACTAACATGCCCCCATTGGAAGGACCAACTTTAGGAGAAAATAAGTCAATGTCCATCAATACCTTTTCACTTAGAGAGGCATCATGTAGGGAAGGTGAAGTAACATTAAGAAAGGTGTTTATGATATCATTCTCTTCCTCTAGGATAGCTAAATAGGAAGGGCACATTTTAGGAGAGTTGTCAAGATCACTCTTAAAGTCTTTATCCTTAGAGCATGGAAGAGTCTCAAAGGGATTGGTAGCAACTCTTTTAGGCACTAAAATGTTGTTATAAGTGGGGGGAGGTTCTTTAGGAGAAAGAAAAATTGAAACAAGGGAAGCTAACCCATTATCACATCTATGAAATGAATGCATCATGACAACAATTTTCCTTTTTCAAATGATAACACTAGCAAAATAGAAGGAAATGTTCAATTTTAACCAATGCAAGCACTTAGAATGTAGATTTAGAAAATGAAATTTATGATTCAAATGAGTTCCTAAATCAGATTTGAAATTATTGATCCAAATTAAGCTATCCACAAGTTCAACTTTGAATTGAAAAATTAGGGTTTTAGCAAAAATTTCCTCTAAATTTTTGAATCTTGCAAGGAATTAAGACTTGTAAATACAAATTTGAATTTGAAATAGCATAAACACTCAAATTTGAAAACACAAATCAGAATTAGAGAAAATTGGAGTTCACGTCGGGTTCACCAAAATGTGTAGGAGAAAAAGTGACACTAAGCAAACATGCCCTAATCTCACTTTCAACCACACACTTGTGGAATACGAAAGAGCCTAGAGGTATCACACAATTGGCTACTTCTTTTTGTGGAAGAGAGAGCCACGGGCTACCTATTAGGATTTCTATTCCTTTATTGTAATTGAAAGATAAAATGATGCAAGTTCAATCCCTAACCCCAAAGTGCAAGTATGAACTAATAACAAGATTGCAGAATTGAACTTAAATAATGGAAAGCTGTAAACACAAGGACAAGACAAGAATGCAAATGCATACCCGAAGTCAAAATCTGATTGAAAATGTTCGGGATGGGGGCGCAGGCGCCACTGTCTTGATTCTGCCCCTGAAACTGCTCCGGAAACTGCTGTTTTGCAATTTGGAAAAAGCTGTCAAAAATGCTGAAAATGCTGTCTGTCAGGAGGACCAGGGCGCCCAACGCCCCTGTCCCAAGGACCAGGGCGCTCCACACCCCTGTCCTGGTCTTTTGCTCTAAAACTTGGTGTGTTGTTTGGTCTCCGTCTGCTTCTTTCAGATCTGTAACTTGTGGCGTCATCCGAGTCCCGAAACCTGCACTTATATCTGAAAAGGTGTTTGGGCGGCTATATAGGGTTTTGCCTTAGTCAAAGCCCCGCTTCAGTGATTTCCACCTCCACGAATAGCCAATTTGTATTGTAAAATGTATTGTGTGTGCAGACCTAGTGTGTGTGCAAGGTCCTAAAATGCAAGAAAGCAAACTAGAGCAACCTAGAATGTAAACCCTAATTGCTTGTAAATGATAATGTGAATGCTCTAAATCAAGATGCAAAGTGATCTAAAGCATGAATAAAGGATATATTGAAGCTTATGCAAAGACATGAAAACAACATGAAATCATACCCAACCCTCAAGGGAGGAGTACAAGCCAATCTTCAGTCGGTAATCTCCTATTGTTCTTCAATGTCTTCAAAGCCCTAAATGGATGAATGAAATTGATAAATGCTTGATAGAAGGATGTTGAATGTTGTTGAAGTCCTCAAAGATCTGCTCTTTTGCTGCATATGAGGTTCCTAAAAATGAAAATCGGATCCTTCCAAATGAAGAAAGAGAGCTCTTATATATGAAACCCTAGGTCTTATTTTCAACTTTTGGCCGACCTAGAGATTGAATCTCCCGCTAATTTCTTGGGGTTAAGCTTTATTTTATGATTGGATCGCGCTCCTAAAATTTCGAGAAAAATGTCTGGGACCATGTTGCACTCCGGGCGCCATGGTCCCAACAACTTTTCACCAAATTTTCAGGACTGTCGGATATGATGATTTTAGAGAGAATCCCGAAGTCATAGGTGATTTCGAGATGTTTTGACCCCCGAAATCAAGCCCCCAAGTTCAAAATAGGACCTAATTAGGATTTTTGATTAAATGATGTATAGGAGGAATAAAATGAAAAGGGCACACTTTAATGAAAGGGCCCAACTTTATGATATGGGAGATGATAAAATAGAACCTTAGACCTAATTAATTTAATTAATTAAGTGCTAAAGGGGAAATGTAATGCAAAATGCAAAATGCGCCAAGGCGGGTGCTAAACTAGGTGTGAAATTCTACCACCCTAGAAAGTGCGTACAATTTACGACGCTACAAGAGTATACGCCTGTCAGATGGCGAGCTCCAAAAAGGTGTTTTGACAGGTTTGAAAATTACGTCTTCACGATTAAATGCGAAAATTATGGCGTAATTGCCTGAAGGATGTAAAATGCAATTTTATGATCTGAAAATGGTGGCGATCGATTCCAGAGGTGTGTTTGAGGTCCGTGAGATATTCCAGAGGCTAGTAGCTTGAAAATGAATTTTTTTTTAGTCGGACCCACTTTAGGGCCCGACCTAGCTCATGCCCATGCATTAAATTTTATTGTGAAATGTTCTTATTTTCATGGCGAGTAATGCATATCAATACTAGCTCAAATGCATATTGGCAAATTGGTTTATTAAGAGATGATTTCATTTCATTATGTGGGCATATAACTGAGAAGTTTTTATGGAACTTTATGGTATTCCTTTGGCTGGCAATAAAAACTTCAGAATTTGAATTGCAAGGTGTAGTTCCAAATTCCAGAACTCTGTTAATGTCCTCCTTGCTGTGTGTGAGAAGCTGGAGTGTTGCTGGTATGTGGCATTGAACGATAGATTTTAAAACTCCAAGCAAACTAATTGGCAGTGGTAAAGTCAACCTCCTCCTCTATGTGGTTTTTGAGCAGCATTTATAACTTTTACTTCAAATGCCATGGCAAGTAATGTGCCAACAGGTTCCTGCGTGGAATGGTGAGAGTTTGGAGGGCAACAATAGGACTCCAAGCCAATGCAATTATCATCAAACAAGTGAATCCTCTCCTCTACATGGTGTTTGGGGGTTGTAGTCAAATGCTATTGTAAGTTTATGTGGTGTTTGAAGTGCAGCAAAGAAACCATGCTATGGCTGATCATGTTTTTGGCAAATGGGCTGTAGGAACAGCAAAGTAAACATCCCAAACGTGAAAACCAGATCCTCCTCTCTCACATGACAGATTGGACACATTAACTTTATAAAATGCAAATGGTAAGTGGACAAACTATGATTTCCTGGAGCTTGGCATGTGAAAGACTTTGAAACTTCCAAAATAAATGCAATGGCTGGTGAAAAGGCCCAAATTTGATTTACTTTGCCACCAAATTTCCTCCCTGCTCTGTTGTGGATTCTTGGGAGGCAATTTGAGACAATAAAAATTGTATTGGGCAGGTGTATATATCAAAGAATGCAAATTGGGGCAAAACCTGGTGTTTGGAAGCCATTAATCCTTCAGTAAAATGCATTGGCAGGTGTTTATGCCAAGTCTCACATGCTCTCTCCTTGCCCCTGCGTGGTATGAGTAAAGTTTTGAACCTTTCATTGCTAGCCCCTGATAAAAAAGCCATTAAAGTTGCAGGCAAGGCTCCAAAACGCAGCTACAGGCAGAATAGCAATATCCCACATTGGCTGGGAAGTGTTATTTTAAAATGTTTATATGCAAATCCTTGCTGTAATATAATGTCTAAGCCATAAAGGCTTTTGACACAAGGTGCCCATGGGCACCCGAGGCGGGCCCACGTGTGAGCACACTTCTCGAGGCAATGGAGGAGTTCACTGGATGAAGACCAAGTGGACCCCACGCAGGCACGCTTCCCGAGGCAAACAGGCAAAATTTTGCAGACGAAGGCCGGGTTAACGAGCGAGCAAGTTAGAGAGAGATCAATAGCTCGCGCTATTTCGCGAAGGGAGATGCACGTAGTTTAAACCCCATGAAATAGTGAAAGTGAACGAGAGCCGTCCATGTGGCACATAGGTGGCAGGTACAGTCAGTGGTCTAGCAGGCAGGTCCCGGTGAAATGGCACCCAGTGGCAATGACGTGGCATACAAGCAAGCAGCCCAGTGGCGATGACGTGGCCGACAAGTGGCAAAAGATGAGGTGTCATCCCAGAGGGTGCCCAGTAGACCCCATCAGCCAATCAGACCCCGCCACGTGGCAAGGCGTCAGAGCACATATGGAGGCAAAAATCAAATTTTAAATGAATAAATGATATAGTTCTGACTATAGAGAAATTCGAAAAATTTAAATGATGGGTCCATGTTGAGGATTAATTCGCCTAGGGCTCAATTTTTTGCTAAAGTATAAAGTGTTATATGTTTTCGGAAAGCTCTTGGAGTGAGGAATCTGATTATGAAGTTAATTATGACAAATGTGGGATATTTTGGAAGCCGTTTCCACGGGAACAAAATTCATTTAGAGGGGAGACACTTGGCAATTTTTAGTTGTAGATTTGTTTTTCTTCCCTCCTCTTTTTATTCCCCATTCTTCTCAATTGTAAGGGTTCTAGAATTATGTGAGGAAGTGCTCTAGTTTTCATGGCTTCCATTTTCTGAAACTCTTGACCCAAACTTGTAAAGTTCTATGGATCTATTCAGGGTATAGAGGCTACATTGCAGGATGACAGATTGTTTTCTAGTTGCAGGTCTTACTTGTGTCAGGCATGAGTAAATTTCCCATGATATTATCTCTGTGTATGCATTTAATTGTTATGAATTGAATCCTCAAGGAGGCTTATAATTTGTCATCTCAAGGAGATTGTATGATTGTTTGTAGGCATTCTTCAATGAAGAGTTTAAATTCTATAATCAGTCATAAACAATGGAATGTGTCCCAGATCTGATAATTTTATGAATGGATTGAGTAATGCATTAGTACAAGGTATTAATGCAAGGATATGTTGTAAGGAAAATCAATTTGCAGTTGTGATTAATATTTTGTAGTTCTGTGTGTGTGACTCTGTTGCCCAATGAACAAGGCACTGGTCTTTGACAGATTTGGAGATGGTTTCAGATCAACATTTTAAAAGATAAATCTATTTCCCTTTATGTGTAGGGGTGTGTTCTTTTCATTCCAAGCTCTGCTTTCATTTATGATTTATATAGATCTAGCCAATCTGTAATGTGTTTCTAGATTTGGTGAGCTTGTGAAATGATCTATCTGCTTAGTGTTGATGCAGTTATGTGTTTGTAGTTGTTGTATTCAAAGTATCAAAGGTATACCCGCCTAGGTTTTGCAGAGCCTGAAGAGTAGAAGGATTCATATCCTTGTCATGTTGTCACAGCCCTGATGTGTTTCATAGACTGAAATTGGCCATTTCATAGAAGGATTGCAGGTATACTTGGGTTATCACTTTTGGTGAACAACAAAAATGGCGACTCTGCTGGGGAGTAAATGAACTGTGAAGAGCCTTTGGTTAAGAAAGATTTAATTCATGTTGAATCAAATCCCAAAGTTGTGCCAAAATTTGTTTGGGGAAGAGTCTTAGAAGTGTACAAATCTGAAAGTCATTTTCAGATTTGGAAGTGTTTACCCTGGAAATTTTTGTTGCTAAGACATTTGAAAAATATTATGTGACTCTGCTGTGTGTGGTGAGACCCAGAAATCTAAAAGTGTTTCAGAGTGAAGATCAGTAGTTTAAAATTTATTCCTCTTCAAGGAGGTGGCGACTCTGTAAGAATGAACCTGAGATTTGGAGGATTTCTTCAAATTTCTGGTCAGAAGTGAAGTGGACAGCAGCAGCATTGATTTTACCAGGTATTCCTCAAAGTATCTAGGAAATTATATGTTCCTTATAAGTTGAAAAGGTCACCATTGAAAGGAAAACAAATTTACAATTTACATACTTCATTGAAATAAGTTTTCAGTCAGAGATATGATGAGAAGTGTGTATGATTCTAAAAAGTAGTGACTGCTTGTATTTTGAAAAGAATTTGTAAAACAGTGAGATGCATGGTTATGATAGTGGTTCAGTAGATGTTTTAAACCCGATGGATCTAGATGTAGTTCCTAGATCTCCAAATCCTCTATCAAATCTGAAAGAGATTGATAAAGAAATTGCAGTATGTCTTCAAAAGATCCGAGAGAAATTCATCTGGTTTTTAAGAAAGAAAATAGGGCTAAGAAGTACAGGAGAATCATCATATGTCTTCTATGAAAGATTTTTAGCTGCATTGAATGAGCTTTCAACTGATAATAGACCCCCTGAGTCTATTTTAATTGAGATATTCTTAGAGCTTTATGAGCCTGACTCAATTAATTGGTCTACTACCTTGAGAGAAGAGAGTGTTGCATGTATTAAAGAATGGATAGATAAGATTGAAGCAATTAAATCTGAAAATGTACACAAGATTGAGGACAGTGAGGGAGATGAATCCATGAGTGGATATGCCTCCTATGATGCTGAAGATGATTCTTATTCTCAGCATGACAGTTTAGATGTGTACTCAGAGCAAGAAGACATTTATGAGAAAATAAGTAATTGTTCGAGTATTCATGAGCCCGTTGAGGTTTCAGATTTTAATGATATGGGTCACCTTGTTATTAAGTTCAATCCACAAAATGTTTGCAACCCCAGTTATGAAACTATGTTGCAACATATAGCAACACTTTATGAGCAGCATGATAAAGGTTATGATGCAGATGTGAGTTGTTGTAATGATGAAACAAATGTGCATAGAGACATGAGCACTGTTGATTTAATACCTTTATCAGATTGGGACAATGTTTACAGCTCAGAGGATGAAGCCAAGAAAAATGGAAATGAAGAAGGTTCACTAAGTAGTGAACAAATTTCAGAGCTCTTAGCTGCTGATTTTCAGAGGTATGCATCCAAAAATGTGCCCAATCTCTCACACCCAACCAGTACTTGTTTAGATATTGATGATGTTTTTGAGGGTGTGAAGTATGATACATATGCTATTGATTCTTTCCCTATTTTTGATTTGAGTGATGGACAAGATGAAGATGCATATACGCTTGATAGATGTGATAATGTAGATTCATATGTTGATATGAACTCAGATTTTGGTATGCATTGTGTGGATCTTGCTGTTAAAAAGAATGACAAATTTGAAGTAGTTTTCTCAGATTTACAAGTGGGAAATGAACCATTGACAAGTGACAATCATGTATTTTCATGTGTGCAAAGTGCTGATAGGAATTGTGATCAGCAAAACGAATTGCAGTCATGTTATGAGGAAGTTTTCCTCTCTAGTTTGCAAGCCATCATTGTGGAAGAGTGTTTATCATTTGAGCAAACTAGCAATAGAGATGTGCCTGATGTTTTCAACTTTCAGAATAAGTTAGGCCACTTTTCATTTCAGCTAGGAAAGAGTGGTAAAGAGTATGGAACTCTTATGTCACCTGGTGATCAGCACGTTCAGCATTCGTTTGGTTTCCAAAGATTGATTGATTATGAACATGCTACTGATTATGTTTTATGTGACCAGCTGATTAGAAGTGGAAGTGTTTTTGATCAAGCAGATTGGAATGATGATCTCAACTTACCTCCAGTTAGTGGAAATGAAAATCAAGTGTTTGACAGAGGTAAGAGTTGATTTTAGTTTTGATGGCCCGGGGCCATTGATAAGTTGTATATTTTGTACAGTTGCTTTGCTTTCAGTTGTGTGGTTTTCAATAAAGTGCCCTGCTGTTTGGGTAGAATAAGGATGCCCTGTTTTTCAAATGACATGAGAAGAGAAGAATTGAGAGAAGAATGATCCATTTTCGGGTGGTCTGCTTAACCAAAGATATCTGGATTCTTGTGTTGATCTTGCAATCAACCATCCCCAGTCAGAGCCATTGTTGGTACTAATTAAAACTGAGTCAAGTTTATAGGCCCATTTCAAACATTTGCCTGGCATTTCCGAATGATTAAAATAAGTCAGTTTGAATGGCTTAGTTAGCAAGGGGGTAAAATGAAGCCAGTTGATTTTCAGAGGGTAAGGCTCGGGATTCATGTCCCACACCTTTCATTTGGCCTATTCAGTGATATGCAACTTTCAGAATTCAATTTGGATAAGTTTATGAGGTACCCAGTTTGAGGGGTGAGCTGGAAGTGCATTTTAGGCACAAATGCATATTTTATTGAGTAGCCTACTTTGAGCGATTACATCTTTTGCCCTATTGATTTTCATGGAGAAATTCAAAATGGATTCAATTGTATGCATAAATGTGAGTCATCTTGCAAAATTTCAAGTCCTAATGAATCTGTTTGCTCAGTTTTCAAAGCTCAATCCGTTTGTAGTTTGTGATGTTTGCACAAGTGTAAAAATGTCCCGATGAGCGTCATGTCAAAATGTTTGTTCTGGGCTAATGTTGGTATAAATAGTGAGCTACATGTCAAATTTCAAGCTTTTATCAATCCGTTTGACCGGTTTTCAAAAGGACTCATTTTGCCATCAAATTCAGTTATCTGCACTTCCAATGTTAGATCAGTTAATGTAGCCGTTTTGGTGAGTGCGCCGTTTGCATCCTGTCAGTCGGGTGATCGAACTGAGAATTCAAAGATTTAATATGTACTTAAAGGTACCTATGTTCCAAATTTGAGATCCTACGGAGGTCGTTTGATATTTTTGAGAAAGGCATCATGTGTTGCCAGAACATTGACTTCATCAGGTCCGCAGTGTCGACAAAGCCAGTTGGCCGTTTTCGGAAATTAATATCTCTTCACTCGGGACTCATCTTGAGAAACCATTTGGTAGAAGTCATCTTTGTATATCAGAGTATACGCCTGTCAGATGGCAAGCTCAAGAAAGGTGTTTTGACAGGTTTGAAAATTACGTCTTCACGATTAAATGCGAAAATTGTGGCGTAATTGCCTGAAGGATGTAAAATGCAATTTTATGATCTAAAAATGGTGGCGATCGATTCCAGAGGTGTGTTTGAGGTCCGTGAGATATTCCAGAGGCTAGTATCTTGAAAACGAAAAACTTTTTAGTCGGACCCACTTTGGGGCCCGACCTAGCTCATGCCCGTGCATTAAATTTTATTGTGAAATGTTCTTATTTTCATGGCGAGTAATGCATATCAATACTAGCTCAAATGCATATTGGAAAATTGGTTTATTAAGAGATGATTTCATTTCATTATGTGGGCATATAACTGAGAAGTTTTTATGGAACTTTATGGTATTCCTTTGGCTGGCAATAAAAACTTCAGAATTTGAATTGCAAGGTGTAGTTCCAAATTCCAGAACTCTGTTAATGTCCTCCTTGCTGTGTGTGAGAAGCTGGAGTGTTGCTGGTATGTGGCATTGAACGATAGATTTTAAAACTCCAAGCAAACTAATTGGCAGTGGTAAAGTCAACCTCCTCCTCTATGTGGTTTTTGAGCAGCATTTATAACTTTTACTTCAAATGCCATGGCAAGTAATGTGCCAACAGGTTCCTGCATGGAATGGTGAGAGTTTGGAGGGCAGCAATAAAACTCCAAGCCAATGCAATTATCATCAAACAAGTGAATCCTCTCCTCTACGTGGTGTTTGGGGGCTGCAGTCAAATGCTATTGTAAGTTTATGTGGTGTTTGAAGTGCAGCAAAGAAACCATGCTATGGCTGATCACGTTTTTGGCAAAGGGGCTGTAGGAACAGCAAAGTAAACATCCCAAACTTGAAAACCAGATCCTCCTCTCTCACGTGACAGATTGGACACATTAACTTTGTAAAATGCAAATGGTAAGTGGACAAATTATGATTTCCTAGAGCTTGGCATGTGAAAGACTTTGAAACTTCCAAAATAAATGCAATGGCTGGTGAAAAGGCCCAAATTTGATTTACTTTGCCACCAAATTTCCTCCTTGCTGTGTTGTGGATTCTTGGGAGGCAATTTGAGACAATTAAAATTGTATTGGGCAGGTGTATATATCAAAGAATGCAAATTGGGGCAAAACGTGGTGTTTGGAAGCCATTAATCCTTCAGTAAAATGCATTGGCAGGTGTTTATGCCAAGTCTCACATGCTCTCTCCTTGCCCCTGCATGGTATGAGTAAAGTTTTGAACCTTTCATTGCTAGCCCCTGGTAAAAAAAGTCATTAAAGTTGCAGGCAAGGCTCCAAAACGCAGCTACAGGCAGAATAGCAATATCCCACATTGGCTGGGAAGTGTTATTTTAAAATGTTTATATGCAAATCCTTGCTGTAATATAATGTCTAAGCCATAAAGGCTTTTGAAACAAGGTGCCCATGGGCACCCAAGGTGGGCCCACGCGTGAGCATGCTTCCCAAGGTGATGGAGGAGTTGATTGGATGAAGATCAAGTGGACCCCATGCAGGCACGCTTCCCAAGGCAAACAGGCAAAATTTTGCAAACGAAGGCCGGGTTAACGAGTGAGCAAGTTCGAGAGAGATCAATGGCTCGCGCTATTTCGTGAAGGGAGATGCATGTAGTTTAAACCCCGTGAAATAGTGAAAGTGAACAAGAGCCGTCCATGTGGCACACAGGTGGCGGGTACAGTCAGCGGTCCAGCAGGCGGGTCCCGGTGAGGTGGCACCCAGTGGCGATGACGTGGTCGACAAGTGGCAAAAGATGAGGTGTCATCCCAGGGGGCGCCCAGTAGACCCCATCAACAAATCAGACCCCGCCACATGGCAAGGCGTCAGAGCACATATGGAGGCAAAAATCAAATTTTAAATGAATAAATGATATAGTTCTTACTATAGAGAAATTCGAAAAATTTAAATGATGGGTCCATGTTGAGGATTAATTCGCCCAGGGCTCAATTTTTTGCCAAAGTATAAAGTGTTATATGTTTTCGGAAAGCTCTCGGAGTGAGGAATCTGATTATGAAGTTAATTATGACAAATGTGGGATATTTTGGAAGTAGTTTCCACGGGAACAAAATTCAGTTAGAGGGGAGACACTTGGCAATTTTCAGTTGTAGATTTGTTTTTCTTCCCTCCTCTTTTTATTCCCCATTCTTCTCAGTTGTAAGGGTTCCAGAATTCAGTGAGGAAGTGCTCCAGTTTTCATGGCTTCCATTTTCTGAAACTCTTGACCCAAACTTGTAAAGTTCTATGGATCTATTCAGGGTATAGAGGCTACATTGCAGGATGACAGATTGTTTTCTAGTTGCAGGTCTTACTTGTGTCAGGCATGAGTAAATTTCCCATGATATTGTCTCTGTGTATGCATTTAATTGTTATGAATTGAATCCTCAAGGAGGCTTATAATTTGTCATCTCAAGGAGATTGTATGATTGTTTGTAGGCATTCTTAAATGAAGAGTTTAAATTCTATAATCAGTCATAAACAATGGAATGTGTCCCAGATCTGATAATTTTATGAATGGATTGAGTAATGCATTAGTACAAGGCATTAATGCAGGGATATGTTGTAAGGAAAATCAATTTGCAGTTGTGATTAATATTTTATAGTTCTGTGTGTGTGACTCTGTTGCCCAATGAACAAGGCACTGGTCTTTGATAGATTTGGAGATGGTTTCAGATCAACATTTTAAAAGATAAATCTATTTCCCTTTATGTGTAGGGGTGTGTTCTTTTCATTCCAAGCTCTGTTTTCATTTATGATTTATACAGATCTAGCCAATCTGTAATGTGTTTCTAGATTTGGTGAGCTTGTGAAATGATCTATCTGCTTAGTGTTGATGCAGTTATGTGTTTGTAGTTGTTGTATTCAAAGTATCAAAAGTATACCCGCCTAGGTTTTGCAGAGCCTGAAGTGTAGAAGGATTCATATCCTTGTCATGTTGTCCAAGCCTTGATGTGTTTCTGTAGCGTCCTAAAATTGTGACACTTGCAATTTTGACTACATTTCGGTCTTCACGATGGCGACGCAACACGCAACCTGAATGGAGACCCTGAAACTTGCTCACGACACTGAAAACTACATTTTTCAAGTACCTTGGCCTGAACCTCCTTGCACCCTGATGTCCCGGGAGGTGGGACCAGAGCAAGGTATTAGTACTTGTTTTACAGTCATTTACATTTACAGCTCTTGCTCATTTCTTGGTTAATTCCAAAACCGGGGTTTGACCTAAAGGCAAACCCCTAATCCCTAACCCCCCAATCATCTTCGCTTTTCTATGTGTAGGTTGCAGGTACACGGCTGAAATTGAAGATCTGGAATCCTTGTGCAGAGACGAACAGATCCCCCTTCGTTTCGCGGATTTTTCAGAGGACCGTGGTGCCGGGCGCCATCGTCCCGACAACTTTTGTTTAAATTTGCAGGACAGCGCCGTATCGACATTTTACTGCTAATTCCAGGTCCACAGCTTCATCCTATAACCCGAACTCAGTTTATAAGCGAATCTTTATGACTTTCTATGCATTCCTAGCTTAATTTCCTTAACAACATTCTTTACAAAAGAGGGTAGCCTTGCTTTCCTAACCCTTGAAATTCATTTAGCATCCAATCTTACATTGTGTGGGATTGGATCTTATGAGTTTCAACCCCTCTTTTGAATGTAAAGTCTCTCCCCTAAGTGAAAAACCATCGAATCCTAGCGAACCTCCCTTCTCTCTCCTCGGAGTCAGAAGAGGGGAGACCAACTAATGTTTGATCGCGATTTTTCCGCTTTACATTTTGGTGAACCCGACGTGAACATCCTTTCTGATTTTTCATGCTTAGATCTGAAAAAAAAAATTGATTACATTTCCATGTTTGATCTTTTGCAAAATTTTAGAGGTGATTGCATAAAAACCCTAAATTTTCTTTTTTAGTAATTGAACTTGCGAAATGTCTAAATGTTAATGCCTGTTTCAGATCTGCCCTTCTATTACAAATTTTTAATTCATATTTGTGCTTTAATTCTAAAAATTAAGTGGTTAAGTGTCAAAACCCTAATTTTTGAAACCCTCTTGATTCAATCTTTGTCCGACAATTTCACTGATCAAAACAACTCCAAATCAGCTGTAACTTTGGATTCCGCAATAAAATCACAATATCTTTCATCCCTGAAAATTTGGAAAAAAGTTGCGAGGACCGTGGCGCCGAGCGCCATTGTCCCCGACATTTTTTCCAAAATTTCGGGAGCGAGATCTTACTGTATTTTCCTGCTAAAATCCAGAATTTTGGCTGATTTTATCAATTTTAACACCTTCAAAATAACAGTCAAAGTTGGTCTTGTGATTGCTTGGATTAAGGCTTCTAAACATTTAAAAATCATTGAAATTGAAATTTTGTGTCAAAATTGTGTTCTTACTGTCCTAAATCTGAAAAGTGTGTTATTATTCATTAAAAATTTCAGTGCTTTATTCAAATTCTTGCATTTTGTGACTTTTGAAATTAAGTGCTTAATTACAACAACTTTGATTTCCGCTTTCAAAATTGAATTTTGCGTGAAATTGAGTCAATTTTCAAATTTCAAAATTTGCATTGCTCTTGACATTCCCTCTAAAATCATAAAATTCAAAATTTCAGTTTCCCTCTCTTTTCAAAAATTCAAATTTTGCATTTTTCGACAAACTTGATAGGGTTCAATTTTGAGATTACAACTTTAATTTGGCCTATCTACAGATCGTAAAATCACTCAATTTTTTCAGATTAGCTCTAAAATCATCATACCTTTCATCCCTGCAAATTTCGAAAAAAGTTGCAAGGACCGTGTTGCACTCCGAGCGCCACGGTCCCGGACATTTTTTCCGAAATTTCGGGAGACTGTTGTGATTGCATTTAACAGCTTAAATCCAGAAGATTGGCTGATTTTACTGAAAATTGCTACCTCTAGATTCAAAATCTTCTCTCTCTTTCTAGTGCATGAGTTTTACAACAATAAGCCCTACTTACACTATTCCCGTTAGACGAAGCTGTAGAATTAAGTCTTTCCAAGGTTTAACTACTGAGGAGATGGAACCTAATTTGAATAGCCTTTTTAACAAGGACATGGGTAATGCCTCTAATCCTCCTAATGATGAAGAAGCTCTCCATGAGGTTTCTGAAGAACAACTTTCAAAATTGGATAACCAATTTGATGATTTTCGACAATGGATGTCTCACGAATACCCTGATAGTCAAGCTCTTCCTTTAATTAAGGGTCTAAAACGTATGCTTCAAAGTGATAAGAATGGAATTGATATTTTGCGTGGTATTGCACACATTGTGGATTCGAATGTGATGCCTATGAAGAGTTGTGCTGAAAATTTAGGTTATACACAACCTCCTACACAAGTCAATCATTCTATTCCTTTGACAACTCCTATTGCTAGTATACCTACTTTTACATCAAACATAATGGCTACTTCTACACAAGACATTTCTCCTGTGATTACTAGTCATGGGGGAAACCCTTCTTCTTCAATTAACCCTCTTCCTTCATTCAATCCGACTTCTTCATTCATTCCTTCAATGAGTGTGCCTATTATATCACCACAAATGAACATGACACAAGGGGGCAATTCATTTAATCATTCCATTCCTCCTTGTAGTGTTCCTCCTGTCCAATCATCTCCTATGACTAATTATCATAGGGTCCCACCACCTTACTCTTTGCCTTCTTTCAATAACATAACACCTCCATCTCAATCTAACACATCCAATATGAACTCTTCGACTGAAGCGACCATTAACAATCTTGCACAAACTGTCTCTTCTTTACAGCAACAAATTGCCTCTATGAATCAATCTAAGTTTAGTGTGCCCACATTTGATGTTGCGAGCCCACTTTCGCTTGACATTGTTCGAGCTATCCCTCCTAAACATGTTGAAATCCTGCATTTGGAACTTTATAATGGTAAAGGAGATCCTCTAACACATGTTAAGACTTTTCAAACAATTTGTACTGATTTTGCTTATGACCAAAGGTTGCTTGCAAAACTATTCACGAGAACATTAAGAGACAAAGCCCTACAATGGTATTGCTCAATGCCTTCTTATTCTATTACTTCTTTCGAACAACTTGCAAATGCTTTCATTCAACAATTTCAAAACAATATAAGTCCTAAAGTTACTTTGATTGATTTAATGCATTGTAAACAAGGTGTTAAAGAAAAAGTGACTGATTTCATTGGTAGATATAAGCATTTGTATGCTCAAATTTCTTTTCCAGTACCTGATAATGATATTCAAAGAATCTTTATTTCTAATTTACAAAAAGATATTCGAGACAAACTTCTATTTTCTGAGTTTACTTCTTTCCAACAGTTGTGTGCAACTCTTCACAATTATCAACTGACTGTGAGTCAAATGGAACAATCACATCCTATGGCTCTGAGTGATAAGGGTGATAGCAGTCAACAACCATTTGGGAAGTTTAAACCGAATAGAGATTCCATCAAATTCAATGAAAACATCATCAACAACAATGTGAATGTAGCATCAAGTGTGCCTCCTATTTCTAAATTTTTCAAGAAAGAAAGAAAGTATACTCCTTTGAATGAATCATTGCATAGTATTATGAATAAGTTATTGGAACAAAATGTGCTTACTCTTCCTCCTATAAGACAAATTGATCCTGCAAAGATTACTTCACCTTATTTTGATAACAAAGCTTTTTGTCAATTTCACCGTCAGCCTGGGCATGATACTGAAAAATGTTTTTCTTTAAAGGGTAAAATTCAAGATTTGATTGATAACAATGCTATCTCTGTTTCTGGAGTGAATGATAAAGGCAACACATCTGTAGTTCCTCCTAACCAAAATCTTCAGATTTTCACTGATCCATTGCCTTCTCATACCTCTAATGCAATTGAGGCTAATGATTCCTCTCTCTCATCTGATGGTCTTGTGTCTATGACTCTGAATGTGATTAACTTTGTAGAGCAGCAAGAAATCCCTAAAGAACCTTCTATCACATTTGATTCCAGTGAAACCATTAGGGCACCTGATGGTCCTTTATACATAGTTGCAAAAGTTAAGAATACACCTTGCCATGGAGTGCTTATTGATCCTTCATGCATGGTTAATGTTATTACTGAAGAATTTATTTTTACTTTGCAATTGAATCAAGTGATATATGACAAAACAGATGTGATTGTGAAATTATTTGATGCATTTTCTTCTCCTGCAATTGGTTCTATTACATTGCCTATTGAGGTCCATAACAAATCTCTTGATGTGAACTTTGCTATTATTCCATCTTCCGAACAATTTCATGTGAAGCTTGGCTATCCTTGACTATCTTCCATGAAAGCTATTGCTTCTCCTATTCATAAGTGTTTGAAATTTCCCCATAATGGTGAAGTTGTTACTTTCAATCATAGTCTCTTTAAACCAGCTGAAAGAACCTCTAGTGTTCCTATTGATTACTTTTGGCCTAAACAATTCCAATCTCTTCCTCCACGAAGTGATCATCTTTTCAAATCTTATCAAAAGTGGAAAATAGATATGATCCTATCTCTAAGTGAACCTAGAGCACCTAAACTTGATATTCCTATCATTCTTGAGAAGGAAGTTCTTCCTTTGAAAGATAAAACTAATGTCTTTCCTCAAGAAGATTCTCAACCCATCCCTATGGATGTGACTATGTCTATACCTAATAAACTTCCTAAGAGTAGACCTATACCTCCTTGTCATGATGGACTTGGTCTTCTCCCTAAACCAAAAATTCCTCCTTTGTATGGAGCAGTTCCTCCTCCTTCTTTTTATAGAGAGAAGAGACCTTCTTCTTCTCCTATTATCCAGCCTAAGAGACCACAACCTAAACACCCAAGTGCTAAGGATGAGAACATTCCTCCTCCTCAGTCTTCTTCACTTCCTACTAAGACTAGACGAAATCGTTCTGCACGTGAATGCCGGCGAAAGCGTCGTCTTAGAGCTCAAACTTTACAATCTCCAAAAACACCTTCAACAAGCATTATTCCATTTTCTCCTCAGCCGGACATTGAGCCTAGATCTCCTAAACATAAGATGCATGATGGTCTTGATCCGGTGCGAGTTAAAGATCCTATTTTTATAAATCTTGATGATGATATAGATGAAAATGTTATTCATGATGAAAATGTTACTCCTCTTGCTTCTGATAGTGAATATGAACTTGTTGATGTTGATAACCATTTATCTAATGAATTTTCTAAAGCACTTATCCTAGCTCCTAGACAAGAACAATGTGGCTCGGAACATGAACATAGCCCTTGTTTGGATCTTGTGATAGCTCCATCTGCTGTGTTGGATGTTCCTCCTCTAGCGTGTTCCCTGCCTTCCCGAAACATTGATCAGCAAGATCGGGGGGTAGATGACGTGCTAGACTAGTTACATTAGCATAGCAGATTCTCTCCTCCTCTCTTTTGTTACTTCTTCTATATGTTATTCTCATTCTTCTATTTGTTGTCCTTGGTGTTGTCTACTTGAGGACGATGCAAAGCATTGAGATCTCTCGATCTCTCTCATGTTGACTCAAAAGACACATGTGTTCCCTTCTTCTAGGTGACCTTCCTTGACTGGGGAATGAAGAACAATTATGCATACATACATATGATATATATACATGACTTATCATACAGCATGCTGACCCCGAGGAAAGCGAAGTCACCTCATGCTTTGTGTTTTGTGTCTATTATCCTTGGGTTTATATCACACTTGGGGGCTAAATCCTTGCAATAACGTGCTCCTTTCCTTTCTCATTTCTTATGTGTATCACTACGTTAAAACAATCACCCCCGGTGAGGCATGTGCGATCTCTTTAACGTAGGGGGGCATACAGCCCGTTCATATCTTTTCAGGATACTTGAAAATTTCTTGGCAAATTTAGCCTTGCCTTGAAAATTTTTGATATCTTTCTTGCATGACTCATAGTGAGGGAGCCTTACTACTGACAGTCATGGTTCTCCTTCGTGATCTTCCCTTTTACTTTGTCAATCAAAGTCGTAAGATCCTTAGTCCACTGGGGGCTTGGTGTATCTTGCCTCCTTGACGTGGTGAAAGTCTTTCAATGTTGTTTCCTTGTACTTTACCGGAAGTATGAGCATACATACTCCCACTAAAGTGGGGGCTAAATGTAGCGTCCTAAAATTGTGACACTTGCAATTTCGACTACATTTCGGTCTTCACAATGGCGACGCAACACGCAACCTGAATGGAGACCCTGAAACTTGCTCACGACACTGAAAACTACATTTTTCAAGTACCCTGGCCTGAACCTCCTTGCACCCTGATGTCCCGGGAGGTGGGACCAGAGCGCCCAACGCCCTGGTCCCTCAGGACTAGGGCGCCCAGCGCCCTGGTCTCCAGGACCATGGCGCCCAGCGCCCTGGTCCCTGGGTCCTATTTTGGGCCCGGTCTCCTAAGGGGTCTTGGGTCTTTTTGTTTGCAAATTGGAAATTAACTTTCCTGGTCGGCCTAAGGTCGGGAAAATTAGTCTATCAGCCCTAAATGACAAGTATATAAACTACATTTTTCTCTCTCATTTGGCATGAAGAGGATATGTGTAAAAAGCATGGAAATTATACTCAAGCATTCAAGCATTCAAGCATTCAAGCATTCCTTCAAGCAATTGATCATTTCAAGTCTCCATTCAAGGCTAAGTGTTGCATTCAAGACAAGGATTCAACCATTGAAGAGGAGATCACATACTACATGCTACAACATACAACATCTAAACCTTCGCACATAAGGATACAAACATCCTTAGAACAAGGTATTAGTACTTGTTTTACAGTCATTTATATTTACAGCTCTTGCTCATTTCTTGGTTAATTCCAAAACCGGGGTTTGACCTAAAGGCAAACCCCTAATCCCTAACCCCCCAATCGTCTTCGCTTTTCTGTGTGTAGGTTGCAGGTACACGGCTGAAATTGAAGATCTGGAATCCTTGTGCAGAGATGAACAGATCCCCCTTCGTTTCGCGGATTTTTTGGAGGACTGTGGCGCCGGGCGCCATCGTCCCGACAACTTTTGCTCAAATTTGCAGGACAGCGCCGTATCGACATTTTACTGCTAATTCCAGGTCCGCCGCTTCATCCTATAACCTGAACTCAGTTTATAAGCGAATCTTTATGACTTTCTATGCATTCCTAGCTTAATTTCCTTAACAACATTCTTTACAAAAGAGGGTAGCCTTGCTTTCCTAACCCTTGAAATTCATTTAGCATCCAATCTTACATTGTGTGGGATTGGATCTTATGAGTTTCAACCCCTCTTTTGAATGTAAAGTCTCTCCCCTAAGTGAAAAACCATCGAATCCTAGCGAACCTCCCTTCTCTCTCCTCGGAGTCGGAAGAGGGGAGACCAACTAGGGTTCGATCGCGATTTTTCCGCTTTACAGTTTCATAGACTAAAATTGGCCATTTCATAGAAGGATTGCAGGTATACTTGGGTTATCACTTTTGGTGAACAACACATCCTTATCTCTTATCATCTGCTTTAGATCATGATTCAACTTTACATACCTAGGAATGATCTTAATAGATTCCTCTTTCTTTTCTTCTTCATTCTCATCTTCATCAGCATCAAAATTTACCATTGTAGGAGCACTATTACTGGTACTTGGTTGTTTTGCAACCGGTTCCTAGAAGGTTACAACCGTTTCATGTACCACTTGCTCACTGCCAGTTTCCTCAGTTTTCTTAGAGATTTCATCAAACCTAACATTGATGGTTTCAACAATTCTTTGAGTCCTATTATTAAAACATTTAAGAGCTTTTCTCTTCGTGGAATACCCTAGGAATATTCCCTCATCATATTTTGCATCAAACTTTCTCTAATGTTCACTCCTCTTTATATAACACTTGCTACAAAATACTCTAAAGTATCTTACTACAGGAGTCTTACCGGTCTAATACTCATAAGGTTTTTAATCCTTACCTTTCTTGATGAGTACCCGGTTCATTGTGTAAACTCCAGTGCTCACCGCTTCTCTCCAAAAAGTGTGAGCAACCTTTCCTTGAATTAGTATCATTCTAGTTGCTTCAACTATAGTTTGGTTTTCCTTTCTGCTAGGCCATTCTGCTATGGAGTCTGGGGGCTAGACAGTTGCCTCTTGATGCCATTTTCTTCATAGTACTTATTTAACTCACTAGAAGTGAACTCACCTCCTTGGTCAGTTCTAAGGCATTTGATTCTCTTACCACATTCTTTTTAAACTAGTGCTCTAAAGGCTTTAAACTTTCTAAAAGCGTCAGACTTGTCTTTCAAGAATGTGACCCACATCATTCTTGAGAAACCATTAGTGAAAATCATAAAGTACCTATCTCCCTGAACACTCCTAGTTTTCATAGGACCACACAAATTAGTATGCACAAGATCAAGTAAATTTTCTGCTATGAAAGATTTACCTTTGAAGGTTGAGGAAGACATTTTCCCAATTGACATTCTCTGCATAGAGGATTCTCCAGTTTGTTCAGCACAGACAATCCTCTAAATGCCTTGATCTTACTGGCTTTCATAATATTATCAAAATTTACATGACAAAGTCTCCTATGCCATATCCAACTATCATAAAACTTATCCATTAGACATTGGCTAATATTTACATTTAACCAAAATAGGTTACTTTTGGTCTGCATATAGGTGGCCATGAGTTCAATAGTCTTTCCTTTTATTTTTCACACTCCATCTTTGAATTCCAGAAATAGTCCATTATCATTCAGCTGGGCAACACTTAGAAGGTTATGCCTGAGACCTTCTACCCAATACACATTATCAACACTACTTTTTCCATTTAGAGAGATGGACCCCCTTCTTTTTACCATACAAGGTGCATCATTACCAAATCAGGCTACACCTCTATCATACTCTTCCAAAGATAGAAACTTTTTCCGGCCACCAGTCATGTGGTGAGAACAACCACTGTCAATAATCCATTCATTATAATTATCAAAGTAGGATACAAGAGCCTTCTTGTTTGACACATCTTCCTTGACAGCTACAAATACTATGTCTTCACTTTCTTCATCTTTTGATTCATCATCAGTGACACCTGCATCAACTGCAACAAGACAATTTCTCCTATTTCCTCCTTTGAACTTTTTGAACCTCTCTAGTTTGTCCTTATTATCACCATTAGGATAGTTAACAACAATGTGTCCAATCCTATTGCAAGAAAATCATTTCAAAGGGAGCTTACCTTTGTATTTACTAGTTCCTGTAGGAATTCTCAAGGCCAAAAGAGCTTCAAATTCCATCAGGATCTCCACATCATCCATATCTCTACTTTGTCTAGGTTCATAACTAGTACTAACTTCTTTACCCTTTCTAGATAGTGCAGTAGATGCTTTAAAGGATGAATCAGTCTTCTAAACATTTCCATCATAATTGTTTAGCTCATAAGCGGTCAACTTAGCAATGATAGAATCAAGGGACACCTTTTTCTTGTCGATAGATCTCAACTCCTGAATAGCAGCAACCCTTATTGCATAGACCGGTAATAAGGTTCTCAAAACTTTTCTCACAACGGTGGGATTTTCTATTTTGCCTCCTGCACTCTTGATGTCTCCTACAGTAGTTTTGATTCTTATCCCATATTGTAGAATGGTCTCTCCTTCAACCATCTACATGTCTTCAAACTTACCTCTAAGGCTTTCTTTCTTAGCTTGCTTCACATGCTCATCACCACCATAGATAGACTCCATAGTATCCCATACATATTTGGGATTGTCTTTTTCCTAAACATCTATAAATGCAACATCAGATAGACTGGTGATAAGAGCTTCCATTACTTGCTCATTCTCCTGAATTTCTCTTCTTTGATCATCGGTGAGAGTACCAGTAGGGACAACATAAGTATTCTCAACATAGTTCCAGTGTTGAGCACCCATGCTTTTAATGTATACCTTCATTTTGTCCTTCCATATCTTAAAATTATCTCTTTTGAACTTAGGACCTTCCCTCTTCATCATTAGAATAGGATCTTTTCCTCAAGAAATTAAGCTTATAGCACAGAGGACCTGGAGGAGGCTCTGATACCAATTGATGAATAATGATGAATAGTAAGTACTCAATTGATAATGAGGGGAGGGGGTTGAATCAGTATAGACAAAAACTTACTTAAACCACTTTGACTGCAAAGACTGAACTAACTGGTAAATAGTATCATGAATCTAAAATAGGGTACTATTGGTAAAACATAGTATGACTATGTGTTAGTGAATGGATTTTTGCCTTTCTTCAAATTAATTAATTTTATACTCTATCTCCTTCTTTAAAAGACATAGTTTGACTAAACAGTTGGGTAAGTGTAACATATACTACTTCCCTTTGAATTTTTTATAGGTACAACTCCCTCCATTAGTTATTCAAGGAATAATCTAATTAATTTTGATTGGTATGCTTTTAACCTGAAATCACATAAGGCTACCTACTTCATTCTCAGATGAGAGGCTAATGATTTATACATATTTCAAAGAAAAATTGTTCTTCAAAATGCTTCAACATGAGAAATGGAAATGGTCGAAACAAAGTTCAAATCACAAGTTTAACAGTTCAGAAATAAAAATAGATGAGAGAAATAAAATCTCTTTTCAAACACATCTTTTAAAATCTCACAGGAAGGAGTCCTTGAATAATAATAATAATATTATGCATTGGAAAGGCGATCATTGTCATTTGATTAGATCAATATATGCAAAGATATATCACTACACAGATTCAAAACTCAAAGGTTTTCCTTCTCCCAAAAACAACGTGATCTTTTATATATATATATATATATATTTTATGCGACAAAGACACAACAATACATGTATAAATCCTTTTCAATTTCTGATTTCTTAAGTCTGGTGACTTCCTTCAACAAAACAAAACTTCTAAAACCAAAAAGAAAACTAAGTAAACTAACAAAATTCTCACCAAAATATAACCACTATTCCATCTATCTTAATCTAATTTATAATCTTTAGAATAGAGGAGGTCTCCCTGAAAACTCGACCTCCTCTGAATCAGTTCTGAAAACCAACAAAGTATATTTGGGATAGATGTCCCAAAGTCATTTGCATAAGCATGAAAAAAACATAAAAACAGAGCCTTAATCAAGGCGTTATGTTGCTTTCCCATCGTCATCTTCTCCTCTACTTTCCTGGGCGTCGTAGGCAGTTGCAAGTTCCTGGATTATTGATTGGTTCAAATTATTCATAGCGTTGAGTTTTTCCTTTGCAGCTTCTTTATTCCATTTATGCTTCACCATCTTTTCGGTATGCTTTAGTAACTGAACATTACCGACAAATGTCATGGACTCAATCCAGGCAACTTGTGGTATGTCTTCAAGGGTGAAATTGCCTTTAGCTTTAATTTTCTCCATGTATAGCTTGAAAGCCTTTATCGCATCCTGTGTGTTTAGCCCACAAATCCCCAACTGCCAATCATGGTCATGATTAACCACTTTGTTGTCATAAACTAAACTACATTGGAGGTTCTGAAGTTCATACACAGAAGTCTTGGCATCGGAAATCATAGATTTGAAGGTGAGTACCCACCACATTATGGTCTTCTTCAATACGAAGAGTTGGCATTCATTTGTTACCAACTTGATTAAATGTTCTGTCAGGAATATGGTTGCTCCATACTCTTCTCTTTTAGTGAGCATAGGAAAGACATTCTCCCATTTATGTTCCTCTTTCTCGCATTGCGAAATCTGGTTCTGAATTATTGCAATGAGGTTCTGTATCTCATCACATAACTTTTGGGAGCTTGTGATATATTTTTCTCCATCTTTAATTACTCCTTTGATCCATCTCTCCATAGTCTCTACAATGTTTTTAGCTCGTTGAACCTGACTCATTAGCTTTTTTATTTTATGATGAAGTAGGATCAAAGCTCTTAGTAGTGTGGGATATAGGGGGCACTCCAAAGCAACCAATGCTATCAATGAATTGAGCAAGAATGTTTATATGCCATTTTAGCTCTCTCTTCTCCTGGGCATCTTTTTCTAACCTGGTGAGCATTTTCTTAGCCGATACCTGTAAGAAATGATTATCCAAATCCCTACTCATGTTTCTAAGCTCCACCTTGGTGATCTCAAAATCCTCTACACTAACCTCCTTATCTTCATCCTTGGGCTTGTATGAGGCAATCTTGGAAACCCACTTTCTAGTTCCTTCATCATTATCCAATCGAGCAGTTGTTTTGAACCTTTTTGGCTTGGGTCCCTTCTCTGTGCACTTAACTACCATGTTCGGAATTGGAATGGTCACAGGAATGAAACTCTAGTTTTTATTTACCGAAGTCGTCAGCCACTTAGGAGTTGCACTTCAACTGGTTGTTCCCCCGATCACTTTAAAGGGTGGCGTCATGGCTACAGTAACCACATCAAAATCCATGGTATTAATAATGTCACTATAAAGATCTTCAACTTCAAATATCTGAGCATCAAGAATTTTATCCTTCACCTTTGAATCCTTGGTTTGGTCCATTCTTTTCTATGTAGCACTTTGTGACCTAGTATGTCGGGGAGCAAGGAAATCCAGAGCTGGATTAGGCTTGTGCTTAATGTGAGATGGATTTTTATCTTTGCCTGCATGAACAGGCATAGAAGCAAGATCAGAAAAACACTTTGGTGAATGCAAAGCGACCTCACTATTTCTAATAGATTTAGACTTGGTGCCTAATTTCGCTGGTCTCTTCCTTCCAACCCATTCTGAGGTTCTCTACAAAACCCTTTTTGTTTTTAGTTGTATATCATCTTCTTCTTCCCCATCCCAGTTGATACAAGACACTTCATTTTTATCTTGGACTAAGTATCTAGGTCCAAACAGTTCTAGATAATCTTCTTCAAGCCCATTTATGTCAAGCTTTACCTATAGCGAAATGACTTGCTCCAACACCATTCTCATGTTTTCCCTTTTGAACACCTCGAGTTCATCACTACAATCTTCCCAGAAGTCCTCTAATTGTGGAATTGGGATATATGACATTAGACCAAGACTTCGGGAGAAACCCTTATTGTCAAAGCATTTTCTTTTGTGGTACAGTGAGCAATTGAAGTTTTTCTACTCCGCTCCAATGCTCAAAGCATCTGACATTGCACTAGAGGATAAAATCCCCAATTGAATAGGAAAATGATCCTCCCATCCATCTCTGGGCTGAGCTTTCTTAATCATGGTAGCTAGTTACCTACAAATCTCTGCTAAAACAAAACAATTTGAACAAAAATGAGGAAGCTTGAAGGGCTCTTCCTCAAAAACGCCTACTCTTATGTAGAAAAAGCAAGGGAACTAGATAAAGAAGCTACCAAATCTCTTCACCAATGCTTGTGCATCATTAGACATCCTCTTGGTTTTCATGTTCTTTAATTCGTAACACAAATATCCTAGGAAGACATTATGTACCCTCCTAAATTCTTGCAAGGCATTATCCTTTTGTAACATAGGGTAAAAATCATATACAAAGACCTCTTCCTTAATGAGCTGCCTAGGTATTCCTACTATCTCCTTAACACATGCCAAACAATATATAAGATATGAGGACATGAATAAATTCTACTTAAACTGTTTGGCCATACTCAGTTGCTCCCTCATGGAATCGACATCAACTCTGCCCAATCGAGGTATTGTTTTCCTTCTAATACTAGCTGCACATAGCAATAAATCCAGTCATCAAAACTATAGGCTTCCGCTGAGCCTCTGACTTGGTGCAATAGTAACATGACATCATGAATGTTAGGAAGCATAAGGTTCTTGTTGGGATTCTTGGGCAATCTGGAACCACCCCTTCGGGGAACCTTCAACCAATATTTTGCTACAATATTCTAGTGCCCGGTTCTATCTGTGTTGAACTCAGTGATTGACTGGGTGGGAGAAAAGTTTGAGAACTGGTAATTAGGTAGTTTGAAAATAGAGGAAATTACTTCGCGGTTAATGTTAAGGAGGGTTTCACCATTATCTCTCCTGATGGTTTCAGAAACTGGATCGTACCTAGCAATACATTCTCTAACCAGTTCTGGGCAAGGGATAGCTGAGGGGAAGGCTACCACCTATATAAGACCACTACTCTAAACTTCTATACCAAAGGAACCTTCAATTCCCTTGAACACACTTTCCTTTAAAACTTCAAGATTTTCCCCTTTTAAGTTTGTATCATTGACTATGGGTTCTGTGCATGCAAGACTAAAAACGTTCCCAAAAAGGTGCAATGTGGACTTCATAATTCATAAATCACAAGCCTTGTTTTTCTCAGCAAATTCTATTATGATAGAGGAAAAACAGGCAAAAATCATTGGAGATGACAGGAAACAAACTCACCTTCACAGTTGAGAGAAATCTGACAACTACCAGCAAACAAACCTTCTATCCAAGAAAAGTGACTCTGCAGCAATGAAGAACAAATTTTTAGAGGATTAATCCCTTCATACCTTATAGAAAAAGCAATGATATGTACTTATTATGTGCATTAATTCCAATCGTCAATTTAAATGTGCTAAGCTTGTGGATTGGACATCGCACACACACATTGAATGCATGGCAGCATTTTTGGAGTAACCGCCAGTTCCTGAAATGAATACTTGCCTCAAAAACTTAAATAGTTGACGTCATCTGAGATATGGTTCACCCTTCCTCATACTTGGCAATAAATGCACCATCAAATCTTTTAGCTCATGGGACCCACCGGATTTGAACACGCATGAACATTCTGAATGGATTTCACTAGGGTTCAAGTAGTTCAAGGTGTACACCGTGCCTAAGAAAACTCTCTTCTGATAGGATTAACTATATTAAGTGATGTTGACCTTTTTAACTGTGTTGAACATTTTGAACACCCCCTAACCCTTTGAACTAGGTTCAAGGAGTTCACTGCCTGGAGAGAGATGATATAACACATCGTCGGACATGACCAGTAAAAGAAGTGTTGCAAAACACATTGAGTGAATTTTAGTATGAAAACCTCCTAGACACCTAAGAACCTATGGAACCAAAATGAACCTTATGAACTTGCTTCAAAATAGTTCAATGAGTTCACGAGGTTCAAACTGATCATTAAAACTTAGCATTTCCAATTTAAATACAATCTAAAAATATATTAAGGATTTGAATTGAGGAATTCTAAGAAAGACAAGGACTTCGAATAAAATTTAATAAGGTGATTTACTCCTGTTATGAAGTATAAATGATGCAGTAACATTGGCTCTGACTGGGGATTGTATTTTACGAAGGAAAATGCAAAGGACACTAAATCTCTAGTTTCACATAGCCAAAAATAGATAGGCAACAAAAGAAGACTCACACCTAAATATACACAAAACAAGAAACCTAAACTACTATATACAAGAATTCTTAATCACAAGTTTCATAGTTTGTAGAGCTTGAGATCTTGCCCATTTTAGGTATAGGGCATAACTGTTCCATCGGAATAGTTGAGTCTAAAAGCATTTTGTCCCACCACTTCACAGATCTTGAATGGGCCTTTCCACAATGAGTCAAATTTATCGTGGGCACCCTTTGGTTCTTTCCTTTTATCCCATAACAATACTTCATCTTCTTTAAGGAAACCTCTTGGCCGAGCTCTCATGTCAAAGATCTTCTTCACTCTATTCTAATGCTCTGTAATTCTATCCACCAACATCTCTCTTTCTTCTTCCAACTTCATTAGATACATAACCCTCTTCTCTAGAGCATTCCGAAAAAAGGAATCTTCGATTACAGTTTGAAGTTTGGCTGCCGACAATTCCAAGGGTAAAGAAAGTTTTGTGCCAATACCATACACAAGATCAAAAGGTGCCATTCCAATGGCTCTTTTAGGCGTAATTTTGTCTGCCCATAAGGCTTCATATACCTTCTTATGCCAGTTTCGAGCATTTTCATCAACCAGCTTCTTCATAATCGCTATTAGGTTCTTGTTGCTTGATTCTGCTAGTCCATTACCTTATGGAAAGTAATCAGAGGAATGTGAGAGAGAAATTTGATGTTCATAGAAAAGCATAGTTAGTTCTTCAGAGGAGAAATACGATGCGTTATCTACAACAATCTTTTGAGGGACCCCAAAACAGACCAGAATGTAATTCTTGAGAAAGTTACACACGACCTTTGAATTTTACTTTTTAGTGGGAATAACCTCCACCCACTTGGTAAAATAATCAGTTGCTATCAAAATGTACATATGGCCAGCACTGTAATGAGGATTTATTGGCCCAATGAAATCAATACCCCACTGTTTGAAGGGTTCATCTATTACTATAGGCCTTAAAGGTAGAGCGGTTAAATGTGGTTTCCCAGAAAAGAGTTGGCACTTTTCACATCCCTTAACATAAACATATGCATCTTGAAACACACCATGCCAATAAAAGAAATTTCTTAGAATCTTAAAGGTAGTCACAGAGGATGAGAAATGTCCACCACATGCTTCATCATGATAAACTTCTAGAAGCTTTCGCTATTGAGGCTTATTCACACACCTTAAATAAGTACCATCTAAACCTTTTTTGTGCATAACATCTTGCCAAATAACTTACTTAGTTTCCTTTAACTTGAGATTTCTTCGCTCCTTGGTTGAAAAATGACCTGGCTGGTTTTCATAAGTCAAATAGTAGGTTACATTAGAAAACCATGTATCTTGCAACCCAATAAATAGGATCAATAGTAACTCATTTTTTGTTTCCATCTTATTTTCTACTATTAATTTACATAAGCCTTGTCCTTTAACCGTCTTTATAGGGTGAATGTCTAGATCATATTCCTGAATTTTTGTCACCCATGTTGCTCTTTTATTGAGTCAAACTTCTTGCTGAGTTAAAATGCTTTTCACTGCAGAATCTGGAACAAAAACCACAGGATGAGAGTGCAAAAAGAAGTACCGAAATTGTTTCACATCTTTAACCATAGCAAAGGCTTGTTTCTCTGATAGCGAATACCTAAGCTCATGCTTCTTGAGAGGAACATTCATGAATGCTATAGGTGCTTCAATCCCAGATTCATCTACTTGTAACAATATTCCTGACATCATATGCTCTGAGGCATAACAGTATATAATGAAATCCTTGTTGAAATCTAGGTTGATGAGAGTTGGTGCATTAGCAAGTGAACTCTTGATTCTTTCAAAAGCTTCTTTGGCTTCTTTGGTCCATTTGAAAGGATGCCTTTAGCTCAACAAGCTGATGATATGCTTGGTAGTTTCTACAAATTCAGGTACAAACCATCTTAGGAAATGCACATGGCCAAAGAAAGACCTTACTCTAGTCCGGTTTAAAGGTAAGGTGAGATGTTGAATTACATTGACTCTCTTAGGATCAATCTTGACACCTTCTTTTGAAATGATATGCCCCAACAATTTGCCCTCAATTAGACAGAAAACTGACTTCTTTGGGTTCAAGGAGATTCCATGCTCTTGAGAACGTTGCAGAACAGCCCTTAGATCTTTGAGATGATTCTTCCTCTCTTTAGAAAACATTGTCAAGTTTTCTAGGTAAACAACAATAATTCTGTCATGAAAATCCCTGAAAGAAGAATCCATGGCCATTTGAAAAGTTTCTCCGGCATTTATCAAACCAAATGGCATACGATTATATGAAAATGTTCCCCATGCAGTGATGAATGTTGTCTTGTGCTGCTCATTCTCTGCGACACTAATTTGATTGTAACTAGAAAAACCATCTAACATTGACATCATTTTTGACCCAGATACTTTCTACAAAATATGATGCATACTGGGTAAAGCATAGTTATCCTGAAGACTTGCCTGATTCAGATTGTGAAAATATTCAC
Organism: Cryptomeria japonica; assembly: GCF_030272615.1. Lineage (NCBI taxonomy): Eukaryota > Viridiplantae > Streptophyta > Pinopsida > Cupressales > Cupressaceae > Cryptomeria > Cryptomeria japonica. The sequence continues at coordinate 38,329,889 of NC_081415.1, forward strand.
AAATCCAAATTTCTCCATTCTTCTTCCCCATAGGCACAATATTGGCTACCAAGGTAGAGTGATGAATTGGATATATAATTTTGGCTTTAAGCATTTTATCTACCTCTTTAAAAATTGTGTCTGCCATCATGGGATTGAAATTTCTCATTTTTTGTCTAAAAGGAGAAACACCAAGCTTCAACGGAATTCGATGTTGAAAATACCCATTCCTAAACACCGTCAAATCCTTGTAGGACCAAGTGAATGCAACAATGTATTCCTTCAGTAGCCCACTAAGTATTCATTTTTCCTCAGAAGAGCAACATTTACCATTTGTTACCATTTTAGGATTATATTCATTACCAAGATTAACCTTTTCACAACTTTCTTTCCTACCATCCTCTAGAGCTTTCTTGCCTATGTACACATCATTTTGGGTGAAAAACCTCTCTAGAGTCACTAGCCCTTTCAGGATTTTGTTCCCTTTAAGCTGAATGAATTTTTTTTTAGAATCAATACCTAGATCTAGACTAAATTCCTTGCAACTATCTTTGGAACCTTCGAAATATGATTGGGAAAATGAATGAGTGCACTCCAGAAAGTCTTTGATCTGAGTATCAGTATCAAATACTTGCCAATGTTTTACATTATTAGAGACACTACGCCTATAGATCATTTCAATCCTATAAGAATCATCCTTAAAGTTTGGGTGTGGTAACAAAAGAGAAGCTGAAATGGCCAATGAAACCGCCCTAGTGTTTTGATCCCTTGGTATAGCTTCAATTGACAAAGCATAAAAAAACTATATCTCATCTCAAACCCTGTTTCTGTAATGCTTCAATCTATCATTCTTAACTGAATAGACATTTCTTACTTGTCTGACAATTAGCTCTACTTCCCCTTTAACCTTGAGTAGTTTAATACCCTTACACTTGGCTTCATTTAATGCGAATAGTAATGCCTCATACTCTGCAGTGTTACTAGTATTCTTGAAATCCAACTTGAAAGAAAAAGGAAAAATGTTACCATTAGGGGACAACAAAACTACTCCTACTTTAGAGCCAGAGTTGGCACAATTCCATCAAATTCCATCTACCACAATTCACCATGCTCATCAACTACTTCTTCAAATTCTTTTTTATCAAGTGTAAGGATGAGATAGTTTCCAAATTCACATTCTTGGAACAAAATCTGGGCTTTGGGATTATCAGAGGGAAAGATTGTGTATTTATCTTTCGGTTCGTGTTCAAGTTTGATTTTTTGTTTCCCAAGTGGAATGATAGCTTCTGACCAGTCCATCTTAATTTCACCTCCAATCTCTTTATAGAAAGTTCTACTTAAGAGAATCCCATAACTTGCAAGAATGTCAACAACCAGAATAGTCAATTTTACCCTTTTATCAGGACATGCTGCTAGCACTGCCTGAGCATCTCTTACCTGTCGAATAAGAGGGACCTGCTTCCCATCCATTGAATAACATCTCCCAAATGTCTTAGTGAATGTTAAACCTAAATACCTAGAAATAGATGAAGGCATTATGTTATTCGAAGCTCCCGAATTTATTATACAATTGCTAAGCTTCTGCCCATTCAAGAGAAGGGATATGTAAAAAAGGTTCAGGTTTCAGAACCTCAATGTCAAGCCTATCTTTAGCATTGTGAAAAGCATAGGGATTAACCAAATCAGTAGAAGGGCACGGAATAGATGCAAGTTTCTCAGCAGTAAAAAAATCACTATCACCCACACATTTATGCACTGAGGACTCTGAAGAAGAATCTCCTTTCACATACTTGACCAGTTTGTCTAGTTCCTTCAGGTTCAGTTTCAAATATTCAGCAGTAGAAAGTTGAACAGTTGAAGCTTTACAAAATTCAATTATATCAAAGGAGGAGAAAGAAGAAGAATTATTTTTACTTTCAAGATTTCTTTGTAAAATCTTAACTTCGGGAGTCTTAGTATGAGAGGAAAAATCATTACTTGTGGGGTCTTTTCCTTTGAAATTAGCTCCAGAAGAGCTTGCAAGAGGAGTAGGTTGAGAGGCACGTTGATTTCTTGTAAGGATTGCACATGCAAGATCTTCAAGGGTTGCCAAAATATTACCATCTCTTTGTAAATCTAACTCATATTCAAAGTAGAATGATCCAGAGTCACCAGGTACCTCTTGAATTTTCTCTGCTTCAGTGAACTCACCTAGTTCATCCTTTGTGTTTTTCATTTGAACATGTCTTATCATATCAGGAAAAGAACTCCCATCATGATCTGTAGTGAGGTGAAAAGAGAACATAGCACCCTTATCAGGAGGGGCCTCTATTTGCAATCTTTGCGGGGCAGCAAGCAATTGCAAAGATAATCCATAATTATACCAAGTTGGTTGTTTTCTGCTTATATCTTGGTATGGTTGTGGGTAGGAAACTCCAGGTTTTGGTATCTGCCTCTTCAAAGCAATCATGTCATTGACTAGGCTTTGAACAACTAGGTCAGTTGAAGAGGTGGAAGCTTGAGGTTGATCTTGAGGAATTTGCACATCCTTTCTCCATTTCTCAATTGTTATTAGGTCATCTTCGAGTTCTATAGCCTAATTGTGTGCAGTATCAAGATCGGCTGGCCTACTTCTTCTAAGATGGAAACCAACATCGGGAGGCTAAGAGTTTTAAAAGAAACATTGTTGATTGTCAGTAGTTGGTCTTTTATCCTGAGGAATTTTATGGATAATCTTATTATACTTGGCTACATAGTCCCTCATTGGCTCATGAATTTCTTCCTTCATTTGTGTAAGTTGAGCCAATAGTAAGTGCTCATCATCAGTGCTCTTGAACCATTTCTCAAAAGCAGTTTTCTTTGTTTTCCAGTAAGTTATAGATCCCGCTTGCAGATGACTGAACCAATCTGCTACCTCCTCGGTAAGAGTTTGAGCAAAAATCCTAACAGCCACATCCTCATGCTGTACTGCCAATATCCCAGTAGCTACATTAAAACAATTCAAGTGTTCTTCAACCATGACTTTTCCATCCCCATTAAACTTAGGTAAAACATTCGTTGCTCCTTTTGGAAGTGGATTATGGGCTCCGAGGGCAAGAGGTCCAACTGCGGCACCCCATGGTTGGGCCATAATGAAAACAGGGTAAATAGTTACAAGGGGAGGGGCTTGAACTCCAGTAACCGTTAGTGCTTCCCAGTGGCTAGAAGAGGAAGGTATAGAAGTGGTTTTGGTAGGAGAGGAAGGTCTACTTTTAGCATTCCTCTTGGGTGTGAAATTTGTGGCAAATGATAACCCTTGCAATTCTTCAAAATAACTATCAGTTACTCCTCTCCTTTGTGATCTAGTATAAGAATGAGAATCTAGTGTTGTCATCCCTAGGGTTTCTAAGATCTTTAAACAATTCTTTCAACCTTAGCAATATTCCTGAGTTATGGAAATTTGTCTCAGACAAAGAAAATATGTGGATATTGTTGATTATGAGATCAATTCTAACATGCTCGTAGCACGCTGATCTATTGAATGTTCGACGATCTCCCCAACAAAGTCGCCAAAAATCTGTTAGTGAATGGATTTTTACCTTTCTTCAAATTAATTAATTTCACACCTTTTTCCCTTCTTTAAAAGACATAGTTTGACTAAATAGTTCGGTAAGTGTAGCATATACTACTTCCCTCTGAAGTTTTGATAGGTACAACTCCCTCCATTAGTTATTTAGGGAATGGTCTAATTAATTTTGATTGGTATACTTTTAACTTGAAAGCACGTAAGGCTACCTAATTCATTCTTAGATGAAAGGCTAATGATTTATACATATTTCAGAGAAAAATTTCTCTTCAAAATGCTTCAAAATAAGAAATGAAAATGATCAAAACAAAGTTCAAATCACCAATTTAACAATTCAGAAATAAAAATAGATAAGAGAAATAAAATCTCTTTTCAAACACATAATTTTTAAAATCTCATAGGAAGGAGTCCCCGAATAATAATAAGAATATTCTTCATTGGAAAGGTGATCACTATCATTTGATTAGATCAATATATGCAAAGATATATCACTACACAGATTGAAAACTCAAAGGTTTTCCTTCTCCCAAAAATAATGTGATCTTATATATATATATATATATATATATATATATTATGTGACAAAGACACAACAATACGTGTATAAATCCTTTACAATTTCAGATTTCTTAATTCTGATGACTTCCTTCAACAAAGTAGAACTTCTAAAACTAGAAAGAAAACTAAGTAAACTAACAAAATTCTCACCAAAATCTAACCCCTATTCCATCTATCTTAATCTAATTTATAGCCTTTAGAATAGAGGAGGTCTCCCTGAAAACTTGACCTCCTCCAAATCAATTATGAAAACCAACAAAGTATATTTGGGATAGATGTGCCGAAGTCATTTGCATAAGCATGAATAATACATAAAAATAGAGCCTTGATCAATGCGTTATGTTGCTTTCCCATTGTCATCTTCTCCTTTGCTTTCGTGGGCGTCGTGGGTAGTTGCAAGTTCCTAGATTATTGATTGGTTCAGATTCTTCATAGCATTGAGTTTTACCTTTGTAGCTTCTTTGTTCCATCTGTGCTTCACCATCTTTTCGGTATGCTTCGGTAACTGATCGTTACCGACAAACATCATGGACTTGATCCGAGCGACTTGTGTTATATCTTCAGGGTTGAAATTGCCTTTAGCTTTAATTTTCTCCATGTATAGCCTAAAAGCCTTTATCGCATCCTACGTGTTCAGCCTGGAAATCCCCAACTACCAGTCGTGGTTAGGATTAACCACTTTGTTGTCATTAACTAAACTACATTGGAGGTCCTAAAGTTCATACACAGAAATCTTGGCATTGGAAATAAAAAATTTAAAGGTGAGTACCTAGCACATTATCGTCTTCTTCAATACAAAGAGTTGGCATTCATTTGTTACCAACTTGATTGAATGTTCTATCAGGAATCTGGTAGCTCCATACTCTTCTATTTTAGTGAGCATAGGCAAGACATTCTCCCATTTATGTTCCTCTTTCTCCCATGGCAAAATCTGGTTCTGAATTTCTACAATGAAGTTTTGTATCTCATCACATAACTTCTAGGACCTTGTGATATATTTTTTTTTGTCTTTAATTACTCCTTCGATCCATCTCTCCACAGCCTCTGTAATGCTTTTATCTCATTGAACCTGACACATTAGCTTTTTATTTTCTAGTGAAGTAGGATCAAAGTTCTATGTAGTGTGGGATATGGGAAGTGCTCTGAAGCAACCGATGATATCAATGAATTGAACGAGAATGTTTATATCCCATTTTATCTCTCTTCTCCCGTCAATCTTTTTGTAGGTCCCGAAGACAACTGAGAGGGGGGGGTGAATCAATTGTCTAATAAATTCAAACCAAAAACTTATTAACCAACTTAATGCTTAATATCAGTAAATTAGTTAAGTATGCCGGTAGACAATGTTAATAGAAAATTGTTGTACCGGTAAGAATTAATGCATGAAACATAAGCACAAAGTCATCCACAACACATGACACCAATATTTGTACGTGGAAACCCTATAAGGGAAAAAACCATAGTGGAAAACCTTACCCACAATCAGATGATACTACTGCAGATAGTAAGTGTACAAAGAGGGGTCTGCACATGCAGAAAGGCTAGCAACTTAGAGCTCACTGCTCAATCACAAATGGGAGTCACACTGACTATAGTTGGATGGTTAAATCCAATGAGAATGTACTACACAAAATAGCATCTTCATATGCTGGATTCAGTACCAGTGTAATGTTGATATGCTTCTACAAAAACCTAACTTCACCTTCAAATGATGTCTTCGTGTATATCCCTTCTTGATCTCGCATATACCCTTCCTTAAATATTTTTCGCATTCCACACTTGATCTTACAAATAAGATCTTACATTTATACTATACCCTAAGACCAATTTAAGTAGGTCAGCTCTACAAGATATTATAATAAAAACATTTTACAAATAATACAATATCTGATGCAATAACCGATTGAACATGTCGGCTTGATGCATTTACAACAATAATAAATCATCTCCATAGCGTGCCATGCTGATCTGGAAAAGATAAGCCTGCCGATGTAACCCTAGATAACCTGGACCTATTTGCCGGTAAAAACAAATATGCAAATAAGAATATACCAATGATTATTATTTCAAAATAAAGTGTCCACATGATGTCTTCGACATTACCAAGTGTCTTCCATGTCATTGCAGGTACCGGTGAACATTATATCCTATCGGTTAACCATATATCCGTAACTGTTTGCACAGTTTACTATTTGCTGGTGAATGTTGCTAGATCTCCAAAGTAGGTGTATTTAGCAGGTGTTGACATCAATGACAAAACCATACCAAAATACCAACACTTTTTCTGACCTGGTCAGCATTTTCTTAGCTGGTACTTGGAAGAAATGATTATCTGAATCCCTACTCATGGTTTTGAGCTCCACCTTGGTAATCTAAAAATCCTCTACACAGACCTCCTTATCTTCATCCTTGGGCTTGTATGAGGCAATCTTGGCAACCCACTTTCCAGTTCCTTCATCATTATCTAGTCGAGCAGTTGTTTTGAACCTTTTTGGCTTGGGTCCCTTCTCTATGTACTTAACTACCATGTCCTAAATTGGAATGGTCACAGGAATGAAACTCCATTTTTTGTTTACCAAAGTCATCTACCACTTAGGAGTTGCACTTGAACTAGTTGTTCCCTCAATCACTTTAGAGGCTGGCATCATGGCTATGATAACCACATGGGAATCTATGGTTTTAACAATGTCACTGTCAAGATCTTCAACTTCAAATATCTGAGCATCAATAATTTTATCCTTCCCCTTTGAATCCTTTGTTTGGTCCATTCTTTTCTACGCAGCACTTCGTGACCTCGTATGTTGGGGAGCAGGGAAATCCAAAGCCAAATTAGGCTTGTGCTTAATGTGAGATGGCTTTTTATCCTTACCTGCATGAACAGGCATAGAAGCAAGATTAGAAAAACACTTTAGTGAATGCAGAGTGACCTCACTATTTCTCGTAGATTTAGACTTGGTGCCTAATTTCGCTGCTCTCTTTCTTCCAACCCATTCTGCGGTTCTCTCCAAAACCCTTTTTGTTTTTAGCTGTATATTGTCCTCTTCTTCCCCATTCCAATTGATAAAAGACACTTTGGTTTCAGCTTGGACTAAGTATCCAGGTCCAAACAGTTCTAGATAATCTTCTTCAAGCCCATTTATGTCAAGCTTTACCTACAGTGAAATGACTTTCTCCAACACCATTCTCATGTTTTCCCTTTTGAACACCTCAAGTTCATCACTGCAATCTTCCCATAAGTCTTCTAATTGTGGAATTGGGAGATATAGCATTAGACCAAGACTTCGGGAGAAACCCTTATTGTCAAAGCCTTTTCTTTCATGGTACAATGAGAAATTGAAGTTTTTCAACTATGCTCCAATGCTCAAAGCATCTGACATTGCACTAGAGGATAAAATCCCCAATTGAATAGGAAAATGATCCTCCCATCCATCTCTGGGCTGAGCTTTCTTAATCATGGTAGCCAGTTACCTACAAATCTTTGCTAAAACAAAACAATCTGAACAAAAATGAGGAAGCTTGAAGGGCTCTTCCTCAAAACGGCCTACTCTTATGTAGCAAAAGCGAGGGAACTAGATAAAGAAGCTACCAAATCTCTTCACCAATTCCTATGCATCCTTAAACATCCTCTTGATTTTATTGTTCTTTAATTCATAACACAAATATCCCAAGAAGGTATTATGTACCCTCCTAAAGTCTTACAAGGCATTATCCTTTTGTAACATAAGTTAAAAATCATATATAGAGACTCTTCCTCAGTGAGCTGCCTAGGTATTCCTACTATCTCCTTAACACATGCTAAAAAATATATAAGATATGAGGACATGAAGAAATTCTTCTTAAACTATTTGTCCATACTCAGTTGCTCCCTCATGGAATCGGCAATGAGCTCTGCCCAATTGAGGTATTGCTTTCCTTCTAATACCAGCTCCACATAGCAATAAATCCAGTCGTCGAAAATGTAGGCTTCCGCCGAGCCTCTGACTCGGTGTAATAGTAACATGACATCATGAATGTGAGGAAGAATATGGTTCTTGTTGGGATTCTTGGGCAATCTAGAACCACCCCTTTGGGGAACCTTCAACCAATATTTTGCTACATTATTCCCGTGCCTATTTCTATTTGCGTTGAACTCAGTGATTGACTGGGTGGGAGAAAATTTTGAGAACTGGTAATTAGGTAGTTTGAAAATAGAGTAAATTACCTTGCGGTTAATGGAAAGGAGGGTTTCACCATTATCACTCCTAATGGTTTCAGAAACAGGATCATACCTAGCAATACATTCTCTAACCAAATCTAGGCAAGGGATAGCTGGGGGGAAGGCTACTGCCTCTATGAGACCACTACTCAAAACTTCCACACCAAAGGAACCTTCAATTCCCTTGAACACCCTTTCCTTTAAAACTTCAATATTTTCCCCTTTTAAGTCTATATCACTGACTATGGGTTCTCTGCATGAAATACTAAACATGTTCCCAAAAAGGTGCAATGTGGACTTCATAATTCATAAATGACAAGCCTTGTTTTTCTTAGCAAATTCTATTATGAGAGAGGAAAAGTAGGTAAAAATCACTACAGAGGACAAGAAACAAACTCACCTTCACAATTGAGAGCAATCTGATGACTACCAACGAACAAACTTTCTATCCAAGAAAACTGATTCCGCAGCAATGAAGAACAAATTTTCAGAGGATTAATCCCTTCATACCTTTTAGCAAAATAAATGATACATACTTATTAAGTGCATTAATTCCAATCGTTAGTTTAAATGTGCTAATCTTGTGGATTGGACATTGTACACACACATTGAATGCATGGCGGCATTTTTGAAGTAACTGCTAGTTCCCAAAATGATTACTTGCCTCAAAAACTTAAATAGTTGATGTCATTCAAGATATGGTTCACCCTTCCTCATACTTGGCAATAAATGCACCATCAAATATTTTAGCTCATGGGACCCACTAGATTTGAACATGCATGAACATTCTGAATGGACTTCACTAGGGTTCAAGTAGTTCAAGGCATACACCGCACCCAGGAAAACTCTCTTCTAATAGGATTAACTATATTAAGTGTTGTTGGCCTTTTGAACCGTGTTGAACATGTTGAACACCCCCGAACCCTTTGAACTAGGTTTAAGGAGTTCACCACCTAGAGAGAGATGATATAACACATCGCCAAACATGACCAGTAAAAGAACCGCTGCAAAACACTTTGAGTGACTATTAGTATGAAAACCTCCTAGACACCTAAGAACCTATGGAACCAAAATGAACCTTATGAACCTACTTCAAAATGGTTCAAGGAGTTCATGGGGTTCAAACTGATCATTAAAAGTTAGCATTTCAGATTTAAAGACAATCTACAAACAGATTAAGGATTTGAACCAAGGAATTCTAAGAAAGACAAGGACTTCGAATAAAATGTTATAGGGTGATTTACTCCTGTTATGAAGGATAAATGACACAGTAACACTATGAAAGACATAAACTGGTAACACTTAGATCTTCATGACACCTAATATCTCCTTTCCACTACACCCATATGCATAAACAAGTAATACATCACAAATATAAAGACCACTGGATCAGCATGCATTACCATCTAATAGAAAATACTAATCATCACATGAAAAAGCATCACCCATGACACACTGATTTTTCAGGTGGAAACCCAACTAGGAAAAACCACGGTGGGGATGAATACCCAGAAATTTCTCTTTGAGCTCTTATGAAGTCCACTTTGTCAAGAGCCTAATCCGGTTAACGACTTTACAATAGGTTCAGCTAGGAACTGATCCTGCTAGGGATTACCTGGTTAAGGGATGGCTAAATACTTGGTTAAAGGTTAGAAACTTGTTAAAGGTTACCTCACAAGAGGATTTGAAGAACTCATTGATTTGAGTCACCCTGTTAAAGGATTTACAAGAAGACTATTAAAGTACCCGATTAAGGGTTTTTCCAACTGCTGAAATGGTTAGAAGTCAATAGGTAAAAAATTGATCTAATAATAGCACTAAATGCCAAGGAAGATCCACTTTAGTTCCTTTACTTCTGCAATCACACTCTGCAGGTATCAACACACTTCTCTAGTCTATAAAGAAATAAGTAGCTCTTCACTTGGATACACACATAACATTTGCCGACAACTTCATAATGCAAATCATCATTGACCTTATAGGAAACAGATAGGTTGGTAGCATAAACCCAAACCCTAAACATTTAGGTTATCAATATAGTCGGTCCAATCCTGACCATTCAATCACATTGCATAGAATGAAATAGTCTTGAAGAAATCTCAAGATGTTCTCCATCATTCATTCTTTGTCGCTTCTGGAAGCTGATAACCCATCACGTGCTCTCCACCATTTACTGAGAATTCACACACTCCCAAGGTAGATAGGATCAATCTTCTTCATGCAAGATCCTCAAGGAAATGCTTCATGCACAGAAGGCTGATGTGGCAACACGATCTGATCTACATTTCAATACTAACCCATCACAAGATGTCATCGGTCGAATCACATAGACTTGAAATGCATCAACCAGAAACCCTGAAGATAAGACTACCAACCAGTAGTCATACCAAATGAAATCCTGATACAAAACTTTGTATATACCGGTTTTCATTTCAACATACCACTTCACTTTTTCACATATACCGGTTCACAACATCATACCGGTTCTCTTGCCAGTTTGCTTACTTCAATATATTGGTTCACAACATCATACTTCAACATATTGACATCAATGACAACATATAACATCATCATGTCATCCAAATCTATACATATGCCAACATGGTGGAAATTAAAAAGGAATGAACTCCTCCTAGGATCACCAAGGCCAGAACTAGAAGAAGAACTATGAAACCTCCTGTGTATTGAGTGGTAATTGATTTGGATGCCTCTCCTAATATGGACAATTATTCAAATCATCCAGATTTAGTGCTGTCAAATGTTGATAATACAAACGACACTCAGCAAGTGGATAATGTGGTAAAAACTACTAGTACATTGTTAGTAAGGAATGAAAACAAAACCAAAGTTGGCTCTCATAAAACTTTTGTGCACACTAAATCCCTATGGCTAGAAAATACTCTAAATAGCAAGAAAAGGAATGTAATTCCAGTTTCGATTCTGCTGGAAGACATGGTGAGAAAGTTATTGGGGAGAAATCCCAAATTGAAGAAACTAAAAACTATTTCAAAAAATAATTTTTATACCAATAGTCGGAATTGCATTGTGGAGATAGAATGCCCATTAACATAGGAAAAAACAGACAATCCTATAGCCTAGGATTTTACAATTCAAAAGGTGAATATTGGTACTACTTCTAGAGACACAGATGTTCTTCATTTGAAAGCTTCAATGAAAAATATCATAACCAGGACTTCAAAGGATGAAAAAGACCAAAAAGAACTAAAAGAAGCCTTTAAAAAAATGACAGAATACATTGATGCAATCCATGGACCAAATCCCTAACTACTGTCTACACAGCCAATACTCTTCGACCCTCAATCCCCTCACAATCAGAAGTTGCTTGCAGAAGTTCAAAGGAATAAAATGGTGCATGTGGTGTTCCTTGAATAGTTGGATACGATTAAAAAAGAGGAAACATAATGCATTTGGCATCTGAGCAACGTGTATGATAATGTTGCTAAAGTCATAGGAGAGTTGGGAAAAGAAATCAAAAACTAAAAGAACAAAGAAGCCAAATGGGCCTGAATAGTAGCCCACATGGAAGAAATTCAAAGGAAAGGTGTAATGAAGTTCCTTGTAGAGAAGCCTTTATAGGGATTTGATGACAATATTTTGTACATCTGAAAAAATAACATTGAATGGAGAAATTTGGTACTAAAACAGGGCTATGAGGAATTTGCAAAACTTCGGCAAGAATTATTTGAATTGGCGCAAAACATGCATAGTGATCTGAAATGCATAGGGGTGAAATATATGAAGGAGGATGGACAAACTTCTGACATTGATGATGACATAAGAAAATCCTTTGAAATGCAAATTGATATGGTTAAGAGTGAAATTGTGATTGCCAAGAATTATTTCTCCACCATTTCCAAAATTGAATCCTTCCTATTTTTGCAACAACACATTTCTCCACAATCATGCAGATAAAGTAAAATAGGTGCATCATGATAAGGAGGTTTGGCAACAACAAGTTTTACACCTAGGCTTTCTGAATGAACCTATCATCCAACAATTCAAGGCAAAATTCATGGACTTGAAGAAAGATCAATTTGGTCCTCCATTGTCATGCAATTGATAACTTTTTTCTTTTTTTTCTTTGTTCTCTACTATGTTTAGTCAAGAAATGGTTTTATAAATTAGTTCTTAAAACAAACTCTTTAACTTACCCTCAAGAAGGGTGGTGTAACTCTATGGTTACTGAGTAGTTGAGATAGGAATTTTAAGTATATATTTTTGGAAAGAGACTTGGAAAAGGTCTAAGAATTTTTTAGAAAAATTAGCAAAATTTGTTTTGAATATTGTGATTTTTCAATGAAGAAATTTTATCAGTGAATAAAATTATATATTTTTCAGCAGCTTAAAAATTTGTGTGTTTGAATGTGGAAATAAAAATCTCTATTGGGATATATTTGTTTCCACAAAATCTGTTGCTTCTTTGATTATCCACTTTTCATATTTTTGTGAATGAATTTGATAAGTAATCCTTTCGTTAACTTTGTGTGGATGTTGTGATTCCCCTTGTCCTGTGAGATGCGAGAGAGACTCAATCAGAATTCGTGATATTATGATTTCTTTAATAAAAAATTATGAGAAGTAAAGTTATTTTGGTTGTAAATCTATAGGTTTACATATAGAGTATTTATCTTCCTAGAATTCATGTGGTGTTGACTTCTGAATGTGAAATTCCTTTTCTTGCTTTCTGGTTAAAAGTGAAGTTAATATTTGTGTATGTTTAAAAATTCATTGAATATCATATGGGAAGCTGCACCCTTATGCAGAGGGTAAACTATTCATTAGTTTACCCAATTGTTGGTTCAATTTGCCTTTCGCAAAACTAAGGGCATACATGAGTCATTCATCATAAAATTAAGAAAGGCTACATTTGTTAACTAACAGATTTTTGGCGACTCTGATGGGGAGTCGAATAATAAGACTCAAGGCTGAATCATAAGATAAGTAAGGTTGTCTTAGGAATAACTTAATTTCAATTTATTTTTGAAGTGAGTAGTGCATCATAAACAGGTTGGAGTCAAGAAGATATACAATGCCCCTGAAGCGTGAAGGGGCAATTGATTCTATTTTTCAGGAATTCTAAGACTCCAACTCCTTAGTCTCCTTTACACCTAGAAGAAGAGCCAAGAGTACTCCTCTAACTTGCTCTTCTGTATCCCCTATATCTTGTATCTATCAAGCCCTAAGATTACATAGTTTTTTTTCCCTAGTGTAATCAACCCTACACCTTTAAATATCATTCTACCCATGATTGTCAACAATTCCTAGGGCCTTGCGATATGACCACTTGCTCTTGGTGCAAATCTTAATCCTTTACCCAAAGGAGAAAGAGATCATTTCACTAGATTCAGTGGTGATGGAATGGTCTCAATAGAAAATAATTTGAATGCATTTAATGTTACTTGTGGTGTTCTAGTTGTTCGGCATGAAGATGTGGCTGTGAGATTGTTTGTACAAACATTGATTGAGGTAGCAATAGATTGGTTTTATTATTTACTAAATGGAGTAATTACTAATTGGCAAGATGTAAAAACTAGGTTCGAGGGTAGGTTCAAATTAGCCGAAGATGAACATTCTCTTCTAGCTCAATTAAAGAAAAAAATCCCTAAATCCATGAAGGATTTTTTGGCTAAGTTTGGTAGAATTGTTCATAATATTCCAAAAAACCAAAGGCCTTCTAATGATAATTTGAAATGATTTTTCATTAATTCTATGCCCTCTGAGATTGGTTTCCTTATCTATAGGCAAAGATTAGCAACCCTAGCTGATGTGAAAACATTGGCAGTAGAATTAGAAGATGATTTAATCATTGTAGGAAAGTGGAAGAGGGAAGTTCAAACTTCCACCACACAAGAATCAACTTCATCTGATCTTGTGATTCAATGACTAATGAATATTATGATAACTTTGAAGAGGTAAATGCCCAAAATGAATACTTCTTATCTACATCTTTACCAAGATATTTCAAGGAAACTCCTGAATCAGTCAACATGAGCCGAAATTAGAGTTTTACAATTATCTCTTATGCAACAAAGACTAGAAATTAAGGCACCCCCATCTAAATCCAACATGTGTATCTTTCATCTTATTGATGATCATGATGGAAACTCTTTCCCAAAAATGGTATGTTATGCTCAACTGGTTAATTCAAAGGAGGTGCTACTAGAAGAAAGTGAAGGAGAATGCCCTAAGCATCCTAGTGACTCTAAAATTAACTTCCTAGAGTATGAGTCTGATTCAAAAAGAGGAGGTAATATTTTGGTTACCTTGGAGGATCCTTCTTGTGTTGTGTTGACTAGAAACTGGCATAATGTCAAACCTCAAAGCACTTCTCCATCCTCTATTTTGAATCCGAAAGGTAACTGGTAAGGAAATAATTTCCTGGTTTCATAATAATGATTTGAGACCTCAACAACCTCAATTATTAAAGTCTATACACACTGAGAATTTGTTTGATATTGTTGAATTTTGCAAATCCACTCAGATTCAAATTACGCCAACTGAATATCTTAAATTAAACCCTAAAGAACTTGATAAGTTGGTTAAGTTTGTGAAAGGAAATAATGCATATGTTCAAGTCGATATGATACAACAATCAAATAATGCTACTTTATCCTCCAAAGGAGATGTGTTAACATGTCTTTCTACTCTTGAAGCTTCTCCTAAAATATTTCCCCATCAAGTTGATGACATGTTGTCTACCCATGAATCGAAACCTGAACCTTTTTATATATCCATGTTCATAAATGGTCATACTCTGAGTAATTGTATTATAGACTCTGGTGCCTTAGATAATATTATGCCATTTTTTGTAGCCAAGGCTCTAGGATTATTGTTGACTAAAACCTTTGGTAGATGTTACTCCATGGCCTCCAAAAAGATACCCTTGTTAGGATAGATTAAAGATGCTCAAGTAGTCCTTGCCACTCATCTTGATAAAAGAGTTAGGTTAACTATTTTAATAGATGATATTCTTGCAAGTTATGGCATGTTGTTGAGTCATACATTTTGTAGAGACCTAGGAGGTGAAATTAAAATGGACTGGTCTCGGGCTACTATTCCTATCGGGAAACAAAAACTCATTTTACAAACAAAGGCCAAATCTGAGTTCATAGTTTTTCCTTCTGATGATCTGAAGGCGCAAATACTATACCATGAATGTGAATTTGGGAATTATATGATCTTATATGATAATGAAGTTGTAGGAAATTTGTCTCAGCCTAAGGCACTTAAGGAGCTATGGGTAAAGGAGCTCAATGGAAGTTGCTTAGCATCTAGTTTTGGAGCTGGAGTAGTTCTTATTCCTCCCTCTGGCAAACATATTCCTTTCTCCTTCAAGTTGGAGTTTAAAAATACAAATAATACTACTAAATATGAGGCCCTATTATTGGGAATAGCTGAAGAAAAGAAACTACAACTGAAACTATTACAGGTAAAAAGAGATGTTGAGTTGATTGTAAAACAAGTAAGAGGGTTATTCACTATAAATAATGAAAGATTAAATTACTACCAGGAAAAGGGTATTGTTGGCGATTGACGCTCATTTGATTCATTTTTTTTATCATTGATGTCAACAAGATCAGTTGGAAATCATATATCGGCAGTAGGAGGCATATACTGGTAGACATCGACTTTGGAGCATTCAGGGCTACACCGGCGTCGGGACTGGCATCAATACTTCAAGGAAGTCGACATCAAGAAAAATTTATTTAGTAAATCATTTTGTAATTATTGTTGAGGCTGACATTGAATATCTTTTTGTAATTTATTGTAAGCCGACATAAGGCATATTGTTTGTAATGTGTATATAGGTCAGTCTGCTAGGTCATTTTGAAATATGATAGAGACATAATATGGATATAGGAGTATATAGAAGAATTGCATAATGCGAAGTATATGTATAAAGATCATTTTTTATGTGAATGTTATATCATGCAATTATATGTAGATATCTTGGAAAGCATTCTTGGAGGAGAAGAGATACTGATAGTAGTTTTCAAGGTTTATGAACCGGTAAAGAGTAGAACTAGAACCAAAAATCTATTTGGTATAGCAGATGCATTTTTGAGTTCCTTTTTAGTGTTTTAATTTAACATAAAGCTTATAGTCACTAAGTCTCTTTAGTGATGACTAGTATGCTCTAGGCAGTGTGCCTTCCTACATGATCAGGCCCCCATTATATGTAATATCTTTTCATATGGTCAATGAACTGATATTGTGGGTCACAAATCCCACCTTGGTTTTTCCTCTTTGATGTTTTTCATGTATAAATTATGTGTGTTATGGTTTTCATTTAAGTGGATGGTTTATTTGCTTCTTGTTATATGTTTATTTAGTTACCGGTTTATATGTGTATGGTATAAAATGATAAAATCTTATCATACTGAAAGAACACTGAAGAAAACTGATTCACCCCCCTATCTTAGTGTTCTTCGAACCCAATAATTGGTATCAAAGCCTTGTACCTCAGAAGAAGTTTAACAGCTTGAGGAAGATCCTAAAAATGGAATCTTTGAAAATGTCTATGGAGAAGCAACTTGAGATGGCTCTTGAGGATTATGATGCTGAAAGGATTTAAAATTTGAAATTGCAAGATGAATTAAATTATGATAATGAATTCATTCTTATCCTGCAAGAAAGGTTATCGTCAGCTCAAGCCAAGAGAAAAGAACTTTTGCAAAACCCGGATAATCAGGAGAAGAGTGCACTTAAGGAACAATGTCAAAAAATAAGTCAAGAAAACATGATCATGAAGAATGAAATGCAAGATCTGTCTATGAGGTTATCAAAAGATATCGAGGACAAAAAGAAGAAGGAAGATAATCTGGTTATATCTTTGAAGAAAATTTTTGATGAATGTGGCAAATCAACTCATGAGAATAATCTGTTGAGAACTGATTTGGCACACTCCCATAATAATAAACAAGAACTTGAAAGACAAATAACTACTCTAAGAGATGATCTAACTACTGCAAGTGAGTATAAAGAAAAATTCAAGATTAGTGTTGCACAGTTGGATGACTTATTGAAAAGACAAAGACAAATTGATGATTCTAGAGGACTTGGATTTGTACAAGGTGAAAGCTCTGGTATTGCAAATCAAGACCAGACAACCGATATGAAGAACTCATCAGAACAAAGGAAACCGGTAAGGCAATCTAATGCTTATAAATTCAATGGTAGATGTTTTGTTTGCAATAAATCTAGGCATATGGCTAAACAATGTAGAAATAAAGAAAACCAAAACTGCAATTTTGTTCCAGGCCAATGCAAAAATTTTAAGAAATATGGTCATAGATTAGAAGATTTCATAATGAAAGATAAATGTCATGCATGTGGAAAGTTTGGAAATTTTTCTAATCATTTTAGGTTAAGGAATGACACCAGATATGTCAAATAAATTCAAAAGAACAATGTTACATGTTATGCATGCAAAAAAATAGTTCATAATGATAAGTATTGCACAAGCAAGACTCAACTGGTTAGTAATTATAAAGATAGTGAGAAAGGAAAGAAGGAGGTAGATGAAATACAACTAGATCACACCAAGAGATGGGTTAGAAAATCTGAAGAACCAAGTGGAGATGGATCTACACCAGTAACTCCACTGGTAAAATAGGGTATTCCTCCACCAGTAGGAAATTCCACCAGTAACTAAAGCATTAGCCTTAGGGGTTGGCAAAGTCATTGTAAAATCTTGCATATTACCCTGAAGGAGATCTGAGGAGATTTGGAGAGTTGTGCTCACCATTGATGAAGGTTCACCCAGAATCGACATCCATTAGGTTTATTTGTGAAGCATTTATTACAAAGAAAGATTAGGATTTTATTTGCTAATAAAAAGGGTAAGTGAATTCATTTTCACTCATCAATCATTCAAGCATTTAGAGCGAAGAAAAGATGAATTTCAGATGAATTCAGAGCAATCAAAAGCATTGGGAAAGGATTTAAAGCAGTTATCTAAGAAGCACTCAATCTTCCACTGACGTTCACTTTCAGGTATTCTTAGAAATGGTGTCTCGATCTTCAGCTTCTAATTTCATTGTAAATCCCACCCTTGTCAGAGTTAAGTATAGGTTAAAGCCTGCATTCAAGGAGGTTCCTGAAATTACTAAGAAAGAGGACTCTGTAGGAGCATTTTCTAGGGTTCCTGACTATGTGATGTAGGTTGAAAATGTGAGGGCATACATTCATTGTACCCTGGAGGATCTAGGCACAAAAGACATAAAAAGCATGTATGAATCTGTGATATTGGGAGACTATGGAACCATCAAGCCGGAATACCAAGGAATTAAGGATCTAGGGTTAACTGATATTCTGTACATATTGGAATTCAAAGATGAGTTCATCAAATATGTTCTGAGCAGGGTTCACAATGAATTTATCTGGCTAGATTAGCCTTACATGATCATGAAGGAGGCTATTCAAGTAGTCACTAACTTACCCAGAGTCGAACAAGAACCTGATAGGAAAGTTTCCAACAATGAGATCGAAAAACTCACCGGTGCAACTCCTGATCATAAATCAATGAGGATAATAACAATCACTGATACTGATGTAAAATTTGTAAGAATGATAATAGATTATATGGTAACTCAATCCAACCGATTGAATTATGTTTCTATTTAATGCATTCATGTTGAGTATCAGATGTTGATAAATGATGCAAAGTATGATTTATGTGAATGGATGAGGAGTGAATTGATGTTAAACCTTGGTAAGATCAAGGGAGTTAAGAAAGACACTTCTAGATATGGAAATTTGATTGTTTGTTTAATTCTTTACTTCTTGAATGAGCTATCTAGTCTAGGGAAGAAGAGTTGGGCTCATGACATAATGGTAGGTATGTAGATCAAGGAAGCAATTACAAGTCTTGTTAGTGGTACATATGAGAAACTTTGGGAGTATTTCAAAACATTCTAAGAAAACATGAGGCAAAGGGAGAGAATATCAAAGAACATAATGGAGAAATACTCCACAGATATTTGTTTTATGGTAAAACCCAATGAAACTCTTATGGAAGTAGTTGAACCTAGGACCATATGGGTTACAGAGCTTGGATATGAGGTAGCTGATAACATTTTTTAACTCTATGCAAAAATGTTGTTAGATTCCCCATTAGATGATAAAACATAGCATTTTGGTATGACAGGAGAGAAGGCCCTTGAATTGAAAACCAGTTTTAACAAGAAGAGAAGAGAGAAGAAAATAGAGAAGATATATGCATATGTATAGGATGTAATTCCGAAGATAGACACTCAACTGGGTTCTGGCTCCAAACAAGCAGCAAAATCAACAGAGGTGAGTACTGCAAAAGTGAAGAAGCCTAAAGCTTTCATTTCTCCTATCACTTCTAATTTTGACCCTGAGGATAATGAACCTCTAGCTTTTAGAAGGGTACAAAGGAAGAAAGTGATACAACCACTGGTAGAGTAGAAGAAGGCAGAGCCTAGGAGGAGACTTGTTAAAAAGGCAACTAAACCTACTGCACCTCCACCACTGGCAAGGAAGCCTATGCAAAATAGGAAACTAGTCACATCTACCCGAACAAGCACAAGCAAAAATAAGGCTGATGATATTGAAACCAATAAGACCATAATGACTTGTGCTAAGCTTATTGATGAAATTATAAAAGATGGAATTTTCAAAAATGCATCTAAGTATTATGAAGATTTAGAAGAAAATGAGAAAAATGAAATAGAAGAGGATATTTTGTTGTATATAGATATCTATAAGAAAGCCTTAGTTGAAATTTTGAAGGAGATACCTCTATCTTGTATAATAAACTTGAGGCTAGAAGACTTGATGCTATCATGAGGGATAGGGTGATTAAGGAAGTGACACTTTTAGAAATGTGTGGTGTTGTAAACAATGAGGAAATGAAAAGATGCATAGATATTGCAAATAGGATAGTTTTTTAGTAGTAAACCCTGATAGATAAGCGTTATGATGGGTAGAGTAACAAGTGATAAATGAGACTACTAAGGGTTGGACCAAACTCTTTTAGAAAAATATATATTTTCTTACATCTCAAGAAGAATTTGCAAAAGCAACAACTTCCACCATTCCTGACAAAGCAAAAGGGAAAGGTTTTTTGGGCAGATCAACACCAATTTTGACACAACCGATAATAACTATACATATACAGACACAACTGAGAGTAAAGGAAAGTGTACAGTCTATACTGACACAAACCATTTTGTAGCAAAGAAATGTACAAGACACTATGAATATTGTAGATAACACTCCACCGACAGTAACTGACACTGCACCAAGTGGCGAAGCCACTGGTGCAAAAGTGGTTGAAGAGGATAAGGTACACACAACTGAGTCTATACCAGCAGTTAAAACTGATTCCCTGATAAAGGTTTTGGCAATTGACACTTCTTAGGTTGAGAAGAAATTAGTCTCTAAGATGAGTTCAACTGAGTTGATGATGATAGCAACTCAGAAATTACTAAAGGAGGGTACTATAGATATAGGTATACTTAATCATTGGTTATAGTGTTGCATAGATTGATACTTGACTATCAGATTGAAGATGGAGCAAGCCCTTCTAGTAAGCTCAAGACTCTAACAGAGCACATTTCTAACCATTTTCAATCTCTCAAGTAGATTGCAGACCGACATGCTTTGGAAAATTTCATAGCAGCTAAAAGAATATATTTTTGATCAAATCATATATATAGAGAAGAATAAAATTGAGGACAAACTTATTCTTATTGAGGTTTGTTTAAGACAATGTACAAATATCTACAGAAAGTGTTGTAACATAGAAATTTTTACAACTAATGTCAATGGAAAATTGAAGGAGTTATATGACAAGATAGCTAACATTGCTAATTCTTTTGATGGATTAACTACACTCACCACATCTGTTGATGGACAAATTTTGTCCTTGGAGAACCAATTTTTTTCTTTGGAGAAAGATAAAGATAAAGATAATATCACTCGCAGGGCAAGAAGACTTACAAGACTGGTAAGTCTTGGATTAGATTCATTGGGTGTTCGTAAGAGAGAGTGCATGGACATGATAGCTAAACCAACACCAGTAGAAGTAAAAGAGAAGGAAACACTAGCACACTTACTAAGTGGACTAGTATCCATCTCTGAAACTTTTAAAACTACCTGGGATACATATGTTCAATTATTGCATAAGGAATACCTAGAATTCTTGAATTTGGTTAAGCTCTAGTGAAATTAACAGTATTTATTTATTCTTTGTTATGATATTCTTTCAATTCTTTCACCGATCTTTGGCATTAATGTCAAAGGGGGAGTATGTATATATGTGAAAAATATCAGAAAATACCATATAAGAACAAATGGAAAGGATATCAGGATATCAGAAGGAGTGTATTTCTCAGTGGGAGCATATTTCAGTTGAACCGATAGGGAATCCATTTTTCACATGATTGTTGCCATCAATGCCAAATGGGCTGATTGTTGGAAATTGACACTCATTGGATTCATTTTATTTTCATTTATAGAAACAAGATCAAATGGAATTCATATACCAACAGACACCAACTTTGGAGCATTCAGGGCTACATTGGCACCGACACCGACACCGACATCAATACTTCAAGGAAGCCGATATCAAGAAAGATTTATTTAGTAAATCATTTTGTAATTATTATCACAACAGATATTTAATATCTTTTTGTAATGTATTGTAAGCCAACATAAGGCATATTGTCTGTAATGGCTATATAGGTCAGTCTTCTAGGTCAATTTGAAATATGATAGAGACATGATATTGATATAGGAGTATACAGCAAAACTACATAATGCGAAGTATATGTATAAAGATCATTTTGTATGCAAATGTTATATCATGAAATGATTTGTAGATAGCTTGGAAAATATTCTTGGAGAAGAAGAGATACTGGTAGTAGTATTCGAGGTTTATAAACCAGTAAAGAGCAGAGCTACAACCAGAACTCTATTTGGCATAGCAGATGTAATGCCCCGCCAGGAAACCCCAAAGGGATTAAGCCAAAACACAAGAATAGGGTGCAATAATTTTATTTTTTTTAAAGTTACATCACATTAAGATACAACAAGATATCAAAGATTCAGATTACAAAGAGGAAGACTTCAACTAACACCTAAAGAGTTTCCCAATGAGATTACTTAAATATCACAATTTACTTAACTCACACAATTAATCCAATAAGCTGATAATCTAACAATGAGATATTTCTTAATCAGGATAATTTCTTTCAAAAGATGGAAATATAAATCACAAACAAAGATTCATCATTAAGATCCATTCATAATCCTCATTCAAGCTTTTCATTAAAAATTACAAGCCATACATCTAATATCTAACACACTAGAATTCCATCATAAACATACAAGATCTTTTCAAGCATATTTAATTTTCTAACCACAACGGAATAGATTCCATTACTCTAAGTTACATTCATTCATATTCCAACTTATTGCATTTTAAAAGATGATTACAACCATGCATCTACGATAAATCTCATCTAAACCACTTAAGCATTCGGTCAACATGGCATTCAAGAAGGGACTGAATATAAGCATTTAAAGTTAATTCCATTCATCCACTTAACCATTCTAGCATAAGCTAATCATACGTGATAAAGCTGAATAAGGGAAACATAAGAGAATACATCACATAACACCATAATGATCTCGGAGTTCACCCCTAAAGGGCTACATCTCCGGGTCTGCTCAACTGCAAGACCCCTCTGATAATTAATAAAGTTAAGAATACAAGAGGTTACACCAATTACAATCTATCCATCAAGGCGAAACATAAGCAATATACAAATGACCGCACCAGTCAATAATACATAAACGATCCCTGAAAAAGAATAGGATCCAGCTGAACATAAATCAAGCTAATACAAGAGTCTAGGAGAGCATCCATAAAACTGAGTCATCACCACCCAAGGTCTAACATGAAACCGATACTCACAAGGGCATAAACAAAGGACAACCCACAAAGGTACTCTAACAGGACAAAACGACAACAGACTAGCAAACGTAGGGACAAGTGTCATCACACAACCTGGTATGGTTACCATGGCAAGTCTTCATAGGTCCCGGCCCCATACACTGGGTTACCCTGGCAACCTAATCCGAGCTTCCGGCCCATCCAAGCCTCGTGTGGACCCACACATCCTCTCGTGAAGACAAGGAAGATGGTTTGCCATTTTCGGCCTTCTCACAGCATGTCGAGTCTATGATAGCACTCGTCCCATGTGTGAGGTGCATTATCTTATTTAGAGATTACATTCTAATCTACTGTTAGGTTATCACTTATTAGACTCACTTTCGACTGGGTAACCCAGCAGCCACTTTGGGCACGACCCCCAATCGAAAGCCACTTTCCCATACGACACTAGACTATACTCAGACGAACTCAAAACCAAGGAATACACATGGTCAGACGAACGGAGTTCAAGAAGGGAAGGACAATCATCTGGTCAAACACGACTCAAGGGTAATCACTTACTGATGGTACTCTAACTAGAGACCCGACCAACAATGGTCAACCACAATCATCATTCGACTCACACACAAGGAGGATATGATCAAAACGACACTACCACAATACAACAGTCAACTCGGAATCGAGGACTGAAACAGGTACCCCAAGTCAAGCCATACGACAGGGTCCTACTAAACAAAGCAAAACATGCCATTTCATAATTAAAGGCGAATACAGAAATTAAACTCACAAGGCAATAATCAGAAAAGACAATATTTCCTCAAATTGATTTAATCATTACAAGTTGATCAAGTTTTCTACAAGATCTAAATCAGCTTACAGTTATCTACCTCAACTAGGGATAAGTTGTTCTTGGTTTTCTAACTCTTTAAGGTTCAAAGCATAGAACAGACATATAAGCCATGATGAGTTTTTAAACCAAATTCATATTCATAAAACTTAGACAACCATTAATCATATAAATAAGATATTTAATCTCCAACAAAACATCATTAACATACTGGTCTAAGATCGACCTCTACAGTTTCGTATTATTTCTCAAGCCCAGATGCATTATACGGATTACGGAAATAAAAATGTAGAAAGAAAATCTAAATGGAGATAATCATTTCCAAAGCATATCGTTTAAATTCAAATACCCAACGATAAAAATATCACTTACACCTCAATTAGCCAACTTCCCTAATCAGCTAGAAGGCAAGATATAAATTTATTAATCTAAAATCAATCAGAATATAATCAATAATATTCAATTGCAAAATTAACAGTTTTAGAACTTAATTAGAAAGGGAACATAAGTCATGAGATGACATTGAATAATGATTAACCTATAAACTCCATTATGAAAATTAATCAATACCAAATTAACCTTTATCATGATATGCCCCCTTAATCATAATTAAGAAGCTAATTAAACCTAACATTAAATAATAACTTCATTAAAATGATATTAATATCATATGCATTTTTTTTTTTTGAGTACTAAAAAAAATACATTAAAAAAAACCATTTAAAAAAAACTATGTTCTTTTCTTTAAAAAAAAAATGCATTTTAAAACACAAGAGGTGAGGGCGGCCGTGCCCTAACCCTAGCCGAGGGCGAAAACTGTGCGGGCGGCGCCACTACGGTGGTCGCAGGTCCCGCGGCGCCCTGTGGCCACCGCGGTCCCTGCAGCCACTGCAGTACGCCTGCGACCGTCGCGTCCAACAAACAGCGAGGAGAATGAAGGGAAACGGGGGAGGAGAGGGGAGGAGGAGCGGGTGGAGCTCCGCTCCCCACCCTCCAACCCCAAACCAAACCCAGGGTCTTCAAAAAAACGCACGCACAGACCCGGTTTACAATATATATTTATTTTTTTAAAACCACAGTCCGAAAATTAACACAACACCCAGTTTGATAAAAAAAACTAAATGTTTTCATTTTCCCCTTTAAAACACAGTTCGAAATTTCTCTCATTCATTTTTTTTTGAAACAACAAAATTTGTTTATAAATTTCGGTTTATAATAAAATCCGTTTTCAACGAAATTAGTTTTGGCATCAAGATTCTTGATGGAATTCCTCCATTCCAAACACAAAAAGGGGTTTTCAAACACCCAAACAGCAATGAGGAATAACACACCTCAATAAAAATTTCCAGCCAAACTCATAATGGACAATCAAATTGATTTTTCAATAACAAATTCATTTCTTTCAACCAGAATAGTAATTTCTTTTGGCAACAAGAAAACAATTCAGAATCCTACCTTCACACGCAATCCTGGAATAGCTGAAGGAGAGCCCACCTGCCAGATCCAGCATCATTCCTTCCCAAAACCCCCAATTTCATTCCCAATTTTCTTTCCAACCAAAAATTCTCCAAAAAAATGTCCCTCCTCCAATTTTCCCCAAATTTTGGGTTATATGGAAGAGTTGACCAAAAATTCTATTTTTGGAATTAAAAATTTTTATTTAAAAATAATTCCCCAAATTTAATCCTTTCTAACTATAGCAATAAATTAACTTGCTTTCTAATTCCAAAAATGATTTTCTCATTTAACTGAAATTTAATCTTTCTAATTTCAAAAGCCAATAGAATACAATCAACCTATTGTGATAAAATACAAAACTTTCTTTTCAACAACATATATAAAATGCATTTAATATTCAAAATCAGTCATTTAATCGAACTTACTCCCAAATTTAAAACAAGCAATTCATATCAACGAAAATCGCATAACGGAAACCAGATTAATTTAGTCCATTAATCTCTAATGCACAAATACATACCTAATCAAGATAATTACTAAGGACTAATCAATCAATTTATCCAAACACACCAAGAATGCAAACCGAGAAGGTCAACCAAACAAACGACTCGCCAACCCAAACAAAAAGGGAACACCAACGATGACTGGCGATGCTCACTTGAGCACGACTAAGGTCGACTAGGGTCTTACGACCACCTAATCCAACTCTAAGGATAAAAGAGGTACACTCAAACCTGCACATCCAGGTGAAGCCGAACCTCGCACTCATGTGGCGTTGTACCTGAAATTTCCTGCAACCAAGAGTCATACGTGCATACATATATAAAATTTAATGAAAGCGTTAGCCCGATGTTAATACCACGAAATAGGAACACTAAACAACTTGCATACAACTAGTGTGAAAACCACATCAATAGCTATGCGTTAAATCAAACATCTGACTATAATCATTGTATTAAGATACACTAACCAAGATTAAACCAAGATTAGAGATTGATTAGGGTAGGGGTACTACAGCAGATGCCTTTTTTAGTTCACTTTTAAGTGTTTTACTTTAGCAGAAAGCTTGTTATCAATGAGGCTCTTTAGTGATGACCAGTATGATCTAGGTAGTGTGCCTTCCTGCATGTGGAAGCCCCCATTATATGTAATATATTTTCATATGGCCAGTGAATTGATATTGTGGGACATAAATCCCACCATGTTTTTCCTCTTAGAGGTTTTTTATGTATAAATTATGTGTTTTATTGTTTTCATTTATGTGGGTAGTTTATTTGCTTCTTGTTATATGTTTATCTACTTACTGGTTTGTATGTGTATGGTATAAAAGGATAAAACCTTATCATACCGACAAAACACTGATTCTGTAATGCCCCGCCATGAAACCCTGAAGGGACAAAGCTAAAACACAAGAATAGAGTACAATTTTATTATTATCATTTTATAACATTAAACACAACATAATGGTACAATGAGCTAACATTAAGTTCATATTACACAATGGAAGACTTAATTAACACTTAAAGAGTTTCCCAACGTGATTACTTAATACAACACTTAAATCAACTCACGCTAATTATTCCAATTAACTTGATTAACGTAATAACAGAATAATACTTTAAATAAGGATAAATTTTTTTGATAGATTTAAAATAGAGATAACATGATTAAATTCATCCATTACAATTTAACCATACATTACATCCAATATTACATTAAAACATATACCATGCATCTAATTTTCTTACATAGTTTAATTGCATTATAAACTAATGAATACTTTCCATTATACCAGCCTACATTCTTCATGATCCAAATTACTATATTTAATAAGATGACTACATACATGCATTTAAGATTAACATCATCTAATCCATATTATATATTTTAACCATAATGCCATCCATACATGCTAAATAATGATGAAACAGAATAACACAAACACCACATAACACTGAAATGATATTAGAGTTCACCCCTAGTGGGCTACATCTTCGGGTCTGCTCAACTGCAAGACCCCTCTAATAGATAATAGGGTGAAGAATACATAAGTTTTACATCATTTACATCCTTCCATCAAGGTTTACATAAACCAATAATACATATGACCATATCAGTCCAATAGATACATGAATGATCCCTAAATAGGAAAAGGATCCAACTGAACATGATAAGAAGCAATTACAAAAGATCAACAGGAGCACCTACAAGACTAGGTCTTCACAACCCATCATAAGCAACCCATTGTCTAACATAAATGTCAAGTTTTCACAAGGGCATAAATAAACAGATATGACTCAACAACAATGCTCCTATCAAAGACCACCAACCCCACACTAGCGAACATAAGGGACAAGTGTCATCGCATAACTTGGTATGGTTACATGGTAGGTCTCCATAGGTTCCGACCCCATCTACTGGTTTATCTTGGTAACCTTTGGCTCATCCAAGTCTCATGTGAACCCAACACATCCTTTCATGAAGACAAGGTTGTTGGTTTGCCATTTCAGGCCTTCTCACTACATGTCGAGTCTGTACTAACACTCTTTCCATGTGTGAGGCACAATTATCTTACTTAGTGTTTTCATTCACTAAACTCTCTAATATTCTATTAGCTTATCACTTATTTAGACACACTTTTGATGGGTTACCCTGCAACCAATTTTGGTGCGGCCCCCACTCAAAAGCCACTTTCCCATATGACACTAGACCACAATCTAATGAACTCCTAAACTAAGGAATACACCAAGACAAGCATATGAAGTTCAATATGGTTGGAATACCCACTTGGCCAAACAAGTCTTCATACGAGGTGTACTAACTAATGGTACTTTGACTAGAGACACAACCAACTATGGTCAACCACATACCAGCATTTCAACACTCGCATAAAGGACATGACCAGATACAAAACCATCACATGAAAACAATCAATACTTGAGATCAAGGACATAAGTAGGTACCCAAATCAACATATGACAATATCCAACATTCACAATCAAGGACTTGCCATTTCTTAAGCAAATGCGAATACAAAAAATTAAACATGCATAGGCATAAATCAAAATTGACAATCTTCCTCCATATTGTTTAAACACTACAATCGATCCGATTTTCTAAAAGATCTAATTAGATTGCTATTTGTCTACCTTGTCTAGGTACATGTCGCTCATGGTTTACTAACTCACTAAAATTCATTTTGCATCATAAAATAATATAAATACTTCATTATGAGTTCTCAAACCAAAATCACTTTAATATAATTATAATTATATACACAAACATATAAATATATAATTTTAAAAATCTATATTAATTAACCAAAATTTGATATTGAATTTCCAAAATAAAATCATTATTCCATACTTGAACAAAACAATTTATCTAAACTTTTTTTTTTAAACCAAGACACGTTCAGAATATCAGAATATACCTTTTAAAAGAAACTATATTAGATAATCATTTCTCAAATTAACAAAATATTTTCTTGTGTATATTTAAAATATACAAAATAAAATATCAATATATATATATATATATATATATATCAATTAATGTATATTTATTAATAAACATTAATTAATAATAAACTAATATCCAGATATTATTTAATAAACTTGAATTAAATAATATTTAAAAACTTAATTTTAAAATATAAGCGTTATTATATTATTATTTTTTTTTGTTTAAAAAACAAAATAACAATGATTATGGTGTAGACCCACGTGGACACCCACGTGCCCCCCCCCTTTCTCCCCAAGGGTCGCATGGAAGTAGACGCTACCATTGGTAGCGTTGCTACCAAATGGTAGCAAACTCCTACCATTGGTAGCGTTGGTAGCATAGGGTAGCAAACCACTACCTTGGGTAGCACTGCTACCAATTGGTAGTAGATCACTACCTTGGGTAGTGCTACTACCAAATGGTAGCAACTGCTACCGTTGCTAGCCCTGTTGCCATCCCTCATGGTAGGGTTTTCCAGCCACGTGGGGGGTAGTTTAATATTATTTGTTTTTAAATTAATTTCTTTAAAACAACAAAATCCCCAACTTGCAGAGTCTTAGACAGAGACCAAAAACCAAAATAAATTTCCAGAATTCATGGTTTTCACATATATTAAAATTTAGAATAACTAGAACTAGAATAGCTAAAATTGGGCAAATCTCTCCATCTAAATACCATATTTGCAAAAATATAATTAATTCTCACACATTTACCCAACTAATCCAACTAATCTTTCCCAAAGACAAACTAATTTCTCAAATTAAAACTTAAATCTAAGAACATTCATTGGATTTTTTAACAAAATTTGATTATGAACAGCCAACCCCAATCTTTGATTTTCAAAAATCAATCTGAGCAACCAAAATTAAATCTGGAGGTTTGGAAAGAAGTCAAGGAGGGTTTGAATTGGACATTTAACTACAACTCTTCAATTTTCCAAAAATATATGAGATTATCACAAACACAACCACAAATCTTGAAAATCAATACAATCTCTATTTAGCAAAGAAACCAAGGAGATAAGTTCAAGAATCCTACCTTATTCAACAATCCTAGAAAAATTTGATGAAGAGCCCAACCTACAAGCTCAAGAAAATCCTTTTCCTCCAAATGCCCAACATT
Organism: Cryptomeria japonica; assembly: GCF_030272615.1. Lineage (NCBI taxonomy): Eukaryota > Viridiplantae > Streptophyta > Pinopsida > Cupressales > Cupressaceae > Cryptomeria > Cryptomeria japonica. The sequence goes on from NC_081415.1 coordinate 38,360,043, forward strand.
TTCATTCCCAAAAATATTTTCCAAACCTAGGATAAAAGGAATGTTTTTTACCAAAATTCTTTTTTTTGGATTTACAATACTTCTCTCCAAATAAAAATGAAAATCATTTTTTTTCAAACAATTCAAATATGCTAAACTTGATTTTCTTCTAAAATTTAATTTCTTAATTTAATTAAAAATAGCATTTCTATTTCAAAATGTCAAGGGTAAAATATTTCTATTTTCGAATACTATTTAACCTTTCCATTCAAAATGCATAAACTTAATTAATTCATCATTTAAAATAGCCATTTAATCAAACTTGCAACAAACATGAATTGAGAAATTCTAATTAATGATTAATTGCACAAAGGGGTCCTATTTAATTTAATCCCTTAATTTACTAATGCCTAAAAGAACACATTTAATCAAATTAAATACTTAGGCTAAATACTCAATTTTACCACATGCATACACGCAACCCAAGAAAGCCAACCAGATACACAACCCACATACCCAACCCTAGGGTAAAACGAGGGTCTTATGACCACCTAATCTAATCTCTTAGGGTTGATGAGGTACAATTTAAACTATGAATCCAGGTGGAGATGAACCATGTACTTATGTGGTACTATAACTGCAATCTCTTGCAATCATGAACAACACATGCATACATACATATTTAATGAAAGTGTTAGCTCGAGATTAATAATACGAATCAAGAGAACAAATAAAATTACATAAGAATCGATGCAAAAACACATTTATAGGTACACACAATAATCATAATATCTAACTATAACATTACATCATGGTAAATCAACCAAGGTCAGACTGGGTTTTAAAATCTGATTAGGGCAAGGGTACTACATCCTCCTCCCCTAGGTTCTGACTTACTCCATGAAGTTGTAAGGCCAGAGGGAAAACATGCAACATGCATTAGCCCTGAATCTTTTCATAAATAATTGAAACATTATTGTTAAATCCTCTGTGAATGCCATTATCCATTGGTAAGATACATCTAAATCGATACATTTCTTATAAAATTTGAGAAACTATCTATAATCATAGCAATGAAACATGAATTTTCTTCCTTTCATCACACCAAATTAAAGCATAGAAAGAGGTAAACAACAATTACCATACTCATCTACTAAATACAACTAGAAAACATGCCATCATGATCAATTTCTTTACCAATCCATCATCTTCATTAAATTTTATCTCATAGAACTAGCTTCAAATTTCAAATTCTGCAACCAAGTTAACTTTCATGAAAAAGGGCAACATATAGGACACAATTGTTTACACTTTCCAGGCATTTAAAACCTTTCCATTGACTATGTCCCATAACATACTAACAAGATAATACATTTTACTCTATGATTACACATAATAACCATCCACATAACTAGAATGTACAACTCAAAAGGCCATATGTGAGCATGTATAATTCTTAGTCATAGATAACATGCATGATCAAAATCTCTATGCCTGATCTCAGAACAAAATAACATGATCATAAATATCCAACATATCACTCAAGGGCTTGATGGTGCTAGGGAACACCATAGCAGTGATACCTTCCATACAAGATCCTCGTGAACATCCCTTGTAGCGTAAGGTGGTTAGCTCCAAGAGATAGTCATCACACATAGGTAGGTAGTGGATCCTAGTTGTATCATAGCCTCACATACCCCCATCCTCAAGTTTCCCTACATCTACTTCCTCGTATACACTCAAGTAAGACCATCTCATACATCCTTGGAGAGGAATTAACATTTCAACACAAGACCAACATATGAAAACAATAAGGATAAACTAGTTTAGCCACCAAAATACAATTGAATAAAGAATAAATCATCAATTCCAATAGTAAGGCAAGAAAATAATCCAGAATTGCAACACCAAATCAAGTAAGCAAAAGATCACAAGATCGTGGGAACCTTCAAAGTCAAAATAGAATAATTTGCTTGTCCACAAAGAAATAAATAAGAATATTATAATTGCACATAACATGACTATGTGACTAGCATCTAGCCACCAACTAGGAAGGAGAGAACAACCATCTAGCTATTGCAGTAGCTCATCATGTGGTGTGGCCTAGTCACACATCCACACGACATGGCAGCGTGCACCTTGACATCACCCTGGATCACATCATCACGTGGCATGGCAATACTCCAAGTGGAAAAGAAACACAATGGATGTATCCTACATGATAGTGTACCTCACAGAAAAAGACCCTCCAAGATACACCATTACTATGCTCAAGAAGTGCCATGAAAAAGTTAAAGTAGAAGAGGGGAATAGGCTAGCACACATAAACCATATAAGTTGGTTCATCAAAAGGGAAAGTAATGAGTACACCTTTTAAATAGTTTCATAATATAACTATATTTTTTCTCGAAATAGAGAAGCTAAGGTTGCTTCACACTGACATTACTCATATGCCAAAAATTACTATTCAAGGAATGGTGACTCCTAATACTACCCCTTTATATACTGAGGTACCAACAACCAACGGTTTGGTATTCAATAGGGTAACAAATAAATAACATCACAAAATTAGTATGGTTTCCCATACTTATAAGTAAACTTATCCTCCACGGTTGATTACTTCACCATCCCATGGGCACATATAGCAAGAATGGGTTTCTTACCATACACAACAAAGGCACCAGTACTAGTTTATTCACATTTACGTGGACTACATTTCAGTACACTATCATCTACTCAAGGAAGGTTTTAATTATGCTTCCCACATGATTAACTGAATAAAATTTATTCTAGATACAAGTACTAAGATCCTTTACAATTCAAAATTACATAAGGAAGTAACATCATTCCTCTATCTTTCACTAATTGCACTCAGCATTCATATGCACATCGCTAGCCATGCAAATTTTCTTTCTGAAGCTTTAGACTTCCATGTTTCCATATGAAACCAAAATGCAAAAATACAATTTCATATACTTTATATACATTCTATTTCAGTCAATGCACTCTCTAGTAGCATTTCTAAAAATCTTATAATCTAGGTAAAGAGAAGGGGAAAGAGATTTTGATAGACAACCCATTTCATACAGATGCACAAAATCAACAAGATCGCCCAACATGCTAAAATTTTCTCTATATATGCCTATCATCTCAATTAAACGGTTTTCATTTCACTACCATTTAGAAGAATTCCAATTGCCCTACATGACATCTCCAATATTATCATTGTAACAAAATGTCCTATTTTTTCCAAACACTGAAAATTAAGATAGACAATCTTTTGTTCAAGCAAGACCTCTTGTTAAAACTCACTACTCTTAATTAATACGAAACATATCATAATCTGCAACCTTTCATCAAAAAGTAAGAAGTATGATAAGAAGGTAAACAAGGAACTATCAACTAAATAATACATATTAATGCATGCACATCAAACAAGCTTTTCATTTGCACTTTCTATTCATAATAAGTCAACTATATATATCCAAAAGCAAGTTCAATATAGCATTGTTAAAATAGGTGCTCAATTGAATTGGTATTATGAAACACATAAAGAAACCTTTCATGGAACACATTAACACACTCTTAGCCACTATAACATGATCCCTTTTTAAACATCTTATTACAGACAAGGTAGTTTTACATAACAACTATTCATACAATATCGCACATCACCTAAGATAGAAATTCAGTATGTTACTCGTACAATATACATGGTGAATTCCTATATGAAAAACCTACAATTTCCTCCCAATAACCATCATGATCTTTTAAACCCATAGCCCTCTTATTATCTAAATGCATAGACAAATTCATTAGGCTAACACAAGGGTTCAAGAAGTCACAACCTTTCTGTTAGGTCCCAAAGATAGCTGAGAGGGGGGCGTGAATCAGTTGTCTAACAAATTCAAATCAAAACAACTTAACCAACTTAAAGTTTAATACTGGTAAACTAGTCTAATATGTCGGTAGACAGTTTTAAAAGTTAATTGCAATACCGATAAGGATTAATGCATGTAACAAAAAGATATAGTCATCCACAACACATAACACCAATATTTATACATGAAAACCTTGTAATGGGAAAAACTATGGTGGGAAACCTTACCTACAATTAGATGATACTACTACAGATAGTAAGTGTATACAATGGGGTCTGCACATGCAGAAAGCCCAAGTGCCTAGAGCTCACTACTCAATCACAAATGGGAGTCACACTGACTACAATTGGATGGTTAAATCCAATAAGAATGTACTGCTTAAAATAGCATCTTCATATGCTGGATTCAGTACCAGTGTAGTTTTGATTTTCTTCACAAAAACCTTCCATCAACCTTCAAATGATGTCTGCATGTATAGATCTACTACATATACCTTCACACTATTCTTTTTCGCATTCCACATTCAATCTTTCAAAAAAGATCTTACACTTATACCATAACCTAAGACCAATTTTAGTAGGTCAACTCTAAAGGATAATACAATAAAATCATTTTACAAATAAATTAATACTCGATGCAATAACCAATTCAACATGTCAGCTTAATGCATTTACAACAATAATAAGTCATCTTCATAGCATGCTATGCTTATCTGGAAAAGATAAACCTACCAGTGTAACCTGGACCTATTTGTCGGTGACAACAAATATGCAAATACAAATATGCCAATTAACAAACCTTCAAGACAAAGTATCCAAACTATGTCTTTGACATAACCATGTGTTTTCCATATCATTCCAAGTGCCAATGATCATTATATCCTATCGTTGTACCAGATACTGGTGACTGTTCATAAGTCATTTGCTTGCTAGTGAATGTTGCTGATTTTGTTTAGTAGGTGTTGACATCAATGACAAAACCATAGCAAAATACCAACAATCTCCCCCTTTGACATTGATGGCAACACAAGATGGAAAAACTATCAAAGTGCCAAAACAGAAATGCCAAATACCAAATGAAAACAATCTCAAAAAGAGATCATAACCAGAAATCAAAATAATCTCTCCTAAAATAACAATCTCTCCCCCTGGGAGTAACATGTGTTTTCTTTGTGTTTTTCATTTCTTTGTGTTTTAACATACCAATCTCTCCCCCTTTGACATCAAATTCCAAAGTCAAAATACCAACCAATTTAGTATACCAACTACTCCCCCTAAGAAGTAGCTTCCTCATCAAAGCTAGAATAAAAGATTTCTCTGTTAATTTTGTCGGTTGATGACAATCATCAACTGTCTAAGTCTCTACTGGTGGGGGTATGACTCCAAGTTGATCTCTGAAAAAGTCTCCTTGGGCAAAGGTTTAGTGAAAATATCTACAATCTTCTCTTTAGTATTCACAAAAACCAGTTTTATCTCCTTTGCTTCAGCATGTTCCCTTAGAAAATTTAGTTTGATAGAAACATGTTTGGTTTTAGAATGTAATACCAAATTCTTAGATATATCAATTGCTGCAGTGTTATCACAATAGATAGTAATAGGTTCCTTGCATTTTACCTTTATGTCCTTCAACATTTGCTTAAGCCATAATATCTGTGTACAGTTAGTTGCTGCTGCAAAATATTCTGATTCTGTTGTTGATAAAGATGTATAACTTTGTTTCTGACTCAACCAAGAAATCAATCTGTTTCCAAGAAAAAATGCTCCACTAGTAGTACTTTTTCTATCATCCAAATCTCCTACCCAATTTGCATCTGTATATGCATATAATTCAAAATTTTCATCTCTAGGATACCATAATCCAAGATCTGAAGTGCCTTGTAAGTACCAGAAAATCCTTTTTACTGTTGATTCATGATTTTCTCTAGGATTACTCTGAAATCTTGAAACAATACATACTGCATTCATAATATCATGTTTGGTTTGTATAAAATACAGTAAACCTCCTATCATAGATTTGTGCCTAGTTGAATTAACAGGTGTAGATTCATCCCTTAGAGATAATTTGTCATTTGTAGTCATAGGTGTGCTTACCGGTTTAGAGTTCTCCATCCCAAATTTCTTTAGTAACTCTTTTAAGTACATGGATTGACTCAAGAATATATCTTTATCAATCTGAGAAATCTGCAATCCTAAAAAGAATTTTATTTCTCCAATCATAGACATTTCAAATTCTTGTTGTATCTCAATAGAAAAGTCTTTACATAATCCATCTTCTCCTCCAAAGATTATATCATCAATAAAAACTTCTATAACCAAGATGTCATCATTAGTCACTTTATAATATAAATTACCATCTGCATTGCCTTTAGAAAAACCAATCTTCAAAAGATACTTATCTAACCTTGCATACCCAGCTCTTGGAGCTTGTTTCAAACCATACATTGCTTTCCTTAACCTGTAAACCATATCTTTTTTGTCTGTCAAAGAAAATGCATCAGGAAGTTCAATGTAAACTTTTTCTTTAAGATCTCCATTCAAAAATGCACATTTAATATCCATTTGATATACTTTGTAGTTCTTGTGTGCTGCAAAAGCTAAAAATAATCTAACTGCCTCAATTATAGCTACCAGTGCAAAAGTTTCATTATAATCAATTCCCTTTTTCTGAGAATATCCCTTACACACTAGTCTTGCTTTATTTGTAATTACCTTGCTATCTTCATTAAGTTTGTTTCTAAATACCCATTTGGTTCCAATCACATTTTTATCTTTAGGCCAAGAAACTAATATCCAAGTGTTATTTTTCTCAATTTGCTCTAATTCTTCCTCCATAGCTTTAATCTAGTGTTTATCTTTACATGCCTCATTAATAGATGATGGTTCAATTTGAGAAATAAGATATACCTCTTCATTTGCCAATTTTCCTTTTGGCATAACTCCTTTATGCTTGTTTCCAATTATCTGATCTTCAGAATGATTCAATCTTACATACCGGGGTGTCTTTGTCTTTTTTTGTTCCTCAGTTACAAGGAAATTTTCAGATGATACCAGGGTAATTGGATCTTCATTCTGTATCGGTGGATTTAGTGTAGGTTCATTTGTCAAAATTTTTGTTGCCAGTTCAGACTCTATATACCTTGAAGTTCCTCTGAATTGTTCATCAATCTTCAAATTGGTAGTCACAACATTTTTCTGCAATCTTTTGTTAAAACATCTATATGCCTTACTCTTAGATGAATAACCAATAAATATTCCTTCATCACTTCTAGGACCAAATTTACCAATATACTCATCTCTTCTGATATAGCATTTGCTTCCAAATATTCTGAAATTTTTAAGAGTAGGAGTAATACCAAACCATAGTTGATGAGAGATCTTACCGGTTTCACCTTTGATGTGAACTTTGTTGAATGTATAGACCACTCTACTTACTACTTCTCTCCAATATACATGTGGTAGGTTTTCTTCTGATAACATACTCCTAGCTACATCCAAGATAGTTTTGTTTCTCCTTTCTACAACTCCATTCTGCTGTGGTGTTTGAGGTGCTGATAGCTATCTTCTGATTCCATTCACTTCATAGAATGTATTAAATTCCTTAGATGTAAATTCTCCTCCTTGATCTGATCTAAGACATTTGATTTTCTTGTCAGTTTCATTTTCTACCATAGATTTGAATAGTTTGAACTTTCCAAGTGCTTTTGATTTTTCTCTAAGAAAAGTAACCCAACACATTCTAGAATAATCATCAATGATTAGCATGAAATACCTATCACCTTGTAAACTTTTAGTTCTAGCTGGACCACATAAGTCAGTATGGATTAAGTCAAGAGCATTATTATATTTTTCTAGAATACTTTTGAAAGTACCTCTAACTTGTTTTCCAAATTGACATTCCTTACATACTGTATTGTGAGGTTTGACAATTTTAGGTAAATCTCTAACTGCCTTAGTTGTACTGATTTTCACCATACAATCAAAATTTACATGATAGAGTCTCTTATTCCATAGCCAACTTTCATTAATAAGTGCAATCAAACATGTATTTTCACTTTTATTCAAATGAAAGACATTACCTCTAGTTTGATTACCGGTCGCAATTTCCAAACTAGTTCTATTCATGATTTTGCATTTTCCATTTTTGAATTGTAACTGAAATCCTTTCTCAACTAATTGACCGACACTCAAAAGATTATGCTTTAAACCATCAACATAGTAGACATTGTCAGTATTATTATTACCATAAAGAGATATTGTACCCTTACCATTGATCAAACAAGCTTTATCATCTCCAAATCTTACAAGACCTCCATTATACTCCTGAAAAGTTAGGAATTTACTCTTATCACCAGTCATATTATGTGAGCATCCTGAATCAATGATCCATTCATCCTTAGCTTCAACTTTAGTTGCCAAGGCCTATTCTACCGATTGAGTAGTAGGTGTCAGTTGATCTTCTATTATAGCAATAAAAACCCATCCATTTTCTGCCGCATCCTCATCAGAATCATCAATCACTACTTCATCAGCAATGTAACAAGATTTGTCTTTATTCTTCTTAAATTTGTATCTTTGATATTAAGGGTTAGGCTTGTATGTCCTTCTAGCTTCTTATCTTAGTCCAGCATGTCTATCAGGGCATCTTGAAGCCATATGACCAATCTTATGTAGTTAAAACATTTAAAGGGTGCTTTACCATCATAATTACTTCCAACTGGACCTTTAGGCATTTTCCTTGCAAATAGTGCTTCAAGTTCTTCAAGTTCTTCATTTTCTTTCTTGCTTTCTTCAAGTTCTCTTGCATAAAAGGCTTTCCAATCAGACTTGTCAAATGATGGTGCAGATGATGTAGATGCTTTAAAATCTAAATCTGTCTTTATAGTAGTAATAGGACCAAATTCTTCAATTTCAAAAGCTGAAAGTTTTCCAATCAATGTATCCCTAGTTATTGATGTATTAGGCATTGTTCTTAACTCATTTATAGAAGTGACTTTTATTTTATATGTTGGTGGCAATCCTCTTAAAACTTTTGAAAATTTTTCATCTTCACTTAAAGTTCCTCCACAACATTTAATACCCAAAACAATTTCATTTACTCTTTCCATAAAAGCAGAAATAATTTCATCTTCTTTCATTTTCAGATGTTCATACCTGACTCGAAAGCTTTCAAGTTTTTCAATCTTGACTATAGAATCTCCTTCATTCAGTGTTTCCAAATGATCCCAAATAGCTTTAGCAGTAGACCTATCTAATAATCCCATGATTTGTTGATCTGATAATGCGCTCAAAAGTGCTTCTCTTTCTTTGCAATCATTTTCCTCATCTTTAGTCAAGTTAATTGGATTGGGTTGACTCTGAGTAGGAGTAGTATAGCCATTATTTGTAACATCTCAGATGTCCTTTCCAATGCAATTTAGATGTGTCTCCATTCTGATCTTCCATATGCCATAGTTGGTTTCATCAAGTTTAGGATTGTCCTTCCTGAAATAGCTAGTAGACATTAGATCTCCTCAAGCTGTTAAACTTCTACAAAAAGAGGACTAGGCTCTGATACCGATTGTTAGGTCCCGGAGACAACTAAGAGGGGGGGTGAATCAGTTGTCTAACAAATTAAACCAAAATAACTTGTTGTTCATCCAAAATGATTAACCCAAGTTCACCTGCAAATAAATCTATGAGAAAGCCAATCTCAATTAATGAAACACTTCAGGGCCTGGACAACATAACATAGGACCCTAATGATCCTCCTACACTTCAAGTTCTACTAGACCTAGGGGGGACACCCTTTGATGCTCTGAATCAGACTCATTTACCCACATATGACAACATCAAATAATAGTAGAGAGATCTCATAAAAGGTTCAAAAACAAGGAGAGTATTGTAGATAGGCTAAATCTACATTGACAACTCAACAGTTTTGAACATGAGATAGGTGGAACACTTCCACACAACATAAAACATAAAATAATATTTTGATTGAATTTTAAATTGATGTTCTGACAACCTTTCAATGTTACAAAAGACCAGTGCCTTATCCAGGCCATAGAGTCATGCATAAAACTGAAAGAGAGATCTCTGTTACCAATTATTTTCCATATTAAATTCTCATGTATTAATTCCTGACACTAACACAATCCTCTGCTCTGTCACAAAACCATACTCATACATATCTAATTTACACACTCAAAATCACTAATGCGGGATTTCAAGATTTAAATCCTTCCTTAAAGAATACCGAAAAACACACATTACACTCTCAGAGAAGACTGAAAGAAACAAATCCAAATTACCCTTGATAAAATGAAATTGTATGAACTTGAATGGTATTTTGGAGACAATTTTGTGGGAACTCACACATGCCTTAAATATGTGTAAACCTACAAACTGAAACAAAACTTACAGCAAAGACAACACTGAAAACCTTGAAGAACACACTGTCATTCGCAAAAATAAAAAGATGCCATCATTGGAACCTGCAATTTTGGATTTCTCCCTCTTAGAAAATCTCTCAAAAACTAGAACCCCTACAATTCAGAATAATTGGGAATAAGAAGGAGAGGGAAAGAGATTAGAATCCATCAGAACATGCCAAGTGTCTCCTTTGTCCCTAACTGCAAAAATATCTTCTTCATTCCCATGGAAACTTCTCTCAAAACATCTCATATCTATTGAAACTAACTCCATAACTACATTCCTCATCCTGAGAGCTTTCCGACAATATATAATACTTCATATTTTGGCCAAACATAAGCCTCTGAGTGAATTAATCACTGATGTGCTCTAATCATTTAAATTTATGAAATTTTAATATAGTTGAAACTATTTATATAACTTGATTTTAACTTTGATTTTTGGCCTGATTATGCTCTAACACCCTGCCATGTGGTAACCTCTGATTGGTCAATGGGGTCCACTAGGTACCACCTGAGATGACACCTCATCACCGCCACATGTATGCCTCTTCACTGCCACTGAACTGCTTGGTGGACTACCACGTCATCACCATGTTGTCTGCCACCTATGCACCACCTCAATGCCACATCAACGCTACTGGAAAGACCCTTGAGCTAGATCGCCATGTCATCCTGCCACCTACCTTTCACCATTTTGTAGACCTTATTCAGCGTGCATCTTTCCTTTGCAAAGCAGCGCAGACCATTCATCTTCATCAAACTTGCATGCTCTTTAACACTTCGTGATCTACCTGGGTTTTTCGCCATTTCATAGGGCTTAACGCACTTGCATCTCTCTTTCACGAAGTCATGCCGACCATCGATCTCCTGCAACTTGCTCACTCATTAACCTGCTCCTTCTCTGCAAAATTTTGCCCACTTCGAGAACCGTGCATGCGTGGGGTCCACTTGTCACTGCTCAGTCATCCTCCTCAGTTGTCTTGGGATCTGTGCCCACATGCGTCAGGTCCACTTGGGCACCCAACTGGCACCTTGTGTCAAAAAACTTTTAAGCTTTGACATTATACTTGTGTGGAGCCTTATATTTAAACATCAAAAAGTTCCCCTCCACAGGCAATGTGGGATAATGTGTTTATGCCTGGGAATGCAATTTGAAGGTTTTTGCAGTGTTTTAATGGCTGCCAATGAAATTCACCTGGGAGTTCTTTGCCTTTCTTGCTTGCTGCGTGGGAGGAGAGGATGGAAACTGCATTTGTTGTTGGAGTTTTAAAAAAATGTCCCTCCAAACACCACATAGAGGAAGAGAGAAAATGGTTGGCAATTGAATCATGCCATTTGCATTTGTTGTTTGTTCATTTGCTGAAGATTTTAATTTGTTGAAGATTTTAATTTGCTGAAGGCTTCCAATGCACTCCCCAACACAATTTGGTTTCAAACATACCAATTGCATTTGCCTTTATTTTGTTTGAAATTTTTTGATGCCCATTCCATTTGTCGTTCACTATTGTTCCCATTTACCATTCTGCTAAAGGTTCTAATCCATTTAATTGGATATGCTAAGAGTTTTCAATGGCTGCTCATGTGCATTTGTTTGCAGATTTTTATTATGCCTTCATTCACACCATGTGTGGTAGGGAGCAAGATGCTGGATATTGGCATTTATTTTTTGATTTGCCAATTTGCTTTAAAGTTTTTGAATGCCCCAGCTCCACCACATAGCAAGGATAATTGGAGAACTCTCTGAATTTGGGCATACACCTGCCAATCACATTTGCTTTGAAAGTTTTAAACTCTTATCAAAATCCAAAAACTTTGGTTTTACGCCCTTTCAGCTATCAAATAGCCAAGAATATGCTCCATTGTACTATTAATGTCCATATTTCTCTTATAATATTCTCTATTTTCTTCTAAATCTCTTAAATCATAAAACAGATGATTTAAAATAACAATTTAAAGTTTGGCTGAAAAGATGCCTCGAGTTACAAGCCAGGTCGGGCCCCAAAGTGGGTCCGGCTAAAAACAATTTCATTTTCATGCAACTGACCTTCAGAATGCCTCACGAACCTTAAACATACCTCTGGAATCGATTGGCACCATTTTCAGATCATTAAATTGAGTTTTGCAACTTTCAGGCGCCTGTGCCACATTTTTGCATTTAATCGTGAAGACGTAATTTTCAAAGTGGTCAAAACACCTTTCTGGACCTCGCCATCTGACAGGCATGTACTATGATACACAAGCATTAATTATACCAAACGGTTTCTCAAGATGAGTCCCGAGTGAAGATATATTAATTGGTGAAAATGACCAACTGGCTTTGTCGACACTGCGAACCTGATGAAGTCAATGTTCTAGCAACACATGATGTCTTTCTCAAAAATATCAAATGACCTCTGTAGACCCTCAAATTTGAAACATAGGTACCTTGAAGTACATATTAAATCTTTGAATTCTTAGTTCGATCAAAAGTCTGACTGGGTAAAAATAGTGTGCTTGTGAAAATGGTCACTTTAACTGATACGGTAGTGAAAGTACAGAAGATTGAAAAAGGTGGCTCAAGAAACCCTTTTGAAAACCTATCAAATAGATTGGTAGGAGCTTGAAATTTGAAAAATAGCTTGATTTTTATATCAAAAATAGCCCGAAATAAACATTTTGATATGACATTCATCAGGGCATTTTTACACATGCAAAAAAGGGCCCTGACTAGCAGTTGAGACAGGGACTTTTCAAACCATACAAATTGCAAACATATTGAGCTTTGAAAATTGAGCAAATGAATTCATGAAGACTTGAAATTTTGCACAGAGGCACACTTTTATGCATAGGATTCAATCCATTTTTAATTTCATCATGACAATCAAAAGGGTGAAAGATATAAATACCCAAAGTAGGCTACTTAGGAAAATATGAATTTGAGCCTAAAATGCACTTTCAGCTCACCCCTTGAAATGGGTATCTGGTAAACTCATCCAAACTGATCTCTAAAAGTTGCACATCACTGTATAGGCCAAATGAAGGGTGTAGGACACATTTCCCAAGCCTTACCCTTTGAAAATCAACCGGCTCCATTTTACCCTCTCTCTGACTAGGCCATTCAAATTGACTCATTTTATAATCATTTGGAAATGCAGAGCAAAATTTTGAAGTGGGCCTCTAAACTTGACTCAAATTTAATGAGTCCGAAAACAACTTAACCAGCTTAAAGTTTAATACCGATAAACTAGTCTAATATGCCGGTAGATAGTTTTAATAGTTAATTGCAATACTGGTAAGGATTAATGCATGAAACAAAAAGATAAAGTCATCCACAACACATAACAACAATATTTGTACGTGGAAACCTTGTAAGGGGAAAAACCACAGTGGGAAACCTTACCCACAATCAGATGATACTACTGTAGATAGTAAGTGTATACAAATGGGGTCTGCACATGTAGAAAGGCCAAGCGCCTAGAGATCACTGCTCAATCACAAATGGGAGTCACACTGACTACAATTGGATGGTTAAATCCAATAAGAATGTACTGCTTAAAATAGCATCTTCATATGTTGGATTCAGTACTAGTGTTGTTCTGATTTTCTTCACAAAAACCTTCCTTCAACATTCAAATGATATCTGTGTTTATAACTCTACTTATTCTCGCATATACCTTCACACTATTCTTTTTTGCATTACACATTCGATCTTACAAATAAGATCTTACACTTATACCATACCCTAAGACCAATTTTAGTAGGTCGGCTCTAAAGGATAATACAATAAAATCATTTTACAAATAAATTAATACTCGATGCAATAACCGATTCAACATGTCAGCTTAATGCATTTACAACAATAATAAGTCATCTTCATAGCGTGCCATGCTGATCTGGAAAAGATAAACCTACCGGTGTAACCTGGACCTATTTGTCGGTGACAACAAATATGCAAATACAAATATGCCAATTAAAAAACCTTCAAGACAAAGTGTCCAAATGTTGTCTTCGACATAACCATGTGTTTTCCATATCATTCCAAGTGCCAGTGATCATTATATCCTTTCGCTGTACCAGATACCGGTGATTGTTCATAAGTCATTTGCTTGCCGGTGAATGTTTCTGATTTTGTTTAGTAGGTGTTGACATCAATGACAAAACCATACAAAAATACCAACACTTTCTCTCTCAATTAGAAAACTTACATAAGTGATAAATACACATATTGTATACACCTAAAAAATGGTCTAAAGATAATTAATTGAATAAGAAATAATTTAATTATTCTCCCTCCCCAATTTAATTAAATTCATCAAGAATTTGATTAAAACCCCCCTTTCATCTACTTATTAATAAATCTACGGATTTATTTAATAGCTTTATTTCAATAATCCCCTTTGATTAATTAATTCAAATTAATTAATTCTTCCCCATCAAAATCATTTCTTCTAATCTTTTGATTAATTAAAACAAATCAATTATGAGTTGTTGAAATTAATTAGCCTTTTTTATTATTTGAATTTTTAAATTCAAATTCTCCTAACTTTTAACCACCTAACCTAACCCATTCCATCTACCCATGTGTCCCCTTTTCTTGAACACTTTACCCTCTCATGAGCAAAGCTTTGTGACACTTGTCACTAAGTGTTCCTTTTCATCTAACCTCTTCTAGAAGCTTCTTGACACTTGTCACCATAGAGATGACAAATATTCCCTTTAATCCAACCTCTTTGCCAACCTCCTCCAATTTCACCATTGATATCTTCAGACTTAATCTTGACTGTTGATTCTTTCCACCTCACCCGTAGCCTTGAAAATCCTATAAATAGGCCCCTAATTTAATCCCTATTCATCCCATCTCATTTTTCAGTCATGCATTGTTACTATAGGCATATAGCTCCTAGCAAATCATTATTAGAATTGTTATCATATTCAATTTTAACTTAGTTGCATCTTCATTCTAGTTTATTTTCTAGAATAATCATGAAATCATGTAGCTTAATCATGCTATCATTGCTAGCTTATGCATCTTAATCATTTAAATCATGCATTTAAGTGTAGTCAAGTCACTAGAATTTGCATAATCAGATCTGAGAGAAAAATTCATACTCGCATTTACTAGGAGGCAATACATTGATTAGCTATGGTTTTATCTTTCATTGATTAATCTTCTAACCATTACTTGTAATGATTTATTGAGTGTTTTGTGTTGCATCTGAAAGCATAATAGGTACACACTTCACAAGCATGACATTTTGGCGCCCACCATGGGGCCGAAATTATCATTTTTGGCCTCTTAAGCTTCATCAACATTCATCTCTGCTAGGTCTGAATCAGAATATCATATGAAGACATTTCTAGCCTAGTACGACATGATTTATGAGCTGAAATGACAAAATATCTTGTGTCATACAAGCCTTTAGGAAAACTACAGTGTCGTACAAGCTCTCATCCTAACTCGTATGGTATCAGAAAGTGGCTCATACGATCAGGTAAAGTTTGTCGTATGAAATTTTGCTTCTGTGTTCTTAGAGCAAATTGCATTTCAGGTTTCATACTTTAGTTTGATTATAACTAATGCTAACTTTGTTCTGTTTATGAGATTTTTGGCAGTCTAACTCTTTCTGCAAGATGATTGACGAAGATACGCTTGTCAAAGACCAAATTCAAAATGCATCAATAACTACTAATAGATCTATTTTACAGATTGCCTAAGAAGAATTCAACAAAACTTTGTTTATTCCCTAAAATATTTCTAGGCACACTTGATTTTGCTAAAGGAATGAAAAATCATGTATTTTGTGTATTTGATGATAGGTGAGTATGCTCTCACCTTTCTTAGGTGATCAGAATGCTAGACTCATCTTTTTCTTTCATTAGTGCATATCTTTAGCAAGCTTGCCCTCCTGAGGAGCTAATAACTCTTAAAGACATTATGACCAGTGTGAGGAGAACAACCTACGTGGGAATAGCTAATGCCAAGTAATCCAACCCACTATAAAATAAATGTGATTTGATGAAAATCAAGTGAATAGCAGTGCTCGGGAATAGCTCTCCTTCGTACCTTTAGGTATATCAAACCTTGGTTTTCAATGCTGGGAGACCTCTTAATTGAGTATTATACCCTGACGTGCTAAATGGATCCCTTACTAGTTCCAGTTAAATTAGAAGCTACCTGATTCACCTCGGAAAGGGTGATAATCTTTGTGCAAGAGAGATAGTAACTCTCCCAAGACACTCGCCATATCATGCCCCCATTATTGTTTGGTGTCGGATAATATGACGTCAAGAATCCATTGCATGAGACTCAATGGTCGTATTTTGATTAGCTATTGGCTGTGTACCTAAGCTTGTAAGCAAAGGTTTTTGTTCTCAGCTAATTTTATTAGGTTTTAGCATGCTTGGAGTCACTTATCACATCATGTGTTTGCTGTGTATTCATCCCTAAATTGAAAAATTGGACATCTAAAACTAGAAAACATAAGAAAAACATCAAAATTCACTAATCCAAATTTGGCAAAACAATCATATTTTTCATTATCCTGTTCTCTATCATACGAGTCAAGTGATTTGTCATACGAGGAATCTATTTTATCATAGGGTTCATAAAGTTTTGTCGTATGAATCTCTTCTTTTTCAAAGGAAATTTCTGATTTGTCGTCTGGTCTTTTATCTTTTGTTGTATGGTTCATGAAGTATTGTCATATGAGTCTCTATAGTTGTCTGTCCAGAGCTACCACTTTGCATGACTTTTTTTTCAGGTTTGTCATTTCTGCTTGGTCAAATTGTAGTATTCATAAACATTTGTTATATGCCCCTTTGTGCTTAAATTGTCTTCTTGGTTTGCTTGGTCAAGTTATCATCTGTCAAAATTAGACTCTAGAAGACAAACACCTCAAGGTTTTCAAGTGATCACCCTCAACAAGTTCAAGATCTAAACTTCTCAAAGTGCATTGTCACCCTTTTTGATAAATTGATCACTCTAACATAATTTCTCATCAGGATCAATCATCCGTTATCATGAAACTACAATGCTTGGTTAGGATAATATTGTCCCACATTGTAGGATATATCATTCCTACTGGACTTGGTTTTATCAAATCATCATCATTGCACTCCTAAACCGAAGATTGAAAAACTTGCAAACTTTTAAACACTTGAATTATCTTTAAATGTCCTATCATTCTAGTGTATCTACATTAACAATTGATCACTTATCGAAACAACATTTGGACAATCAAACCCCTGAAATGAAAATAGAAACATTTGAAATAGCTGAAAACCATATCAACATGACATACCAAAGCAAAATACAAGTAACAAGCCAATATATTAGAGAAATCAAACAGGTTCAAAATCAAAATCCAACTATGTTAAAACCTCACAAGGATTTAAACACACCTCAAAAGAAAAGTGGCTCTTTTATGCAACTCTTAAAGAGATCTCTAAAGGATTTGGCTGAAGAAGATCAAAATCATGCACCTATGTCTAGCAATGGCTCATCCCCTTATAAGAAAATTGACACTCCAAAGGCATCTATTCTTACACCTCCTAAAAGCTTGCAAGAATCTTCCATAACATCCTCACCAAATAATATACCCATCAAGCCTATTTCAGAGGACCTTATTCAAAACTCATCTCCATCATATCCAAGCATTAATTCATTGCAGCATCCCCATAATGCTCCCTTGCAAATTGAAGTCCTTGTTCATAGAACGCTTGTTAAACATGTCCTAATAGATGGGGGAGTTGGCTTGAAAAATTTCTCTTTGATTCTTGTTCGTGCTCTGGGTTATTCAGAAGATACAATTGATCCCCTAAAAAGGATAAAAATCAAAGCATGTGGTGAAGAAGAACATTACTCTAAAGGAATTGTGGTATTACCCCTCAGAGTAGGACCTTTGCAAAAAGACACAGCATACTAGGTTCTAGACTTGGACCTGCCATATAATATACTCTAAGGAGGACCATGGATACATGACATACAAGTTGTTCCATCAACATGTCATCAGTGCTTAAAATTTCCATGCAATGGACAGGAAATCACAATATCAGCAGACTCAAATATATTGCAGTGTTGTAATAATCTAAAATCAACTCAAGAGGTCATTGTTACACATAACAGAGAGGTGGCATATTCAAGCACACAATCCAAAGAACAATCATTTGCATCAATTTTGTCAAACAATGGAAAAACAAATGCAGCTAAGAGATCAAGGGACTAGAGAATATTTGCTATCATGGAAAAACAAACAAGAGAAAATTGAAATGGAAAGTGTTGGCATATGTGTAGAGTATGTTGACATTATGATATTGTGTTGCCATAGATGTCAATATGCTAAAGAGTGAACCGGTAAATTGAAGCCAAGCAACTGACAAGGTGAACCAATATACTGTTGAGAATTGATAAATGTGAAACAGTGAAGCGGTATGTTTCTTCAAGTGAACCGGTATATTGAAAGATGAACCAGAATATGGAATGTTTTCTATGAAGCCTTTATATCGTATGACTACCGGTTGGTAGTCGCAGCTTTAGGGTTTCAGTTGAAGTGTTTTGAGCTTGTGTTATTCAACTAATGGCATTGTATGATGAGTTAGCATTGTATTGGAGATCTAATGGAGATCAGATCGTGTTGCCATGTCAACCTCATGCACGTGAAGGATCTTGCATGAAGGAGATTGATCCTATCTACCTCGGGAATGTGCGAAGTCCCTGCAAATGGTGGAAAACACGTGATGGGTTGTCGCCTCCATAAAGCGGTGAAGAACGAACGATGGAGAGTGTCTTGAGATTTGTTCAAGATTATTGTATTCAAATGTAAAGTGTTCAATGCTCAAGATTGAACCGACTGAATTGCTCAACCCAAAGGTTTAGGGTTTAGGGTTTATGTTACCAACCTGTCTATTTCCTATAAGGTCGATGTTGTGTTTCATGTTGAAGTGGTTGGAAAATGTTGTGTGTGTATCTAAGTGCAAAGATATGTGATTCTTGCTAGACCAGATAAGAGGAGTGATACCTGCAAAGTGTGTATGCAAAAGGAAGGAACCAAAACGGATCTGCATTTGAATTGAGTGCTATTACCAGATCATTATATACCTATTGATCTCTAACCACTTCAACAGTTGGAAAATCCCTTGACAAGGTAGCTTTAACTAGCTTACTATAAATCCTTTAACAGTGTGACTCAAAGCCATTGAGTTCATGAAATCCTCTGACAAGCTAACCACAAACAGGGTTTAACCCCTAACCAAGTATTCTAGCCATCCCTTAACCGGGTGATCCCTAACAAGATCGGTTCCTAACAGAACCTATTGTAATAGTCTTTAACTGGACAAGGCTCCTTACAGAGTGGACTTCTATAGAGTTCAAAAATCCTATGGGTATTCATCCCCACCATGGTTTTTCCCAGTTGGGTTTGTACGTGAAAAATATGTGTGTCATGTGTGATGCCTCTTTCCTATGATGTTTTGTTATTTCCTGTTTAAGTGGTGAATCATGTTGATCTAGTAAGTTATTATATTTCTGATAACAAATTACCTATTTACGCACAAGGATAATGTGGAAATGAGGGAATAGGTTATGTGGAAAGATAAGTGTTTCTAGTTTATATCTTTCACAATCACATTATGCTTAACCAGTAGTAATTTGGTTTATGACCAGTGTTAGTGATTGCCAGTCAAGTTCACTATTTGCAATCAAACCGGTTCAGGAAAAGTTTTTTGTGCCTGTACTGATTCACCCCACCTCTCAGTATCAATTTGGTACTCACTGTTCATCATAAAGTTATCAAAAAGAGAAGAAATAGATTAGAAGTTGACGTAGTTCACATGTATGTAGGACAAATGTTAGGAACTAGCCTACTTGAATCAGAATCACATTCGGCTAACATGGACTTAACCAAGAATGATCAGGAGTTTCTTATGTGAGTTCATTCTGACGAGAGTATCATTATAGACATTGAAATACATACTAAAAAACATGACATCTCTATCATGACCCCAAATATCTTTGACATAATCCAACTTGAGGATCCTTTATCATTAATCCCTCCTGAACCTATGGACTGGGAAAATGAAGAACATGCTGACATTGATACCTTTCTGAATGACCATGCCATATCTTTATCTTTGTATACAATCAAACCTGCAACAACTTTCACCAAGGATTCTGCTAATGTATCTTCAAGTCAAGTGGGTGTTAAATCTCCTAGTCACAAAAATGAAAATCAAGAAAACAATATTATGTCTAATGCTAAAAACCATTTATTGGCAACATTAGATCACAAAAAAGTAAAAATAAAGGATGCATTTAATGGTGAAAACCTCCTCGAGGCACCAGAAGATGGGAGATGTAACACCTTACCTGAATTTTATCAAGAGAAGTCATCTATCCTAATAGAACTAGTAGAGGCAGTTATCATTGGCACAACTGATCTACATCCAGCAATCTCTTTATCAAAACTAGCAAGGCAAAAATATTTGGAACCCTTCAAAAGATGGCTAATCAATTTTACCTAGTCATATACTGACACTCAAGGGTTTGATCCATATCTTACAATACATCACCTGAATATCAGTCTAGGAGCAAGAATCAATAATGAAACACAACAAAGATCAGGAGCATGTATTCTATTCATAACACCACAAGGTCATACAATCGCAAAAGCATACAAATTAAGCTTTCCATGCACCAACAATATAGAAAAATAGAAACCTTTGGTTATAGGTATTGAAATGGCTATAGAATGGAACATTACACAACTTCAAGTCTTTGGAGACTCTCAGCCCGTTATCAATCAAATCAATGATGATTATCAAACAAAGGATGAAAAGCTAATGCCTTACAAAAGGATGATGGAGAATATCAAGTAATTTATAGAAATAACTTTTCAATAGATTCCTATAAATGACAACAAAGCAGTAGATGTCATGTTTACACTTGCTTCTCTCCTTCAGACAAAAGAAAATCAACAATGTTATGAATTCCTGGTGGAAGAATTGTTTTACCCTACTCATAATTGTCTGGATTAGCAAACTATCTATCACCTTGTTGGGCATGATTCCTCCCGCTATGACCAAACTTACACATACCTGAAAGACAACACCCTACCTCCCGATTTATCAAAGAACCAAAAGAGAAACTTTATTCGTCAATCCTCACATTTTACTCTCATCACGGGTACCCTATTTAAACAAGGTCTAGACGGTACTCTCTTAAGATGTCTCGAACAAGAAGAATCTGAGAAGGCCTTACATGAAGTCCACAATGAAATTTGTGGCACTCATTCAAGTGGTCTGACCCTTTCAAAAAAACTCATATGCTTGAGCTATTATTGGCCGACTATGGAATGAGATTCTTTTCAAATAGCTAGAACATGCAAACAATGTCAGATCCATGAGAATTTGATTCATGCACCAACACAAGAACTTCATGCTTTATAAACATCTTGACCTTTTGTCAATGGGGTCTTGATCTAGTAGGAAAGATAAATCCTTCTTCATCTAATGGACACAAATTTATCCTTGTAGCTATAGAATATTTAATAAAATGGAATGAGGTTGTACCTCTCACAAATATCATAGGAAAACAAATTCTTGCATTTATCTTGAATTATATCATATGTCGCTATGGAATACCAATAACCATTATCACTGATAATAGGCGACCATTCAAAAATTAGGATGTATAAGAGCTCTATGAGAAGTTCAAAATCCAGCATAGATTCTCCACACCCTATTATCCACAGGGAAATGGGCAGGCAAAAGCATCTAACAAAACTATTCTAAAAGTCCACAAAAAGATAGTGAACGATGCTGGAAGAGATTGGCATATTCAACTAAACCCTTTTCTATGGGCCTACCGTACTAGTATTCGCACACCAATAGGTGCCACACCTTTCTCTCTTGTATACGGATCAGAAGTAATATTGCCAATCGAAGTAGAGATACCCTCTCTATGTGTATCACTAAAAGGTCTGATCCTAGATGAAGAACAACGAGTATCTAGACTGTAAGAGTTAGAATTAATCCATGAACAAAGACAAAATACCTTTAATCATTTAAAGGTATATCAACAAAGAATGTGTCGTAGTTATAAT